>NC_090927.1:110035973-110635973 GCF_040938575.1 Ambystoma mexicanum
CTGACCGGGGGGGTTGTGGGTCATTGGTGGATGTGTTGTGTGCCTCTAGGCCCTGACTGGGGGTGGGGAGGTTGTGGGTCATTGGTGGATGTGTTGTGTGCCTCTAAGCCCTGACTGGGGGGCTTGTGGGTCATTGGTGGATGTGTTGTGTGCCTATAGGCCCTGACTGGGTGGTGGGGGGGTTGTGGGTCATTGGTGGATGTGTTGTGCGCCTCTAGGCCCTGACTTGGGGGGGGGGGGTTGTGGGTCATTGGTGGATGTGTTGTGTGCCTATAGGCCCTGACTGGGTGGTGGGGGGTTGTGGGTCATTGGTGGATGTGTTGCGTGCCTCTAAGCCCTGGCTGGGGGGGGATTCTATCATTCACACTGATGGCTTTGCACTCTGTGTACTTACCAGCCTTGGCAGGTGTGCCGGCTCCGACTTCTGCTCCGCCAATTCCCCCGATCCCCTCATGGTGCATGATACTGCTGCACCTCTCCTCCCAGGTCTACAGCGTCAGGGGTGAAGCAGGTCCTCCTCCTGTGCTGGTGCTGTGCTGCCGGTGTACTGCCATGAGGTTGCGTACTCGCAGATTGTCCCAGCGCTTGTGGCAGTCTTTGACAGTGTGCGCTGTCACGCCGACTGCTGTGCACTCTGTGCAGCGGCTGCCCAAATCTCCTTGCGCCGCTGCGGGGTGCTGCGCTTTTGATTGGCGCTGAAGAGCAGTGGCGCATTATCAACAATGTGCTCAAACAGCACTGTTAGTTCAGCCTCGCTGAAGCGGGGTTTGCGCTGCCGTGTGGCTGGTATGCAGGATGTCATCTTCTTGCTTCTCTGGATCAAGTCACAGTAGGTGTAGGCCCAGTGGTTGCTGAGGATGGCAGTGGATTGTGGTTTAAGTAATGGCCGCCGCTCTCTTTCCGGTTTTCGCGATCACAGTGTTCCGGGACCAGTATTTCTGTATCCGGGACCGCGGGGGCGGATATGGATGTACCGCTGCCATGTTGCACGGTGCATCCGTCTCCGTGGGTGTTTGCGTTACAACGGTGACACCATTTCCGCAATGGTCTGGTGTGCACGACCGACAACACCTTATTACTGCATGCTTGCAGTCGCGGAAACGGTTTCACCGCCTTCACGGAAACAACAGATTCCGGACCGGCTAACTTGTAATGAGGCCCATTGTCTTGATGGTTTATGCACACAGTATATTCCAGGATAGCCCTTTAATGCCCCCAAACCTTTACATGATGGTGCGGATCTATATATGTGAGCCCAGCCACAGTAAAGGACATTTTGTTTCATGAGGGTCTGTGGCCATATTATATATACCTGAATGACCGTCTAAACCCAATCCCTTCAAAAACACTTTCATGATGATACCCACAATTTGAAAAGCACGTCCATGATGGTGCCCAACATATATGTGAGCATTGCAACTGCGAATGCTTGTGTCTACAAAATATGCCAGGGTGTTGGGATAAACCTAGAGGTGTCCTCCCTTTTTCTCTTTTATTCCCCAGTAAAGAAACATCAGCACTAGGAAAATCTTGTACTGAGACGAGGAAGCCACAAAAGGAGGAGCAGAACTATACACACCATTCTAGTCCCTTCTTTATGTCTAATACAGTTCCCATTCATAAAAGAGAAGGACAAAACGCAAATGGTTTTGGTTGTAGCAGTAACAGTAGAGGTTGTGGTAGGAGTGGTAGTGGAAGCAATCGGAGTGATAGCAACAGTGACTGGGAGGAAGAAGACGGTGACCAGCGAGAACAAAAGGTAGACCTGTGGGCATTACTGGAGACAAGGAAGAAGAGAGCAAGAAGGAAAGCATAGCACCCTGGAGTGAAGACCTTTAAATCATTCCCGAAACCGACGGGTCACCACTTCCCGCAGTTCGAGAATCGGTTGAAACCATGGCTGTGGAGAGTGGTGCCGCTGCTGGTTGGTGGGACACAGCAGGACTATTGGGTTGCTCCGAGCCATTTGGGAACCTAGAGGCGGGTTGTCAAATGCATTGCTTTCACAGACTTACGGAGGAAGCAGATCGCCAAAGGCCAATACTGCATGGGTTGCCACAGGAGCAGTGTTAACCAGGTACGACCTGGATGACCCAGTACACTACTGGTCAGAGAGACAAAGCGCTGGGGTGCGAATGAAGAGAGCGTTCAACGAGAGAACTAACAGCGGCATTGCGGGCCGACTGCAAGGTAACAAACGCGGTGCCACTGGCAACAATTGCCTTAAACAAGCGCTCACTCCGACCGCAAGGGAAGGAAGGCAAACACGAGAATAAGACGCCTCACCACTGTCAGCCAACCGACAACCCACGGATCCCCCATGAGTTTGGGAGAAGCCCGGAGAACAGGAACTTCTCCAGCTGGTGTCGGCAGCGAACAAAGGAGGAATATGACAGAGCACAGGGGACTGAATACAGAGGCAGCTGGCAAGAGAGAGCACTTTTGAGGTAAGAGGGGGATGATGGTACTTGCCTTAGATGTGGGATTAATTTTCAACCCAGTGAACAGACCCACTTTACCCCAGAAAATATACCGAACCAAGAACCGGTTCAAGGGCCCTGCTCTGCCTCAATCCAGGGGACCAGACCTAGTATGGGGAATTTGAATAACACAAAGAAAAGGCTACCATAACCTAGTACAAAACTACATAAACAATTGTTCATGTACAACAGGGCTGTGGGGCAAGTATATCCAGTGAAGAACCAGAACAGTGAAACAGGTTCATACTGGGGTCCGACAAAGTAACTGGTATAGACATCAATGGGAAACGAATAGACAGTGTTGAAGCAGGGAAGGAAAGACCAGGGAAAAGGGATTGTCCCCATGGCATTATAAAGAGTCAAGGAGTAAGACCAGGGAAGAGGCTTGTCTCCCTGGCATTATAAAGAATCGGGGAGTAAGACCAGGGAAGGGGATTGTCCCCCTGGCATTATAAAGACCTGGGGAGTAAGACCAGGGAAGAGGATTGTCCCCCTGGCATTATAAAGACCCGGGGAGTAAGACCAGGGAAGGGGATTGTCCCCCTGGCATTATAAAGACCCGGGGAGTAAGACCAGGGAAGGGGATTGTCCCCCTGGCATTATAAAGAGTCGGGGAGTAAGACCAGGTAAGGGGATTGTCCCCCTGGCATTATAAAAACCTGGGGAGTAGGACCAGGGAAGGGGATTGTCCCGCTGGCATTATAAAGAGTCAGGGAGTAAGACCAGGAAAGAGGATTGTCCCCCTGGCATTATAAAGAGTTGGGGAGTAAGACCAGGGAAGGGGATTTTCCCCCTGGCATTATAAAGACCTGGGGAGTAAGACCAGGGAAGAGGATTGTTCCCTTGGCAAATACGGAAATACATTGAATTTAGGAGTTACCTGTTATAGCGGTATGCTAAGCAATACCAGTAGGCAGTAAGAAAACAGTCAAGTATATATTATTTTACCCTATTGTAGACGCATATAGAGTGTGACGGCTCGATTAGGGTTTTGATACAGGACGGTGAACATTCATGTGGACATTCTGACAGGGACTGTCTCGTTAGTTGGTTTTGTTGAGGCAGGGAAACCCCTCAAAGAGGTGGGGCTAGTGAGGCTTTTTTCCCATCCCTTTTATAGTTTAAATAAAAGCATATTGTGAAGCAAACAACCCGATGTCAGAGTGTCCTTACTCGGGCCCCTCACAGTGTCCTTATAACCCAGACCCAAAACACTTCAATGGTGGTGACCACAATATAGATGAAGATTCTATTTTGTTGAAAACAGCGGACTGGTCCTGCAGTATCAGCAGTCGAACTCCATTGCAATCCAGCAGTGTCATATATTGTCCCTAACCTTAAAGGAGGTGGATTCTGTTCCACTATTTAGGCAAAGGTCATAGTGCACATCTCCCATGGCTCTCTGCTTCTCTACAAATAAAGTCAATTCCGTAGCTATTTTGTCCAGGATTTTAAGAAGGAAGGCATGTCCACAATGCTCCTGATCTTGGCACAGATGCTAGAATCCCTAGAAGGCCTTTAACAGAGGGGGGACCGATGTGTTCTTAATGATGCCAGAGATGAAGCCTAACTCATACATTCATAGTGTTTGATTGGGAGGGCCAGATTGCCCACGTATTCCTTTGTAATTTAAGACAGGCCCTGGTGCTGGGCACAGGAAGGGAGGTTTAAGTTCTTAATAATATTTGATTCAGGAATAACTGACAGGGTGAAAGGCAGAACCGCCTCAAGTAGGGTGAGATACACCAGAAAAACAACAGACCTTCAATCAGGGCAGCAGCAAACCTGCATCAACCAGAGTATCAGAAAGTGCACACAGAACAAGCACGCTTTAATAAGCACAACATAAAACCCACAGTAAACTAGAATAGAGACGGGGAAAAGGATGGCTTACAGCAAACATGAGAGCGTTAATTAGGATAAGAGAAAGCACACATCAAACAAAACAGCTTCAATTGCCTTAATAGAAAATACACCTCATACTAGGGAGCTTCAATCAGAGTGATAGAACACACATGTCAGACAAGAGAGCTTCAATCGGAGTGATAGTAAACACACCTCAAACAAGAGAACTTCAATCGGATTGACAGAAAACACATCAAATAATATGGATCTTCAATCAGAGTTATAGTAAATATACCTCATCCAAGTAAGCTTCATTCTGAATGATAGAAAACACACCTCATACTAGAGAGTTTCAATCAGAGTGATAGAAAATACACCTCATACGAAAGAGTTTCAATCAGAGTAACATAAAACACACCAAATACTAGGGAGCTTCAATCAGAGTGATAGACAACACCGTTCATACAAGAGAGCTTCCATCAGAGTGATAGAAAACACACCTCATACTAGAGAGCTTAAATCAGAGTGATAGAATGTACAAGAGAGCTTCAATCAGAGTGCTAGAAAACACATCTTATACAAGAGCGCTTCAATCAGAGTGATAGTAAACACACCTCATACAAGAGAGTTTCAAACAGAGGGACAGATATCACACCAAACACTAGGGAGCTTCAATCAGAGTGATAAAAAACATACCTCATACAAGAGAGCTTCAATCCGAGTGATATAAAACACACCTCATACTAAGGAGCTTCAATCAGAGTGATAGAATATATATCCCATACAAAAGAGCCTCAATCGGAGTGATAGAAAAAACACAACTCATACAAGAGAGCTTCAATCAGAGTGATAGAAAACATATCTCATACTAGAGAGCGTAAATCTGAGTGATAGAAAAAACACCCCATACAAAAGAACTTCAATCAGAGTGATAGAAAACACATCTCATACTAAAAAAGTGTCCACCAGAGTGATAGAAAACAGACATCATATTAGAGAGCTTCAATCAGAGTGATGGAAAACACACCTCAAACAAAAGAGCTTCAAACAGGGTGACAGAAAACACACCAAACACTAGAGTGCTTACACCAGAGTCATAGAAAACACACCCTATATAAGAGAGCTTCAGTCAGAGTGATAAAAAACACACCTCATAATCAGAGTGATAGATAAAACACCCCATAGAAGAGAGCTTCAATCAGATTGATAGAAGCACACCTCATACAAGAGAGCTTCAATCAGAGTGATAGAAAACACACCTCATACGAAAGAGCTTCCATTAGAGTGATAGAAAACTCACCTCATACTAGAGAGCTTAAATCAGAGTGATAGAATACACCCCCTATACAAGAAAGCTTCAATCAGAGATCAGAGTGATAGAAAACACACCTCATAATCAGAGTAATAGATAACAC
The DNA here is from genome assembly GCF_040938575.1 of Ambystoma mexicanum. NCBI lineage: Eukaryota > Metazoa > Chordata > Amphibia > Caudata > Ambystomatidae > Ambystoma > Ambystoma mexicanum. The sequence goes on from NC_090927.1 coordinate 110,041,714, forward strand.
ACACGAGACCTTCAATCAGAGTGATAGAAAACACACCTCATACTAGGTAGCATCAATCAGAGTGAAGGAAAACACACCCCATACAGGAGAGCTTCAATCAAAGTGATAGAAGACACAACTTATACTAGAGAGCTTAAATCAGAGTGATAGAATACACACCTAATAATCAGAGTAATAGATAACACACATGAGAGTTTCAGAGTGATAGAAAACACAACTCATACAAGAGAGTTTCGATCAGAGTGATAGAAAACACCTCATAATCAGAGTGATACATAACACACCCCACAGAACAGAACGTCAATCAGAGTGATAGAAAACACACCTCACACAAGAGAACTTCAATCAGAGTGATAGAAAAGACACCTCATACAAGAGAGCTTCAATCAGAGTGATAGAAAACACACCTCATACTGAAGACCTTCAATCAGAGTGATAGAAAACACACCTCATACAAGAGAGCTTCAATCAAAGTGATAGAAGACACAACTCATACTAGAGAGCTTAAATCAGAGTGATAGAATACACACCTAATAATCAGAGTAATAGATAACACACATGGGAGTTTCAGAGTGATAGAAAACACCTCATAATCAGAGTGATACATAACACACCCCACAGAAGAGAACATCAATCAGAGTGATAGAAAACACACCTCATCACCTCATACGAAGACCTTCAATCAGAGTGACAGAAAACACACCTCATACAAGAGAGCTTCAATCAAAGTGATAGAAGACACAACTCATACTAGAGAGCTTAAATCAGAGTGATAGAATACACACCTAATAATCAGAGTAATAGATAACACACATGAGTGTTTCAGAGTGATAGAAACACAACTCATGCAAGAGAGCTTCGATGAGAGTGATAGAAAACACCTCATAATCAGAGTGATACATAACACACCCCACAGAAGAGAATGTCAGAGTGATAGAAAACACACCTCACACAAGATAACTTCAATCAGAGTGATAGAAAACACACCTCATACAAGCGAGCTTCAATCAGATTGATAGAAGCACACCTCATACAAGAGAGCTTCAATCAGAGTGATAGAAAACACACCTCATACGAAAGAGCTTCCATCAGAGTGATAGAAAACTCACCTCATACTAGAGAGCTTAAATCAGAGTGATAAAATGCACCCCCTATACAAGAGAGCTTCAATCAGAGTGATAGAAAACACACCTCATAATCAGAGCAATAGATAACACACACAAGACCTTCAATCAGAGTGATAGAAAACACACCTCATACTAGGTAGCATCAATCAGAGTGAAGGAAACTCACCCCATACAGGAGAGCTTCAATAAAAGTGATAGAAGACACAACTCATACTAGAGAGCTTAAATCGGAGTGATAGAATACACACCTAATAATCAGAGTAATAGATAACACACATGAGAGTTTCAGAGTGATAGAAAACACAACTCATACAAGAGAGCTTCGATCAGAGTGATAGAAAACACCTCATAATCAGAGTGATACATAACACACCCCACAGAAGAGAACATCAATCAGAGTGATCGAAAACAAACCTCACACAAGAGAACTTCAATCAGAGTGATGGAAAACACAACTCATACAAGAGAGCTTCAATCAGAGTGATAGAAAACACACCTCATGCAAGAGAGCTTCAGTCAGAGTGATAGAAAACACAACTCATGCAAGAGAGCTTCAATCAGAGTGATAGACAACACACCTCATACTGAAGACCTTCAATCAGAGTGATAGAAAACACACATCATACAAGAGAGCTACAATCGGAGTGATAGAAAACACACCTCATACAAGCGAGCTTCAATCATAGTGATAGAACACACACCCCACAAAAGAGCTTCAATCAGAGTGATAGAAAGCACACCTCATAATCAGAGTGATACATAACACACCGCATAGAAGAGAACTTCAATTAGAGTGATAGAAAACACACCTCATACAAGAGAGCTTCAATCAGAGTGATAGAAACACACCTCATACAAGGGAGCTTCAAACAGGGTGATAGAAAACACACATCATACAGGAGAGCTTCCATCAGAGTGATGGAAAACACACCCCATGCAGGAGAGCTTCCATCAGAGTGATAGAAAACACACCCCATACAGGAGAGCTTCAATCAAATTCATAGGAAACGCATCTCATACAAGAGACCTTCAATCAGGTTAAAAGAGCAGCAGGGCAGCAGAAAAACGTATCCATTTCTGAAAACTCCACAACAGGAGGTCGAACACTACTATGATGGTTGCTCAATTCTTTTGGAACTGCCACCATAGAAAACACCTCATAATCACAGTGATACATAACACACCCACAGAAAAGAATGTCAATCAGAGTGATAGAAAACACACCTCACACAAGAGAACTTCAATCAGATCGATAGAAGCACACCTCATACAAGAGAGCTTCAATCAGAGTTAGAAAACACACCTCATACGAAAGAGCTTCCATCAGAGTGATAGAAAACTCACCTCATACTAGAGAGCTTAAATCAGAGTGATAGAATGCACCCCCTATACAAGAGAGCTTCAATCAGAGTGATAGAAAACACACCTCATAATCAGAGTAATAGATAACACACACAAGACCTTCAATCAGAGTGATAGAAAACACACCTCATGCTAGGTAGCATCAATCAGAGTGAAGGAAAACTCACCCCACACAACAGGAGGTCCAACACTACTATGATGGTTGCTTAATTCTTTTGGAACTCCCACCAAACATCAGACCACAGTTGACCTCCTGTTGCTCAAGAATCCATCTGATCAGACCTTCCACCCTAAGAAATCAACCATTTGTACCAAAACCATAACAAACTTAATTTCTGGCTATTTCCTGCTGGTTGGATGGAATGCTTATACCAGCAAGAATACAAGGCCTTCATTACTGGCCGGATGGTGTCCTGTATATTAAAACGGACACGTTGCTTCCTGTGGGTATCCATTATTGTATTCATAGCACAGTTTCCAGTGTTAGTACAAATGTATTTGCTTATTTAAAGGCATGTCCCAGTTGATTTAATCTACAGGGCAGGTACTGTCCTTAGCAAGCCGATCTTACTTTTGGTAAGCACTAGGACAGTTTAGACAGGAAGTATTTGGACATCTGTTTGCCTTAATCCTTGTTGGATTATCTAGATTCCAACTTCTCCCTTGTTTCCGTCTTAAAAATCTCACTTCTTGGGAACTGAATTTGCAATAACAAGACACAAAAGTTAAACAGTTGCTCACCTATTTAGAAACATCCCTACTCTTAATCTCTACAGTGGCCTATTGACAATGAGGTGCCTGTCATCCCCACAGCAGGGGCCAGACAACAGAAATCACACAAACTCAACACAAGGCTTCAATCAGGGCAGCAGAAAGCCTGCACCAAGCAGAGAAGATTGTAGGGTTCTGTTACCCCGATTAAAGCTCCCTTCCTTTTGTTACCCTAAATTAATATATTGTTTTGGGGGATTTTCTGGTACCTTGGTTGAAAAACTCTTGTTTGTTGTTTTTGGGGACCCTTCTTAGAGGTCTCTTGTTTAGAGGGGGTTTCTTCTCTCCTGATGGGAGCTCTTTTTTCTTATGCAGGGTAAAACTCTAAAATTCTGATTGGACCTCTCTTGTTTGGTGTGTGTTACGTTGTCCTGGTAAAAGCAAACAAATTATGTGAGAACGTTCTATGGCTATGGTTGTAACACTCATTTTCTATGAGTTTTTATGTTGCCCCGATTGAAGCCATCTTGTTTGTTGTCGGTTTTCTGTTACCAAGATTGAATTTCTCTTAGTTGCTGTTTGTTCTCTGTTTCCTTGATCAAATCTCTCTTGTTTGGCGTGTGTACAGTAAACCTTTTTTGCGGTCCCTTGTTAAGTGTGTTTTATGCTCCCCTGGTTGAAACTCTGGGTTTTCTTTTACTGTGTGTTCCTCTGATTGTGGTCTTGCTTGGTGTGACTAATATGAGTGAAGCTCTCTTGTTTGGTGAAGTTTTCCTTTGCCATGAATACAAGCTCTCTTGTTTGGACCAGGGGTTTATTTTACCTGGTTGAAGCTCACTTTTGTGGTGTGAGTCATCTGTTGCCTTCATTGAACACCTCTTGTTTGGTCTGGGTTTTCTGTTATCAAATTTGAAGCTTTCTTGCCTGGCATGGGTTTTCTTTTTCCCCCATCACAGCTCTTTGGTTTCATGTGGGTTTTCTGTTACACTGACTGAGGCTTGTTGGTATGGAAAGCGCTGTTACCCTAATTCAGTGGACTCAACCCGTATTCAAGCTGGGCACCCCCTGGAGTAAAATTATTGTTCCACAAATGCAATCAGTACTTATGTTTCTTATTAAAAGCAGTCACAGCACTCCCTTTTTTGTAGAGCCTCGCACCCACACTGGACAGCCTTTGGGCTCCCCTAGGCGGCGGAGGATGGAAGGGCTTCAGCCCCACAGTTTGAAGACCATGGCCCATATTGAAGCTCTGTCGTTGCCTGTGGACTTTCTGCTCCCCTGATTAAATCGGCCTTGGTGTGCGTTAGTTGTCCGATACTTGATTGAAGCTTTTGCATTGAATGTGGGTCTTCTGTTGCCTGGATTGAAGCCCTATCGTTTGTTGTGTATTTCTCCTGTAGGCCGATTCACACCAAGGCAGAGCAGCAGATCATGTGTGAGGAGCACGAGGACGAGAAGATCAACATCTATTGCCTAACCTGCGAGACCCCCACCTGCTCCATGTGCAAGGTCTTTGGTGCCCACAAGACCTGTGAGGTGGCCCCTCTCGCCAACGTCTACAAGCGGCAAAAGGTACCAACCCCTCCATATATCACTGACACAGCCTTTGGCATGCTTGTGCTGGGTGATTTGTGAAGCCCCTAGACCTCACAAATCATGTATTCAAATATGTTTTTGTTATTGCCAAATGCTATTATTTCTGTTATTTGAGGCGGAGCACCGCCACCCAGTGGAGGCAAAACCTTGCAAGATATCACAGTGCTGTTTATTGGCCTAGTCGGGTATGAAGAATGCTCTCCCACACCCCATTGCATTAACGCTTGTGCACTACTGCTGCGGGGATCCAATTTGGGATTTGATTAGAATAAGCTAAAATAAGCTCTTGGGTGTCAGGCATTACCCAGAAGGCAAGAACTACCACTGGGGAACCAGGAGCGAGTACTCAGACCGCCGCAAATCTAACTTCCACATGAGATGCACACCTTTTGGCCATTAACTCGAGTTAATTTCATGTAAGCATGTTTGTAAGGATCCAGTTGGTCTGAGGAGCCAAGAGTAGCTCCTGCTAACTGTTGGTTTTTAGCTAACCCGGCTCCACTAGGGTAGAAGGAGGAGTTAAATAGCTTCCAGGTCCCAGCAATTTCGAACTCTCCTGCTGGCAGAGGAAGAAAATGTTTCTATGCCTTTAAGTTTCACGTGGCGAGGAAATGGTACCACCTTGTGGACTGTACCACTTATTGCTCCAGAGATACAATGTAGGGAAATCAAAGGCACATGTGAAGCCTTCCCAGGCTTCCTGGCCAGACAGACTGGTATTCTCTCTGCTCAAGCTCTGGGGACGCAGGGTTAGTTGTTCTAAATGGAGGAGCATAAAGACTAAGGGTATGGATGCTTCCACACAGGTGAACAACTATGTAACTCCAAGTCTCATTCTCAAAAAACCTGTTCTCAACCAGAGGGATTTTCAAGAAGGAAACAAGTGGGAGGGTGGAATACGTGTGCTCGATATGGGTCGGGTATGCCCTGCGTGAGTCCACAGAGACTCACGTTGCACCTCATTGATGACTACCAATAAGGCCCAAACATGTCTGGGGTTGCTTTTGGTGTTGATCTTTTGAGTGGGTTGACGCCTGATTTGCATATGCATTTTCTCCTTCTGTAATGGCATGTCTGAGTGCTGTGTTTGGGGTGAGAGATGAGGGAAGAGACCCAGGAGGATGCATGGGGAACCACACACTAGGTGATTCTAAGTCTTGAGGTGGTGGATGCAGGATCCACCAGGGATCCAGGATCCACCAGGGCCCCTCTGGCACTCACAGCCGCTCAACATGAACCTATAGGAGACACCATCTGAGGCGTATGGAGGTTCAGTATGTAGTAGCACACCCTGGGTGCTCTGATAACTGAGAGTGGAAAACTGAGAGTGCAAGAGTGGCCCGCGAGGCCTGGCAAAGAGTCAGAAGAATACCCTGTTTGTTATCACCGATCTTGAGGACCACCACTCACTCTGAAGTCTGGAACACAGGAGAGGCCCGTGGGTATTGCAACAGTCAGATACAATAAGGGAGACAGACGAGTGCCAAGGCTGGGGAAAGCTATGGCGAAATCAGGCTACCGGCATGACAGGACCAACTAATTCCAAGATGGCACCCGATGCTTTGTCATTGGCCCTCGGAGCAGCAGCCTGCACTATCACTAGCCACACCAAGATTGAGGACCGAAACATTTTTGGGGACCAAGCTGGAAACCAAAGCCAAGACCTCCTCACAGGTCCCTTGCTGGAACCCTTCATCCCAGTTATAGGTCTATGGCCAAAGTGCTAACGGGTCCATGATCTTGGGTTAGGTGTGGGAGAGAGTACAGAAAGGTGTGAAGGCAAGCAGGAGAAGGGAGAGGAAAAAGCAGGTGAATAGAGGTTCAGTAGTTAGCAAGGAGGGAACAGGAAGTTAGAAGCGCAAAGGCAGCAGGAGGGAAGGAGAGCAAGTACCAGCTGCTAAAGGTGAGTCAATGGAGGTGCTGGAAGAATGGGTTTCTAAAAACTATCCCGCATTGGCTAATCCAAAAGGGCCAACCATTAGAGGTGGAATCTGAAGGCTAGAGAGAAAAGGAACTCAGATTCCAGGGTTGAGGAATTAAGATTAACCCAGGGCCTGTCTGGACCAGACTCATTTTGTTCCCCCCAACCCCATTCCCTGCAACTCTGTCTGCACACATTCTTTACCTAAATGTGCTAGGACCCGTTAGATGTCTGTCCTTTATCCCTCCAACCCCTCACCTTCTCTTGTAGACCCCGCCTCCAGAGCTGGCTGCAACTGTAATACTTCATGCACTTAAGCTAGGAGAAATGTTGTCAGGCCTAGTATGCTAGTTTCACAGTTTAGATCATTCGGAATCTTAAAGGTCTACGAATGATTACTGTATTCCCTTGTTCCTTTCCCGCCTTGAAGCGCTTTGAAGCACTTCACCTGTGTATAAGCGCTATATAAATAAACAAGATCATGGTGGTCCAAGGGATGGAGACTGACAATGCCCAAGCCTATAAGCTGTTAGAAAATAGTGTAGCAAGTTATGATATGATAGGTTATTTATAATGCACTTAATACCCAGAGGTTTCTAAGCACGGACCCGGGGATCAAACCTGTGTTGCTCTGTGTCTCTTGCTTCCCAGGCAAGCACGTTGCCCCTGAGCTATCCTCCCGAGATGAAGAAAGCCTAGCCGGTATTGTTATTAGAATTATTGTGGGATTTATTGAGTGCAGACGTAGCTTCAGGAAGCAGCAGAGAGCTTTACAACCGTAGGGGGAAGAACAAGGTCAGGGTAACAGAGAAACAAGGGAGCAGAGAGCTAACAGGGGAAGGAGAGGATGTGCAGTTTGGTAGCAAGGGATCTACAAGCAATCAGGAGAGGAGACGGGGGAGCAGATCATACCGCCCCAGGTAGGGTGGGAGGTGGAGGGTGTGTGGACCTAGGCGTAAGGAAGGAGCCGTTCCTTGAAGAGGAGGGTCTTGAGCTCCTTCCGGAACTGTATAAGTGAGGGGGCGATTCTGATGTTGATGGAGAGGAGGTTGCAGAGCCTCGGGGCGTAGACATAAAAAGGCCTGTCTTCTGGTTCTTTCCTTCCTGCACTGTCGGAGTTCAAGTCTGCACATTTCTTTACTTCTGGTGGATCGCAGGCCTCCGGAGATGCTGAGTTTCTCAGTGAGGTGCCTTGGGTGGCTTCAGGGTGACAGCCCTGTAGATGATGCTGGCTGCAGGATTTGAAGATGATACAGGCTTGCAGCGGGAGCCAATGCAGTCCGACGAGGGGCGGTCGATGTGGACCGAAGCTGCGGATTCCTTTTATGAGACGTGCTGCAAGAGGGTGACTTCCCTGGTACCTCAGGGGTGCCAGGGTAGTCACCTGTAGCCATACTCTGTATCTGGCGACGCTGCAAGTTCACCAATGATACTAAAAGAACGTGTGTCCATGAAGAGCGACTACCTCTGCCAGTGGTGACCTTAAACTGTATTTTTAAAACTTTTTTTACGGACAAATTCCCACCTTGCTTGAGAAGGTGGGAATGGAGGAGATACCTTCATACAACTACCGAACCGCGTTTTAATGCAGAAAAGGCTTAATACTGACCCTCTCTTGCATTACTTGAGTATGGTGGTGAGGGGGGGGGGCATCAGTGCTGCCTCACATTCCACCTCCCCACCATTCCCCTCATATGTGTTTACTGTATTTAAAGAAAGCACCTGTGATGCTGCTTTGTGCAGTAAAAATTAATGTGAACATTTTGGTGCCTCAAGAATCGGCCCCAGAAGCCAAAAGCGACTGATCCACACTACTGGGCCTCTGAGGAACGGCCTCGCCAGGCTTCCCCCAACTATGAAAGATGGCACAACCCAAACTCTCAGGCATGACCCCCCCCCTAAGAATACTGAGGCGGAAGGCCCACCCCTGGACCAGAACACAGTACAGGGACGCCCGGAAAGTAGGAGTAGAGGAAGCAGGAAATGGGCTGAAACCCGCAGGCCAGTGCACGGGACCAGAGGAGCAGTCAGCAAGGGTATAACGTTCTTTCATCGACGGGTGTAATTTCCATGTTTTTTTTCCAAGTACATTTTTCCGTAAAAACTCATACATATAAGCAGTGGGGTGGGTGGGAATAGGTCACAAATATAAGGGATGGGGCTTGGAGGTGGTAACCCCCCCAAAATTAAAAAAAATCAATTTCAATTCGTTTTTTCAGTAAAAAAATACTCAGAAAAAACGCATCGAAATTACACCCGTCGATGAAATAACCTAGAACCTCAGCAAGTTAGTGTTGCTGGGAAGACATGGAGCAGGTGGCTAACATGGACCTTCGCTGGTGTCTCCCTTCCTTTCCCCCATGACCCTGGTGATATGGGGCTTGCCTAGTGGGGTGACGCAGTGGGTGAAAACCTTGGAATGGAGTCTAGTAGGATGGGATCCGTGATGACAGAAGTGGGTCGCAGGACAGAACTGTGTCTAAACCGCTGGCCAAGACGATGCTGATATAACCTGGAGGGGCTCTGGGAAGAGTCCAGGGCAGGAAAGTGTGCTGCAGACATAGCTCTCAACCATTTGTATCACAAAGGCGGGTGAAAACACCCGATTTTGTTTTTGGCGGGTGAGAGGCACATTGAAATGAATGGGCGTGCTGGAGGCTTGGCGGGTGAGTCAGCTGTTTACAAGGCGGGTGACACCCGCCAAAAGCGTGTGAGTTGAGATCTATGGCTGCAGATGGTGGTCTGGTAGTGACTGCAAGCTGGGAAGCAGGGTACGCTGGGTCTGGGTGGACAGAAGGAGCAATGGAGACAGTGGCTGCCTATGCCAAGGGCAGTACCATATGCCTGGTAGGAGAGAGACAGTGCTGCGGACTAGAAGGGGTGCTCCCAGGACAGCCCACCTTTTTCCCACACTAGAAGAAAGGAGCAAAGCGGGAGGTAGATGAAAGTAACCATACCAAGTATACCGGAAGTGGTCTGCGAGTGAGAGGAGGGGGGAAGAGGCAGCAAGGCTCTGGCAGGCTGACCACATGGCTTGGGATTAGTCTGCCCTGAATGGGGAGCAGGGGCCAATGCCGGTCCATCGGAGCGGGGGTGGAGGGATGGTGAGTGACTGAGCTGGTTCCTTATGTGGGAGCGCGCACATTGCAAGGCGCATGTGTTCATTCCTATGGCATTCAAAGATATTCACTCATGAATGTCTCTCTGCTGCGCAACCCCCGGAAGTATCGCGCACTGGGGTGGGGTCCTGTTAGCGATGTGCAGAACCAAGTTTCATCAAGGAGAAGAGTTTGAACTGAAACTCAGGTCTCGGAGATCCAGACCCCAAGACTGTGACAAGAGCCAACCATTCAGGCTAGGAACTGTTGCTGAACTTTGACCTTTATCATAGAGTGTCAACCTTGGCAAGAGACTTGCATGGAACTTTACAAATATTCCCTGCGCTTGTTCTGTTCTTCTCATCTTCACCTTGGTTTAAGGAGAAGCACCCGACTCCTGTTGGGTTCATGATGAAATTCCACACGAGTTCCAAGCTCTATTTTAGTCTCCGGTAATTCCTAGTCACGGCGTGACATTTATGGCAGGTTGAAAAACAATGGTTTTGGGGGTCACCCATAGCATTGCCAAACATTATGATTTAGCTTGGTAGGTATAAGGGTAGGTATCTTAGCCTATTCGACCTAAAGCAATTGACCTAATGACCAATTGGGTCGAATTTTGCAAGGGTGATTTGGCCTTCGGGGCAATTTGGTCGCATATTTTGCAAAATACCAACCCTGGAGAGCGCTAGATAGGACGGAGAAGGGAGATCATGTTCATTTTCATATATATTATTCCTACATACCTAAATCGGTGTCCAAGTTCTTCATTCACATAACACTCAGGAACTGTCATTAATATACTGCTCAGCATTGAAGCAAGAAATAATGGATATTAACAAATAACACTTCCTATAAATGCACTCACCTAGATAGGCCATTTCGGGACACTGTTAAAAAAGGAAGGAGAGGTTAATACCTACCTAGCTCCCTTGGCTAATCCCTTTTTCAAACTGTGCACTAAAACCTCTGCCCACTGTGCACCTGGACCTTGCTACAAAGACTCTGCCAGGCTCTTCATTTCAGGCTTGCTGTGGGGGAGGGGACAGAAGAGCAACATGTGACCACATGACTGCTAGGGTATGACTTGCAGTGGCTGCCTCTACCCATGCTGTGGCATGTGCCTTTTCATGAAAACTAGGCAAGAGCAAAACCGACTTGCTTCTTCCGCAGTTGACTTTTTTTAGTTACTTCCATTAATAAAAACACATTCTTCACATGACATTGGGGCTTTGGTAACGAAGGAGACCCCCTGCAGTGTGAGATGGAGATACTCCTTACACCGGTCAATGTGATGGAAGTTCAGGACGTCTTGATGCTTATTGACTTTTTCTTTCTCTCTTTGTAGTTTTCAAATGTCTGAGCTAACCAATGCAGCCGAGCGGGAGTTGCCACAGCCTTGCTGGCCCTGGCATAATCCCCGCCACTTGATAGCTGCTCACTTTTGCTTCTCCCTGGGAGTCGCCACAGCCTTGCTGGCCCTGGCATAATCCCCAACCAATACGTTAGTGCTATGATGGGAGTAAGGTCAGTGCTTTGCACGTGCTCTGCTTTTCAGGCTACATTTGCCACACCCACTCACTTCTTCTACAACATTCTCTCTACCACTCCCCTCAATGTACTCCTTCCCCCACGCTTTCATCCCTCTGGTGTTTCACTCCTCCTATTCCTTGCCTCCACCCTTTGATGTAACCAGTCCTCCTGCTCCACTCGACTACTTCCCCTTACTACTGCTTCTCTCCTCCTCCCACTACTACACTCCTCCTCCCACTACTACACTCCTCCTCACACTACTACACTCCTCCTCACACTACTACACTCCTCCTCACACTACTACACTCCTCCTCCCACTACTACACTCCTCCTCCCACTACTACACTCCTCCTCCCACTACTACACTCCTCCTCACACTACTACACTCCTCCTCCCACTACTACACTCCTCCTCACACTACTACACTCCTCCTCACACGACTACACTCCTCCTCACACTACTACACTCCTCCTCCCACTACTACACTCCTCCTCCCACTACTACACTCCTCCTCACACTACTATACCCCTCCTCCCACTACTAAACTCCTCCTCTCACTACTACACTCCTCCTCACACTACTACACTCTTCCTCCCACTACTACACTCCTCCTCCCACTACTACACTCCTCCTCACACTACTCAACTCCTCCTTCCACACCACCTCTTAATCAGCCCCCTTTCACATGGGACTAGCCTTCTCACACTCCCTTTTCCACACACCTGTCTCACACACATGCCCACTCACACTACATATCCACTATCACTATTAAACCAATACCTTACCTTCTCTGACAATCTCCTCCACAATCCGCACTCCGTCCTTCTTCCTGCTGGTCTCTTGGTCATCCTCCACCCCCCTCAACCTCTGACTTCCCCTGGTGAACCCACACTTTCTCCTTCCTGTTCCTGTCGTATATTGCCGCTCTCCTCCAGGGATGTGTCTCGTTTCCCTAGTTAGCAGGCTTTTGTCTTTTCCCCCGGGGTGGTGTATGTGTGAGGGATAGGCATACAATGGGCGCTCAGCCCCACCCACGTCTTCCACATGTTCCTGCCACTGAGCATTTGTGGTGGCCCTGGCGAGTCAGTGTTCATGTTCGTATGTGGGTGCTGGCTCCCCGTGCCCTTGAAGGTAAGTCTCCTGGCTAGGAGGGTGCCGATTCCCTTAATGTGTCCCTGGTGGTCAAGGGGTTCCAAGGACATAATGCTTGTGCAGCTGCCAGTGTGCTGCTGTGAACCGCTACGTGTGCGGCGGCCACGTAAGTCCTGCGGCTTCACTTGCTCGCTTGCCGCATCGCCGGATTGCTGGCGTGATGTCAGCTTCACGGCTTCCTGGAGGGTTGTTTGTGATCTCGGGTGTCTCAGTCTCTGGTTTTGCTCGGAGTCTTTTATTTCTCCCTGGTCGCATCATCTTGCACTGGTGCTCCAGAAAGAATGAAAAAGAATAGTGAAGCATCATGTAATAGAGGCATGGTTGGGGCTAAGGGACCGCCTGCCAACACCCTGGAATTGGTGCCTCTGTGCTACCACCATCAACCTTACGGGTAGGACTGGCTTTGGATGGCTCCCTGGTAAGACTCCCACCCCCGCCTGTGCTGTCAGGGGCTTAGATTCCCTCTCGACAGCAATGGTGTAGCAAGGGTTCAACGTGTGCCAGATGATATTACAAATGTGGATGACAAGTGCTGTTGCTAGAGGCAAATGGATAGACCAGATGTCCCAACTTGTGTGGCTCAGTTGACAATGCAACCGGTGCAATCACTGGAAGTTAAGACATTCCAGGTAAAACAGAATTTAAGCCTCATTGGGAGTTGGACGATAGCCCTTAAATGCGGCTGTAACGCTATTACAAACTGCATTTAAGGGTTTGCCCAATCATGAGTTGGGCGGGAAGTTTGGAGTTTTTACCTCCAGCTTTTTGCTGGAGGCAAAAATCCCCACGTCCCGCCCGTTTTTGGCGCTATTAGCGTAGCGCTAATTGTGTTGAAAAACCCCATTGGGTCCAGTGGAACCAATGGGGAACGGGGTCTAACCACATTACTGCTACTCGGGATCTTGTACAAATTGCACTAAACCATGTAGTCATCTAATACCCTAACTAATACAGCTGGGATGCTTTATCTCGTTTTCCCCACAGGGGTATTACTATTACTGACACTATGGGCTTCAATACCTGTTTGATGGTATCTTGGCGGTAAATCTGCTGAGATACCACCAAATAGAATTACCGTTACCTTCACTTGGTCCAGAGGAATTACCGCTGGATTACAAGTGGCGGTAGATGTTGTTAGACTCCATTATTTGGTAATTCTGCTGTTGTTATCATTTTTGGGTTGAAAGGTGCAGATTTACCTCCAGCCCTTATCTGGAGGTGAATCCTCCTCTCCGCCAAACTCGTAGTTGGGCGGTGCAGCAATGCGGCGGTACCAGAATGACAATACATTGAAATCGACCCTCTTGGGTATTATTCTATTTGTTTATTTTCAAATTCTCTTTTTCTACTCTTCCCCCTTGCCCCCTTTGCCTCTTGTGTTCCCCCTTCATCTCATATTGGGAAGATTCTTAAAACATGCAATGTATAGATATTTACACAGCACTCTGCGGTTTATTCTCGCGATGTTTCTCGAGGTTCTTCTTCAAGTTGATAATCAAGCTGATTGCTGTTGATTGCTGTTATGTTATACCCACCCACAAAGCTGGGCTTCCTAGCGCCGGTTCAGTCCGGCGTCAAAAGAGACTTATGAGAAAGCAGGCCCGAAAAGTCACGTGTTAAGTGCCCGCCGGAAGTGACTGGTGGAGCAGAGAGGCACGTGGCCACCTTGTGAAAAAATGCACTTCCCAAATGTTAATCGTGGGGCAGTTTTCTGCTTTATGCGCGGACCCTAGGTCAGGCATATGGGGCATTGACTGGCACTAGATGGCATGAATGAGGTCTTTGAGGGTGCTCTTGCCATGATGGCAGCATCTAAAGGCCCGCACGGTGTGAGGAGGCCTTTTCCACATGAGAACTGCAGTCTGTGATGCATGCAGTGACTCTCAATGCAGCACTGTGGTGTTTCATGTCGCATTTGGAATGCAATGGCACCACCTGGCTGTACCCTGCATGTTAGTGCTCTGCCCACCATGTCGGGCCATGACTGATGCATAGGATGGCAGTGCCCGAATATAGGAGGCGACCCCTGGGATGTGTTTTTCATTAGCATGTAACAGCTCTTTCTGACATGTGAGGCTATAATTGCTGTAAGGTGGCAGTAATTGTGTGCATCCGCCTTTTCTTGGTGTGTGCAGGCAGTGCTCCTGGACTCATGTATTTCTGCTGGTTTTACCCAGGCATAACATAAACCCACTCAGAGCATATGAAGGCTAGGTGCTAGCTGGTATCTTAGTTTTAATTTTTTTATTTTTATGTATTTATAATGTGCCGACAGCCCGCAGGCATCGGGGCGCAAACATAGACACGATGAACTAAACACTTAAGCCGAGACAGAATGGGTTAGCATGTTTAGGAGCCTTTTGTCTGATTATTTCTTATTCATTTAAAGTTTATTGTACTTTTTTTTTACATCGGTGATGTCACATCCTGTGATGTTGCGCTAGCCCCGTGTCACGTGTCGGTCCTACTTTTCAAATGTTACCCTCTTGAAGCATTGTTTGGCCTAATTAATTTGTTTTTTAAAAACTTCTTTTTATTGAATCGTGATCATGTTGTCAAAAACATTGCTTTACACCAACACAACGTGATCCATTAGAAAAGACCCCCTCCTAAACCCTGCCTCCTCAGGAACAGCTATTTGTCATCGTTCCATATTTATTGGTCGCAAGGTCTGTCAATCAGTATCAAGGCGTTTTACACGTTGCGGACACAGTGCTGGTCTGAATTCTTCTTTCGGGAATGACAAAACATCGTTGCAGTTATTGCTGATTTTTGCTTGCTCTCGCAGCAACGAATAGGTCACCCATTCAAGAGCCACAAAATCCCATATTTTTCTTACCCAGCCACGGTGTCTTGGGACTTGGGGCCCCTTTCCATTTTTGGGCTATAAGTAGTAGCGCTGCTATGAGTAATATTGGCAGGGCTCCCTTCTGTGCTTTCGCTTTATGTTTGTGCCCGCGATCCCATATCCCCTCCAGGAGGCCTAGTGGACAGCTACCTTTGTCCATGTTCAATATCCTCCATATGGTCTTTGACTTCTTCACAGAAACCCTGTAGTTCCGGACAACTCCACCATATGTGTAGACACATTCCCCTTGGCCCGCATTTCCGCCCCCGCATGCAGGTGACATGTCCGGATAAATGTCTTGGCGTCTAAGTGGGGTGTACCACCCTTGGAACTTCAGTTTGTACCACATTTCTCTAATCGGAATCGCTTTGGTCCGTTTTCGAAGGTCTCTCCACAGAGCCTCCCATTGTTCCCTTAGGATCTCCTTACTTATGGTTTTCTTCCATTTAATCATAAAGTGCCAGTCTACCTCTGTCCCCATCGTCGAGCGTATTTTGTATAAGACTGTTACCATCCCCCCTCATCCCCGCCTTGGAAATAGCAGGGACGGTCAGCTTTTACAGACGTTAAGCGATCTTATGTCAGTGCCTATGAAAAGGTCTCACAACTTGTGGCATCCTCCCTCCTGCAATCTTTTAAATGCCCCTGTTTCCAGCCCTAGAGAGAATTGCGGGTTGCCAAAAAGGGGGGTAAATGGGAAAGGGAATGACGTAATGTCGTATTTGCAGACGAGAGAATGCCAAACGTCCCCCACCAACCTAGTTATTTGGTTTAGATACATGTTAGCTTATTTGGCCTATCCTTATTTGGGAGCCAGAGAACCTTGTGTAAAGGGTGTCTCGCTACTGCTCTTTCCATCTCGACCCAACTGTTTTTCGAAGTCCCCACTGAACCATTCCTTAATAATTATAATTGGAGCCGCCTCATGGCCCTTGTCACAAGTGCTAATACTGAGTGATCTTAATCTTGGCCTTAACGACCCATCTGACCTACCAGCTTGCTCCCTTGCCAATTCCGTGACCATACTCAGCGTTGTACAATGTATTTGCAACCCTACACACAGCAAAGAGAATCACTTGACTGGATCGCCGACAACAACTGCCATATTTCCATCAAAGATAACTCGCCTTGTCCCTGGTCCGACCATCACAACATCTCCTTTGTGCTTCTCTGTGCACCGCATGTTAAACCCTCCCCCACTCTGCTCCCACCCACCCTTTAGCTCGTTACCCTAAGAGACTCACCGAAAAAACCTCTCCCCCTGGCTCAATGCCCTTAATCCTGACCACTTGGATTCTACCGACCCCACGTACTTAGCATACTTGTACTCCAAAACTCTGAATAATGTCATTGATTCCATTGCTCCTCTGGTACAAAAAAAGCCAAACCCATTATTCACCTAAATTCCTGGTATACCCCCAATCTAGTCTCCCTCAGAACTGAAAAAATACTTGCGGAAACTTGCCGGAATAGCAACCCGACAGAAGACACTAGACTCCAATTGTCAAACTTGTCCAAACAATACAAGCAAGCCATTATCCAAGCTAAAGCCAGCACCTTCAACACCAGCATTGCTAAAGCCAACTTGAACTCAAAAGAACTCTTCGCCGTTCCTAGAGAGCTTGAATCCCCTATCCCCCATGCCTCCACCCTAACCAAAGACACTGCCTGGTCCAACATCAACCAGGAGGCCTTACTGCTTAAAATTGTCACATTACAAAAGAACATCTCTGCCAAACAAACCAGCCTCGCTCCTCTGCACAGGCTTTCCTATGCCCCCATCCTAAACAAGCTGGAGTTACCCTGTTCACCTTCAGCAAAATTACCACACAGGAATCGCTGTGCATTCTCCTAAGCCTCAAGCCCTCACGTTGCAAAGGCGATGTCTGCCCAGCCCGCCTGATCAAAGACTGTGCTGAAACATTAGCACCCTTCATCACGGCATCCATTAACGCTTCCTTCACCGCCAGGCTGGTTCCAGCTTGCCTAAAGGAAGCCTGCATCCCCCTGCTTCTAAAAAACCCCACCCTCAATCCAACCTCACCTAACAACTACTGGCCCATCACTACGGTTCCCTTCCTCCTCAAAATTCTCGACAGGGCGGCCTACATCCAAATTCAACATCATCTTGAGTCTAATCAAATCCTTGGTATGCACCAATCTGGTTTCCATCCAGGACATGGCACGGAATCAGCGCTCCTAGACTGAAAATTCAGATGGACGAGATCAGAGACGAGGGAAAGCTAGCCTTACTCCTCCTTGATCTGTCCGCTGCTTTCGACCTGGTCAATCATAACATTCTATGCCAACATCTGATTTACTCAGCCTCCTTTTCCACTGAAGCAGTGACCTGGATTGCCTCTTTCTCAAAGGCAGAGTTATGAAAGTCTTTGCAGAGAATGCATGTGCAGTGCCCTCCCCCATCAACTGCGGGGTGCCACAAGGGTCCTGTGTGTCCACCACGCTATACAACATTTTCACGAAGCCCCTCTTCGGTTACCTATAATCCTGTGGCATCACCTGCACAAACTATGCTGACAACACACAAATCCTCCTTCCCCTATCTAGATCCTACCACGATGATGCTGCCACATTAAACTCCACCTATGCCACCATCCAAGCTTGGCTGACCACCCATGGACTCTGCCTCAATGATGAGAAAACAGAACTTCTCATCATTGGCTCCACCTCAGCCTTTAATCAACTGAACCCCCTGTACTCAGCCTTGAACATTGATGACTCAATTATCCTAGTCTCTGCATCCGTGAAAACCCTAGGAGTTTACCTTGACTCATCCTTATCCCTCACCCGCCAAGTCAACGCCATCTCTTCAGCTGCATCCTACTCCACCAAACTCATCAATGCTACCAGACCCTTCCTTGCCAAAAACATCTGTCTAACCATCGCCCACTCAGTGGTTGGAGCTAGGTTAGACTACTGCAACGCCCTGTTCACCGGTACCTCATCCCGTAATCTAAAGAAACTCCAGACTATACAAAACAATGCCCTTCGCGCGGCACTTAACATTTCGTGTTCAGAGCATTTCTGAACTGCCGCAGAGAGGTCCACTGGCTCACCTTCAAGAGTCTCCATCATGCATAAATGCATCTCCAAGACAACCCCACCATACCTGGCGCTAAACGTCACCATGTCCCAACCTTCAAGGCACACCAGAACCCCCTACACTCACAGGCTTGTGCAACCTAAATTCAAACGTGCGGAAGTAGGATGGACACGCTTCCCAGTCATTGCAGCTAAGCAGTGGAACTCCCTCCCACCTGCTCTCGGAGCTGAAGGTTCCTGCTGGGCCTTCCGCAGAGCCCTCGAAACCCGGCTTTTCAGCTCATCTGTCATGTAAACCAAACTGCAACCTGCTTAATAATTCTTGAATGCTGTCTGTTTCTGGTTCCTCTGTACCTTTATGCCTTCTCACCTTTGGGCCCCATGTAACTGGTTCTATAACGCCCTGATGCCTGAGGGCTTGTGCGTGCTTTACAAATGAAATAAATAAATTAAATAAATAAATTAAATATGTTTTGAAATTGGGGAAGGGCAGGACTCCCTTCCATTTGGGGGTTGTCATTACTGCACGGGAAATGTGCAGTCTTTAACCTTTCCATACAACAGAGTAAGTTAGGCGGTTCAGTGTTTCGAAGAAGAGTTCCAGAGTCGGGACCGGAAGAGCTTAAAATAGGAAGAGCACCCGTCGGCGCATCTTTATCGTGGCTATGCAGCCCATCCAAGATATGTTGAGGGGGTTCTATCCGTGTAGTTCTTCCTTAATCCTGCTCTGCAATGCTGAGAAGCATGACCCGATGTATTTAATTCCGTTTTAGCCCATGTAAATGGGGTGTTGGCCATCGTCCCTTGGAGGGTCTCTCCCTGCAGTATCAAATTGAGAATCTCTGACATTTTATACTATTAAACCCTGTTATCTCCCAAACATCTCTAGTTCTTCACTGATATAGCTTAAGGTATCTCGTTGCTGGGGTGACATAGTTGGCCCGTATCATGCAGATGAACAGCTCCACAAAGCCCATTCTCTCCAGGATGGCGAATAGGAAGGACCATTATATTCGATCAAAACCCTCGGCATCCAGGGAGAGCAGCACTGCACGGATATATTTTTCTCTACCTTCTCTATTGAGTCTACAACCCTTCTAATATTGTCGAAAGTGTGTTGGCCTTTGAAAAATCCTTATTGGATTATCCATATTTGCCTTGGAAATAAGGGGGGGCCTAGTCTATTTGCCAGTACCTTGGTATACATTTTTGCATCTATATTAATGAGTGCGATTGGTCGATATGACCCACATTTGGTTGGATCCTTGTTCGGTTTCGGGAACAGTATTATTTTAGATTCCTTCATTTCTGGTATGATTTGCCCTGTCTAATAGAAGGATTTAAACACGCTCCTTGGTATGGGGACAAAGGGTCTCCCAAAATGTTTTATAAAATCTGTCTGTAAAGCCATCCTTCGCTGCTGATTAATTCACCAGAAGAGTTTTTATGACTCCTGCGACTTCTGTAATTACTGCTTCGGAGTCTACGCTCATAGCGTCATTTTTGTGGGATTTGGAGACGCACCAGGTACTGAATTTGAGGCTCTGGTGATGCGTTTTGGGAAGCATAGAGAGTTCCGTAGAACTTAGTAAATTCTGTTGCTATGTCTTCTGTCCTAGTGTTCCTGTTCCCCTGTCATCAGTTATAGTTGTGATCATTTTCAATCGCCTCTTCCCCCTGAGAAGCCTCACTAGCATTTTATTTACTTTATTCGACTGTACGTAGTAGTGTCGTCTTGCGTACAGTAGCTTCTTCTCTGTCTGCTTAGTTTTCAGCAGCTTCAGTTGCCCCATAGTTTCCCCAAAGGCTTTGTAGATGGCTTTGATGGGGGAGGTCTCCGACTGCTTCCTTTGATCTACTAGTTCCCTTTCCAAATTCTGCTCTAGGGTTTTCAGTTGCTTTACCCTCTGGGCCTTTAGTGAAATCAATTATCCCCTTATCACTGACGTGAATGCGTCCTAGCTCATTCATTCTGTCGCCTCTAGGCTGTTTTCCTTAAAGTACCTACGTATTTTACCCCCCGATTTCTGACCTGAGCACCTGATCTCTTAACAGCTCTTCTGGGACGGTCCATCGCCACAGGGCATTCTGTCTTTTTGGGAGTTTCAGCCTCATTTGAACTGAGGCGTGGTCTGCCCGGGCCTATCCTTACCTCCTCTACCCTGCCCAGTAGTGGGTTAGAAGCCCATATGTCATCTCTTCTTGATTGCGTTTTGTGTACACTAGAGAAGAGCGTGAACAACTGAGCCTCCCCCTTTGTTTCTCTCCATACATTTCTCTGTTGCAGTGCTTCCATTGCCTTATTCCAGGTGTGTGAGGCCGCCCCACTTCCCTGTGCTCTGGAGGTGCTCCTATCCCTGTCCGGGGGCCACACCAAGATGAAGTCTTCCATTAGGGTTATCGCTCCCACCGCAAATGCTTCTAGGCGTGGGAGGAGGTCTTTGAAAAAACTCCTGGCCTGTATTCGGGTCATACAGTGCGGCTATCATGAAATGGAATCCCCCCATGCTCCCCCTTGTCCTCATCTATTTTGTCTCCTTTGGGGGCATTCTCCTCTGGGAATGCAACCAGCACCCCAGCCTTTTTTTGTCGTTGCGGCGGCAGGGTAAATGTGGGGATCCGACACTGCATCAGTCTCGCCTCAGGAGGTGCGTTGTCTGTAGGGCTACTACATCTGGTTTCCACTCTCCAAGAAAATGTTCTACCTTTTGCCTTTTGAGGGGGGAGTTCAGGCCCCCAATATTTTGCATTAACCAATGGATTGTGGAGTGTGTTGGGCTCGTCCCTCAGCCTGCCCGTACCCATCTTTGTCCATGGGCGTCTAACCCTCAGCAATAATGTGTACCTATTCATTGTAAAAGCCGTTCCTTCCCTCCCTTCCACTCCTCAATCCCCATATTTTGTATTTCATTTTATTGAGAATGTGTTAGGCGCTCATACATCTGTATCTAGTTTCAAAGCGCCACAAGGCTAAATGGGAAGGGAACAAGGTCAAAAATAACAAGAGCAAATACAGTAAAATACAGTCATGGTCCTACTAGGCCTTGAGGCATTCAGACGTGCAAGTGCAGTGAGAAGAAGTGCAGGAGATAGGGAGGGAGGGGCGTGAGACCAGAAGAGTGGGCAAGTGCTGGTGGAGGGCCCGGGAGGGAAGTGCTAACGGGAGCCAGGGACGAGAACCTCAGGCTAAGTGCTAGTGCAGGTGACTCCCAAATTTGGGATGCAGAGCAGCCAAGCAGTGGGCCCGCAAGGGCAGTGCAATGGGGGGTGGGGTGCTGTATCGACTGGGAAGAAGGGCCTGGAATCCTGTGAGATTCATGAGGGTCACAGCAGCAGTGGGGTGATTAGCAGGGAAGGGTAAGAGGGCAAGAGGTAGAGAAAAGCAGAGTTTTGAGCCATTTCCAGAACTTGAGGAGATCCGGGTCAAGTCTGAGAGGGGCAGGGAGGCTGTTCCAAAGGGAAGCCCAGGCAAGTAGAGAGACCTGCCCCCACTCTCTGCTTGGAGAAGCGTTTGATAGTCAAAGAGTTGGAGTTAGAGGAGGGTAGAACTCTAGCAGGGGAGTATTTAGGGTGGGGAAGTTGGAGATAGTGTGGTCCAAGGCCCCAGAAGGCCTTGTGGATGATGCAGAGGGTCTTGAATTTGATCCTTGCAGCCACCGGGGGCCAGTGGAGAGATTTTAATGCTGGAGAGATGCGGTCCCTGGGCAAGGGTAAGTCTTGCAGGCCTATTCTGGATTGGCTGGAGGGGGCGTAGGGAACAAAGAGGGAGATTGAGAAAGAGGTTTTTGCAATAGTCCAGCCTGGAGAGGACCAGAGCACTGGAGACATTGAGCTTCTGGGGGAAGGTGAGGAAAGGAAGAATGCCCCCGAGGTGGTGGAGCTGGAAGTGGGACTTCTCAGTAAGGTCCATGATGTTAGGGATGAAGGAGAGCGGAATTGAAAATTACCCTGAGCTTTTTGACCTCACAAGATGGTAGTGGTAGAGGGCCCAAAGAGGGTGGCCAGAGGGTAGGAGGAAAAGAGGGCGCAGGTGTCCCAATGAGAAGGATCTCCATCTAACTGGCATTAAGGCAAAGATTGTTAGCTGCAGACTATGCCTGAATGGCAGACAGACACTCAGTGATCATAGATTCTTTGAAACACTTGTGTATAAGCGCGTTACAAATGCCATATCATATCATATCATAGATGAGGTAGAGGGAAGTTTGAAGGAAAGCTGCGTGTCGTCAGCATAACACTAGGAATGAGGAGAGGACGAAATCAGGTGAGCAAGAGGGGCCCTTAAATGTAACTCCCCACTTATTCCTACCCCCAAACACCAGGGTCATGGTCTCAGGTTCTGTGAGACCTCGAAGCCTACCCTAGTTTGGAGTTGAACTTTGAACCCAATGGGAAATCGGGCTCTTAAGCCCTTTTTTGGAATCAAGATTGGAGTTAACTCTCTGCTACCGCTCGGCCTAATCGCTGGACCCTTTCTCCATTGGCCCATTGTTATGGAACATCTCCACAGCAAGGACTGTGAACCCTCACTCCCTCATTGCTTCCTACCTCTCATCTGTGAATCGGGGTCTTGCCTGCTGTCTTTTAGGTGTCCTCTTGCGTGTGTTCGCCGTCACAGTGGACCATTCCTATAGCATGAGCACTCTATGCCTTTTGTCCCCAGCACCTGCATCACTCTCCATGCCATCCATGTGCAAGTGTAAGATATCACACCTCTCCTGCAGTGAGGTGATTCGGTTCTGCGCTCCCTCCCAGGTAAATAGCAGACCAAATGGGAAGGTCCACTTATATCTCATTTCTCTCTAGTTGAGTTCTTTCACCACCAGGCTCATCTCTCAACTCTTCTGGAGGGTGCTCAGAACAGTGCAACCAGGACATACCTTGGGCTTGGCTTCTCTCCTCTCCATTAACGACCAGTTATAGTATCCTGTAAATTCTTATTAGGTCGGCAGGCGTATTCTCCAGGATCTCGATCTTGCTGAACAAAGATTGAATATTTGATTTGAGCTCCCTGTCGCTTACGTCTTCCAGAAGCTTCCTGATGCATATTTTAGAGCACCTGGATTGATTTTCTCGATCTTCTGTTTGGAATTCCAGATTTTGCAAGGCCCTATTTAGATGGTGTAATAAATAATTTGCCATTTGATCGAACTTCATCCGCGAGGTCCTGCAAAAAAGTGCTTTTTTTATTGTGTCAGATCTTTCGCCCAGTTGCATGACCTCTCCCTTGGACGCATCTGTGGACTTTGTCAGGTCTGTTTTGAGTGATTGAAATTGTTTCTGGAACGTCAACATGAAAAACCTTGAAAGTGTTTTAGGCCTTATTGAAGATCTTCTTTTGCTGTACTGGTTGAGGCGACGGGTACCTTTACTCCTGAAGTTGCCATGCTCTCTTTCTGAAGGGTATTTTCTTGGGTGGGCCTTGGTCCCCAGAGCTACTGAATTACTCCTGAACCAGAGGTCCCTTTGGTCTTGGCACACACTGGTATTCCCTTTCGGCATGTAGGCCCTCTGGCACCATGGTGTAGAGGTTGGCGGTTCTATGTACTAGAGAGCAGTCTATTTTCGGGCCATACAGATTTTCTCCTTGAGCCTGCTTTGCTGCCAACCAGGTTCCCTGCCTCAAGCAACTCCTATTCCCTGCGGGTCACCTTTGCAGGACCTGTTTTGGCTTGTAGATCCCCTTTGATCCGAGTCCACCTGTAGTGTGGTGCCTACCTCCAGCCACCAGTGCCCCTGATCACCTGAGCCTTCTCTGGGGTTTCTCCCCCCCCACTCTGAGGGCCCTCCCCAGCTTCGGCTTCTGTACAGCGGGAGTGATGGAGGCTCCCTGCAACTTTCGAAATACTTGCTGCCTCACTGTCTTGGAGCCATACCGTAGTCCGTGGGGGTTACCTGTTTCCACGCTGCCTATCTTCCAGCAGCAGTGGTGGCTGGTGCCTCAGGTCTTCGCTCCGTCACAGGTTCCTGCCGACCTGACTCAGTGCGAGGGGAGTTACCCCTCCCGCACCTCCTCTCCACTGGCTGCCAGGTGCCTCCTGCAGCAGCGTTGTCGGCTGCCTGCTTCCTCCTCTGGGTTGGCGAGGGTTGCTTTGCCTGCTCGCTGTCGAGCAGCTGAATTCTTGACAACCTGCTTCCGCCCTGGGTCAGTGCGGGGTGCTTCACCTTCTTGCGTTACACTGTGCACAACCTGTTCCACTGGGCATGGAGTCAGCAGTCTCTCTCCTGTCTCCCCGTCATGGTGCCGACGTGTTTCATTGCCATTCTTGGGGACCCCGGTCTGACTGTGTTGGTCGCTCTAGGGTTCCTATGCGGGGTCAATCTGGTATGGCTGCTGCAATGGCAGGAGGTCGCTTCTAGTTCTGGAGCTGTGCAGAGCTCCGAGGGGCACGTCTACTCTCTGCCGGCGGCCATCTTGAATCCCAGTGAATTTGTTTTTATCACTACTATTGTACCCTTTTTACACTTTGTTCAGCACTTTTGGGAAAGAGGTTTATAAATAAATAAATACATACAAATGTCCTTAGTTACCAGTATCCCAGAATTCAGTGTTACCATACGGTTTAATTTAAGTTGATCCAGTACATCAAATACTCATATCTGTAAGTGTGGCTTGATTTCTGGTTTGAATGTGCCAAACCAGTTCAGCTTCAGCCCTAAATACTTTGAATCATTATAGTTGATTTGAACCCCCATTTTTTAGATTGTCTCGAATCTGTTTCACGCTGGTTCACACATCTCTACATTTTTTCTCCCAGGCTTGTCTTCCCAGATATCCAGACAAGAATATGTAAAATCAGGTTTCAGAGGTGATTATTGATTTTTTGCTTATTATGTCAATCCACATACGACAAGTAGCTTCCGGACGCCATAAAGCCAATGGTGAGGTGTGGCAACGGAGGGTGGGGGAGGGGTGGCGAGCAGGAGAACGGTAGGCAATCTGGGAGGCGTATAGACAGAGGGTCGGTCTAGGCTAATTCTTCTGCTGTACAAGAGTCACACACCAGTTCCTAATAGTAATACATCGGAAAAATAGTAAGTGCTGGCAAAGCCAGTCAACGGAAGCGAGGTAGGTTACAACCGTTTGGGAAAGCTTGTTCAGGGAAAGGAGTTTTCCTACTTTTTCTTTAGTTTTATGAGCTTTTGTGAATTCCTCAGGGCTGATGGACGGTTGTTTTATACTTTTCAACCAACCACATTTGCAACAAAGACACTTTTTCGTCGGATCCATGAGGTTGTGCTGATTTTCTTTTGGCCAAAATACTTTTGCTGAATTCTGTGCTGATTTTACCACCTTCCTTTCCTGCAAATTGTGGGGGGTTGACCCCCCCCCCCCCTTGGACACCCCATTCCACCCCCCAAGCCCACCTGCTATATACCTTACCCCAATTTAGCATCTGCATATTTCCGGAAAGAAAAGTTGTAAATAAATGTGGCAAAAGTGTATTTTGGGAAATGTGAGTAAAAGTCCTAAACGCTGTAATAACCGGTGCAGCATTTGACCCTGTAGATCACAATATTCTTTTGTCCGGATGAAGTGGTCTGGGGATGAAAGATCATGCTCTACAGTAGCTTGCCTCATTTCCATCTGGCAGATCCCAGGTAGTGTGGCCTGTCCCCATTTTAAGTCTAGCGCAAAACCAATTTCTTGTGGAGTTCCTCAGGGTTCTGCCTTAAGCCTGCTACTTATCATTTATCCATGAGACCATTGGCTCACTTAAGGATGTCGGGTGGAGGTCGTTTTCAGATGTTTACTGATGATACTCAGCTAATCTTTCAGCTCGGTGAGGATGTTGCAAGTTGGCAATGGGTTGAAATCACGCTTGGAGCAGGTCAGTTTATGGATGGGCCGTTACAGGCTCAAGTTTAATGTTCATATGGCTGAGATGCTGGCATGTTCTACTTACCATCAGCCTGCCCATTGTTATGTATGGACTAGACGAAGTAGCTGAATGTGTGGCCCAATTGAGGCCCCCTTCTTTTGGAAATCGTCCGTTGCCTTTGCGAAAAGCTAGGAGCCTGTGTGTCTGGCTTGACTCGTCGCTGTCGTTGGAGAGCCAGATTTCTCAAGTTTCGAGTACGTGTTTTTTTCGGTTTAGGTCTACTTGGTCGAAAATATTTGACCTTTTCCAATTTGACCTAATTTTATTTGGTTTTTTTTTGGTCGATGATGCGGGGGGAGACCCTCAAAATCCCCTCCACATTCCCCCACCTTAACCTATTCCCGTAGCCCTCCCCATATATTTATTTAATTTAATTTGCCCGACAAAACAGTCAAAAAACTTCAGGCAAATCGAAAAGTTGAAATGTTTTTCGATCAAGTATGCTAATAACTTTTTTGCATCTGAGGTCTCTCAAACATCTGCTGGAGATTTTTGTATTCGGACATAACATTCAAATAGTTAATGCCTTTATTTCCAGTAGGCTTGACTACTGTAATGCTTTATACTTTGGCCTGCCAAAGGTAGCTATTGGTTGACTTCAAAGAATACAAAATGCAGCCGCAAGAGTGTTGGTGAAAGCTGGTCACCTAGAGCATATTTCGCCAATCTTGCTCTCTCTGCACTGGCTTCCAGCGGAAACACGAATAATGTTTAAGACACTGTGCATTGTGCACCATGCACTCTAGGGCTCATCGGGTAACTTTATTCCTTCTAAACTCCCCCGTAAGGCCCCAGGCAGACGTCTGTGATCGGCTTCCTCCAATCTACTTTCAGTCCACCCCTTTAGATGGGTGAAATGGGGAGGTTGCTCTTTCTCTGTTCAGGCCGCACGGCTGTGGGATTCTCTACCAGCGAATCTGCGGGGATTCAAGCGCATCTAGTGTTTGGCCCGAAATGAAAGACCTTTTTATTCTCTCCGTGGGTTGGAAGGATGTTGGGCTCCGGTTTTGGGTCCTATCTGCTTTTGGTTCTGGTGGCTGGGTCTATTGGGCCACTTGTTTCAGTCCCTTGATGTCGACTTGTTGAAGTGATGCGCTTTGCACTTCATTTATTTATTTATTTGGATTAATATACACATAGCAATTATGCTTTGTATATACAACATAAAACATCTTAAAATTACAACAATAATAAAAAGGAAAGCACAAGTAGATACATTTGACATACACAACAATATGAAAGCAAGTGGCAATCGTTAGACCGCCATAAAAACATCCCTAAAAAATGCAGATAAGAAGTACCTAAAACCAATAAGAAGTAGGAATGAAGGAAATGGTTATGGACTTCACACATGATTCAAATTGTCACTAATATCTCTTTGTATTTCCAATGAAATTGAACAATAAAATAAATAAGCACTTTGATAAGTACTGGACCATTCCAGGTGTCATTACCAAGTTCAATAGTACTCACAAAACTATAATGTACACATCTCTGCTGCCCACACTGTGCAAGGCTCCCATAATGCTGAGTGCTGCCTTTACACACACCCAGGGGTGTTGCTGGGCCTGGAAAAGATCGGGGCTACGCTAATGTCAGGAATGTCGGGACTTGGGGCTAACTAGCCCTTTGGCTGTAGCCCTTGAGCTTCTATCCAGGGCTACAACCAAAAGACCCGGGCTACAGCCCCCTCTGCCGCCCCCAGCACGGCCTCGACACACACCTTCAGCAGAACTCCTACAGGATTCAGTGGGTCGTTCTTTTGGGCTTGCTCTTGTCACTCAGCTTACATCATATCCTATCCTTTGCCATGGCCTGCATCCGCAACCCGTATCCCTCTCTCAACAACCTCTTCATCGTGGTCCTGGCCAGTGGCCACACTGCCTCCAGATGCCATATTTACCAACCTTTCTCTCAAACAAGCAGGTGGCACCACCCTCTGTCCCTATAGAAAAGGCCACTATTGTCATTATAAATCCTGGCGTGCAATCACTGCCCCAAAATTGGAGCTGCCCCCCTTTTGCCAGCTGGCATGTGGCGGCTGAATACCAAGGCCCCCACTGCTATCAAGAGTAATCAAAGGCCAAGAAAAGTCAGCAATTTATAAACGTTCTTTATCCATTAAAACATAGGCGTTTCTATAGAAACAATGTTATATTTACTCCTTGCCTTCCCTGCAGCAGCCAATGAGAAGGCCGGATTTCCAGCTCAACGTTCCATTGGGTTTTTAATCGATTCTAAGCAATGCCCATTAGGAATTGACGTGGTGGCAGCAGCTGGTGCCCGTGTTAAGTGCCATGTCTGTCACTGAAGGCAGGCTTCACCCTGGGAGAAATGGCAGGAGGAGGGGAGAAGCACCGAGGTGTGGGAAGGAGTGTGAGGGAGGCGGGCGAGCGATGGGGATCAAGCGAGAGGAAGGGGCCAGTGAGTGGGAAAGACAGGATGAGAATGGGTGACACACTGGAGAGGAAAAGGGGCGGAGAGAGGGAGAGGGAAAGAGAAAAGAGAAAGAGAAAAGTAGCTTAGAGACCGCTTGAGATTCTCTCGCCTGTGACAGGAGGCAGAGAGTGAAGAAGAGTGTGAGCGAAAGGGACAGTCAGAGGAGGGAAAATGTAAAAAGGTGTCACAGATCAGGAGAAATTGCAATACGCTATTATTTATAAAAACAATTAGATTCATCCAAAGGTTTGAAGCCCTATTGTTTCAGTTGTACATAAATGTAAGCTATACACCCATGTAAATCACAAGAAGTAAAAAAAAGAATCAACTAGTTAGATTATCATTGTGAAGCGAGAGGGGCGAAGATAAGCCCCCAATTATAATAGCAAGAGGCCCGGTTCGGGAAAAATCCCCTTGCCCAAGAAACGGAAAAGTCCAAATATTTGACACAACCAACTGTTGATTAAGAGATCTCATAAACAAGGACAGAAAATGGAGATCACAGGTTTTCCAATGCTCTCTTCACTCGTTACAGGCTTCTCGACATCTTTTAACGGGTTATGACATCATAAGTGACGCGTTACTCTACAAAAACCTAAGGTGGACTGAGGTTGGTTAGCGGGGCAAACTACATATGGTATCCATATGGGGTTAGTGCTCCGATTGGTCATGCATAATCTGGTGGCTACAGATGTGCCCACCTCCTAAACATTGCAAGTGAAGGCATGTCAGGTTAGTGCATTATAATTGGGTAGTGAAACAAAGTGTGAACTGGCACAGAAGGTGGTGAGGGATTCGTCAGTGAGGGTCTTCTCAGCCTTGGTACATTGGAGGGTTACCAGCTCATGAGCAACAATTCAAGGTGACGAGAACAGCTCCAAAGGCGCTGTTTGTACCAATACAGTTACCATCTCCGATCCTCTAGGCCTTGAGCTTAGTACATTTAGCTTTCATCCTGGTATTATTGTCTATCGTCTGTCCTGAGCTGGATGAGAATGAGGGTCTCTGTCTGGCTCAAATTAATAGGCTTTGTCGCCCAGTTTCAGACCACATGTGTGGAGACCACTCGCTTGGTTTTCCTGATCCAAATGAATGAGGATTTTTAGCATTTATGCATGCAAGTGTCTAATCTAACAAGACTGTTTCTACTGTCTGCATGTGTCTGTATCCTTGAGTGTTAATGTGAAACTCTCCCTCCCTTGATAATCTTGGCTGGTACATGTACAACGGCTGCACGACCTGTCTTCTCTGCCTTTCCCTGCTAAATCAGTGAACCAGGCCTATGCCTGCTATCTTAAGCCTTCTCTGTGCTTCCCATTCACTTCAACGTGGCTGCATCTTCCATTTCGATTGTCATGGCTACCTATGTTAACTGCATTCAGCATTAAGCAAGCTTCATGTCTTATTCGTGTGCATATGTCCTGTATCTTAAGTGTGTCAAAATCATGTTCTTCGTGTCTAAGAAAAGTTTATCTCAAGTGTCTGTGTAGCTTTGTGCAGGGATGCATGTGTGCTTCATGTCTAATGCATCTACGTCTTGGTCTTTAGTAATGATGTCATTGATTCTCTGCGGGGTCACAGTAAGTCCATCTCTTCTACAACTTCACCAGGATAGGGTCTGCGGTACAGTGGTGAAGGAGAGGAGGGGGAGAGGAACGATGTACACCTGTCATTTATGTATCGTCTGGATGAGGGAGGGACCGGAGTGACGAGGACCACATTCATCTGTCCATCTTCAAACAACTCTCTAGCCGAGATATCAGCCACATTCCGCAAAGGTCCTCCCTATTGATGTATTGCTTTGGAGTCCAAACCTTCATCGCCCCCCCTTATGCCGCCATGGTAATTCACACGTTCGTCCACACTCGAGGTCATGTAGCAGCACTCTCAATCTGGTTTGCACCATATCCATCATCCCACGTAGTTGCGGGGATCTGGAGGATACAATAATTTCGTGCCTGGAGAAAATTGGGAATCCTGCTTCAGGTGTGACTGCAGCACTTCAAGAGTTTGTGTCTGTTCATCTGCTTTCCTTTCTACATCTAACAATATCTTCATCCCTATCGTCTTCTCGGTAGTCTTCTTGCACTGTGATATAGCTACCGTAAAATGCAAATAGTACTAACGCTAGGGCTGCTAATAGCACCTTCAGTCCATTGGCCATCCATGACAGAATCCAGGAAAAGATATACGCCAGGCAGTCGTCATCTTCCTCTGCTGAGCTCGTGATTTCTTCCATATTTGCATGCAGGTCCACAGTTGCAGAATGGCCTCTACAAGGGTCCCATTATCAAACGCTTCCCTCCATAGCTGTGAGAAGGTCCATATCTGTTCTGAAGGGTCATGTGTCTGATGGCTCTGAGTTCTCCCTTTATAGCGTTGAACCCATTCACTGTTTAATTGATTGTCTGCAACAGTTCCCATCTGGTAATCTGGAGACATTTGACTTTTGTATCGGCCTGGACCCGTGGAATGAATTGTGGCAAAGAAAATCTCAGTCCTGCTGAACAGTCTATGCTCTTGCGGTATCACATCAAGTGATTCATTCATCCTGGTTGAAATATAATTTCTTCTCTTCACCCTGGTCCGCTCCACAGATCTTCTCTTCCTCTGGTGTGCCTCCATCTTGAGAAATCCATCTACTTTTATGTCCTACTGAGGCACTACCAGGGCAGGTCTATTCAGCTGCACTAGAAAACATATCCCTCCGCAGTTTGGTGCTAGTTGTATGTACGCTTTGGAACCACAGGTCCAGTAGTGATGCATTAGTACTGCCGTGCCTACCTTCATGCCTAGTATCTTCGATGCTTGCTTTTATCCTCTGTTCATTCCAACTTTTACTGGACCCTCATTCTGGAAACGCAGGGAACAATTCTTGAGTGGTATTATTGGCAAAGAGCCTGCTTCATTTTCAAATCACGTAACCAGTTTAGCACTCGCCGTCCATTCCTTAAGGCACTCGTCGTTCTCCTTCTGGACTACTTCCACTGGAACTGTCATGAGTGCATGTGCTCTGCACCCCATTATCCCTTCTACCCATTCATTTCCTGTGAACACTTGTCCATACACCAACAGTTGGGGTCTATCCCAGCATCCTGGTATTCTCCCTACTTCCTTTTTCCCTGTCTTCGGGCATTGCAACACCGCTTTCGTTACTGTTCTAGCTTCTCCTCTGTTTGGGCCATTCGATATGAATTGTATCATTTTATCTGAGTCTTCTATCATTGCTTTAATTTTTATATTGCTGTCCGTATCGTGAAGCGTCTTTGGCGACATCCAACATGATCTCTGCACTTGTTTCCAACCGAGCTGCAGACCTTTCAACGTACTTGCTTGGATGCTGCAGTCATCATTAGCGATACCATACCCATGCAACCAGGTTTGCTTTGCTGCCTATTATGTCCCCTCCTTTCTCCACTGCACCCCGAATCAAACTTTTCAAGAACATTTACATTCGCCATCTTGGTATCTTGTGCCCATTTTCTACCCTGTTTTGCCCTCTGTACTACAGGATGAGGCCTTTCAGGAGTGGTTGTTTACTTACCCCAATCTGATGCCTTATGCATGCTTGTACCCTTGTATCTAGCTCCCTTCACCTTGAGGTACTTTTATCTCCTGTTTAAATGTATACCTGATGTAGACCCCACACCACGAGGCGTGCATTGCCAGACTATGCACCTATCTGATTTTGTCTCCTGTTTAAATGTATATGTTATGTAGCCCACGCACCGCAAGGCGTGCTTTGCCAGACTATGCACCTACCTGATTTTGGCACCTGTTTAAATGTATAGCTGATGTAGCCCACCCTCCCCTCTGAACCATGAGGTGTGGCTTTGTCAAACATAAATAAATCCACTGTAGTGTGGCCCATTTCCCTTGAAGCTGCCTCTTGTGGTGCAGAGCGCTAAGTGCATAAGGCATTGTGCTCTGGCTGCTGGAAATTCTGGTGCTATAAATGTCCTGGAAGCACTGATGGCATAGGGGATGAGCGAACACACGTAACAGCTCTCCCTTGAGGTCTCTCTCCCCACCGTGGTCATGTGCTGGTACCACATGTTATACATGACGTGAGCTGAATTTGCCATATAAGCATTTCTATGCTCAAAATCGGTGTTCGTGCTTCGCTTAAGCATTTTCACTTCTTGGGTCGAGCTGTTGACCAGCTCAGTTACAGCTGTGGTTAATAAGGGAATGGTTGTTACATCGGCATATGCTTGCGTGTGTGTGTAATACAAAGCAGCTGTCTGTAGTGCAAAGAGGGTAAAGATGTAGAAACAGCAGAAGTTAAAGAAAATCAAATACAATAGCTCTCGCAGTGGTATCCATATGATGCATATATGAACGTCTTGGCGTCAATCATGAGTTTGGAACAGATGCTTACCAGAATTCACAACCTTTGGCATCAACATTGTTATAACGGGTCAACCTCTCCTGTGGAAAAAGTGTATTTATATGGCAGGAAAAAGCCTCTCAAAAATTAATTGAACTTTAGGGTTACTGAACAAAGCAATAATAGGCATGTGCTCTTTTTAAGTATCTGTTAGCTGTGTGCCACTTAGATGAGGAAAGCAAATAGTTTTTGGGCACCATTGGATCGGTGTCCAAGAGTGCTTTCTTTTGTGTTGTCCAGATAAATAATGCTCATAGAAAGTCAGTTCAAACAGGTTTGCTGGTTGCTGAATGTAAAAACAGTGTGCCTAAACTAGTTTTCTTTGTGCTCCCGTATAGCTCTGGAATGTATCTCAATTTGTCGCTCGTCTTCTTCTTCTTGCGCTGCACCGTCTGCGGGTTGGGCAAGGAGGGTCTCACCTCTGCAGAGCTTGACATCGCCCAGATAATTCCAAGCTTTCTTCCCTACCAATTTTAAAGCTTTATCAGTGGCTTGCTCTACAGTAAAGGGGCCATCAGGTCAGGGCTTTTGCGAGTTTCTGTTAAAGTTCTGCAACAAAACTAGATCTCCTGGGTAAAGAGGTGGTGCTTTAAGCAGTTCTTGTGGATTTACTGATGTGTCGTCTTCATCATTCTTCTTCAACCTACTTTGGCTTCAGCTGTTGAGAGATAAAAGAAGTGCTAGCCATCATCGAAGCAAGATACTCATACATTTCATTACCCAAAAGAGTGGCAGGATTCTGGGCATCCGTCAGCACTCTAGTCGGAGCAGCAAGTGGGAGTTGCATGCGTTGTCCTGTCACCACCTCATTAGGAGTTAAATGGTGGTCAGAAGCAGGCTGATTGCGCAATGCGAACAGGTCTATGGGTAGGCAATGAAGCCATCCCTTTTCAGAGTCGTTTTCACTTTTGCAATTTTTTCCTTGAGCAGGCCGTTGAGACATTCACAGACCCCATCACCTGCGTGTGATATGTGCAGGAAAAAGTATGCTTTATTCCCAATAGGATCGTGATGTGCTTGAACATTTCGTTTCTGAATTGTGGTCCATTATCAGACTGGATGACTTTGCAAACCCCCATCGCGGGAACACCTCTCTAATGAGGAATCTCTCCAAACAAGCTGCATTGGGGTGGGTACATGGACCAGCTTCCCGCCTTCGATCCATCGAGAAAATGGGCATACGACCACTAGCATATACCTATAGCCGTTGCAGTTTTGTACCATGTCCACGTAGTCTATATGTAGATGATGGAACAGCCCATTAGGCCTGTGTATTGCTCCTTGCACTACTCGCAAGGTGTGTCCTGCTGTGTAACATTGACAAACAATACAATTGTACATAAATTCAGCAACATGCTCAGCCAACTTGGGACAGAACCAGTCTTCTGGTTCTGTGCTGCAAGGCTCTCCTTACTTATGTGGGTCGGGTAATGAATCTGCGTTAGAGCTGTCTGCAGTAATGTGAGGGGCATGACCAGCTTTCTGGGGCTCTCTTGTCACCACATCGCATCCGCGGGGGACACTGAACGCCCTCTCCTTATCCACAATTCCTTTTTTTCTACTGGTGCTTGTCCCTGTAATTCAATTATTTGGGTGATGGGCAATGAACTAAACCTCTCTTGCAGTACTATGGGACGCGCTCATGTTTGTCTATTGGCAGGAGTATCAAAACTAATTTATCTCTGGGAAATATGCTGCCTCTTTTGCTTCTGCATCTGCAGCTTTGTTGCAGCGGGAAACAATGTCCTCCTCCCTCATGTGGGCTTGGCACTTCACCACCACAACATTTGATGGGAGTTGTAGTGCATCTATAAGTGTGTCAGCACGTCAAAAACTCCCCCTCTTCCATTGTGACAGTCCTACATGTACTGTTGATGTCACATATGCAGAGTCTGGGTACACTGTCATCTCCTCGTCCTCATGGGTTTTTAGCGCTATTATTAGTGCTACCAATATTGCTGCTTGTGCTGAGAAGTGTGTGATCTGAAGGCATCATGAAGTAAGACACAGACAACAGACTTAAAATTCAAATAAAATATATTTATTAACTTAAATGTCAAGATGGTTGAAGACCTAGCTTGCCCTATGCTAAGGTAGGATTTTCCTGCCTGAATGAAACTAAGGAATGTCTGAGTCAAAGAGTTCAACAAAAGTCTGCCTGTGTCCAAAACCTAACCTTGCCCTCACAACTAAAGCTAACAAGTGTTTAGGGATGTCAAAGTCAAAGACAATAGTGTTCAACTCAAAGTTCTGAGCCTCTTCCAGCTCACAGCTTTTTCTTCGCTCCCCTTCCCCAAGCACAAGAAAGTTTGAATAAAATGTTTCAATCAAAGTTTACCTTTCTTTTGTTCAAGGTGATACCATTCAGACCCAATCCTTGGGGGACCCTTTCCAAAGTTTCAAGTGACACAATCCAAGACCAAAAGGGTCTTGAGACTCTGGTCCCAAGACAACAAGTGTAGTCCTTTACGTCTCAGGGTTCCCTTCCCAAGACTTCAATGTCACTGTTTAAACTTGCTTCAGTTTTCTCCAAAAGTCTTAACACAAAAACACTGGTTCGACCTGACCCTCCTTCTGGCTGACTTTGCCAGTTCCTTTGCAGTGGTTCTATTGGGCTATTTCTCCATTCACCATTCAGGGCTCTCTGAGCTAGGCACAGTTGACAGACCACACCACCCATCACAGGTTACGCAACCAGGACACCTGGCCTCCTCAGCCCACATACTTGCCTGGGCACTTGCTCCTGTGCACAAAGTCACCCTTGCTTATTTCCTTTTGTTGGCCTCTTGGCTTAGTGTGGAATCTTGCACTCTTCTGGCTTCTCCTTGATAGACACGTGGCTCTGCACCACGTATCACATACCCCTTGCCAAACCTTGGCCATTCCACACTGCATTCACTCATAAAAGTTCACTATTTGGCTTTCTTCAGCCCTCAACATACTTGACTTCAAGGCTTGAGTTAAATTTTTGTGCAACATATATTCAACATTGTTGACTATCTGTTCGGTGTTGAATGGGCAGTTAAGTTTCTTAATTATGTTCAGTAATCCATATGCACTTATTTGCTTCAATGTTAAAGTTTCATTTAGTTCAGTGTTCAATATGCATTTGTTTGCTTCAATATTACATTTCCATTTAGATCGGTATTCAATATGCATTTGTTTGCTTCAATAATAAATTTCCATTTAATTTGGTATTCAATATGCATTTGTTGGCTCCCTGTTACGGACTGTTACTCACTCATGGTCCTTTTGGTGTGCCCCGGTGCTTAAGCGCTTGTCCATCACTCACCAGCCTTTTAGGTTTCTCTTCAGTGGTTCCCTCGACTTCCTCCCACCTTCCGAAGCCAGGAAAACCATTGGTGCAAGCCCTGCTTGCTTGCCGTATGTTTCTTCCACACTCCAGCACTGCCAATGTTTCGTCCTGGATGTGGACAGCGTCCTCTGAGCTCCCGGACTCCTCTGCAACTCCTGCTGCTCGTGCTGAATAACAGAGGCTCCCAGGCTTGTAGGAAGTATACAGCCCATTCACATCTGGTCCCACAAGTCCCTGGCGTTGTTGCCAGCGTCCTTGGTCATTCTCCGGTCCGACAACGGCTGTCTCCTCTCAAGGGTCTCCTGCTGTCCTCCCTGTTGTGCCCTTTCCTGCTGGGCTGGCCTCCTTTTATGCACGTGCAGCCCTTTGACAGGCTGCAGGTGGGGATGTCCAATTAGCCCTGCCTGACCCCAATCAAAGGGACATGCCTGACCATAACAACTCCTTGCAGGCCTCTTCCCGGTCCGAGTAGCAGAGTGGTGAAAGAGTAGTCTTCATTACTCTTAGTTGCTTCTTTGTCATCCCAATACCTTCAAGGGTTACATGTGGTAAAATGAGGGGAACTGGCTTATAATAGCCCATAAATGTTAGGGGAGTGTTAGGTTGGTTGTCAATAGGGAATGGGGGATACCATGTCTCGCAAAACAGGCACCACACACCCACTCCTCAAGGACCCTCCACCCAGGTGATCCTCCCTCGCTTCTCCACCTCCCAGGGTCAGGATCCAAGAGCAATAGTCTTTACCTGGCCACATGAGAAGAGGATCCAAGGGGAGTAGGAGTGAGAATATCCTGAGGTTTCTCACAGTGGGTAATCTTGCGCTTGTCACTACATCAAATGTCCCGCTCTCTCTGTTTTACCATTGCTGTTTCAGTATGATGTTGTCCTGATGTCTGGTTGATCATTGCGGACCCATCAATAAAGAGTACTTTCGCTCCTCTGAGGGAATTTTCTCTGACCCGTGGAATATCATCATAGTGTTCTGTGTATTTAGCGCAGTCGGTACATAGTCTCCCTCATCCACTGACTCTGCTATGAATGTCGCCGGAATTACAACTCTCATCCAGATGCTCTTTGTGTAGTCAGTGTGCTTTTGGGTTTCTCAAGAATGGCAAAAAGGGAATGCTCCACCTAGAGCCCATGGTGATACTTGGCGACCTCTTGATTACAAAGGCAGCTGCAGCCAATGACTGTTCATAAGGATAATGTCCTCTCATTACTGGATCCAGAAGCCCACTGTAGTAGGCTATCGGTTTGTGCACCAAAGTATTTTTCTGTGTGAGTACCGCTGTCATCACTACTCCATTTGATTGCAAGAATAATTAAAATTCTGCACTGTATTCAGGGATTCCCAAAACTGGGGCTGTGCATATTGGCCTTTTCAGTTCATCAAATACTTCAGTCATTCACCTGTCCACATGAGCTTGCCATGCCCCCCCTGAGCCTCTTTGAACCCATTTAGAAGGGGTCTAGTGTAAGTACTGTAATCGAACACCCAGGCTCTGCATTAATTGCAAAGACCTAAGAATCTTCTTCACTGTCTTCGGCCGTGGCATTTTCATAATCACCTCTGCTCTTTTAAGTATCACCTTCCTGCCATCTTTTGAGATCAACTATCCAATGCATAGAACCTCTTCGTAGCATTATTGTAATTTTGCTTTGTCCACCTTGTATCTCTTTTCTGCCAATACTGTCATCAACTGTACTGAGTCTTTTCGACACTGCTCCTCTGTCCTGCTACACACCAAAATATCATCCATGCATTGGATCACTGTTCGGTCTATATGTACATTCCCCAGGTCCGGTT
The DNA here is from genome assembly GCF_040938575.1 of Ambystoma mexicanum. Taxonomy (NCBI): domain Eukaryota; kingdom Metazoa; phylum Chordata; class Amphibia; order Caudata; family Ambystomatidae; genus Ambystoma; species Ambystoma mexicanum. The sequence goes on from NC_090927.1 coordinate 110,079,960, forward strand.
GGAGGACCCTATTGAACATGGAAGGAGATTCACAGTACCCTTGTGGTAGCCTTGTATGTTTCCCCCTTTTTATTTCTATATAGAAACGAGGTAAAGTCTTGTGACTCCTCATGAAGGGGAATCGAGAAGAATGCATTCATCAAGACTATCACAGTAAAATGTGTGGCTTCTGGTGGGATGCTACATAATATTGTTGCTGGATTAGGAACTAAGGGAAACTCTGCTTTGACAATATTTTTTAGAGGGTGAAAATCCTGTGTACAACTCCACAACCCTCCTTCTTCACTGGGTACCCAGCCGTATTACATTGAGAATCTGATGGTACTAAGATTCCCTGTTGCACTTGTGCATGGATTGCCTCAAAAATGCCTTTGTCAGCCTCCTTAAGGGAATATAACAGTGGCATGTTAAGGCCTGTTTTCCCACTGAAATTGGTAAATCATCGGTGAACGGAACCAAACCTGTGGCCTTAGAAAAACCTTGAGTATTCATGGTAATGCCTGATATGGGGTATCTCCCCCCTAATGCAGGACCGGGTGGCTCCCATGTCTACAAGAAAGGAGAAAGTCTTGTCGTGGTTCCTCACTCAGGTCAGGTGCAACAGATAGGATTGAACAGATGAAATCAGTCTGTGGGCTGTCATATTGTGGATATAAGCTCATCCTTGTCCCAGTAAATAGATTCCCTCCCACTACAGATACATTCCCTAGCCTTGGCGTGGGAGTCTGTACTGTGGTATCAAAATGCCTCGTGGCTACAGTGTTCTGCAGTGCCAGTGCTTGTGGTATTGTCTGTGATTGTTGCGTGTACACAGGTGCTTGCAGTTTCTGTGTCATAGGTTGTTGTGACTGTGCCAGTGCATGCTGTGCTGGTGCCATTTCTGGTGCATAGGTCTGCATCTGCGTGTGATCTTGGGCATAATAGTAAGGTTGCCTTGTGGTGTATGCTGATGAATGTGCCACCCCCGCTGTACGGTTTTGCCAATTCTGTTCCATTCCTCTCTTTCCCCTACACACTCGGGCTATGTGTCCCATCTTCCCGCATGACCAACATTGAAACAGTTGTCCTGAGTGCTGGGATGTACCCTGCTGAACCAGTCCCCTCCTTGCTGCATGTCATGCCCTGCTCCACTCCCCCCAGGCATGCCTCCTCTTCCCCATAGCCAATGGTTAGCGTCCCCTCTTCCTGCAAAACTTCCTCATGCCATTTGCTGCAGATAATGACCAGTCTGTGTAACCACACCCTCTCTGCTTGTCAACATCACCCCTTCCATTGCATATTTTTATAATTTTCTCTGAATTAGCTTAGCTTCTTCTTGTTTCCTTTCCTTGTGTTTCTTTCTTGCATTCTCTTGTAACAACCTACAATAATGCACTATCGTCAATTGAATTTCCGACCACAGCTTTGCCTCCGTTCCCACTAATTTCTTCAACTACTTCTATACCAGCTCTGGTAGTCCCATGACTCAGTATTCGGTAAAGCAGACCCACGGTTTTGTCACACGGTTCACAAGCCTCAAGATGCCAGCGTTCCTGGATCTCTTGAATATATTGAATTGGACCCTCATCGTCACGCATCTTGCGTGCCATAATTGCACTTATGTCAGATATATCTGGGTATTTTACTCTCAGGGCCTGCCATAGTGGCACTCTACAGTTGTTGAACGGTGCTCCATCATGTGGCGTATTTTGTGCCGTAACTCCAGGATACTGGCTTACAAATATCATCAGCTACTTCCCCAAGAATGGCAGAGAGCTCTTCATGTTGCCCACTGCCAATGTTGTCCCTGCTGTCAACCTTTCTAACTCATAAATCCATTTACCCGCCTCTACAGTCAAGGATGGCAGTTTACATCTCAAATTATCTTTGGCCATTTGTTGCCATGGTATTGGTATATGTATTGGTATATATTGCGGTCGTCCTCCTCCCTTTTCTAATAGCGGGAACTGTGTCAGTCCAATATTCTTCTCAGGCTTCCATGTCCTTCGCTACTGTAAATGCTCCTGTCATGCTAGCTTGGCCTTTCGAGTCTGGGCTACGTGCCCCTGAGGTCACATGGCTGCAACAGAAGACCCACCGCACCTCACTGCATTGAGCCCTGACGTCAATGCTCTAAAATGGCCACCGCCATTTAAAATCATCTGCTGGGCCTGGCGACCGCCCCACTCATCTCTCATTGGCCACATCTAAGTAGCCCAATCCTCTGCTCAAGGCCCCTCTAAAGAGCAGTCCTGTCTGGCTATGGCCTGCCTGGTGTCCTAAGGCCCTTCATCCAGTGCCCCTAAACCATGTTCCGTGCCTCATGGCTTCCTCTGCGTACCATCCATTAAAGTTTCTTTCTTGGGTAAGGGCAAGTCTATTACTTGCATTCTTCTTTCCCACCCAAGCCAGCAGCAGCCGACCACTCACCTTAAGGTATATAATTAATTGTATAATTTATAACACCCTAAATACAGAAAGTGGTTTCTAAGTACGGGATCGGGAGCTTTAAACCTGTGTTGTGCTGCATTGTCTTGATCCAAGACAAACACGTTAACCATATCATCTCCAAATATGCCCTGGCCAAACTATCTGCCCTCCTGCAGTGTGCTCTGATTCTTTGTTCTGCCCGCTTGTCACCTTGACTTCCGTTCTTCAGACCACCGATTGCACCTAGTGCCCGTGCCTTACTTTGTTTCTGTTGCGATGCCCCCTCGCACTGCAGACCTTTGTTCCACCTTGTCACCGTCCTTGCTGCAATGCTTCATACACACATAACTTTGCACGGGGGCTCATGATTCTCTTGGCAGCAGTGTACTATGCTATCCTGGCCTTGCATCCTCCCTCTTCCCCTGACCAGCCATGAGCACTCCTGACCATGAGTTCTCGTGGCGGTAATACTTTCAAATGCATGCCTCTGTTCCCTCCATCCCACGCCTCCCACTTCTGTGTTGCTATTCTCCTCTTGTAATTGCTCTGTTTTTAAGTTCCTTGCCACTTTATGTTGTCCACAACTATTGTTCACCATGCTTTCATTGATTTTTTGAATTGTTTATTTTTATAAACACGCTTAATATCTAAGAGTTTTCTAAGCAGGGACCGGGATTCAAACCTGTGTTGCTCTGCATTGCATTGCCTTGCTTCCAGGACGAGCATGTTGCCACTGAGTCATACTGCCCATGCCCATCATGGTCCATAACACTCTAACAATGTGCATGATTTGGTACTTGCTTCATTTATGTCTACTTTTTTTCTGACATCTGCTTGTGCACTCTGTTTCTCCCTATTGTTGTGATCCTGATGTTTTTCCTTGCAACTACGAGTTATGACGCTCCTATTTTCTGCACTTCTTAACTAGTTTTTTTGTGTGTACTTATTATACCCCTTCACCCTCTTCCCCTCCTGCACCTCCCACCCTCTTTCATGTTTAGCACTTGCATGCTCTAAATCGTCTCACAACTAAGTCAGAACGTGTTTTGTTTGTTTCTTCTCCTTACCCCTACTTCACCTCCCCATCTCCTACTCTTCTATGCTCTCATGCTATAGCACTTGCACTTTCCGAATCTATCAAGACCTTTTACAAACTTTTTTTTTTTCTTGTATGCCATTCTTCCTCATCCCTACCCCATGTCTTGATGCACCTTGAAACACAATTTTTGCTGTATAGTGCACATTACAAATAACCAATAAATAAAATAGTCCTCTTACGTCCTGGTAACACCCTCAACCTTTGCACCTATGGGGTAACCTTGTCCGTGCTATGCGATCAGTGCTTTGAGTGATTGGTGCGCACGTCACATTCTAGCCTCCCTCTTTCCGTTTCCCATTCTTCCTCCCCCAGTATTTCTCATTTGGCGCTGCCTCCCGTGCAAACTCCTTCTCCCTTCTTTGTCATCGCTATCCTCTTGTTCCTTATCAGTCCTCATTGTCCCTATACTGTTATCACTCTCTTCGTCCACAAAGCTCAGTCGTTTCAGTACATTTTCCCTCTGGCGTTACCGCATCACTCTACCCCATGAGTCACTTCCCTCTCTCGGCGCGGATCCCGCTGTGCTTCTGCTCGTCTTAAGGACTGCAGCATTATCCCTCCTGCTTCGATATAATGTCCCAATTCTCCTTTGTATTCCTGTTCCCCATCTTCATCCAAAAACCTGGGAACCTTGATTATCTCTTCCACTTCCACAAAGGCATCTGTCCCCTCTGTCTCACTCTTACTTTTGATCCCTTTCCTCCTTCTCTCTGTGCTGTCATTCCTTGATAATTCTCTCAATCTCCGATTTCCTTTTCTCCCTCTTTACTTTTTGCCTTTCTCTCTTTATCTTCTTCAGCCTTTCTTGTTTCCCTCTGCTCTACTTCCTTTAGCTTTCTCCTCCGTTGCTTTTCCTCTCTCTCCTTCTCTACCTTCATCACTTTGTCCATTATTTCTGCTCATTCTCTCTCCCCCCTTCTATTCTCTGTCGTTCGTCCTCTTCCTCTTTTCTCCTTTTCTTCTTAGCTCCCCCCTGGGCCTCTGTGCTCTACTGTACCCGTCCGTCTAGCATTTGTCCTCACACCCACTCATTCAGTAGGACTGCTGTACCATCATCCGCTTTACGTCACTGGGTTGCCTCGTCACCCTCCCCCCCCATCAACTTCGCTTCCAGCGTGCTGCACTATTTGTACTCGTCAGTCATGGTCCCTACTTTCTGATTCATTACGCTATCCCCGCTAAGTGTGTCTTCACTGCTATACGAAGGAGGCGCATACATATTGCTGTAACCTGCCGCTGCTTTTAATTTTTTCAAGGGGTCAAATCCCTGTCCTCCCGTTAGTGGGTTAGTTGTCTGAGGAGAAGGAGGAGCCATGGGCCCTTCACCCCACACATCATGGTGGCTGAGCATCCACTCTCCCCTGGGTGGGTCCACCTCCTTGTCGTCAAACATCTTTCACAGTTCCATTATCGCTAGTATGTTGCTCGATTTCTTGTCTTTGTACGCAGCATGCAAATATATGGTCTGTTGCAGCAGCACAGATTTCAAAAGAATTCCTTGCCGGGGCCATGGCTTTGCCCTTTTGCCCTTTGTGTTGCGCATCCATTCTGTGCTCTATTTGCATATCTTGTCCTGATATCGCAGAAGGGACTTGCATAAATGTCTTAGGGGCATATCCCCTATGAAAACATGTCACTTTCTGACTGCCAATACTTACTTGACCTCAAAGCAGAATGTTTGTGTATTGGAAACAATGGCAATCTTATTTTTACAGTTATTGTCAACAATAAATCAACTCTGTTTTCCCTTTACTGACCCACACCCTCCTGTTTCCCGCAGAGTGAGCTGAGTGACGGCATCGCCATGATGGTGGCCGGGAACGATCGGATTCAGGCAATCATCTCGCAAATGGAAGAGATATGCAAGACCATTGAGGTAAGCTCAGCAAGTGGTCACTCATAAGATCTTAAAAAAACCTTAGGTGGAAAATGAATGAGCCTGAAGCATGGTGTTAATAGCCTACCTAGAACAGAAGAGCACACCTGCGTGCTGCCTGTGGAACAGTGACAGAACATCACAAGCAATGATCGCTCATCTCTGTGCCATGAAATCCTTAGGAACATAGACGTGGCTTTTTAGATATGTAGCCCGACATTTCCTTACATATTAGTGATCACGCTCTAACATTGATTGAAGATCCCTTAGAAAAGACGTTGTAAAGCGAGAATCTGGAGAGGGTATGTTATGTTAATAGGATGTATGCCACACAATACTGCCATTTGCATGGCATCCATGTGCTACTGTGGATCTGAATTGGGAAGGGGTTGGTTGATGGTTACCATGGGAGCGGGAAAAGACAAGGGGTTTTGCTTAACCGTTGATGCATGTGGAACTACGAGCAACCGGGCCCGGGAGGATAGCTCAGGTGCAACATGCTTGTCTTGGAAGCAGGAAGACACAGAGCACCACAGGTTCGAACCCTGGTCCCGTGTTTTAAGGCTGTTTTCCAGGGTACAACGTTCTTTTATTGCCAGGCTTTCTAACAGCTGCTGTTTAAATGTGGAAGGAATAACGAAAACGTTTTATCGATTTTTTTGGGGGGGGGTGGGAAAGGGTAGATAAGCAGTTGGGGGGTCGGGAATAGTTAGAAAAGGGGGAAAAAAAGAAAAAAGGCAATGAACGTTTTCGTTATTCTTTCCACGTTGAAACAGCAGGCGTTAGAAAGCCTGTCGTGAAAGGACATGGAACTGTTTTCCGGTAATATACTGCGTTATAAAAAATTGATTAATTTTTGTTTGTTTGTTTATTATTTGTAATGCGCACCAGACCCAGAGGTATCAGGGCGCAGAGGTTATCTGAGGTTCGGTTCAAAGCTTAGGTTACAGGCAAGAAAACAGGTTACAGGTTACAGAAAGTTCAAAGCTTGGGTAACAGGCGTAAATACTCAGAGATGCTTAAGTTACAAGCAGGAATACAGGTTACAAGGAGGTTCAGAACTGTGATTTTAATTTACCTGGCGTCTATGTGGGTGTATTTTCTAGGTGTGCATTAATTTAAACACCAGAGGCATTTTCTTTCCAGATGTGCGGCCTCAGGTGTTTGGCATGTTGGCATGCTTTGGGAGGTTGCGGAGGTTATTCAAGTTGATTCAAGAGATGTAGAGTTTTGTAGTGTTCAGACCGTGGATAGGGTTTTCCCCAAGACATTTGTGTTGGCGTGTGTAGTCAGCACGGGGTGGTTGAAATACGAGGATGCCGGGTGGGTCTCTTAATGGCACCTAGGTCTGGAACACCATAGAGTATAATATAGAAAACGAGTCAATGAATACAATGCAGCACAAATATAGAGTAACGCACTTCCTTAGCCATACCTATTGCGAAATATAAGCGAGCACAATATGCACCACTGCAATGAGCATTCTAAGGGATGTCTGGATAGCATCATTATCATCTCACTTGTATAGCGCAAACAAATCACCAGAGACATCAAGGCGCTAAATAGCACCATACACACCATAGAGCACAATATAGCGTGATGCGTTTTCTTAGGGACACCTAGATGTGAAATACACACAACTATAGGTTGTGTAAGGGCACGGCGAGAGAGAGCGGAATATGTAGGTATTGTAAGGAGAGTGGGACAATTGCAACGCTGTTGTCAATCGGACCAAGCATTGTAATGGGTTCCTTCGAAACCAGAGGATATATGATCAAGTACATTTTTGGAATGAGCTCTTATATGGAAGATGTATGGATGACATTTTAACTCTTGATATGGGATATGGACGGGGAGAAATAATGAAATGTCGTGTAATAGGGTTTTTATTCTTTTCTTCTTTTTTGATGATTATTGAATGAATTGTATAATTGTATATACTTTGCTTGTAATTGTGTATTTGTTTAATATGTAAGGTTTTATTGTAAACCATATGCACATTAAAATGTATACATGCAAGCAAAAAGAGGGATAGTAGAGGCGCACCTCTGGGTCCCAGCTGCAATCTGCTCAACAGTCAAAAGAGCTTCTCCTCCTAGCACCCTTTAATGCCTCAGCAATCATCAGGGAGGCTTATTGGTTTCAGGTGTTCAGGGTTGAAGCCCTCTGGGAAGTACCAGTGTGTAGCAGCAAGGAATTCTGGTATCTGTAGTGTAGAGCCTGTCAGGATCCAACTTTCCCCAATGTGGGGGTTACCAAACGTGTGGCACTGCAAAGTCAGGCATGTGTAGCTCGGGTGCAGCCCCTCTGGAGCCCCAGTCTCCAGTTACACGTGCAAGCAAAAAGAGGGGTGGTAGTGGCGCAACTCTGGGTCCCAGCTGCAATCTGCTCAACAGTCCAAAGAGCTCCTCCTCCTAGCATGCTTTCATGCCTCAGCAATCATCAGGGAGGCTGATTGGTTTCAGGTGTTCAGGGTTGAATCCCTCTGGGAAGTACCAGTCTGTAGCTGCAAGGAATTCTGTTATCTGTAGTGTAGAGCCAGCCAGGATCCAACTCTCCCCAATTTTCAATGTCAGCCCTCAATACGAAGGGGGAGTTACCAAAGGTGTGGCACTCCAAGGTCAGGCATGTGTAGCCAGGTGCAGCCCCTCTGGAGCCCAACTCTCCAGTTACATGTGCAAACAAAAAGGGTGGTTGTAGGGGGGCAACTCTGGGTCCTAGCTGCAATCTGCTCAACATATCACCAAAATGTATGATGGGTTTAAAAAGGTTTGAAAAAAAACCTTTCACCTGAGATATGACTTTCCTACTTTATATATATATATTTCTGACACTTGTGGAATCTGCTTAGATCACATGCTGTGCATAGGCTGACATCTAGTGGAAGCTGCAGTGCATTACAGTTGTTTTCGAAATTCAAAAAGGGACGTCGACAGGGCATGCCAGTAATAGTATCCCTAGTGACGTCCACTGTAACCATGATCCTTCACGCGTCGAGGTCCCTCAGATTGTTTTTTTCCTTCATCATAGACGGACGCACAATAGCAGAGTTCCTCTTTCGGCAAATCGCCATTGGTTATAATAATTAGAGCTAGATCTCTTTGTATCCTTTACTCACCTACTATCAAGATCATCTTTGACATCTTCGACGAAGGAAGACGATCGGCGAAGAAGATCCTTTTGACAAATCCGTACGGCCCACGAGGGCCGCACCGCACTTTGGCCCACGCAGTAGGGAGAGAGGGGGGGTGGTCATTGAGAATGTATTTGCCCCTTTTCCTACATTACATTCGCCTAGCTGCCATTACATGTTATCATGGATAAGACAGATCCCTTTTAAGTTATGTCCAAGTTGCAGGAAAGAATTCCTGTGGGTTGACAAACACCTGGTGTGCAATCTCTGCCTCCCACAAGATCACGTTTCGAGAACTGTCGAGCCTGTAGGCTCTTCAAACCAAAGACGTGGAAGGACCGTAAGATGAAAGGCTGGGCTCACCACGCCATGCAGGCCGAACCACCATCTATGTGGAAGGGACCTTCAGCGATGGTAGCAACACCGCCATTTCGGAAGGCGAAGGGGAGACGTTAGTTTCCCAAGCGCAAGCCACCCGACCCCACCAGACAGGCCAACGGCCCTGTTATGCGGACGACCCCCGGCGGCACGGGCACTCACACAACCCTTACCTCCACTAAACACACAACCCAGGGCCGAGACTCAATGCGGTTGTCGACTACCGGCCCACAAACGACGTATAGGGAGAGGTCCACAAGTTCACTGTCCTCTGGGCATTCACGATCCCACTCGCCACATGACACGCCCTGACTGTCAAAAGACAGCACAGACGTCGTGCATAAATCCGCACCCGAACCTCGCATGTCGACTGACGAGGCGTTGGGCCACTCCACGACCGAGGTTCGACGTTCTTTGTCGAAATCGGGTAAGGCATCAGTGCAGTTGGGACTAGCCCACTTAGTGGAAAAACCCATCCTGAAAGGGCTTAGGAAGGAGAAGGAGTCTAAGAAGCACTCTTCCAAGACACTTCATAAAGATAGGTCACTCTCCCCATCCAAGGCCCAGCCTCACAAGGTTTCCCAGCTTCCCAGACTCACAAGGGTTCTCATCCTCATGGGAAATATTCCTTACCAGACCAAGGTACTCCTCCTGAAAAGGACTCCTTAGTAGGCACTGTAACCCCTCAAGCTTCCAGACTAGGCCCTATGTCCATTCCGAGCTCAGCCAATGGACATGTGAAGACATAGATAGGGTCATGAGGAGGATGCCCTTTATTGGGAATTTTTTTGAGAAAAACCCAGAAACTCTCCAAAGCATCCAAAACACTCCTCCTACTACAGCTGCCTCTGGCTATCAAGCCATAGGAAATGCCCCTACTAGTCAACCCCCATCTAAAAGGTCTTGTCCGGACTCCCTGAATATTTCACCACAGGTTGATCCTCCTTACGTTGATCTTTATGACACAGACTATTATGATGCTTATGCTGATGCTGTAGATACTTACACAGTTCAAGAGGGCACAGAAGAAGGTTATGGTGATGACGGGAAAGAGACAGAGATGTACACTATAGCCTCTCCTGTCAACCAAGACCCCCAGTGGCTGATTCGCCTATTGACAACCAGCCCCTTCTGAATGACATGCTCATTAAGGCAGCTGAACACTTTCAGATCAGAACACAAGAGACTCAGCAGGACAAGGATTTTGTTGAGGGTATCCTAGGGGATAAGAAATCAGTTAAAGTTTATTCCAATCCTACATCCTATCCAGAGAAGGATCCAACCTTCTCTGGAAAGACCAAATCAAATGCGTGCGGTTAACCCATGCATAGAGAAACTCTTCTGCCCAACTCCCACGGACCCCCTCTATATCAGGGGACAGCTTAAAACTGACTCACTCGTAGTCACAACCACAAGAAAGAGAGTGGGTACTCCACTAGCTTCCTCTGAGGCGCCACCTGACCAGGAAAGCAAAGGCCTAATACACCATCGGCAGGAAGGTAGCCTCTTTTGCGGCCTTTCAGACTAGAATAGCTAACAATACGACTTTCTTAGCTAGCTATAATTTTCATAAGTGGGACGAGGCGTCCGCATTACTATCATCGGCCCTGGAATCCTTAAAGACCCAATTTGCCCAGGTAGCAGCAGAGGGCAGAGCTGTCTCGAACTGCATCCTGAAAATCAATTTAGACGCCGCTGACAAAGCAGGAAGAATAATTGCGGAAGGCGCTATTATTAAGCACCATGCTTGGCTTCACCAATCTGGCTTTAAGCAGGAGACACAAGCGACACTGCTAAAAATGCCTGTTGAGCCCAACGTCCTCTTTGGAAAGGCAGTTGAGGATGCTCTAAAGTCTGCAAAGGACGAATACGATACTCTGAAGTCGTTGGGATAGCTTACAGAGAAACCCTCAGGCCAAAGAGGGAATAGTAATTTTCGTCACTTCAGAGGACGAAATTCCCGAAGGGGTTCAGGGTATGGTCAAAACCAAGGGTCCTCCTGGGGTAACAATCAGGGCCAATCCTCACAAGGTTACCAGAGAGGACAGCGCCGATCTCGCGTCCGGGGGAGGTCCTCCACCTCTATAGGTGGAGCAACACCTCCAAAACAGTGACATTCCCCTTCAGGTGCCCTCACATGCCTCTCCAGTTGGAGGGCGCATTTCAAACTTCATTCAAGCATGGGAGGGGACCACCTCAGACAAATGGGTGATATCCACTGTGGCGGGCGGGTACTGTGTGGAACTAATCCAGTGACCCCGGAACCATCCACCGTGCCAGAAGAAAAACTCAGAGGAAGAACAGCGCATCCTTCTCCAGGATAGCAACGCTGCTCCTAAAGGACGCCATAGAAGTCGTCCCAGCAAACCAGGTAAACAAGGGTATTTATTCAACCTACTTCCTTGTGCCAAAAAAGATATGACTTACGCCCTGCAAACAAATATGTCAAGCCACAAAAATTCTGCATGACTACGCTACATGAAGTAATCCCTCTGCTAAAGCGGGGGGGACTATTTGGCAACTCTGGATATGAAAGATGCTTATTTTCATATTTCAATGTTCCCAGCGCACAGAAGATTCCTGTGATTCAAAATAGCAAACCAGCATTACCAATTCAAGGTGCTACTCTTCGGCATAGCCTCTGCTCCAATGGTATTCACAAAGCTACTGGCTGTGGTGGCAGCGCACCTGCGCAAGGAGCCAATCCCAGTGTACCCTTACCTGGACGACTGGCTTATTACAGGAGAAACCCGGAAAGTAAAACAACAATTCCTCCGTGATAAATAAAGAAGTTCAATAAATCTTAGAAATAATTATTTTTGTTACAGTGTTATAGTTATTTCACTGAGGTTCTGATGTGGGCCAAATCATGATTCTTTAAGCCATCAAGTAATTCTTGTCATAAAAAATATCAATTTATTCCATTGTATGTAAAAACTTTTTTTAGAGAAACGAAATTTGCTTAAGGAAGAAACCCCCCAAATTTGCAGGACAAACGATAAATCTTCTCTTTCAATTGGGCTTCTCAATAAACAAGAACAAATCAAGCCGAGTGCCAAGCACAACCAAACAGTTCCTAGGAGCTGTAATAGACACAAACGAGGCTTTAGTCTTCCCCTCAGAGGAAAGAGTCCAAAATATGTTACTGCAAATACCACATTATCAGGCCGGTCACCAGATAAGTGTACGCAAAGCTATGCGATTGCTAGGCATGATGGCATCTTGCATTAACGTGGTGCCGCACGCATGCCTGCACATGCGCCCCATGCAGGAGTGGTTGGCGAAACAGTGGTGTCATGCAAGCGGTCAGTGGGACGATCTAGTGGTCATTTCACTAACATCAGTACAAAACCTTCGCTGGGGGACAAGGGAGAATCTTTTAAGGGGCAAACCCTTCCACGACCGAGGTGCAAGCTATAGTGACGACAGACGCCTCGCTTGCCGGGTGGGGGGCTCATCACCTTCATCAAACGGCTCAGGGTCTGTGGACTCTTGCCATGGCACAGAACCACATCAACCTCTTAGAACTGCTGCAGTATTGAAAGCCCTTCAGGCATTCGAGATACAGTTAACAAATCTGTCGGTACAAGTGCTCACCAACAACACAACAGCGATGTTCTATATCAACAAACAGGGGGGGGACTCATTCTTCAAATCTGTCCAGAATAGCACAACAGATTTGGAAATGGGCACTCAAATGGAGGATATTCCAATCCTCACACCACGTTACAGGGGAACTCAATACGTTAGCAGACTCTCCAAGCAGAGATCCCCTTCCACAGGAACACAAATGGCAACTAAACTCAGAAGTCGTAGATTACCTCTTCTCTCAATGGGGTTACCCCACACTAGACTTGCTCGCTACAAGCGAAAACAAGCAGTGCCCAGACTTCGCGTCCAGGTTCCCACAACTAGGCTCCAAGGAGAACGCCCTTTGGATGAACTGCTTACGCCTTTCCTCCCACTGCGCTCATGAACAAGGTGGTGGACAACATTCACAGGGAACAAGTGACGCTTATCCTAGTTGCTCCCATGTGGGCGAGACAGCAATGGTATCCGCATCTGCGCAAACTGGCGATGTGCGATTCCATCAAACCCCCATGCCAGACATACCTACTCACTCAGCATGGGGGAACACAGTGCACCCTCAACCTATGAACTTGGCAGTGTGGCTCCTGAAGTCATAGAGTTGGAACATCTTACCTTTGCCACAGAGGTGTATGGACATCCTAAAGGAAGCAAGAAAACCTAACACTAGACACTGTTATTTTGACATGTGGAGGTGATTTGTAGTTTGGTGCAAGTCTAAACAAATAAACCCCATTGTATGTACCTCATCCCACATTCTAACTTATATGCTCCACTTGCTAGATTCAGGGTTAGTCTTCAACTCTATAAAGGTCCACCTGGCGGCTTTATCGGCTTACACCACCTCCCACAATAAAGTATCATGGTGGGAAGTACCGGTCATTAAATCATTCATGGAGGGAGTAAAACGACCCCACTCTCCCATTTCTAACCCACCGCCAGGATGTGATCTCAATGTAGTACTCGCTAAGCTCATGGGGAAACCCTTCGAGGCGATGCATAAATCAAGTCTTAAGCACCTGACCTACAAGACTGCCTTCTTAGTGGCTATTACTTCCATAAGAACAGCTAGTGAATTATAAATATTGTCAGTGCAGGATCCTTTCTTTATCATACATAAGGACAAACTGGTTTTACACACTCATCCTAGGTTTTCCCCTAAATTCATCTCAAAATTTCACGTAAACCAGTCCATTGAGTTACCAGCCTTCTTCCAGAACCCCACCAGCTCAACTGAGGTTAAACTCCACACACTAGATGTAAGGAGGGCGGCCCTTTACTATGTAAACAATACCAGACCACTGAGGAAAACAGATTAACTGTTGGTCTCTGTAGCACCAGGCAGCGAAGGAGACCACATTTCCAAGAATGCCATCTCCAGATGGATAGTCAGATGTATACAACTGTGCTATTCTCTATCAAACAAGACACTGCCTTTCACGCCAAGAGCTCACTCCACAAGGAGCACAGGAGCCACTCTGGCTTTCATTGCCAATGTCCCCATAGACAGAATTTGCAAAGCAGCTACATGGAGCTCAGTACACACCTTTATTCAGCACTACTGCATTGACAGACATTCCAAGACGGATACACAGGTGGGACAAGCAGTTCTAAAACATTTGTTTGCTAATGAACCTTCTATCAACCCACCACCTTCTCCTAACACTGCTCGCCAATCTATGCACAGCATGTCATCTAAGCAGATTCCACAAGTCTCAGAAGGGATACATTACTCACTGTAATCATATTTATGATGCTTGTATCTGCTTAGATTAAGATGCAACCCACCCTTCGTCCCCTTAGAGAGAAGATGCATGGATGCTTTATGAGCTTGTCTGATACATATCTGCTTGGATAAACCTGTACTCGCGCTACAGTTCATGCTACCCCATGTCAGAAACAAAACAATCTGAGGGACCTCGATGCGTGAAGGTACACGGGTACAGTGGACGTCACACAAAACAACAACTGTAATACTATGCAACTTCCACTAGATGTCGGCCTATGCACAGCATGTGAATCTAAGCAGATACAAGCATCAGAAATATGATTATGGTGAGTAATGTATCCCATACACACACACACACACAACTATAAACAATACCTAACAATGATATGCTCTTTTTAAGGGATGTCTGGATGTGGGATGTGAGTACCTGCGAGCAGAATATAGAGTAATGAGGTTTCTTAGAGCAACCCAGCGGTGTAACTTAATGTGCACTATGGGACTATGCAGTGCACTGTATTAGGGATAGCAGCGATATGCGAGCACAGCATAGCACAATAAACACACAATGCAATGTCCTTTGTTAAGAGTAGCTAGATGAGAACTCAGCATATCACATAATAGAAACAATGCAATGCACTTTCGTTGGAATAACTAGATATGAAAGCACAATAGAATGCAGCATGCACAGTGCAATGTGCCAGCCTAGGCACACCTATTGGGACACGTAGGAAAGGAGGCAATTAAGTAGATGGGAGCAGAAACTGAGGTGAGGAGGCACCTGGTAGCTTGCTGAGGTCTACAGAAGATAGGGTACAGGGGAGAACTGTAGGTAGGGAGATATTTAAGCATATGGGAGCAGAACCTGAGGGTAGGATGGGGTCTGGTTGTTTGCTGACGTCTGCAGTTCCAGTCTTGTGGAAGAGTGTTAATGGTGTTGTGCTTGCAGCTGTAGATGGTGAGATTTCTCAGCCACATGCGTTGCTGATGTTTGCCGTAACGGCCCGACAAGGGATGCGGCGGGACTTGCAAATTGTACATGAGTGTAGTAATAGTCAATGAAGTGTGATCAGAGGGCATCCGTGTACCTTCGTTAAACAAATTCTATTATTGAGTTGAGTAACTGCCTGGGTTCAAAAACACACAGGTCCTCGAGGAGAATTTACCCCCAAGCAGAGTTGCCTGCTTGTTATTTAACTTGTATGTGTCTGAATTACCGAAGACAGGAAGATCTTCTCTGCCCAAAATGGTCTCTGCCCATGTACTTTTATTCGCTTACACCAGTGGTGTGCAACCTTTGGTTCGCCAGATATTTTGAACTACAACTCTGATCAGCCCTAGCCATAATATTCAATGGCGAGGCATCATGGGAGTTGCAGTCCAAAACATCTGGAGAGCCGCATGTTGCAGACACCTGGCTTCCACCAATGATTTGGTTTTGTTTGATGCTGCACACACCCAACTTTAATAATCTTTAACCATTTAAGTCCCTGCTACTAGCATAATGTTCTCTCGATCAACACAGTCTAAGACCAGGATATTCTCGCATGGGGTCACGCGGGGGGGCGGGTGGTTTATCCAGGGACAAAGGTTAGAGGAGATACAAGCTTTTCCATAGCCAAGGTTCATATTCAACACAAATGGACCTGGAAAACATATTATTCACTGTTTCCATGTGGAATGGGAGGAGTTTGTATTTGTATTGAATTTGTAGCACCCACCTATTACCCAATGGTTTCAAAGCACTTATAGAGGAGTGAGCATCAGAAGCAGATCTTCATTAGGGAATCCCACCCAGAACGAACCCACTTTCTCCAAAAAGCATCTTCAGTTTGAGTGTCAGTAATTGCTGCATTTGAGGAGAAGACCTCCCCCCACGGTGCTATCTGGGGGCGATATCTCATCGTCAATGAGGGGGAAAGCTTAATTGGACCTCTAGGACGGGGAAAGATTTTTAGGGTTATAAAGATTGCCCCAATCCAAACTGCCCAATTGATCTAGGGCTGGCCTCAATTAAGGCCAAAATAATGTCTTTAAGTTTACGATTCAAAGCTGGACTGGTGATCCTGTATGTTATGCGAGTGGGCATTAGTGAGGTGGCTTTGGTTAGTTCTAAGTGATGCTGAAATGTCCCTCCCTCGGATGCTGAAGCCCTAGTGGTTGGTAGTCTGCGAACTCTGACATTTCCTCATAATGACCTGGAGCTCCACCACATCCGGGAACAGCGCTGAGGATACTGATACTTGATCTAGCCAGACTAATCAGATTATCTGTCCCCTATAGACTGTAATTATGCCTACACTGTTCACCCAACCCCATTTCGCCTAAGAGCAAGGAATGTATCTGTTGGTGGTGAGGTCACGGCAGCTTAAAATGAGCTGAGAGTGCATTTGGAGCTGTAGAATCCGTGTGCGTATCCCTGCCTGGACTAAATAACGCAGCAATTTGTCACATTTCTGGACTCCTCTGTTTCTGGGCAGGAGGGGATTTCCCTCGAGCCTAACTCTGTTTTTCTAACTACAATTCAGACCTTTATCAAACCATTACACTTTTGTCAATGAACTATTTGTGGGATTTGAGCTGGCATTTGTCCTCATGTGAATGAGGAAGCTACCATGCAGAGTCATTTGATGCAAATGTATATTCATGCCACCGGGCCAAGCCCCTTTACATGTGTACCTGAATGAGAGGTTGCAAATCACCAGGCATAGTTGGGTGCGCAGTTTATGTGCGGTTGGCAGTGAAACACTAGTTGTGCTTTCTTTTAAAGGGATGGCTGATCCTTATTTCTAAACCAAAGTATTCTCTGTACCACGGACCAATTGAGATTCCGCCTTAAAGTTCTTTGAGTGGGGTCTGATAATCTTTAGTGAACTTTATTGCTGTTTTCAAGGACTTAGTTGCAAAGCTAATTTTGGATTAATCATTCGAATTTTGATTAATCAATTTATGTATGCCGAACAAAGACGATTGAAATGATGCATGTGTTTTTAAGTCTAGTTAACAGTTTTGTACAATCGGACCAAAATAAAAGGTCCAACCGTACAAAACGACCGGAAAATGCTACCACCAAAGGTTCAAACCTTTGGTGGTAGCATTGCAGGTAAGTATTAAAAAAAACACTGCGGGGGCTGCGGGGGTGTCGCCCACAACACCCTGCTCACTATACTGAGTGGCATAGTGAGCAGGGTGTTGTGGGGGACACCCCTGCAGTTCACCCGCAAAAATAAAACATTAAAAAAACAGGGGTGCAGGGGTGTCCCCCGCAACAGCCAGCTCACTATACTGTAGAGGATAGTGAGCTGGCGTTGCGGGGGACACCCCTGCAGCCCCCGTAGTATGCAAGTGTGTTCGCATGAGAAAGGTGCAAACTTTTGGTAGTTCTCAACTTTCTCATGAGAACATTCCGGCCACGGCAAAATCAGCCGCGGTTGGATCACTTGGAATCTAGTTAACTTGGTAAATTCTGCGCCAATATTAGAAGGTTCTTCATGGATCAGAGTGTATCAAATAAGCATGTCTTTTTGTTAGTAGGTTTTCATTGTTCTTTACCTGTTACTAATGATCTGAGGAGAGGTGGTGCGAACAAAGTGACGCTGCACAATGAAGGCACGTGATATGGCATGAGAAATGGTTTTAATGGAGCAGCTCTCTTAAACTGTGGGATATGTTTAACTGTCGAAACAAACATATTATACCCAAAGCCATGTTGGGGTGAGTGAGGCATCGACCCGCCACACCTCATACGCGTTGTACTCTCAATTCCACTTTGTTTCAAAATGTGTTCTAGACAATTCTGGAAATCTCATGTAGCAAGCAGCCTTGCAGCAAAGCCCTTCGGTCATTGACCCTTGCCTATGCCTCTGCAGGAGAACAGTCGGCGCCAGAAGCAGCACCTCAGCCAACGCTTCGACTCCCTGTACGCCATCCTGGAGGAGCGCAAGAAGGAGCTGCTGCAGTTCATCGCGCGGGAGCAGGAGGAGAAGCTGCAGCATGTGCGCGCGCTCATCCGCCAGCACGGTGACCACCTGGAGATCACGTCCAAGCTGGTGGAGACGGCCATC
Source organism: Ambystoma mexicanum (assembly GCF_040938575.1). Lineage (NCBI taxonomy): Eukaryota > Metazoa > Chordata > Amphibia > Caudata > Ambystomatidae > Ambystoma > Ambystoma mexicanum. Next base: position 110,098,233 of record NC_090927.1, read on the forward strand.
CAGTCAATGGAGGAGCCACAGATGGCGGCCTTCCTGCAGGTCTGCTCTTTGAGTATTGGCTGGGAATTGCTTAAGGTCTCCCTGCTTCGTATGACTAACTGTTATGCCAACACACAATTGCACTAATACTGATAAATGGGGGTTAGGACGAAATTACCTAAGTAGAAAAGTCCTATCACCAAAAGTCCGACCCTCATTTATTCACATTTGTATATGTGGGGGGTAATGTTAATGAAAATGTATAGTTGTACGGTGGGAGGGATGTGGGGGTTCTCCCCGCACATATATATATATGCGAAAAAATGGGGGGGGTAAATAAAAGAACTTTCGGTGGTCAGACTTTTCAACTCGGTAATTTCATGCAGATCCATAAATGGGGTTAAGTAGCAGGTATTCAAATATAGTAATTTAACACACACACGCCACGGGCCTCATTGCGAGTTGGGCATTAGTGGTCAAACAGGCAGTATTTAGAAATAGAGTCTGGTTTACACTGTACCACTCCCTTCCTTGGTTTGTAATCTTTGTGATCCTGAGCAATTTACACAATGCTTTTTTCACCTCAGTGCAATTTTTTGCCAAACATTAGTAGCCTTACAACCAAGCATACCACACTATTGGGTCACTGTTAAGACGGATTTCTGAACTCTGTCCTGGTGGCGCAGAAGTTCAGAAGGCCAACCTAATTACTTGGAACAGGGTAACCTCTGGACAAGCCAGACCAATCAAGGTAGCGATCGCGGCGGTCAAGACTAGGTCTCAAGAGGGGTGAGGGTGACTGAAAGCCCACAGTGAGCACACAAAGCAAGAGCGCTTACAAACTACTCCAAACAGTTGTTTATACCAAAAATAGATACACATTTATTATAAGGCCTTGAAACTAATAACCACAGTAAAAGCAGCAATATACAACGATATTAAACCAACACATACACTATCCACCCAATATATATACAGAATACACAGTTTCACAGCATTAGCAGCACGAAATATGTTATCCACCTGCAGGGGAAGGAAAACAGGCAGTGCGAACCAATGCGGGTGAGATGTCCGCCTTCTGAGGCCCCTAACTAGATGGTAGTCCAATCCCTACGAAGAGTGGAGCCTAGCGCTCAAAAGTACCTGCACACGCCGGTGCCAATGGGCAGAAGGTGAAGCTCTTCGGAGGACGTTGGACAGCTCTGTAGGGTGCCCTAATGAAGGAGAACACGGTCCGCGACTCTAGCGCAGCCTCCACTGTGAGGCAGAAGTAGGGCGCGAGTACGGACAAGGGGAGCTGTATTTACAGCGGGGAAAAGCAAGGGGCACTGCAGGAGGGCGACCAGATCCTAGCTAATCTACTCACCGGTCCCCGAAGCAAGCAGGCCCGAGCTTCTCCTCGATAGATGCAGCTTCTGGCTGGTTCTGAAGAGCAGGGAACGTCTCGTCGTCGTGCAGAGTAAAAAGACGTCCCGATCGAAGAATCCTGCACAGTTTTGTCGCCACGGCAGGGCAACGGAACGGCCGGGTGTATTCAAGCCAAACGAGCACCGTTCACCTCTAGCTTAGGGTTGCTAAGCAAACGAAGCGTGTGAGCGTGCCCCGGACTCAGAATACCACCCAACCTGTCGGCGATTACAGAGCAGGACTCCTTAGTAAGCTGGTCAGTCAACTGGATGGCCCAGAGACACTTCCGAAGGCTTACGGCAGGAGTTGATGAAGGTGCCGGGAATAGCTGGTCCTGCTATTCCAATAGGTCGAAGCGCCAGTACAGGCCTTCTGGTTCGATCTTAGGTGGAAAGGGCTTCACCGGACGACAGCAATGAGGAGCAGAAGTTCTTCAGGGGGTCACCAGCGATTCCTCGGTCCAGCCTCGTGTTCGCAGGATACTTGGCTCCTGTATCCCTGGGTTCGTAAGAACTCAGGAGATCGACCTGGTAGTGGTGTTTCCAGCTCCCTCTTATCCACGGTTCCCTTCGCGCCAAAACGGAGGGGAGCCAATGGGAGATCCGCTCATCAACACACATACCATACGTGGACCAATCACGGACCACAGTGGTCCCAGGCATTCACACCACCCTAGACTCTCTGGCACCCAGGATGTGTATTGGGACCAGACAGCCCAGCCCACATCCTGGGGGCACTCAAACGACATGTAGAAGCCCGCGAAAGCAACCGTGTTTCGCGGGAAACTACATGCCCAAATAAGGAAGGCCCCGGGTCGCCTGACCTGGGGGAAGGTAAAGGGAGCAAGACGGACAGTGGACGAGACAAAGGAGCCTCGTGGTCCGGCCATTTTGGGAAGCCGGGCCACCCTTTTGTGTTCGCGGCAAAAAGGTGCTCAGAACGGCAAAAGGAGCTCAAAATAAACCAAATGATCGCTGCCACCAGCCCAGTCCCTGAATGACTTGCACCGATCCAAAAACCATCCTACAAGAGTGTCTAGGGTCTGTAGAAGGCTAGAGACCCAAGAGAGCTGTAACTTAGCTTACAGTGCCCTCTTGTGTCGTGTTGCACTAAAATGGCGACACGATAAAAGAAACTACGGGAAACAGCGTTCCCCGGTACTGACTGTCTTAAGGGCATGTCAGTTTCCCCGTAAGAAAGGAGCGAAAGCCCAGAGGAGTACGGCAGAAGGCTGCACTTCTCTGGCAAAGTCAAGAAAACAGGTTGAAAACAATAGCAAAAAGTTTAGGGGTTGCCACATGGAAGGAAAGTTCCCTACAATAACGAAATCTTTCCTAACACTCGCCCCTCCCAGACTATGGACAGGGGGAACTAATCCACCCCTGGATGAGTCTCTTGTTCAGGTCGGTAAAACATTCTGGACAACCCATCAGCATTGCTATGTTGGACACCTGGCCTATGCTCAATAGTGAAGTCGAAGCCTTGTAGACTTATGGACCACCTAAGCAACTTTGGATTCTCCCCCTTCATGTTCATTAGCCACTTTAACGGCTTATGGTCAGTCTGCACAGTGAAGTGGGTCCCATAGAGGTAGGGCCGCAGCTTCCTTAGGGCCCACACAACAGAGAAACATTCTTTCTCTACCGTGGACCATCTGAGCTCTCTGTCCTTAAGCTGGCGACTAATAAAACCGATAGGGTGTTCCTTACCCTTCTCATCTACTTGTGATAGTACAGCTCCTATCCCAGTGTCAGAGGCATCCGTCTGCACGATAAAAGGTCTTTGATAATCAGGGGCCCTGAGCACAGGGGCCTGGCACAAGGAGTCTTTGAAGCCATTGAAGGCCTTCTCACACTCGTCGGTCCAAGTTACCTTCTTGGGTTTCTTCGGAGTTGTGAGGGCAGTCAGAGGAGCAGCTATGGTGCCATAGTCTGCCACAAAATTGCGATAATACCCCGTGAGTCCTAAGAAGGCTCTCACTTGGGTTTGCGTAGTGGGGGTAGGCCAGTCTTGTACTGCTTGTACTTTACTGGGGAGAGGCTGTATCCTTCCTCCACCTACTTCATGCCCAAGGTAAACCACTGAGCCTTGTCCAATCTGGCATTTACTCGCCTTGATGGTCAAGTGGGCTTTCTGAAGAGCCTGGAGCACAATCCCGAGGTGTTTCACATGGTCTTCCCAGGTGGCACTGAAAACTGCTATATCGTCCAGATATGCAAGACAGAATTCGTCCAACCCATTCAACACATGATTCACAAGCCTCTGGAAAGTGGCAGGTGCATTCTTCAATCCGAACGGCATTACCCGGAATTGGTAAAGCCCGTCGGGAGTTGAAAATGCTGTCTTCTCCTTGGCATGTTCTGCTAAAGCTATTTGCCAATAGCCCGCAGTCAGGTCAAACGTGCTGAGGTACTTGGAGGCACCCAAGGTATCCACCAGCTCGTCAGTTCGAGGCAAGGGGTGAGCGTCTGTCTTGGTGACAGCATTCAGAGCCCTGTAATCCACGCAGAACCTCAATTCAGAAGTGCCTGCCTTTGGAACCAATACCACAGGACTGGACCAAGGACTACTAGAGGGTTCAATCACCCCAAGGTCTAACATCTTGTTGACCTCGGTCTTAATATAAGACCGTACTTTATCTGACATCCTGTATCCCCTACTTTTGGTAGGTACACTGTCTCCTGTGTCAATGTTATGTTTGCACCAAGGTGTCAAACCAGGCGACTGTGAAAACAGGGGGGAAAACTGCCTAAGCAAACTTTTCACCTCAGCCTGCTGATCAGAAGTCAGGTGAGGGGCCACTCGGACACCCTCAACGGAGCTATCTGAAGGACCGCTTTGGAACAGGTCGGGAAGAGGTTCTGACTCCTCTTCCTCAACGTCTGACGCCAGTAGCAGTGCTGCGATTTCGACTCTTGGGACGAAAGCCTTCAGCCTATTTACGTGGAACACTTTTGGAGCCTGTTCAGGCCTTCCAAGGTCCACTAAATAGTTCACCTCACCCAGGGGCTCCACCACTGTGTAAGGGCCTGACCATTTGTCCTGTAAAGCGCGAGGCCTTATAGGGTTCATGATCAGGACTTGCTGACCAGGGGTAAAGTGAATTAAGGAAGCTTTCTGGTCGTACCAATGTTTCACCAGCGCTTGTCCTGCCTTCAACTTTTCACTAGCCAAGCCCATCAGGAGTACCATCCGTTTTCTGAGCCCTAGCACATAGTCAACTACATTGGTAGTAACAGGGGGAGTGGGCATCTCCCATCCCTCTTTGACGATGGCTAAGGGTCCCCGTACGGGATGACCGAACAGAAGTTCGAAGGGGCTGAAGCCAACACCCTCCTGTGGTACCTCTCTGTAGGCAAACAGCAAGCATGGTAAAAGAAGATCCCATTTTCTTCTCTGGGGCTCCTCCAGAGCCCCAATCATGCTCTTTAGCGTTCTGTTGAAACGCTCCACCAGACCATTGGTCTGGGGGTGGTATGCAGAAGAGAACTTGTAGGTGACCCCACATTCTTTCCACATAGCCTGCATATACTTCGACATAAAGTTGCTGCCACGATCTGACACAACTTCTTTAGGGAAGCCAACCCTAGTAAATATGCCGAGTAAAGCTTTTGCAACTGACTTGGCAGTTACAGTCTTTAATGGGATGGCCTCAGGATACCTGGTTGCATGGTCGACCAGCACCAGGATAAACCTATTGCCTGAGGATGTTTGCGGGTCAAGGGGACCAACGATGTCGATCCCTACCCTTTCAAATGGTACCCCCACAACTGGGAGCGGTACCAACGGAGCTTGGATTGTCGCGCCAACCTTACCAGACAACTGGCAGGAGGCACAACTCCTGCAGTGACTTTCTACTTGCACCCCCATCTTGGGCCAGTAGAAGTGCATAGATAACCTTTGCTTGGTCCTCTTCATTCCAAGGTGACCAGCAAGGGGAACTTCATGCGCCAACTGCAAGAGGAAGGGTCTAACAGAAAGGGGAACCACCAACCTCCTATGGTCTCCTTCTGTAGACTCTGTGGGCTCACTGTACAGGAGTCCACCTTCCCAATAAATCCGATGCTTCCCAGGAGGTTCACCCTCAAGCTGGGAGCAGGCCTGTCTCCTTAGGCCTTCCAGAGATGGGCACTCACGTTGGCCCTTACTGAAGTCGTCCCTATCAGGACCTCCTTCAACTAACAAGTCTTTTAGTTCAGGATGGTCGTTGGGGTCGAACACTTCAGGCATCGCCACCTCCTCGTCAGGCTCGGGCGATTGACCAACTCCCTCCACCGCAGTGGTAGGCGAGCTCGGGGGAATATTCTCTTTCCCCCGTCGGGACTTGTTGACTCCTTTCGCCTTGGGTTTCCCCTTCGGCTGGGGCGGCGTATTGGACTTGGCCAATGCTGCCCGTGCTTGAGACCGTGTGTAGGGTCTTTCGGCAGTGTCTCCTACGAGCCCTAGAGCTCTGAGATCATTGCCCAACAAGACCTTTCCCGGGACGTTTCTCTGAATGCTCACTGGAATCCTAACTGCTGTACCATTTAAAGTTAGATTAACAGGGATCACGGGAAACATACGGAGGGGGCCGTCAGCCAACTTAGTGGGCATCAGAGGAGCTCTGGCAACTTCCTCTGAGTCTACCAAGGTAGAATCCACTACAGTTCGACTGCACCCACTATCCCTAAGAGCTGGAGTATCCACTCCATTGATCAGCACACTGTCTTTAAAGTAGTGCTTGGTATTATCCGGAATCCTAGCATACGCCTCTGCGACTTTAGGCTCCCAGGAACCCAGGGACACTAAAACTACCTCAGCCTCTATTCCGCTGGGAAATGAGTCTGAGGAGAAGGATGCTCCTGTAATCTCTTCTTCCTCGTAGGAGGAGAAGGCCAGATTAGCGGAGTGGACCCCCAAAGGTCTAACCTTACAACGGGGATCCCCCTTCACATGGTCAGTTGCTCCACAAGAAAAACAAGCCCCATTGGGTCTGTTTACGTAGGGAGGCTTATTATAACCAGAGTTCTGTTTCGGAGGCGAACCTCCACTACCCTGTGAGTTCTCGTATGGCTTACCCTTATTTTTCTTTTTGTGGCCCTTATGGGAAGAAGATTTAGCAGATTCCCCACCCTCCATATCTTTGGACTTTTTCCCTTCCTCCTGCTTACCAGGATGAGTTTTGTCCTTATGGGACACTCGATGTGACACCCATAAGTCTGCTGCAATGGCCAGCTTCTTAGGATCTATCTCCTTCGAATCGGCCAAATGCTGCTTAAGCTCCGGGGAAGAAGAAGCAAAAATGTGTTCCAGCATGACCAGATTGATCATGCCTTCGAAGGTAGAAACCTTATAACCTTCAACCCAGCCAGTCAAGTTTTTCAGGGACTCAGCTACATACGACACCCAAGTACCACCTTCCTTTTTCTTATACTCTCTAAACCTTTTCAAATATTGGGTCGGAGTCTTCCCAAACTTTAAAATGAGAGTCTGCTTCAACATTGCAAAATCAGCGCGCTCAGCCTTCGACATTTCCATAATGGCACTGCAACCAGAATGGGGCAGTCTGCTGAGTAACCATGCAATCTTATCCGCATTATCAACCTCTTGAACCTCGCATGCATACTCAAACGCATTTAACCAGTCCATAATGTCATTTCGTTCCTCATACACACTGAGCAGATCTTTTGGAAACCGTGGATGAGAGGAAGCCCCCGAACCATGTCCAGGACCCTTGGACCCATTTGCGAACTGAAGCTTGGCCAGTTCCAACTGGTGATCCCTGTCTTTTTGTTTTTCTGCCTGGTCGATTTTCAGTTTGGCTATGCTGAATTCAAGCTCCTGCTGCCTAAACCGCAGCTCTTGCTTCTTGAATTCAAGCATAGCCTCCCCATCAACACTGGCAGAGGAAACGTTAGACATTACATCCTCCCTGTCCTCGTGGTCGTGATGGATCAGTGCAGCGGCAGAACCGTCGGTTCTGCCAGTGAGAGCAGCCCCACCACCTTCTGCACTGTCCTCGGAAGTTATAGCGTCAAGCTGCGCTTCTTGCCACGCCACGATTCTCTGGATCATTTCCAATTTAGTGCCTTGAGAGGAAACCCCTCTCTCCGCACACATCTTCTTCAATGTTTCAGATTTCGAAGCATTTAAGGTTAATAAAGTATTCGTTTCCATACTGTTGATAGGACTATGGCCTTTTTAACGTTATATTCAATACTTTACTGCGTGTCCTGGTTGGAATAACCTGAAAACGCCTTAGCTCGTGCGCAACACTGGATACCTTCAGTCGTATCCCACCGCTGTACACCAATTTGTTAAGACGGATTTCTGAACTCTGTCCTGGTGGCGCAGAAGTTCAGAAGGCCAACCTAATTACTTGGAACAGGGTAACCTCTGGACAAGCCAGACCAATCAAGGTAGCGATCGCGGCGGTCAAGACTAGGTCTCAAGAGGGGTGAGGGTGACTGAAAGCCCACAGTGAGCACACAAAGCAAGAGCGCTTACAAACTACTCCAAACAGTTGTTTATACCAAAAATAGATACACATTTATTATAAGGCCTTGAAACTAATAACCACAGTAAAAGCAGCAATATACAACGATATTAAACCAACACATACACTATCCACCCAATATATATACAGAATACACAGTTTCACAGCATTAGCAGCACGAAATATGTTATCCACCTGCAGGGGAAGGAAAACAGGCAGTGCGAACCAATGCGTGTGATATGTCCGCCTTCTGAGGCCCCTAACTAGATGGTAGTCCAATCCCTACGAAGAGTGGAGCCTAGCGCTCAAAAGTACCTGCACACGCCGGTGCCAATGGGCAGAAGGTGAAGCTCTTCGGAGGACGTTGGACAGCTCTGTAGGGTGCCCTAATGAAGGAGAACACGGTCCGCGACTCTAGCGCAGCCTCCACTGTGAGGCAGAAGTAGGGCGCGAGTACGGACAAGGGGAGCTGTATTTACAGCGGGGAAAAGCAAGGGGCACTGCAGGAGGGCGACCAGATCCTAGCTAATCTACTCACCGGTCCCCGAAGCAAGCAGGCCCGAGCTTCTCCTCGATAGATGCAGCTTCTGGCAGGTTCTGAAGAGCAGGGAACGTCTCGTCGTCGTGCAGAGTAAAAAGACGTCCCGATCGAAGAATCCTGCACAGTTTTGTCGCCACGGCAGGGCAACGGAACGGCCGGGTGTATTCAAGCCAAACGAGCACCGTTCACCTCTAGCTTAGGGTTGCTAAGCAAACGAAGCGTGTGAGCGTGCCCCGGACTCAGAATACCACCCAACCTGTCGGCGATTACAGAGCAGGACTCCTTAGTAAGCTGGTCAGTCAACTGGATGGCCCAGAGACACTTCCGAAGGCTTACGGCAGGAGTTGATGAAGGTGCCGGGAATAGCTGGTCCTGCTATTCCAATAGGTCGAAGCGCCAGTACAGGCCTTCTGGTTCGATCTTAGGTGGAAAGGGCTTCACCGGACGACAGCAATGAGGAGCAGAAGTTCTTCAGGGGGTCACCAGCGATTCCTCGGTCCAGCCTCGTGTTCGCAGGATACTTGGCTCCTGTATCCCTGGGTTCGTAAGAACTCAGGAGATCGACCTGGTAGTGGTGTTTCCAGCTCCCTCTTATCCACGGTTCCCTTCGCGCCAAAACGGAGGGGAGCCAATGGGAGATCCGCTCATCAACACACATACCATACGTGGACCAATCACGGACCACAGTGGTCCCAGGCATTCACACCACCCTAGACTCTCTGGCACCCAGGATGTGTATTGGGACCAGACAGCCCAGCCCACATCCTGGTGGCACTCAAACGACATGTAGAAGCCCGTGAAAGCAACCGTGTTTCGCGGGAAACTACATGCCCAAATAAGGAAGGCCCCGGGTCGCCTGACCTGGGGGAAGGTAAAGGGAGCAAGACGGACAGTGGACGAGACAAAGGAGCCTCGTGGTCCGGCCATTTTGGGAAGCCGGGCCACCCTTTTGTGTTCGCGGCAAAAAGGTGCTCAGAACGGCAAAAGGAGCTCAAAATAAACCAAATGATCGCTGCCACCAGCCCAGTCCCTGAATGACTTGCACCGATCCAAAAACCATCCTACAAGAGTGTCTAGGGTCTGTAGAAGGCTAGAGACCCAAGAGAGCTGTAACTTAGCTTACAGTGCCCTCTTGTGTCGTGTTGCACTAAAATGGCGACACGATAAAAGAAACTACGGGAAACAGCGTTCCCCGGTACTGACTGTCTTAAGGGCATGTCAGTTTCCCCGTAAGAAAGGAGCGAAAGCCCAGAGGAGTACGGCAGAAGGCTGCACTTCTCTGGCAAAGTCAAGAAAACAGGTTGAAAACAATAGCAAAAAGTTTAGGGGTTGCCACATGGAAGGAAAGTTCCCTACAATAACGAAATCTTTCCTAACAGTCACTTACTTAACAAATAGATCCCAATGTGCCTCATCAGGAGATGGGCAGAATCCCGCCCGACTCAATTACCATTACCACACCTTGGTCCGGCGGTATTAGCACCGGATCACAAGTTGCAGAGGTGGTGTAAGTCCCCATTTTGTTTGAGTCCACTGGACTGAATGGGGCATTTTTTACGCAATTACCGTGGCAGTAATTGGGCCATGGTAATTGTGCCGGAAATGGTCAGAACATCCGCCCATTCACCTTCAGCTTAGAGCTGGAGGTGAATCCTCTGACTTTCCCCCAAACCTGGATTGGGCGGTGCGGTAATTTGGCGGTAACGCTATTACTGCTGCATTTTTACTACACCGCCCAACTCGTGATAAGGCCGAATGACTTGGGGGCCTTGTAGTGATGATGCTATTGGGGTCTTTTGATGAGGCTGGCCTCTTTTGAAATTCTGATAACCCAAGGAACCATGATAGCAGATGACGTGTCTCCTTTCAACAGTTTGTACTTGTAATTCGTGGAGTTCAATTTCTTTATTATGTACCAAAGAGGGATGTTTCCTGTCTCTTTCCCTCCCACTACATTGGCCTGTAAGTCCAGGCCGAAGGGTTTCAAATGGGCCTGCTACTGCCCGTCCAGGAAGGGGGCGCTCTTTAGGGAAGAAGCAAGTTATCTGCCAGACCTCCAGTGACTCTCACTGGCTGAGAAATCTCTTTCTATACATGTGCTGTACATAGGGCACTGGCACGAGGCTTCTGGGAGCTAGATAGTCCAGTGCTTAATTTGTAAATAACATAAGTGCCTGGGCCCACATTATTTTTAGTATGATTGTGACACACCTGGGCGGGCAGCTCCCTCCACAGTTGCCACCAATAATGGCTGCTCCCCACAGTGCCAACATATTTAGGGTTCAAGCTGCGCCTCGCACAGTCTCATTGGGGTTGATGAAGGCACTATTTCAGCTGTGCGATTTACAGATACAAATCCACATAACATAAACATAAGATACCATACTAGTTGTGTCTTGAAATGAGACACATGTTTAATTTCTTCCTTAAACACATCATCTTTCAAATTTTACTTTGGTGATGTTAGTACCAAGTGCAACTTATTCATTGTCTAGCCACAAAAAACCGACCAAACGTGCTTTCCTCCCATGGTAAATTGATGGACAAATGCAGCCAAAACCATTACCGAACTGATGAACCTTCCTGTCAAACATTGCAGCGAGATCTTCATCTCTAGGTTGGCACTCAGTACAGGCACTCCTTCCCGGTAAGGGCATTTTCCCTGACATTTCCCTGGTTTTGGTGCTGCTGGCTGTCCTGTCGTTCTCAACCGATCCAACTGTGGCAGTGCTTCGGGTAGCGAAGCGGCACCGATGCCAGGCAGAATGAGTGTTGCAGTGGACGGGCAATGGCCGGCACTGGCGCCCAGCATTGTCATCTTCCAACACATTGGCCGTCATTACAATACCGGCACTAAACCATGGCGCTATTAGCACCATGGTTGGTGCCTGGTGTTGTAACGAGTCCGCCATGGTGAAATGGGGAAATACCGGCCTATTCCAAGGTTGGCGGGGCAGTATTTCGCCATTTCGCCATGGCCCTTCCCTATTCCCATTTTTGCCCCATAGGGCTCAATGGGAATGGGGAAGGCGGCAATTACGGTACCGCAAATTGCGGTACCGTAATTGCCTGCGAGGTCCCTTTGCGGGTCCCTACATTAACGGCTGGTCCAGACCAGCCGTTCAGGTCGAGTCCTGCAAAGGGACCTCGTAGTAAGGCGCTAAGTGGTTAATGGCGCCGCAGCCTTTTACGGCGCCATTAACCACTTAGCGCCTGGGTCGTAATGAGGCCCATTGTAATTTATAAACATGGATCACTACCACTGCTGCGTCACTGTGTGTCATCAGGTTAATGAATGTCAATGAGGCGGCAGAGGATGCACAGACGTGTGGCCAGTGCACAGTGGTGTTGCTTGCTGTGTGATAAAATAATGATGCTGCCAAAAACACCACAACACAAAGTGAGTCTGAGACAATAAGTGCTGGAGCTCAAAGGTAAGTGCTGGGGCTGAGCCCTGGCAAACACCCCTATAAATGAAGCACTGGCCGCGCCTCTTAATTCCGCTGACTGAGTTTGAAACAGAGCAGATGATGCCTCCAAGCTTAGAGGGGCTTGAGGTACAAGAGTTGTGGTGCAACTCTGGAAAAGCACATGCGCTTATTTGCTTGGCTCTTCCAAAAGAATATATTATTTACAAGGCCTCGAAACTGCGGCACCAAGGGCTGCATTGATAGTACCTTGTAATTAGTATGATGGCTCTGGGATGGCATCAACCAGATGCGGCCTAGTGGCTAGGTTGTTGGGTGAAATTTGAGACCTAAATTCTTATATCGGTTTCCTCACCTAGCCAAATTGTATGATCCTGGGCAAATCACATATTTTCTCTGGGTGTTGCCATATATATAACAGTACAGGAAAGAGGGCGCACTCAGGTTCCATGCACAGTAAACCTACTCAGCCACAGATGTTCTCCTACTGGTTTCGTCAGGGGGGCAGTCTTTGCTTGCAGCTCACAGCCAGTGTAGGTATGATATGATATGATAGTTTATTTATATAGCGCCTATACACAATGTGTTTCAAAGCGCTTCAACGCAAGGGAGGGAACAAGGGAAAATACAATGACATTCTTACAGGCCATGAACAGTAAGGATGTGAAATTAACTATCATACTCGGCCTGACAACATTTCAGATAGTGCACGAGCTAAGACATAGATAAGGAAGGGAGGGGGAGAGTGGGAAGGAAATGGAAACAGACAGACGACTACGGTACTAGGCCTGATGACATTTCTGGTAGAGCCAGAGAAAAACAAAAGGTGAGGGAGATGGGTGCAGAAAGGGAGGGGAGGAACAAAACAAGTGACTATTGTACTAGGCCTGACGACATTTCAGATAGTGCTGGAGAGGGGTGGGGAGGAAAAAAACAGTAAGGGGAGGAGGGAGGAGACAGACTAGATTGCTATCATACTAGGTCCAGGGACAATTCTGATAGAGAAAGTGCATAGAAGAAAGTAAGGGGAGGAGATAGGAAAAGGGAGAAGGGAAAGGAGGAGAGAACAGACAGTTAGCAGTCAAAAGAGTGGAGAAGCAAGAGGGGAGCGTGAATACAATTGCAGAAGTCAGTAGTAACACATAATGTTGCAAGCCAGGATACAAGATGAAGATGGGAACAGGTGTTATTAATCAATGATGATTCTGCTGCAAGGGCTTCTGGTAGCTGTAGTAATCCGGTTTGCAGGGAACCCGCTCACACCCAGACCCACAGTGGTGAAAGGGGGGAGTAGCCCACAGTGTGGCACTCCAAAGCAGGGCATGTGGCCCCCCGGTGCAGCACCCTATAGGATTCTGAAGATTCCACCTTTAACAAATCCATGAATATTAACAGTCCAGGAAAGAGGGGCGCACTCTGGTTCCCTGCACCGTTAACCTACTCAGCCGCTGATCTCCTACCGGTTTCTGTGCTCTTCACATCGTCAGGGAGGTTAGTCTTTGCTTGCAGCTCACAGCCAGTGCAGGTGTTATCAATTAATGATTCTGCTGCAAGGGCTTCTGGTAGCTGTAGTAATCCGTTTCCAGGAACCCGCTCACACCCAGACTCACAGTGGTGAAAGGGGGGAGTAGCCCACAGTGTGGCACTCCAAAGCAGGGCATGTGTCGCTCTGGTGAAGCACCTCATGGGAAGCTTCTACCCTTTAGAAATCCATGAATATAACAGTACAGGAAAGAGGGGCGCATTCTAGTTCTGTAGCAATGAGATGATCAGCAGCTCCAGAGGGCTTGCTGGGTAATAGCATTGATTTTATCGGCTCGGTTTTGTATTTTTGGAGCAAAACTCTGACATTATGGAAACAATTTTGCAATCAAATTTTTGCCAGTGTTCCCCACACACCCTAAATGGGAGGGTAATAGTTAAAAGCGGGGTTACTGTAAGGCCAAGGAGGGAGGTGTGAGTGGGGGGCTTGTTAAAGGAAAGAGAGGGGATGGACAAAAAAGACAGTCATAAAAAGACGAACTTGCATTTCCTCCGTAAAAGTGTTTTGTGTTGGTGCAGTACCTTTAAGACTTATATGGCAGCTCCCTGTAGAAATGTATGCCTGAAAAGTCAGAAGCGAGATCACACAATGTACTGCCCACATTTTCCCTGCCACCTGAGGCTCTTACCTAGGTGCTGCCATTTTTTTGGCCCCTCCCTGCTACTCCCTTACCTTCCAAGCCTCCGCCTGCTCCACACGCCACCCACAAGCCCCCACCTCCACCCCACTTACCTGCTAGTGCTCCAAGAACAGCCACTCCTTCCCATTGTGCCCTCCAAAATAGAAATAGAAATAGAAAAGGGACTCGATCACTTTTCTTTTTTCTATGACGGCGACCATCTTGTTTTTTTTATTTTTACGGGAGATTGGGCTCATGCAATACGCGCAGAGCTCATCTCCTGTAAAAAGAAAGAAAGAAAGAAAGAAAGAAAGAAAGAAAGAAAGAAAGAAAGAAAGAAAACTGTTCGCACCCCGGACGAATCCCGCTCAGTTTGGCGGGCATTAGTGGCCCCATACGCCCCCCCTAATCGGGGGTGATTGCTACATAGGTAGTTGGTATTTGAGCAGATACTTTGGCAGGATGTAATATCTCAGGAAATAGTCTGCTGAGATGTGGCTTGCAAGTTTCTCTACCTAGCATGGCCGGCTGGAGATGTACTAGGCCTGGTCGAGGCACATTCAACATGTTTGAGGCCCCTCTCTTGCCTTACAAGTGGGAAAACAGTCTGAGGCACTCATGGGTGCTTACATTATAAATGAAGCAAAATAAATGCAGCAAGGTGGTTAATTGCTGCAGAATAACACGGGCCAGCTAGCCAGCCAGCAGGGATCTGAAACAGTAAATGTTTGCTGATAAACTATAAATCGCTCTTTGACAGTAGGGTGCTAATGCCAGGGAAATCGGAGTTAAAAGGCAAGGTCATGAGAACCTTACTGGATTCTTCAAGAGGGAGGTAACAGGCCTGAGGGTGCCAGCACAGGCTGCTTGTAACATGTGCTCTGTGCATTGTTTAATGCCCAAATTAAAGGTGTGTTTCAATGTCATAACACTGCAAAGCCACATACCTTCCCACAGAAGGTCTCAAGCTGCGATCTAGAAATGTTGGGAGTGCCTTGTATTATGTTAACCCCAGTGTCAGGTGCTTTTCACTGGACGGGGAGGTGAGCAAAGCTGTGAACGTGTGGTATTCATTGCATGCCTTTCTTTCTCTTCTCATTGCAGCATGCCAAGGAGCTGAATAAGAAGTAAGGATGGCGGCCCTTCCCAGCTGCATGGATGGCCTTGCTGCTCACACGACACATGCTTGAGCTAACCCGAACTCTCTTGTCTTGTCAACTAGACATGATAATAGTCTTCATTACTCCTAGTCCTCACGACTCGTCACAGTCCTCACGTCTCGCTCCTCTTCCCCCCCATTATGCAGTGCTCATCGACCTGTCCCAGGCGAGGAATTTACAGGCGGTAGATAAGTGGGCGTGGTCAAATTCCAGAAATTGAAGAGCTGTGCTCGGGATGTTGGGAGACTAATTTTAATTTTAACAATGTGGCGAAATGAGCAAACAGCCGAGCTCGACCCCTTCCCAGGTAAAATTGGTGTATTTTGGAGCACATTTGACAGAAGGAATACCTCAGCAACAGTCGCCTAACCTGCTGTGCTACCATGCAGCTTTCTGCTTTGGGCAGTCACCCAACTTTAAAGAGTTCAGCATTGCAGGTGGATCCCGGATATTGCTCAAGGTCACTGCATTAGCAACAGTGCAGCTCATGCGCCTGGCTCAAAAGCCAGCCATCTCCCGCAGCGCTGACAATGCGTGCAGTCTCATTTGGGGAGTGCAGCCGGCAGCCGCAGCTGGAGAGTGTACACATCTGTATAGGGGCAGGTTGCTAGAGAAGGGGACAGTTGCCTTTTTACTCCCCCCGCCCCCGTTCCAGGGATGGCCTGTGTCCGAGGCAGGGAAACCTCCTGTGGTAAGAGCTGTGATGACGATGGAGGACAGGAGGTTATGAACAGTTCAGTTATGGACATTAAATATGGTTCTAAGGCTTTAACATATAATTCTGCATGGGTAATACACTTGCATGCACATGACTTATTTGTGATATGTAGGGTGACCAGATGCCCCGGTTTTGCTGGGACTGTCCGGGTATTTGCCCCTCGTCCCTTGGCCCCGAGACTTTTTTTAAGTTTAAAAACCCTCTTCTGGGATTTGGGGATCGGGTGGAAACCATCCGAGTTTTTTGCCAGACCAATTGAAAAATCATGACATCTGGTCAGCTACCGCTCCTCCCACCACCCCGCACATACTAGCAACTGACATGGAAGCAGGACTACATTTTCAGTCGTGAGAAACACAAAAGAAGGAATACAATACAAAGAGGACACTAATGAAACTGTAGTCTTACTGCTATGTCAGTGGCCTGTCGGTGGTCATGTTGGAGACCTTCCACCTTCCTCCATGTCCGCTGTCCTCCATTCAGTGTTTTGTGCCTCCAACATGGCTTGCGACACGCCACCAAAATAGAAGTAGGACTACCGTTTCATTAGTGCCCTTTTTGGATGTTATTCCTTCTTTTGTGTTTATCACCACTGAAACAGTACTCCTACTTCTATGTCAGTTGCCTGGCCCAGTATTTTATTTTCAAAATCTGGTTACCCTAGTGATATGGCACCTCTTTTGGCCAGTAAGTGTCTCTTTTACATTGAAGTGAGTGCCACTGCCTCTGGCTCCATGTTTAGTTTTGGATGATTGGTGACTCAGCCACAAATTGCATTCTCCTGTCATGTATATAGTAGGAAGCTCAGGTTCAAAGTACTAAGTACTGCTATTATACTGAACATTCCGTGCTGAGTGTACCTTTCAGCATGTAAAGTATTATACACACCTCACAGAATGTGGACCACAATATTCTCTGCAGACATCTCACCAAATCAGCACACTTCACCCCTCATGCCACCAACTGGATCACCTCTTTCCTTGAGGGAAGAGCTATGAAAGTCTTCTCAGACGAGGCCTGTGCCACACCCACAACCATCCATTGCGGTGTCCCCCAAGGCTCATACACATCTCCCACCCTACAATATATATTTAAACAAAACCTCTTTTCGACAAACTTGACGTGCGCAGCATAGCATACACAAACTATGCTGACGACACGCAAGTCCTTCTTCCCCTCTTTGGATCTTATGAACAAGATGCCAAGACATTGCAGCAAGTCTATTCCACCATCCAAACTTGGATGGCTGCCAACGGTCTCTGCCTCAATGGGGATAAAACAGAAATCCTCATAGCTGACTCGAGGGAAACCCTCAACAAACTTGACTTTAAATACACCTCCTTTACTATAGACAACACAGTAATCACTGTCTCGTCATCAGTCAAGGCTTTGGCGGTTTACCTCGACTCCACACTCTCCAGGTCATGCCAGGTCAGCGACATTGCCTCTTCAGCATTCTTCACAACCAAACTCATCAATTCAGTCAAGCCTTTCCTGTCGAAACAAAACTGCCTCTCGATAGCCAGAGCCACCATTGGCGTGAAACTCGATTACTGCAACGTTCTCTTTGCCGGCTCATCCTCCAAAAACCTGCATAGACTCCAAGTTATCCAAAATAATGCGCTTAGGGCGGCATTAAACATCCCCAAAAGAGAACACACCTCCAAGGCCAGACGCGAAGCCCACTGGCTCCCCGTCAAAGAGCGTATGATATTCAAGATGCTTGCCATTACGCAGAAATGCCTCGCGCTCACAGCCCCTGCGTATCTCTCTGAATAAATTGTCAGAGTTCACTCTTCCATACCTAAAAGAGTGACCTACGCCAACCAGCTGTACATCCCCACTATCAAAAGGGTCAAAGCTGGGGTGCCAGCTTCCCTTTCATCGCTCCTAAACAATGGAACGCCCTCCCAAGCACTCTCAGAAACCAGACCTTCCACGCAGCCTTCCGGAAAGCCCTCATGACCACGCTCTTTAACTAGCACCCCCCCATGTTACTTAGTGAAATTTGCCAGCCAACCCATCCCCCTCCCCAATGTACCTCTCTTGTTCTACTGTCTGTTGTCCCTCATACGCCTTAATGTTATTTATTGATTCGCCTGCACTGGTTCACTGTAACCATGAACCTCTTACAGGATATCACATGTCTTTTTCTTCCTGTCTCCTCCACTGCCTTTTCATGTTTTGTAACTAAGTAATATTTCTTGTAACAGTGCTACGATGCCTAAGGGCTGCCTTGTGCGCTTTGTAAATGTAAACAAATGAATAAAATTACTGTCGCTCCACCTTGTCCTTGGTGACGGTGGCCAGACTGTTTTGCTGCGCCCGATTGGTGCCACGGCCGTGACACTGCAAAACAAGTGCAACGGCCTGATTTAAGCTTGGAACCCAGTGCGACTCCCACATGGGCATTTCAGAAAAGGCGGTACATCTTGACACAGTTCCTGTTAGGGTGCCGTTGGGAGCCTAGAAGTCGCCCATTGCCATCCTTTCTGTGCCGAGGTTTCTTCTCTACTTCCAGGCTTCCTATATACCTGACCCTGGCTGTGGGTTGGAGTTTCACTCCGTGCAACAATGTAGGTCTGGGGTCTTCAACCTTTTGTCTCTCAATATGTTGTAGACTATCGCTCTCATCAGCCATAGCAACAATGTTCACTGGTTGGGCTACAACTCATGGGAGTTGTAGTCCCACACATCTCGCGCTGCAGTTTACAGAGCTCTGCTTTAGGAATTACTAGCCATGGACTCTGATATCCCTCCTGCAAGTAGTTGCTGTGTAATTAATGGCTGTCACTTCCTCTCCCCTCTGTGTAATGCTCGGTTTACGTACCACAAAAGCCTTATCTGCTGCAGGCAGCAGGTACTCACACTTTGGGAAGGGACACTCAGTTTTCTGAGCATTTAATTGATTTTATTTCTACTAAACATTTGAATTTCTAAGATGTGATTTTTTTTGTTGTTGGGGATTTCAATCTGAGCTCAGGGAGCCCCACTTCCCCTGTTTACCGCAGAATTCTTAAAGGTTCACCCCAGTTTGCTACTACCCCGCGCAAGCATCAAGACTGTTTCCCGGATCTTGCTATTGCCCCATCTGCACTGCCGCAATCCTCAGCCCGGTATCCCATCGACTGACCTCACCAAGCCACCTTGATGATGCCCCTAATTTGTGATTCTTCTTCTAATGTCTTCTAACACCCTCTTAATAATATGCACGCCACCAGCCCCATGCATGGGTTTGTCCTATTGGCAGTGGTCGAAGTGTACGAAAAGAAGTAGTGGAGCTATGTTCCCTGCCGGTCTGCCCCACTCCAAACAAACCCCATCGCTGCGCCCCTCCCACACACAGTCCAAACCCCCAAACAAACACACCTATTATTTAAGGGAATGTTCAGTGCAGTGCAGTGAAGTGCAAGCTTCAACTTCTTCCTACACTTTTATTTTAAAACTAAACCGCTCCGGAACGGTTTTGTTTTAAAATAAAAGTATAGGAACGATGAAACTGAAAAATAAAAAGTATAGGCGCACCGCTCCCGACCGTTCCCGCCCACTTCGGCCTCTGCCTATTGGTAGCTCAGGCTCGTGACTTCTTGGTCGACCAGGCCTGATTTCAGGACTATGGTTGAGTGATGCAACATGCACATGGTACCCCTTGCTGATTCCCTTGCCCCGGAGAAGTTTGAATAACATTAATCTCTCCCTCTGCGCCGTGGTAATCTTCTCTCTCACATAGCGTATGTGCAGTCAAGGGGAAGACGCTGGTTTATGTTCAGTCAATGTGAAGACACTGGTTGGAGGATAACTCCAGCAGTAACATTTCCCTTCTTCATGTCAGATCAGTGTAAATACTTTCAAGTGGCACTCAAAAAGCGTCAATGGGCGGTTTGGAGCTAGCGTTTACCAGGCTGGCAATGGCCCGCTAGCTGGAGAGATGGACTTGATGGTCATGTGGACCTCAACCAAGGGTGCAGGGCTATTATCACCTTGGTAAGTCTTTCCCGCTGCCCATTAATGCTATCAGTACCCCGGGCAACAACCGGGTGCTAGTAACCATTTTTCAAATGGCAAGTGGCTTTATGTATGAACCATCCTTTTCAATTTCCAAGGCCTCTGCACTCCCAGTTCTAACATACTAACATGGCTTTTTGTTTTATAGCATCTCACAACTCAATAGGCTGGGCACTAATCCCTGCTTCATGTTTATAGGATCACGGACACATCCAAAGAGCCGCCCATCGACCGTCCGGAGCCCGGCTACGAAACCATGGACCACTTCAGCGTCAACGTGGATTATGTTTCCGAGATGCTGAGAACCATTGAGTTCCATTCAGGTAATTCGTGCAAACCCAAGACACCGGTGGGGACTCAAGCGGTTGCTGCAGATATCTGTGTGCAACCCGCAAGTCACCGAGCGGATCCCTGGCGGGGTCGATCCCAGTCCTCCATAGAGTCGCAGCTGTTACTTACAGTTCTCCTGAATGGCAAATGTCTGGTAGCAAGGGATGATAAGGCTATCATAAGTAAAGAGAATAGGTATATCAGAATAACGAGGAGAAGGCATCTGGAAGACGTAAAGAATTGACTCTGTTATTTTAATTGGGCTATTGAGCATGGACCTAGTTTTGGGAAGCAAGGAGCACTGTACAAGTCAAAGGGGGAAGGCCACGGTGGGGGAGGTATATTGCAAGATCAATACGAGGGATCGGGGAGCTAATAACGGCAGAGGGGGAGGCTAGAGAATTTAGCAGCAAGTGATCTACAAGCAACCGTGGGAGGAAACAGGGGGGAGCAGATCGCCCAGTGTCAGGATGGATGGGGAGAGCAAGGGGTGTGGTATTAAGGAGGAGCCATTCCTTTCATAAGAGGGACATGACTTACTCCCTGAAATTTGGAAGCGAGGGTGCACGTCTGGTGTTGACAGGGAAGAGGTTCCAGAGTCTGGGGGCGTACACAGAGAAGGCCTGTCTTCTGGTTCTTTCCTACCTGCACCTGAAGAAGCAGTCCTCAATCAGAAGTACTAGTTACTTCCATTCAATAATCCTCATGTATCTACACTCCAGCCTCATCTTGGTTCATTTGGCGTTCCTGGAACACTCACACATGCGAACACTCCACTGATCTCTGACACACCCAGCATTCCACGCTCAGGTCCTCATTGTTTTCTTATGTGTAACAGTAGAAACATGTAATGCTTTAGAAAGTACTACCACCCAGGCAGCTTTTCTTGTGTACTCCATGCTGTAAATATCCCATGCAATCAGTGATCATAATTAGGTGATGTTTTTTTTAAGGAAGTTTTTAAACTATAAGCCATTTTTACACTTGCTACAGTAATCCTAATGATGTCGGCAGACAGTGAGCCAGATGGCACACGTGTGTTTGTATTAAGCAGTAATGGGCTAAGTTGCCAGTTTCTTGAATGACCAGGTAACTAGTTTTCCTTCGGAAAGTCAGGCGGTGTCTGATGTTACGAAAGTCGACTGCAAGAGGGTTCCAGAGGGATGAATCCAGAACCCTGACAGGTCGTCCTCATGTCCACTATTTCATAAAAAGAGATTGTGAATTGGAGAGAGGAGTCGCAGATGAGATGCTAGGATGCACCTCTGGACGGGTGTCTCGTATTAACGGATGGTGGGGCTATTCTATAGACTGGGATGTTCTCTATACTATTGGCGTGCAGTAGCACTTTTTGGGCATTTCTATGCACAGAATGGGATTACCATAACAAATAATCTTGCACCCAAATAACTGGACGGACTCAAAGAATATGGCAAAATACTACTTTATTATCAGTTCAATAAAGTAGGGAAACCTGGCAAACAACAAGTTGTAGTCCACACACTCTCATTTACACTTCCGGTACACAAAGGCTTTATACCTGGATGTGCATCAGCTATGACATCATCCTACGTGGCAAATGATAAAACCTAACGGACGGAGGGATATGTTAGGGGACATATCTACTTATGGGTTCTGTAAGTGTTAGAAACATTATTGGCTGCCCCTTGTCTGAAAGGCACGCCTTGAACTACCATATTGACTACGTTTAATACAGATTATAGCAGCATAACAGCAGAGGATTGGCTTCTGCAACAGTGTATGGTCCACCATCACATAGGCCCTTTGATTGGTTGGCATTCTCTCCCAACCTTGGACACTCGGCTCGTTAGCAGCCCGTAAGTAAATGGAACCCCAGGTGCAGAGAACAATGTGAGACTACTGCCCACTTGCCCAAGTAGTCTACCATCTCTCACCAGCCAAGCCTTCACCCAAGGCTTCTCCTTTGTACTTGACCTTGCTGGATGTTCTCTTCTCTGGAACTTTAAGGGGAGCTAAGGTACATCATTATCTTTGCCCAGGGCTTCTGAATATGCCCTATTTTCTGGTCTTGCACCATGTGTCAAGAGACCACAATTTTGCCCATTTCACCTTCTATTTAGTGCTTATTTAATTCAATGATGTCAAGTGTCATTACTCTCTTCAGCCTCTGGAGACTTGGTTGCTTCATCTCACATATGATTTTCTGCATCTTTCTTCATCAATACTTGGCATTCACAAATGTTCACTCATTTACTTAATCTAAAAGAAATGTGTCCTGCGTACATTCTTTATCCTCGTTGACTCCCCTTCTACCCTGCAGTAGTTTCTCGCTGTGGCATATTTGATCTCTTGCCAACAACTATTCTTTGGTCTCGAGGGGATAGCTCAAAGGGCAACATGCTCGCCTTGGAAGCAAGACGACACGGAGCAACACAGGTTTGAACCCCGGGTCCGCGCTTAGAAACCTCCGGGTATTAAGTTCATTATAAATAACCTATAATATCATAGCATATCATATCATGCAGGAATTTGTATTTCCAGCTTCTGTGAACTCTGCAGCCCTGATCTTTCCTTCAAGCTCTTCGCTTGCTATCATTGAGAGGCGGCGTCCATCTTTCCAACATGGCCGCTATGCCCATGTTATATTTTCTACTGAAGCAAGTGTCTATGTGACTCATCTACCTTGCGTTTCTGCGTACGTACATTTCTGGAGTTTGTGGATCTGCTTAGATCATATGCTCTGCATAGTCTGACATCTAGTGGAAGTCACATAGTATTACAAGATTTGTTTTTGAAACTCAAAAACGGATGTCTACAGAGTGTGATTAGTAATACTATCCCTAGTGTGACGTGTACTGTACCCATGGCACTTCGCGCGTCGTGGTCCCTAAGATAGCTTTTTCCGCCATCAAAGTCGGTCCCAAATGCAGAGTTCTCTTCTAGGCTGATGTTTTTGATTTACTAAAGTTATACTGGTAGAATGTCTTCCTTTCCTTTATTTTTCACCTTGCCTCACGACTGCTCCTCTACTCAACGGCTCCTGACGAACGTCCACAGCGTCAACGACTGATCGATCGAGGCCCCGACGCAGCCATACGGACCTCTATAGGCTTCTGCCAATTACAGTAGGACGAGGGGGGGAAGTTCTCTATACTGATTCCTTTTACAGAATGTTTATCCCATTCTCCCCTTTTTTCTATGTTCACCCAACTTCCCTGTTAAAACATAACGGACAAAACCCCATTTAAATGTTGTCCCTCATGCCACCAAAAATTCCCGTAGAAAGACATGCACAGAGTGTGCATCCACTGCCTCCCGAGGGATCACGCCGAAAAGCACTGTATATCCTGTCAGCTTTTCTAGGCAAAAACCCTAAAGGATCAGCGGACGTAACGTAGGGCCACGGAAGGCTTCCATAGACATGACAGAAGACTCCAGCAAGGGCAGTTACAGAGTCATGAGTGATAACGAGGGTGATTGGGATCCATCAGGACCCCAAGTGCAAGCCCCCGACTCTGAGAAGCAGGCCGGCGGTCCAGTAATGTAGAAGACACGCAAGAACATACCCGACGCCTGACTCTTGACAACACTGTCGAGCATCAAGGCCCATGCCGTGACCGGGGATAAAGCCTCAGGTTCCTCATTGTTCTCTGGGCCATTGTGTACGCTTTCGCCTAGTGACAGTTCCTGAAAACCGAAAGCAAAGGCCGGTTCGGACACCGCATATAAAAAGGCCCTCCTTTTGCGTGCTGAAAAACAGGCGTTCAAAGACAGCTCTGCATCTCCTAAAACAGCACCGAAAATACAAGTGTTAATTAAAAAACACATTAGTTCTTCTCTACTAAAACAAGGTAGCTGAAAAAACATTACATTTTGACACCCTTAACCCCCAAGGTCACCCAGACAGAGTTTTCTACTCCCTTAGACACCCTCTCAGGGGATATGCACCATAAAGATGGCATTCCACAAAGCCCACCCCTACTAAAGATGTTGTAGAGAATTGCATGCCTGTCTCGCGGCGGTCGCGCATGCTCTCTGTTGATATTGAGAATGAGAGCCACGTGACCGCAGCGGACGGTTGCTGGTTTGAAAAAAGAATTAGCTCTGCAGCTGTTGCGGGCTCCGGGGAGCTCCGTGTAATAAAGATCTTACCCGCTGTTGTTGTACCGCCTCAAGTTTCTTCAGTGGTGACGAGGATTACACACACGGAGCTCGCCGCGGAGCCTGGCGACGTCTCTTCCAGAGCTGCTATGGAGAACATGTCGTCCGCGGCACGGAGGTTGGGCCCTGCGACCAGCAGAGCGGGCTGCACAGCGACGTGTGGAGAGGTGTGGGGGTTGCAGAGGGACTGTCTCCGCGGCGCCCAAGGAGCGTGGCGCTGCAGGGGGATGGTCTCCCCGCCTCTGCTCACAGCGGCTGCAAAGAGAAAGGAAGCTCTTCCTGGTTGGTGCCGCCCATCCTGGCTCTCATCCGGCTCTCATTGGATAACAAGGTGAGGAGCAGGGAGAGGGGGGGCTGGGCACAACCAGAGGGGGAGGCACATCTGAAAGAGAGGACAGGGCCAACCATAGGCCATTGTAGTGAGAGAGTGCCTCCCAGAAGACATTAAGGCCACTGCAAGGGAGTGCCTCACACAGGACACTGTTGTGGAACAAGCAGATAGACGGTGAACTGGCACCAGGAGAAACGTTACTTCGGTGCATTTATACACTGAAAGGCTGCCAAGCACTGAAATAGAATACAAAAAGGGACATAGGACAGTGCTTTGTTGCATTTTGTGATAATTGGTGGGACTAGAACACCAGAATTCATATAAAGATGGCTGCAGCTAGTATGTCGCCCCCGCCACCGTTTCTGTCAGAACCTGGTGCTCCACCTATAAGGTGGGACATGTGGAAGAAGTTATTTGACACTTACCTGATTGCAATTGGAGGGGATAAATTCGCAGCGGCGAGAAAAGAGGCGATCTTGCTTCACAATTTGGGAACTGAAGGCAGAAGCGTTTATGATGGATTACCTGATCCTCCACAGCAGGGCCAGGGGGAGGTGGATCAGTACTCTATGGCGGAAAGGAAGTTGGAAGTCCATTTTGAAGCCAAGAAAAACATAACATTTGAAAGACACAAGTTCTTCCAAAGGCGACAAGACCCACAGGAGCCAGTGGAAAACTTTATTGCGGCGTTGAGGTCCCTTAGCCATACGTGCTAATTTGGACTGCTCACTGATTCCCTCATAAGGGACCAATTGGTCCGATGCACAAATAATATAAAAATACAAGAGAGGCTATTGTCAAAAGATGCATCACTGGAGTTGGCCATAGACATGGCGAGAAGCATGGGACAGACCCATAAATATATGACCACTATGAAGGGAGACAAGTCGGAAGGAGAAGTGGCTGCGGTGAAGGGATTTTGGAAGGGAGTCCCCAACAAGGAAATCAAGTGCTACAAATGTGGGAGTAACCGTCATATTTCCACAAGTATGATTTGTCCAGCCAGAAATATCTTGTGTTTGAAATGCAAGAAGAAAGGTCATTTCACGAGAGTTTGCCGTGAATCAGGGACAGTGCAGAGCATTGAAGCAGGTGGAAGAGTACCTGAGCAAGAAGAAGATCTGGGAATGGGAATGAGCTGCCAGACGAAGCATGTGCTGGAAGTATCAAAAGTCTCAAACAAGGGTGGCGCACCTACAGATGTATTCATGGTCAATGGAAGAGTGGTAACAATGAAGGTGGACAGTTGTTCACCATGGACTTTGATGTCAAAGGCAACATTTCTGAGTTGTATGCAAGGAGACGTGAGACAATTGAAGAAGCACAATATAGAACCCTATGCATATGGGAATGTGAGGATTGAAATTGTAGGGATGTTCCAGGCTTCCATTAAATACAAGGGGAGAAGCTGTGAGTCAGAGATATATGTTACCCAAGAAGGTTCTTCACTCCTGCAATGGGGTGAACAGTGGAAGTTGGGTATCAGGATACAAGCGAACACTGAGAAACCCATTGATGTAGCTGAGCTGAAGGACAGATGGGAGAAGGATTATCCCATGGTGTTTCGTGAGGAATTAGGGTTATTGAAGGGTTTTGAACATGAGATTAAGCTGAAAGCAGGTGCCAGTCCAAAGGTATACAAGGTGAGGCCAGTGCCTCATGGGTTGAGTGAGAAACTCAAAGCAGAAGTGGAGTCATTACTTCGAAGAGGAGAAATAGAGAAGAGTGAAAGCTCGGAATGGCTGTCGCCGGTAGTGGTAGCCGCTAAGTCTAATGGAGATATTAGGCTGTGTGTAGATCTCCGAGACCTGAACAGGAACATCTTAGTGGATAGACATCCTCTACCGATAATCGGGGACAAGTTATCTGTGCTGAACAATGCCAAGGCGTTTTCTGTAATTGACCTTTCCCAGGCATACCATCAGATTCCGCTGAAGGAGGATTGTCAACACTTGACGGCATTTATTACGGTGTTCGGCTCATTCAAGTACTGTAGGATGCCATTTGAGCTTGCCTCGGCGGCAGCTGTATTCCAAAGGGTGATGGAGACAGTGCTGAATGGAGTAAAGAATATTATAGTGTTCCAGGATGATGTTCTGATATATGCTACCTCTACCGAGGAACATGATGAGGTGTTGAGACAGGTGTTAAGCAGATTGAGTGAGGCAGGGTTGACGGTGAAGAGGAGCAAGTGTAAGATTTCGGTACACAGGGTAGAGTATCTTGGCCATGAGATTGATGAGCAAGGGGTGAAGCCTAAGAAGAATTTGGTGGAAGCAGTGAAATGTGCACCTGTGCCAAAAGATAAAGAGTAAGTGAAGGCATTTTTGGGTTTGGCCGAATATTATCATAGGTTTGTAAAGGATTTTGCCAAAGTATCAATTCCCCTTAGAAAGTTACTCAAGAAGGGGGTGAAATTTGAATGGTCCACTGAATGTGATGTGGCTTCTGAGTGTATTAAGAAAGCAGTGAGTGAGGCACCATCCATAGGTAGATTTGACCCCAAGGACAAGATTGTTTTGGTGGTAGATGCGAGTATGTTGGGCCTGGGTGCGACATTGGTGGAGTATGACAGAGACAATACAGAGAGAGTTATAGCATTCGCGTCTAGGACACTGAGGGGGGCAGAGTGCAGATATTTCGTAATTGAAAGGGAAACGTTGGCCATGTTCTGGGCGGTGAGTCATTTTAAATACTTCTTGTGGGGGAGGAGATTTATTGTCAGGTCGGACCACAAGCCCATGGTTCAGATGTTTGAGGGTGGAAGATGGGCCATGGGTTCTCCAAGAATAAGCAGGTGGGGTTTAGGACTCCAGGACTTTAACTTCGATGTGAGCTATTTGCCCGGGAAGAGAAATGTTGTGGCGGACTGTCTGTCCAGACTGCCAGTCGAAGGTAAACCTATGGAAGATAGAGAGAGAGAGGAGGAGTCAGTAGTGGCAGAAATACAAAGTGCAATTAGTATGGAGAAATGGACACAAGAAGAGGGTGCAGATGAGGATCTCAAGCTAGTAAAGGGGTGAACAGTGAGGGGGTGGCCGGGAAAAAAGTCTTGGATAGCAAATTCAACACTTGGTGGGAGGTAAGGGATGAGTTGAATCTATGTGATGATAGGTTAAGGAGAGGAAGGTGCATTGTTCCTCCTCATTCCCTTAGGTCAGTGTTGGTTGAGCTGGCTCATCAGGGGCATCCTGGAGAAGCGGCCATGAAGAGGAAATTGAGACAGAATTATTGGTGGCTGGGAATAGATAGGAGCGCTGAAAGGTATGTCAAAGATTGCATGACTTGCCAAACAAGTGACAAATGCAGAGTGGTGAGAGAAGCTCCGTTAATACCTAATGTGATACCAGACCAGCCTTGGAGCAAGTTAGCGGTGGACATAATGGGTCCTGTAGCGGGTCTGGGAGAAGGCTTGAAGTTTGTGTTTGTTGTGGTAGACTTTCATTCCAAATGGTTTGAGTGGGAAGCGGTGAAGGAGGTCACGGCTAAGGAGTTGATTGGCTTCTTGGAAAGAGTTTTTCTTAAGGAAGGAGTGCCTGTTGAAATTGTGTCTGATAATTGGGTGCAACCTGTTTCTGGGGCAATGGAAAAATGTCTTGCAGGATACAGCATAAATCACCCAAGGACTGCCTTGTATAATCCTAAAGCTAATGGACTGGTTGAAAGAGTCAACAGATACATGAAAGGGGGCCTGCAAATGGCCATGAAATCGAGACAACCATGGAGGGAGGTATTAAGAATGCTAACATGGAATTATGTCACTACGCCACATTCTGTGACAGGTGTGTCTCCATTTGTTTCTATGAAGGGGAGGGAACCTGGTACAAGACTTTGCCCAGGTTGGCTGGGAATGGCTAAGGTGGTTAATGTGGATCGGGACCACATTATGAAACTCATTACATTGAGTCAAGAGAGAAACAAGGAACTGTTTGATGACAGGATGAAAGTAAAGGAACAAGAATGGAAGGTTGGGGAGAGGGTATACGTCAAAAATCCCAGACTAGTGAAAAAATGTGTGGAAATTAGGTTCCTGGGGCCGAAGAAGATATGTGCTGTGAAAGGTAATGTGGTCATCTTGGAGGGAGGAGAAGTTTGGTCGAAAGGAAGGTTGGCGAGAGTGGGTGATGGGGATGAGAGTAAGTTGGATGAGATGTTGAGTGGAAGGGCTGTGAAGGTGGATAATCATAAAGGGGAAGAGGAGACGAAAGGAATGGTGCCTGACGAAAAGAATAATAATACATGTGCGAGAACCAACGAAGATTCGTCACATAGGGCTAGATCTAAGCCTGTGTGGATGAGAGATTATGAAACTTGATATGCTTATGTGTTTCTCTTGTCATTCTAAGCTGTGCACTATAGTGTAACAAACAATTTGTTCTGTTTCAGACTAATTCTCTAATATTACTGTGTTGCTTACTTAGTTAAGTTTTCTCTTTGGTATTATTATTATTATAGGTCAGTTTGTTATTCTGTTAAGGGGGAAGATGTGTAGAGAATTGCATGCCTGTCTCGCGGCGGTCACGCGTGCTCTCTGTTGATATTGAAAACGAGAGGCGCGTGACCGCAGCGGACGGTTGCTGGTTTGAAAAAAGAATTAGCCCTGCAGCTGTAGCGGGCTCCGGGGAGCTCTGTGTAATAAAGGTCTTACCCGCTGTTGTTGTACCGCCTCAAGTTTCTTCAGATGTCATCCCCTTCCAGGGCCCTGTGATCTCGGCATTCCCACTAAAATGTCATTTTACTCCAGAACAATTTAATAACATTTTAGGGAGAATGTTTCGTGGACTTCATGGACAAACACCCCGAGCAATTAACAGTACTTAGAGATGCCTCACAGCCAGGGGCATCAGCAGAGCCACCCACTTCCAAGAGGTCTCGCCTTGAACCACAGCCGAGCACCTCCGCTCTAGGCATTCCAGCCTCAGCATCCCAAGACATCACTCAGTACCAGGACCCATCTCAGGACTCATGTTATGATGACCAAGCAGGGTCTCAGGGGGACCACTATAGCCAGGACCAAGACCAGTACTACGATGATGATGATGATGACATTCACATAGTACAGTCACCAGACCATCAAAACCAGCCGGTTGCAGACTCGCCAGTTGACAACCATCTCCAGTACAACGAATTGTTACTGAAGGTGGTGCACCATTTCACCAATGATATTCAGGAGACATAAGTCGATAAGGACTTTGTGGAAGACATCCTGGGGGACAAGAAGGCAGCCAAACAATTCATACCTCTCCTGCAGTCAGTCCAGAGACTTATTCAACCATCCCTGACACCACCTAATCTTACAAGGGCAGTCAACCCAAAGATAGAACAGCTGTTCAGGCGGGCGCCCATGGACCCACTGTACATTAGGGGCAAGATCAGACGAGATTCTCTGGTAGTTACCACCGCCAGAAAAAGGGCAGGCACTCCCACGGCATTGGCAGAAGCCCCACCAGACAAGGAGAGTAAAGAGTAAAAAGATGTATACATTTGGGAGAAAAGTAGCTTCCTCTGTAACGTACCAGACATGAATGGCTAACAATACAACTGTGTTAGATAGTTACGGCTGCCACAAATGGGACGAGCTGGAACAACAACTACAAGCCGTCCTAGAACCACTAAGGGTCCAACTGCTTAAGTCTGTTTCAGAAGGCAAACAAATCTCAAGCAGCATCCTGAAGAACAACCTTGATGCAGATGACAATGCAGGACGCATCATAGCGAAGGGGATGCTCATTAAGCAGCATGTCTGGCTTAGTCAGGGTTTAAGCTAGAGACCCAAGCAACCCTCCTGAACATGCCCCTAGAGCCAAATTTGCTATTTGGTAAGGCTGTAGAGGATGCCCTAAAGAGTGCCAAGGACGAGTATGACACTCTCAAGTCCCTTGGACATCTGACGAACAGACCTTATTCCAAGCGGGGTTCGCCAAACTCTAAAAGATTTCAGGGCCAGAGTGGATAACGTTCCTTGGGCTACTCTCAGGGAGGACAGTCGGTGTCTAGTCAAATGGTCGACAGACAGATGGTGACACAATTTGGTCAACAGGACAAATGATCAAATTTGTTTTTATTTATATATTTTTTAGGTTTTCGTTTAGGGAAAAAAGGGGGTTTTAGCAAAAAAAGGGGGTTGGGGGGACCCCTCCAAAAAAAATAAATGTGAAAAAAAACCAACAAAAATTCGATCATTTGACCTGTCGACCTTTTGGTGTTGACCATTTGTCCTGTCGACCATTTAGATTCGACCAATTGACCTACAACTAGGACAGTCCTCATCCTGGAACCAGTCTCAAGGCCAAAGTTCCTCGTCCAGCTTTCAAAGGAGAAATAAAAGAGGTAGAGGTAGAACCTCACCTGGGAGAGGCTCAGCCACTCCCGAACAATGACACGCTGTTTCAGGTCCCCCATGCCACTCCAGCAGGAGGCCGAATAACTCAATTCACCCATGCATGGGAGGGGATAACATCGGACAAGTGGGTGTTGTCCACCATGGCAGGTGGGTACTGCGTTGAGTTGCTTCAGAAACCACCTTAGCACCCGCCAAGACAAAAGAAATTAACAGCAGAAGAAACAGCCATACTGCTGGAGGAAATAAAGGCACTGCTCGAGGAGAACGCAATAGAAATCGTCCCAGCAAACCAGGTAAACAATGGTATTTATTCAACATACTTCCTTGTGCCAAAAAAAGACCTGACCACGCTACCAGTACTAGATCTGAACCCGCGAACAAATATCTCAAACCGCAAAGGTTCCGCAGGATCACGCTTCAGGAGGAGATCCACTCCTGAAACTGGGGGAGACCTTATGGCGACATTGGACATGAAAGAAGAATACTTCCATATTTCAATGCTCACTACACACAGAAAATGCCTGCGTTTCAAAATGGTGGGAGTATACTAACAGTTCAAGGTGCTCCCATTCGGCATCCCCTCTGCACTAAGAGTGTTCACCAAAGTGCTCGCAGTAGTAGCAGCACACCTGCACACAAAGTCCATCTCGGTATACCCTTATCTGGACGACTGGCTAATCACCGGGGAATCTCCTCAAATTTGCAAGTTAAATACGCAAAAGACAATAAACCTACTCTTCAATCTGGGTTTCTCTACAAACAATAAAAAATCAAGTCTAGTCCCCAGCCAAATAAAGCAATTTCTGGGTGCTGTCCTAAACACAAAAGAGGAGCTGGCTTTCCACTCAAACGAGAGAGTACAACATATGCTGTTGCAGGGACAGCAATAAAAGGTTGGTCACCAGATAACAGTACGCAAAGCAATGCGCTTGCTAGGGATGATGGCCTCTTGCATTTATTCAGTTCCTCACGCGCGCCAGGAATGGTTCACGAAACAGTGGTCTCAGGCAAACAGACAGTGGGACGATCTAGTGGTTGTTTCACTAACCCTGGTTCAGGCTCTTTGCTGGTGGTCCAAGGACAACCTGTTAAAACGAATACTTTTTGCGCTCCACCAGCTCAAGCGATCCTAACTACAGATGCCTCACTCGCCGGTTGGGGGCTTACTTCCTCCACCACACAGCCCACGGCCAGTGGACACGTGCTACTGCCCAGAGACATATCCAATTCTTGGAGCTCTTGGCAGTCCTCAAAGCTCTTCAGGCCTTTCAGCAACATCTACAGGGTCAGATGGTGCAGGTCCTCACAGACAGCATCACGGCCATGTTCTATCTGAACAAGTAGTGAGACACAAACTCTCTAAGTCTGTCCAAGCTATTCCAAAAGATATGGAAGTGGGCACTCAAGCAGGACATGTTCCTACATCTCAACACGTTCCAGGGGAACTAAATTCTCTGGCAGACACTCTAAGCAGACACCCACTGCCAGAAGAACACAACTGGCAACTCGACAGAGATATCCTAGACAGAATATTCTCACTATGAGGTCACCCCTCACTAGACTTGTTCTCCACAAAGCAAAACGCACAATGCTCGACTTCACGTCCAGGTTTCCCCAACCAGGGTCCAAGGGGAACGCCCTGTGGATGAACTGGTCAGGGAAATTTGCTTATGCTTTTCTCCCGACACCACTCCTCAGCAGGATAGTGCACAGGATGCACCAGGAACAAGCAACCCTGATCCTGGCTGCTCCTATGTGGGCGAGACAGCCTTGGTTTCCACATCTGCCTATCTTGGCGATGTGCGACCCAATCAAGCTCCTGTGCCAGTACAACATGTTGACAAACCACAAGGGGGCATCCCTCCACCCACGCCCACAATCAATGAACTTGGCAGCTTGGATCCTGAAGGCATATTGTTTGGCCACTTAAACCTTCCACAAAGGTGTATGATATCCTTAAAGAGGCCCAAAAACCCAACACCAGGCACTGTTATTTTAATAAGTGGAAAGGATTTGTAATATGGTACACGTCAAAATTCTGTAAGTCCATTAGAATGTTCTACAGCTAACACTACATGCTTAACTTGATAGACTCCAGCCTAGTATTCAATTCCTTAAAGGTACATCTTGTAGCCCTATCGGCTTAAACCACTTCACAGAACAAGGTGTCCTGGTGGAAAGTCCCTGTCATCAAGGCATTCATGAAAGGGGTAAAGAGGCTATACCCCCCCATTTCCTACACTCACCTGGGTTGGGATCTCAATGTTGTGCTCTCCAAGCTCATGGGGCCATCCTTCGAGCCTATGCACACGGCCAGCCTAAAGCATCTTACGTATAAAACTGCATTCCTGGTAGCTATCACCTCCATAAAATGAGTGATCTTCAGGCTTTATCGGTCCAAGACCCCTTTTTCATCATACAGGTTGTCCTCCGAACACATCCTAGGTTTTCATTGAAGTTCATTTCAAAGTTCCATGTAAACCAGCCCATAGAACTCCCCCACCTTCTTTCGGAATACTTCAAACACAGCAGAATGAAGCCTCCATACAATAGATGTACGGAGAGCGGTCTTGTACTATGTGAACAAAACAAAACCCCTAAGGCAGACAGACCAACTCTTTGTCTCCATAGTGCCTGGTAACAAAGGCGATCACATATCAAAAAGCGCCATCTCCAGATGGATACTCAAATGCATACAACTCTGCTATTCCCTATGCACAAAGGTTCTACCTTTTACCCCAAGGCCACACTCTACCAGAGGTACAGGAGCTACCTTGGCTTACATTGCAAACGTCCCTCTAGACGCCATCTGTAAGGATGCTACATGGAGTTCCATCCATACGTTCACACAGCATTACTGCTTTGACAGACATTCTTAAGCAGATTCACAGGTGGGACAAGCGGTTCTAAAACATCTCTTTGCTGCTGTACCTTCTAACTTCCCACCTCCTTCTCCAGATACCATTTTATCTATTCAGAACATGTGATCTAAGCATTTCCACAAGCTCAAGAAGGTATATATTACTCACCGTAATTGTATTTCGGATGCTTGTATCTGCTTAGATTCACATGCGCCCACTACTGGAGTAGAAGGCGTATAGAGGTTTTCTGGGTTATCACTGTTTCTGCTTTACAACATCTGTACTCACCATATACTTCATGCAACCACATTTCAGAAACAAACAATCTGAGGGACCTCGACGTGTGAAGGACCCTGGGTATAGTACACGTCACACTAGGGATAAGTATTACTAAACACGCCCTGTCGACATCAGTTTTTGAAAGTTGCAAAAAGAATAAAATACAATTTAGCGACTTCCACTACATGTCGGACTGTGCAGAGCATGTGAATCGAGGCAGATACAAGCACTAGAAATACGATTACGGTGAGCAATGTATTCCTTACTGCTCATCTGGTTACTTATCTTCTTTGTGCACATTGTTTCTTCTCAGTTGTATGTATGTTTACTCTTGTTTCTTCAAATATCTCTTTGTTCTTTAAGTTTTCTTATATCGTTTCAGTGCGTCATTGTATCTTCTCCATATGACATCACTTTGCACCTGTCAGATTTTCTTTACAACGCTTCGATATTCAGTGGTGTCTGCAAATCTCCTGCTACCACTTCAGTTCGAGGTACATTCGATACGGTTGCCTTTCATGCACTCGATGTGGTATTGGAATAATACCAGGTGTCATGCACAGTGTCTTCTTGTTATTTATCCAATAGGTCGGAGGTGAGGCAGTGGGGTCTATCAGTGACGTGCACTTCTGCTTCTTTACATTGGCTTTAAAGTAAATTCTCTACATATCTAGGTGCCAGGAAGTGCGTGCTGCTCTCAAATAATGTGATCCCGGAACAGTGTGCTTGTCAAGAGCATCTTGAAGTTGCTGAAGACGCTTCATGAGGGAGGTTGGCACCCCCAGAAAGAAGCTGTTATCATAAGCCAAATATGATTGCATCACTGCCAATACCTGATTGGATAGACCCCCAAATGTGGGAAAGGTTCACCATCATCACTTTAGTGACTTACGGAGTTAGTGATAGGATACCATCGAAGAGTACACCATGTTTTACCACAGTAGCTCTCGGTATAGGAGAGGAGCGAATGGTGGGAAACCGCAATCCTACAGTAGCATCTTAGTTAGAAACCTCTGGGTATTAAGCGCGTTATAAATCACCTATCATATCACATCACCCTTGCGGTCGGGCAGTATACTGGTAATAGAAAGAAGACTAGAGATGGGCTTTTTGGAGGCTTGGGTTTGGCAATTAGACCATGCATTACCTTGGGCTAGTGGGATCTCCAGTGGGGATGGCATAGTTAACAGAGCTCACTCCATCAACCAAAGGTGAAAGGGGGTGACATCAGGGAAAATGTAGGGTGAACATGTAAGGATTGTGGGTGTCAGCAAGAGAGTCAAGACATTGCCAACAAAAGGGGGCGTGGTAGTTGGAAGGGACAGGATTACACAGGGATGGAGATATCCCCGAGAGCAGAGGCGAAGGGCACTGGTCCTGCTCGAGATGAGTGTGCAGGAGGAGATGAGGCGAGAAGGAGACAGTGAACAGCAGAGCAGAAAAAGACAACAGCATAGTGGACACCTGAGGCATTGGCAAACAAAAAGCAGGAAAAGGAGAGTAAAGAAAGAGGACAGGGTCGGAAGGATCACAAGCAGACACGCCTCACCAATCCAAGGCAGATTATGGAGTTCCAACGCTAGAGCCAGCGAGATCAGAGTGGGACAGGGAATGTGGACTAAAACTCTGAGCACTAACCGGTAAGGGCAATGCCACCTGCGCCTGTAATAAGAGAGTATGTGGAACAATGGCAGTCGCAGTGCGGAGTGAAGTGACTCCTGTTATTCACTTCTCTACACTCACCCAACATGAATACCACTTTACCCTACAGAAGGGTCTGGACAAACTGAGCCATAACAACCAGAACGGAGGTCTCCAGAATGGCACATTACCAAAGTCAACTGACAAAATGCCCACAATAGGCCAGCCAATAGTGGAAAACCCACATCCCACAAATGTACCCCTAAATCCCCACCGGGAATGCCAACCAGAAAACGAAATGTATAGCAGCAACAAATGCCTCTGCAGCAGACCCCACATCAAGCAGGGCTTCCTTTCAAAGGTAGACGCAGGTTGTAGCCTACAGAGCGCCAAATCACTATTGACAAATGCCACATTACAAGATAATGTTCAAACTCACAGTTAATTCTCCACCACAGACCATTCCAACCGTCCAGCTCCCTGGGAAGGCCACCATTATCTGGTCAAATTCCTGAGATCTGACAACTCCTTTTTGTTTTTTTTAGTTTCCATTTTTTAATACCATTTTACACATTCTATGGAACCATTCCATAATTCATTATTGTATCTAGGGCCCCTCCCTTCCTTGTGCAACATTCAGTCTCTCCACCATGCATTTTCTGAAATTCTCCAATAATAGAATGCGACCACAGTAAATCCTCTCCGGCTCGGAGCCACAGGGACTTCCCTCTCCACCCCTGCTTCTTCTGGGGCGTCTGGATGCACCTCAGGATTTCCCCCTTAATTACATGGGTCCCTTTTTCACATGCCAATGTATCCAAGACTTAATTAAACCGATCATTTGAGATAGATGCAAGGTCCATTTTCCAAATTCCATCTACCGTCTGGTGTGCTGACTTCAGTAGCTGAGTACTACCCCCCTCCCCCACCTCCCCTCTTCCTCAGCAGGACACTGAATACACCCCTTTCACTGGCAGGAGACACACTTCTGGGGAGTTTGATATCTTCATTCTCGATGTATCACCCTTGTTGGTAGTCTCCTCACTCCAGAATTCATTCTGCTTAAGACAATGCCACTAGATATGCGAGAAGCCCCCATACAGCTCTAGCTACACAATCCTGTGCCTCCATTGGCTACGTGTTAAAGCTTGGTGGGGAGAAGATGCCACCTGAACCGCATCTTATATGCTCTCTCTCTCTACTTCGAATATCGATCGGTTCTGTCCTGCTCCTTATCCATATGCATGTCAACTCTTTCTCCTCTCCTTCCCTGCCCAGATCTCTGTGCTGGGCCTTGACATACACAGGGGATTTCATAATGGATGCAACCGTCAATGTGAACATCAGTGAGACAAGGCCCTTAGTGGTCCTCCTTTGGAGAACACAAGTTTCTCAAACCCTGTAAAGGATCGAACGCTTCCCTTTTTTGCCTCAGCCTGCAACAGCCTAAAGGTTTGTTTGTTTGTTTATTTTATTTATATAGCGCTCCAGATCCGGAGGTAAGAGGGCGCTTAGGTAAGTGGTTACAGGATACATTGTATACATTTTACAAGTTATACAACATATTTAAAGTACATTTTACAAGTTATACATCACATTTAAAGTACAAGGCAAGAATGTCGAGCGGAAGAAGGATATGGGGGATAAGGATAGTGAGTGTTAGTTTTTATTCAGTAACCATGAGATGACGTGTTTTCTGAATGATTGAAAGGTAGAGATGGATTTGAAGTTCAGTGGTAAAGTATTCCACAGTTGGGAGGCAAGGACCGTGAAGCTAGTTCCTTCAGCTCTTTTTAGGGTGAATCTGGGCACCAATCGCGAACACTTTGACACTGCTATGACAAAGTCCCATTTGCATTGGATGAGGGATTTTATGACTCCCTTATCAAACATGCTGATGTAAATTTAACACATCTGACATAAAGCTGCCAAATCGGTGTTGTTTGTATTCTTGGGGGCGGGGAGGGAGGGATCAGGCTTATCAATGATAGGTGAAATGGAACTTGGCAATGTTAGGAGCACCTGCAAAGTTGTAGAAAGTTCAATTGTCTTATCATGGCATCAATAGTGGAATTGTCATGCAAAAGTATGGCCAAATTGAGATATCTAGGGTCCCCCCAAATGATCCTCCCTTCAGCACTAGCCATATTTTTGGGAATTAAAGATTCATCCACTCCACCTTCAGCACAGTTGAGCCCCTACCCTAGGAGCCAAAACCTTCCACCTGGACCATTTGTGATTATAACTATAAGAGGCTCGGGAAAGTTTTCCGTCATCACCAAGCTCAAACATCCCAGGTTTGCAGAGGAGAGATGACTTCAAACCCTCCTCCACCTGTGAAGCAGCGGACAATAGTATGTCTTCTATAGAGTGGCATCAGCTCTTGACAAATGTACCCCAAATGTTTACTCTTAAATGAAATTGTAACCCGCTTGAAAAAAAGACCTGTCAACCCATGCCTTCATTTCTGCATCCCACATTTTTAGGTTTCAGGCCTAAGATTTGTTTGATTTACTTTGAAACCTGACACCATCCTGTAGCCATTCAGACGCTCAAGCAGGTGGGTCCTAAATGTCACCAGTTCTGCCACCGACATTACATCATTGGCAAATAAAAGGTTCTCAAAGGATTACACCTCCATATTCACTAACCATTATCCCCACATGACAACGTATACCTCTCGTTAGAGGTTCGACCTCAAAAGGACTGTGTGACAGTGGGTGCCGCGGCTGGGTGCCCGTAATTGCCTATGTTACAGTTAGACAGGAATCACCACAGTGGAATCCTAGCCCTCAGCAACGCTCACGTTGCAGCGACCGCCCGGACAAACTCCTCCCCAAAACACGTCTTTGCCAGAATGTCCTTCTGGGAATGCCAATCAACACCGCCAAAGGCCTTCTCCGCTTCAAGGCAGAGAAGCTGCATCGAACAGTCAATCAATCCTTCTCATGTTGCCCGGAGCTTCTCGTCCCAGGGTAAATCCTGCCTGGCTTTCCTTTTTGACCTCCAATAGTATGAAAGAAAAGAGTTAAAATGATTTGGAAATGATATAAATCAGATTGGAAAAGGTAATAATTTGGAAACATTTTGATGGGACCGATGCCGAAGATCGCTGACCCCAAACAGACCAGAAATTGGCTAACTTTAGGGCAGTTGCTCGAATGATCCTGAAGTGTTATCCTACCGATCTCCAACATGAGGGGCCGAGCAGCATGAGACCAGTATCCTGCTCAACCAATCTGCCCCGGTCAGGATTTTCTATGACAAACTAAACCCACCTTGAACCATACGGTTCACCCCTAACAGGACAAGAACGAACAAATGCATTTCTAAGATTTGAGATTTTCTGAATGCAGTTGACCTGTTACCTGCGTCTGCACCATATTTACCTTTCATGGGATATATTTTCAGATCTCAGCATGTGGGCTGGGCTACACACTGTGTGAGCCTACACAAGACTTATCTGCTTGGTATTAGGTAACCCACCTTTTGATATAGGTCTGTACTACACAAGATGGCAGTGTGACTGAGCAGCCAGGCCAATCTCAAGAGGGTAAATGTGAGCTGTAGAGCTGTACAAATTAAATCCGTAAATACAAGTAGCCAAGAAACACTTACATCCAAGGTTTCAGTTATAAATAGTTATTTATTTATTGAACATCAGTTTTAAATAAGCATTCTTTAAAAAGGCAAAGGATTGTAACAATATGAATAAACTTTGAAATTACTTTTCGGAATCAATAAAGCCAGTGAATAATCATTGGATATGCTCAATACATGTCTCCTACACCATGAGGCGACTTCAATAACAAGGATAGTGTTTGTATTTATATATTACACCAATATACTTTGTATGTTCTGCGTTGTAGAAATGAAGGGAAGTAAAAAGGTTAGAACAGTTTCTCAGGAAAAGTGAGGACAACGGATTCCTCCAATGAAGTCTAGATAAGCCTTTCCCAGCAGTAACGGTGCAACCCGCAACCTATGAGGGACAAGCAATATCAAAGCCAATGGATTCAGAAAGGTGCCTTTAGGGAGCCAGGACAGCCAAAGTCATTTGGATGCAGTCTATAGTTCTGATGCATTTCTTGGGTAAAAGTCTTGCACAAAGTTACAGAGTTCTGATAAATCACTTGTATGGACACAAGCTGTTAAGCCTGTGCAAGGGGAGTTGAAATCAACTCAGAAAGTAAGCAGGTACCAGTGCAAGTGAGACAGCACGACTTAAGGCAAGAAGGTAAGTGCACCGAAACCTGAAAAAGTACCTTTGGTTAGAAGAAAGGGGTCCAGCTGGATTCCATCTTGCTACAGCCAAGCAGACCCTGCTTCCTGAGCCTCAGTCGTGGGGACAAGAGGGAGGATGTCTGGAGGGCTCTTGCGGCAGTACTCTGGAATGTTGTCGGTAGCTGCAGGTTTTCTTCGTTTCAGCGGCACTTTGTGGTTTCAGCGCTTGGCAAACAGCATTGATGCAGAACAATGGACACCGGTTGGACTTTCCTTGATCCCTCGGTCCTGCACTCTGGTGAGGGGACTCTGGATCGGGATTTCCTGCTTCTGGAGTGTCCGTAGGAGGCTCCTGGAGTTTTTGGCCGGATTTATTCCGCTGCAGATGTTGCACTCGACGATGGACACTCAACCCCTGGCATTGGGCTTCTGCAGCAACGGAGAGGCACAGCAACTAGGATTGCACCAAAGACGAGTTTGTCTCGGGGTTAGTTGGTCCGACTAACCCAAGGGGAGAAGTCATTCCGTCCAGAGTTTCTCTGTCAAGGTGAAAAAGGAGGTCAGCACAGCAGCAGGGCTTCAACGGGCAATTCAAGCTCCAGGAGGTTGCAGCAGGCTTCTCTTCATGGTTTCTTCTTCGGATGTTTCTTCCAGTGTTTCTTCCAGATGTTTCTTCCAGTGTTTCTTCCAGATGTTTCTTCCAGTGGTCGACTCTGCCTGCAGTTCCAAAACCCTTACCTTTTAAGCAAGTTTTCCCATTCATGCACAGCCTAGGCTGTCAATCATACAGTAGGGTGGCTGTCCAGCCGGCCAATCAGGACTTGTTTCATGCAGGCACACCTAGAGACAGAGGATAGGGGATTTGTCGGGACCCTCCCTTACATCCTGTCCTTCCGGAGACACCAGAGCCAGAGGCTGGCTTCAGGGCTGAAGCCCGCCAAAGGCAAGACAAACAAAGGGCTCAACGCGCAGAGCAAAAGCCGAGAAGAACCTCACAAACAGAAAATGGTGAAAAAGAAGACAGGGGCCATTTTGATAACATGGCCACCCATGGGCGCTGCACTTCAGCTGAGGGTTCAGCCTGGGGTAGAAAAGCACAATGGTAGGAAAAAGTAAACCACTGCCACCAGCCATTTAAGGTAGTGAGGGTAACAAACCATTTTTACATGAGAAAGTAGGATAAGGGGCTACTAAGTAACCCCCTGCCCCCGGCACTCCACATAAAATGGGGTGTGCTGGACTTACAAATAGAAAAGGTAAGTAAAGTCAATTTTATTTTACTATTCTGAGGAACAGTAGTTCTCCCAAGAAAAGGAATTTAAACCTTAAGGGAAATCCAAATGATTTCCGCATGTTACTGCACTGAAGGTGCTGTGTGTCACTATACAAAAAATACCAAAAACCAGATGCCTACGGAGTTTGTCAGACTCCAAAAACAGTGAAAGCATAAAATCCAAATCAGGTAATAATACATGAGAGAGAGAAAAAAAGGTCCAACTCACTCAGGAGTTAAAATTAAAAGGTCTTAGGTACAGCAAAAGAGCTGGGGGTCTCTAAGATTGAAGGGAATAAGCCAGAAATGTAAATTCTCCCTAACACTCTAGATTCTTGTCTACACCCCCGCTGTCCTTCTAGGAGCTAGCCTTGACTTCTCAACCACAGCTACTCGTAAACGGACTCAGGAAAGCCTATTTGCCTAATTTCGGAAAGTGATGGTGTACTTTAGACATAGGACTGGGAGATTATTCCTAACATGATATGCTATGCTATGGTATGTGATGTTAAGTCAGGCTTTATACCTTAAATTGAGTTATGCTGTGCCATGTTATGGTATACTGTGCGATGTGTTATTTTATAACGCTGTGGTTTGTTATGGCCTGGTATGTTTTGGTATATGATGTATCTTGTTATCATGTCAAGTTATGGTATGTTATGATACGGTATGCCATGCTGTGATACGGTAGGTCAAGCACTGGTATGAGAAATCATGTTATTCTATGCCATATTCTCGTTTGCAATGCATATTATTCTATGGTATGTTGTGACATGTTATGGTTTATTGTGGTAGACTGTTCAATGGTTTATGTATTTATTATACAGAGCTATTGTCAAATATTAGTGGTAACACATTGTAAATCATGATAAGGTGTAAAGATAAGTGACAATTTAAATGGCAGTTAGCACGGGCTGTAGGCCATCATGTTATGGCATGTTATTGTATAATATAAGTTGGCATGTTCTGTTCTGACATGCGTTGTAGCTTTATGTTGTGTGATTTTATGGTAGGACGTCGTAATGTTATTTTATTATAGCTGAAATTGTCACATGCTTTAGAAGGTTATGGTATGATATGATCTGATTGTTTATTTATATAGCGTCTATACACAATGTGTTTCAAAGCGCTTCAAGGCAAGGGAGGGAACAAGGGAAAATACAACCACATTCTTACAGGCCATGAACAGTAAGGATGTGAAATTAACTATCGTACTCGGCCTGACGGCATTTCAGATAGTGCAAGAGCTAAGACATAGATAAGGAAGGGAGGGGGAGAGTGGGAAGGAAATGGAAACACACAGGCGACTACCGTACTAGGCCTGATGACATTTCTGGTAGAGCTGGAAAAAAAACAAGAGGTGAGGGAGAGGGGTGCAGAAAGGGATGGGAGGAACAAACCAAGCTACTATCGTACTAGGCCTAACGAGATTTCTGGTAGAGTCGGAGAAAAACAAAAGGTGAGGGAGAGGGGTGCAGGCCTGGTATATTGTTTGCTATGTTCTGGTATTATGTGTTATGCTATGGTGGTATAGCGGTGATAATTAAGGGCCCACCCAAGTCTGAAAAGCAACAGACGGAAGGTTTCCTTTAAATTGTGCCCCCTGGCATTGCTGCAGGCACCCCTCTAAAACAATGGTGTGCCGCATGCCCTGCCGCTAGAGGG
This sequence comes from Ambystoma mexicanum, assembly GCF_040938575.1. Lineage (NCBI taxonomy): Eukaryota > Metazoa > Chordata > Amphibia > Caudata > Ambystomatidae > Ambystoma > Ambystoma mexicanum. Next base: position 110,141,198 of record NC_090927.1, read on the forward strand.
GGCGAGGGAGCGCATGTGCAAATCAGGCTTGGTCCCATCCCACGTCCATCCAGTCCCATTTCTTGACCTATGGGGCCTCATTCTAACTTTGCCGGTATCCTGGCGGTAGAGCCGCCTGGATAGCGGCAAATGTAGATATGATTCACGGCACTTGGTCAGGCGGCATTGCTGCCGGATTCCGAGTGCCAGAGTGACCGTGTAAATTCCCATTCATGCAGTCCCATAGGACCCCGTGAGGGAATTTGCCGTCATTACCTGCACCAGCAGTGCTGCTAATGGGGGCTTTTTTTAAGGCGCCAGTTTTTAGCTGGAGGTAAGGCAGGCGTCCCATCGGCAAAGCCATAGTCGGCCAGTCCGGTTAACGAATACCGGCACTTTTTTACCGGACCAGCCGACTTAGAATGAGGCCGATAATGCGGTAACAAATACGCCTTACTCATGGCAGAAATTGCACATGCTGCGAGCACGCGCCATCGCCACAAAGCACCCAAGTGGAAGCCAGGGCTGCAAAAGAACTCTCACAATAGTTTCCTGTTTCAACCGAGCATGAAAGCCTCTGAAAGATGTCCTGCAATCACAGACATACTTTGTCAGTGTGATGTAGTTGAAATAACTGGAAAAGTGTACTGCAAGGAGTGACCGAGTCCAACCAGTCTCGGCGCTGTGTGTGACAGGTGCAGCAACTATGAAAGGAACAGTGACGTCAGGGTGGAACGGGTCACCGCAAGCTCGTGACCCCCCTGACCCGGTGGATAACTTGAATGATGAGGCGCTAAACAGAGCGGGATTAATATCCGGCAGCTGACCCTCAGTGACACGTCATTATCCACTGAATGAAAAGACCCTTCGCGCTGGGTGGCCGCGGGAGCTGTCATCTCAAGGCCGACCCTCATCCATCTGCGCCCTCCTCATCAGTCACCGGAAGTGATTATCAATACGGGCGACCTTTCCACGCGACCCCGCCCCCGCCTTCCCTCCCTGGCAGGCCCGGCAGCGTATGGAGCAGTGCGCAAAGAGGGCCTGCCCCAGCGGGCACCTTCCAACTGCCACATAGGGCGCCAACCGCAGGGGTGGAAGGGGAAAAAGGGAACTAGTGCTACTCTGGCTGCACCCAAAAAAGGAGGGCTGGGATGGTCGGACAGATTTGGGGGTAGGGGGGGTTGTATGGTGCGGGGAATGGAGGACCACATAGTTGGATTGCAAGGTCTACAGTAATAATGTCTTATAGAGTGTACTTACAAAAACACAAATTGCATAAAAAAGGCACATGACAGCATGTACATCCATATAGCAACATGTTAAGCCATAAGAATATCATTGTGGCTTTAATGTTCACACCCTGAATGGTAAACTATACGTCCCAGAATGCAATATAATGGCAACCTGAGAAATCGAGTTAATCCCACTGTACATTCAGTGATTTAAGGCACGTAATAAAATAAGTCTTGTAATGAACAAAGATAGATTTGGAAATTCTTTGCGCAAACGTCCAGCTCGTTGTTACTCGTGATGTTCAAAACATTTGATTATTTACATATGATCGATAGAATTGGTTATTTATAACGCACTTAATACTCAGCGGTTTCTAAGCACGGACCGAGGGATCGAACCTGTGTTGCTCAGTGTCACCTTGCTTCCACGGCGAGCACATTGCCCCTGAGCTATCCTCCCGAGACATAAAGCAACTTTATTTTTTTGCATGTCAAGATAGTAGACATCATGGATATAAACACATCTTTACATGGGTGGTTTGTGTTGCTCACTTTAACCATCACAGATTTGCAAGGTAACTGGTGTTTTGTGAACTCTTTGAGCTGGAGATGTTCCATCATGCATCTGAAAGGCTCTTCCACGGATAAAAGAAATGTGTTTGCAACTTGAGCAGCTTAACGACCTGCAGAGACACAGACGCTGTGTGTGTGTGTGTGTCTATGCCTGGCTATGACTTGGGAAACTGGCAGTGCTTGAATGTCCGGCCTGAGCCGATTCTAGTTGGCTCAGGAGAACGACAAAGCGTTGACGTGTTTCTTGAGCATTTGAACTAAAGGTACGCTCTGTGAAAATTCAAAGAACTAGTGGTACGGCGCACCAATGATCTATATCCCACTTCCTTCTCTGGCCAACAGGCACTCTTTGGAGCTTTTTTTGAGTCTCAGTCCAACCCTGCCAGCAGGGGATTTGCCTTAGCAGGGCTGGCTACTAGGTAAGCCTGTACTAGACAGTGGTCCATGGCTACCATAACCTGGGAGTGTAATGCTGCTCCTTTAATCAGCAAATGTGGCTTTAAATGTAGGGCAAGGGTAGCAGAGAAAATGCTGGGATGACTTACTTGACTTACTGTTAATCTTCATTACCCAGAGTCTTCCTCTTCCTCTCCCCAGTGCCAGCTAATTAAGGCAGTCTGGAGATGGGCAAACGCACTTGCCATAGCCCAGGTGACAGTACTGCAGATGTCTATAAATGAAGCACCCAAGAAAATGGCAAAGGGGTTTGTAGCCAATTATTGAACAACTCACACTTTGCTCCTCAGAAGCAGTTGAGGGTGCAAGGCAGCCGAAGCAGTTTTTGTCTGTGAGGCTCTGTTCATGTTAGCTGCAATCTGGGGATAAAGAACAGATAATGAACAGGGGTGTATCACCTTAGCATAGCCTGTGTTGTTTTGTCAAAAGCGCCCTGATGCCTGCGGGCTTCCGGCGCTATACAAGCTGACATACATACATACATCCATACATGTCTGCGCTAAACTTGACACAAGAGTAGCACATGACAGTGTCCGTCAGCCCATTGGTAGAGGCAGGCCTTGCATAGAGCAACATGACAGGAAGCTTCATTCTGATTGGCTGTAAATCTAAAATGTCGAGTGTCCAGCCACTCTTATCGTTTTCATGTTGCGGACAGGCTGGGTGGACTCAAGAGTTAGCTGCAGTGACCTTTTTAATGGTATTGCCCGAAAATAGTGACAAAAAAGCTGAATGTGCATTTACTGCGCATTCGGCTTTCAAAAAATAATTGAATCCCATAATGCCGAACATGGGGAGCGGGGGTGTCCCCCGTTCTTAATTATCGGCCTTATGGGCTTCGGGGTTTGCGGGGGTGTACCCCCCTTCCATGCCATTGGAAGTGGAGGACAATAAAGAAAAAAAAAAGAAAAAGCAACCCTGTGGTGCCAGCTCCAACCCACATCAGTGGAGGGAACTGAGGCTGCAGGGATATAGGAGAGTCGGCGGCGCACTTTTGCGTGTGCCGTGGAAAAAGTAAGCAGGGGGAGGGGTAGGGTATGATGGATGCTGGCGACTGTGATCTACGTGATCACTACACATCGGGATTTTGCGATACGATGGTTTCGGAATCGCAATCTCTTGCTTTGCATTAAACGCGTAGATCCCTTTTCAATACATGTGTGCATTGATCAGCCAGGCAGGAAGGCTTACCTGGGGCATCGCGGCGAGAGATTGCACACCATGACGGGGGCTCATTCAACTCATCGGCCAATAAGTTTGTGGCACTTGTGACAGGTGTAACACTAGAAAAAATATTATTTCCGGAATTCTCTTTATCTATAAATGGTAAGGCCCCCCCAAATAAACTGTGACTTTAACAAAGTCAGCCAATGATTGGGGTGCAGTCAGTGTGAACTCTCAGACAGCAGGTGTTACCAGGTTTTTCACAATGCCTGTATTTGGATGCTGGCATGTCTGCCCATCTGTCGCCATGCAGACCTGGTCACTGCCCTCACAATGTAACACGCTTTGGATACACATCTTCATCTCTATAAACCTAGAGGTTTGCTTATATATGCAAGGAACAGGCCGCCATCTTATTTCTGATCAGCTGCAACTACTACAATTCAGAGAAAGCAGGTGTATGCTCCGTGACCCACACTTGGGAGCTAGTGGGAGGCGAGCTGAAAGAGCTTGGCGCAACTCACTCTGCCCGTCGACTCTCTCAGCATATCGTATGGCAGCTCTCAATTACACCAACTCTCTTGTCTCGGCTAAAAAGGCTCACTTTGAAGAAAGATTTGGCTCTGCCAAATCACGTCAGAAAGAACCTTACTCCATCCTTACGGGGTTTGAGGGTAAAATCAGTACGTATCCCGCAGGCTTTGCTTTAAATCTTAACTCACACTGAGCCAAGTTTGGAGCTCATGGTTCTGATCCGACCGTAATGGAACCGGATAATAGTAATCCTGAGAGGCCATGCTTAGTTTCGCCCTTTAACTCTCAGTGAAATCTCAGAAAAATACCTTATAAGGTTGCTTAGCGATCTCAAACTGTCCCGTTGCCCGTCTGATGTCTGTCCAGCCAGTACTACAAAAGATGCCATTTAGTGTCGGCTCCTTTCATCACTAAGATTGTTAATCTTTCCTTCTTGTCATCAATGGTCCATCCTCTCTCAAAGATGTCTGGATCACCCCAATCTTAAAACAAAACAAAAAACATTAGATGCGAGTATTGTGAATACTTTTTTCCCCAAGTTCCTTCTTATATTTATTCAGTCCAATGTGTTGTATTGGACAGTTTAAGTTGGTCCAGCAGTATCGTTTTTAAAACATGGCGAGCTCTGAGTGTGGGCAGATAAAAGGGATGTGTCTTCTTTGGAGACCACACTACGCCCCCAGAGGGACAATCACCTCAACAAAATCCCAGAAACTATGGGTTCCAAACCATTGAGGTAAACATAAGACACCCCCATGACCCCTAAACACACCTCCATTAGACCAGATCTCTTTCTGTAGACCCCCCCCAATGAGACAAAACCTTTTTCTGTAAACTACATCGCCCTCATTAGACCATACCTTCTTTTGTAGATCACCCATCCTTCATTAGGCCATATTTAGTTTTGTCAGCCACTTTTAGGAAAGATTTCATCAATGTGTAATTGTCACTCCATTTGTGGACCCCTGAAACCTTTTGCTTTTGTGTGGCTATCCTATCCTGACTTTGGCCAGTGGAGCACAGCCTTCAGCTGCGCTCCCCCGGGCTGTTGCACACTCGTTATGTTTCCCTTAGTCTTCGACTATGTTACAGTTTCTTTGTAGCTTTTTAGCAGTGCACAATGTACCTTCCAGTACCGTGCGCTGTGGTCCTTTTTGTTTTATGGCCCTAAACACCCTCAAAGGATTTTATGGTGATTGTACAAGTGTGCCTGGGACGAACTGGTGGCAGCAGTTACTTTATATAAGTGTTTTACTTCTTTTTACGCGTTTACCGCGTTTGGTTCAAGACAGTGGCCAAGTCTGAAAATGGCTGACCCACAAAGTTTTGTTCTGTCCCATGGCCATTTTGTCCCTTGCCTTCACCCAGTTCGAGTTACCCGGGTTTTCCTTATTTGGACATGCAGCCTCCTGCATAAACCGATCTCTTTCGCGGGCTTCTGCATGTCATGTGTGTGTGCCCAGGAAGTGGGTTGGGATTGTCTGGTCCGGTTCCTAGTGATAGCCTGGACATCCAAAGCATCGAATGCAAAAGCCTCGAAAAAAATGCATCAAAAAATGCATTTCTTTTTTCTTTTTTTTAATGGGTGTCCCCCACCCAACCCATCTTTATTTACCCCTTAAAAACCATTTTAATTTAAAAAAAAAACTTTACCTAAAAAAAAAAAAGAATTTTTTCAATGCATTTTTTTCGAGGCTTTTGCATTCGATGCTATATATTTGAGGGAATCACTGGATACCGTCTGGTCCCAATCCACACTACTGGTGCCAGGATGTCTGGGACCACTTTGTGCATTGATTGGTCCATGACTGGGATGCCTGCATGAGAGCTGATCTTATATTGAAAGTCCTTGATTTTGGTGCAAAGCTAATCTTGGATAAGAGAAGGGTCGATGCATCCATTCCAGGTCAATCCCCATACTACAGAAGGAGCCAGGTATCCTGCATGAAGAAACAGACTTGTGAAACCAGCGGAGAAGCACTAGAAGGTTTTTGCACCCTTCACCCTCTGCTGTCCCGTCGGACCTGTGTTCTTCATCGATCAAGAAGGCCCGCCAGGGTGCTTTGCCCCTTTGGAGTAGTGAGAACAACTACTCTCAGCGCCCCCTGATTACCCGCCGAGCAAGACCCTACAGAAGTGTTCCTGAGCCATCCACTGAACTATCCAGCTATACCTGAGGGTATCCTGTAGAATCGCAGCCGTCTCGAGTTGAAACCCGAGACTTGGGACATTGCTTGCTTGTGGTCCGTGTCCTCTCCCACCATATATCGTAGTCCTAGCTCCTTTAGGATCTGAATTAGGAGACTGCGTAACGCAGCACACATCTGTGATTCCTGCGTCACTACCTGTTGTTGACAATCGCTTTGGTGTCTTGCTGACCTGCTCTCCTGTGCCCTGAAGCCTGCTGCACCAGGACTTTTGTTTCTCTTTCGGAAGCTGAGAAAAAGCAACTATCCCGTCACGGATGATTGTTCTATCCCGCAGCCGCTGAGAGCCAGAGAGCCCCGAAACTGCAGGACTCTAACCTACTAGAGAACTCAACTAAATTGGTCAGTGAGTACTTGCATCGCTTACTGGTGGCCCCCTGGCACAACCAATCTCTTTTATGCATGAATATCCCTAAGAAAGTATTCGCTTTTGGCTGGGTTAGCCTGCGCTCCCTAACTATTCTCACCTTTTTGAAACTGCTCTGCCACCAAGGGCAGACCCTACCCGAATAGTGGGAACCAATTCTTCATCTCCTCAAGCCCCTTCCTGACTTGCTACAGCTCTCCCAAGAAGACCAACTTTTTGTTCTGCCTGCACGATTGTGTGTTTCTACGCACAACTGTGCTGTTGAGCCCAAGGCTCTCTACTTCTTAGGGATGGACTTGAAAGTTAGGGAACGACTCCAAAGAATTGTCTAATGCTCATAGTGTGTTAACTCACCCTTCTCTTTACAGGTTGTGGCTGTGTTTTACTCCTTTGTCGCATTAGGAAACTTATTCTATATATATTATTTAGTATAGTATATGTGTGGTAACTGTTTTTATATAACTGAAGATTACTTGTGTCAATTGGTCCGGCTGAGAATAAATGTATAGGTATTTTTCATGTACACTTGTCTAAGAGTAATTTGTGGTTCGTTACTGTGTGTGCTAATTGTGGCGTCCCGATCACTCTAACCCCTTCTAAGACTTAGTCTTGACCGCTTGCCAAGCTACCTAGATTGTTCTGGCTTGTCCAGAAGGCTCCCCTGTTTCACTAAACTGAGGGTGGCCTCCTAAACTTCTGCCCACCAGGTCAGAGTTTAGAAATCCATTTTAACAGCCACATCTCCTTCATTAAACAATATCTTCTGTACCACATCTCTTCCATTAGACCACACCTTCCTCTGTAGACCACATCTTCTCCAATAGACCATAACATCTTCTGTAGATCACCTCTCCTCCATTACAAGACACCTCCTGTATGCCACCACTCTTCCATTAGAGCACACCTTCTTCTGTAGATCACAGCCCCTCACTCGGGTTCCCTTCCTCTGCTCCGGATCTCGTGCTTCTATTTGTTGTCAGTGTCCCGCACTTGGTCCTATCTCGTTGCGACCAGGTCTGGATGCAGGTCGCAGGGCGTCTCATTGACTCCCCTTTTGGGTGGTTTTGGCACTTTTCTACGGGCACACCATCCACCATGAAGTCGTCGTGGTCATGCCACCACTGGGATAAAGATTCCCTTCTCCTCGGGTTCTCTCTGCTCAGAAATGCCGGTTCTCCAGCATTTCCCTCTGATGCTCAGGACTGCTCTGAAAGTCGTGGACTCTGCGGCTCTCCTCGGCTCCACCTGCTCCATGAGTCACCTCGTCAGGGGGCTCCCCCTGCTTACGCTCTTCTCTGTGTGCTTCATCTCTCCTCGGTGTGCTCTCCCTTTCTAGCCTACTCATCTCAATTAAATGTACGTCTCTCGTTAAAGAGGAAGATCCTACTCTTTGGACAAAATGGGGTATTTTAGTTTAATCTTCAGCCAAGTCTCTGGATTCTATAATGTTCTTCATATCTGATAGTCCCATATATGCCACTATGGGGGATGCTCTAGGGTGTTCCTCAGAGGAACGCGAGTCCTTGTCCCTTAAGGAGAAGTCTCTCCCAGTGTGGTCCCACTTGCCTAGACCCCTAGGGAGGGTCTTCAGGAGTGGGCTCACCTCCCTAGCCTCAAAGGGGGAGGCTCCGCATTGGGTAGAAGGGATGAATGCCCTCGATTCATCACAGCTCCCATTTCCAGATGCTTATAACAGAGCCATGCCCGGTGAGCTCCCATCGCCTGACACATATTACATAGTAGTGTTTTGTAGGTTTCTTGATCAGCATATTCTCAGCAGAAGACATGCTTCCATTGATGTGTCCTTTCTCTTTCAGGTGTGGTTGCGGACGATGAAGACGAAACCTTTGATATAGACGAGGGGGAGGTCATTGGTGAAGAAGAGAGACCGGAAGCCACAGAGGGTAAGTCAGTCTTCAATCACAATGGTGTATTCTCTGCTCACCTTGTAATGGCAGAACCTTCTTTCAGCTGGCTTGCCGTGTGCCGCTGGTTGGAAGGGAGTTCTTTGGAAAGTCCAACATTCGTAAATTATGATGTCATCAGTTTCCCTGAGGATGATGTCGCAGACAGGAGAAACACTCTGAAGCAACATCTCTTTGAGTCTTAATCACGTGATGGAGGGAGTTTAAAATCTGGTTCATTTGTGCAAATACTGTTTTTGGGCAGGTGTTTCCACACCCATGGTAAGGGGTATAGAAAGAGCTATACTTGGTGAAGCAGCAAGGTGTCCACAGAGTTAGTCCCAACTCTCACAAATGGTAGTGTGACCAATAAGTACCTCTTTACTCTTAGGAGGGGATGGGCTGGTACCAAAGTACAATCACACCCACACGCCACACCATCACCTCCTCGCCCTCTACACGCACATATTCTAAAATAAATCACACATAATATTAAAACATATATTACACGGCCTGCTGAAGCGGCCGTGTAGTAATGGTTAAGTTGCTCAACTCATAGGAAGAGCACTTTTTGGGCGGCTTATAACTTCGCTCCCCCAGGACGAATCCTCACCAAACTCCCACCCATGAAACTACCAAAAGAACATGCTATGACAAGTCATCTTAACAGAATAAGGTGTGTGCCTTGGGAGTTCAGGAATTAAATATGGCATCCTCTAATTGTCATGTTTCTGACTTAGGTAGAGGTCCTAACCCCAATGTAACATCACAAACCTTTTACATAACATCCCCTAACTCTGACAGCTCTCAGTTCACAAAACAATCAAAGCTAACTAAATGTCAAAGGACCAAAACCACTATGGACTTCAGGATCCATAAGGCCTGTGGTACTGGAACGAGGAAGAGTGACTCAGCGTTAGTAAGGATCAGAGGTGCTATTGAACAGAATGTGAAATCTCGTTGTTGTAGAGCAAGGCACCTGAGTGGGACATTTAAACCAACGAATGAGCTACAGTTCAGGAGAGATGCAGAAGGAGTACTAAAGGCAGAAGCAGACCAGAGGTCTGGGATTGCTGCAGAAGCAGAAGGAAGAGAGCTAGCGTAAACCGATGCAGGAAGAGAAGCCGTTGTAGCGTTGTCGATGGTAACAGGAGGAGAAGCCCAGACGTATTGGAGACGTGCTCCCAACCCGACGTGTGTTGCTTCTGTGTTCAGGAGGACGATGAGGCTGAACAGAGCTGACAGAGCACCAGAGAAGAGCTGTGCAGACCGCTGAAGTTGCGTGGGAGCTGGCAAATGAGAGGGCAGAATGCAGAAGGTCTGCCGCAGCTGCAGAAAGTAAAGCGGAGAAGCCAAAGGAGACCAGTGAGTTGGCCTGAAGCTAAATGTGACCAAGGGGCGCCCCGAGCAGGACATTTGGTAGTAATCAATAATTTTGAATACCGAACAAATAAGGTAAAGAGCCGACAAGGGCGCAATTCCCCTTTTGAGGGATAGCAACTTGAAGAATGGGGCTATCAAGAAGCAGTCAAGAGGCAACTTGGGCACAATTCTCCTTTCTCGAGTTTTCAGTTTGGGAACACCTGTAGCCCACATTGCCAAAAGTCAAGAGACTATAAAAAGAGGCAGCCATTGTTCAGCCCTCTTCACATGGGATACTGGTGTGGAGAACCTTGAACCAAATGTTGCCACTAAGACTAATTGTAGTTGTAGGAGTTTCTTCCTTGTAGGCAAGTAACCAGGAAAGGGTTCAGCAGTAGTTAGTCCTGGCAGGCGAGTATACCAGGAAAGAAGATGAAGTTTTGAAGAAGTATGGTTGCGACACAATGGTATGGTGGAAAGAACTTGTAACTCTATTAACATTTTTATAAACAGTTGAATGACCAAAGGTAGCTGCTGTGGTATCCTGACAAAAGTATTCCATTTGAGGAATATGTGTGTAATGCTAATAATTGCTTTGCATCCTGAGGAAAACAATTGCCTTGGTTCATGAACATGTGTTTTGTGAGAGGGACATTTACTTTACCAAGTGAAAGGACGCAGTGGAGTGAAAATACATTTTTGTGTTGAACTGAGAAGAACTTTGTTGAATCAGAACTTTTCCAAGGGTATTCCTGAATTGATCCTGGGGAAGGGAGCCCAACTCTGGTCAGAAGGAGTACTTTCTAAAACCTATAAATTACAACGTTTACACTGTTTTGCTGAATTGAAGACAGCCAAATAATCCTTGTATTATTTTGTTGCATGGATTAGGATGAGGGTCAGAGACTTTTTGGGCACTAGGTCATCTTGCTTTATTTTAGTTTGCTAGATAGGGACATCCTTGTTAGGATAGGGAAAGATAGGTGTTTATTTCATTCCTTTTCATTTTAATGAATGGCAAACATTGAGAAAATTATACCTCTGTGTCTGTCTAGCATTTCTGACCCCTCACAGTGGGCAGAGAAACATCTCTGCTCCCGGCGTCACAAGACCCTGCAGAGGAAAACCAACTGTGGGATTGGGTTCCAAGGATAAGGGGACAAGCCTAGTGTTGGCTGCTATGGAAATAGTTTGGGAATGGTGGGTACACAGGTGAGTTTTGGATTTTGGATTAGGGCTGGCTAGCAGTGGTATGGGTTTCAGGTTGGTGTGACTTAAACCCACAGTATGTACATTTAGGTGAATTCCTTTGGCCAAAGTCCCAATCACTATAATTTTGGGCTGATTCAGGGTTTTAGTGGAGGTTTTTTAGCCTCCTCAACCTGACAGGACATTGAAAATATCTTTCACTACAAAAATCATGCTCTCATACCTCCATCAAGGGTTACTTTCCAAACAACATACATCACTGATAAGTTGCCGGTACACTTGCACAAGTAACCATGAACGGACTACCTCCAGCTTCGTACTATCATTGGGAAAGCCAGGCAACACGAATGGTCCTACAAGGAAGAGAATGGCTGGAGGCAACCCACAAAATGCATGAATTATTCCCACAGGCCATTTTTGCTGAAGCCCGGTTTACCTGGCCTAGCTTTGGCACTACTGGAAAACAAAATTGTTGTGCTCGATCCCCTCCAGACGCTCCTCTAATGCTGAGGACACTCCCGCAACCCCAGTTTACCCCGGGGGCCCTGTCACCATCACTCATCTTCCTCGTCCTACGAGGGGGGGCGCCTTCACAACTGCACCCTCCCACGACTCCACACAGTTCCACCAGACTCCCAAAACTGTGGCCCACACTCAGAGGCCTCCTAATGGGAACTTTCTGGCACGTCCGACCCCACCCTCATCCCCTCCGTTCCTTTCTTGCTGTGCTGCCACATCCACTTCCTGCATGCCCTATTAGCACATGCCCTATTTCTGCTGTTTGGGTAAAGCGTCCCTTATGGAAATAGAATGCAGGAAAAGTAGGTGGAACCGATCAACTACGGCAGTCACCCGAGTCCCCGGTCAGCACAGCAGAGAGCAACATGACCAGAAGGATTTCACTGAGCAATCAGGAGCCCACGATTGTGCAGCAAGTAAGCCTGTATTGTATTGTAGTTGACATTTATATAGCGCCTTTAACCATTTTTATAGTCTCAATGTGCTAATGGTGGGACGGCCTCGGGGACCGAAGTCCAAAATGTGGGAAATCACAGAGTAGGCTTAGAATGCGTGTGTGCATTTGGCCATTGTAAGTCGTAGGTGGGTTTGCCAAGTGTCTATGAAAAACATCCCACAAGGTCAGGCATGTGAATGGGTGCTGAGAGAGGTCAGGCATGTGAATGGGTGTTGAGAGAGGTCAGGCATGTGAATGGGTGCTGAGAGAGCACAGGCATGTGAATGGGTGCTGAGAGAGGTCAGGAGACAGCGGGAGTGTAAGAGATTCGTTATGAGTCCAGTTGACCCGAATTTGTCGTAGGTCTTCGCTGCATACTAATGGCAAAAGTGTTGAGGTGTAAGTAGGTGGAACAATTATGTGACCAGCAAAACCAACTTTGTCGTAGTCGTTGCTGTATTCTGATGTGTGCGGGTAGCCATACCTGTGGCCGGTGTCCACCGGAGTGTTGCATTTAAATGTACCTAGATACTCAAATGCAGTTTTGTTGTTGATGCACCGGGTTGTTCATGTAGTGGCCTCCTCTGTCGATTCTTGTGGCTGCAACATATATTTAGCGACACAGGCTAGCCTTAACAAATTACCACTAGTACCAATGTCAGGTGCAGTGGGAAGCTATCTTGGCAGATCTTTAAGCGCAGAAGGGGCAATCCTATGTACATGTCTACATGTAAGCGCCCCGATGCCTGCGGGCGGTCGGCGCTATATAAATAAATAAATAAATAAAAATAAAATAAATACCCCGGGAAATCCATCCAAGTGCAACACATTTCCCACTGCCAGCAATCCATCCAAGTGCAACACATTTTCTACCCACAGCAATGCATCTAAGTGCAACTAATTTCCAACTCCCAAAGATCCACCTATATGCGTCACACCTCCCACCCCAGCAATCCATCCAAGTGCGTCACATTTCCCACCTTAGCGATCCATCCAAGTGGAATACATTTCCTAGCCCCAAGTGCAACCCAATTCCCACCCCCAAAAATCCATCTAAGTGCAACTCATCTCTCACCCCAACAATTCATCCAAGTGCGTCATTTTTCCTACCCCCAAAATCCATCTAAGTGCGTTTCACATCCCACCCCCCAGCAATCCATCTAACTGCATCACACCTCCCACCCCCAGCGATCCATCATTGTGCAACTCATTTCCCACCCCCCAGCAATCCATCTAAGTGTGTCACATTTCCTACCATCCAAAATCGCTCTATGTGCAACTCATTTCCTACCCCCAGCAATATATCTAAGTGCATCACATTTCCTCCCCCAAATATCCATCTAAGTGCATCACATTTATTACACCCAGCAATCCATCTAAGTGTGTCACATTTCCTATCCCCAGCAACCCATCTAAGTGCAACACATTTCCCACCCCCAAATTCAATCTAAGTACGTCACATTTCCTACCCCCAGCAATCCATCTAAGTGCAACACCTTTCCTACCCCCAGCAATAAATCTAAGTGAAACACATTTACTACCCCCCAAAATCTCTCTATGTGAAACTCATTTCCTACCCCTGACAATCCATCTAAGTGAGTACATTTCCTCCACCCAAAAATCCATCTAAGTGCTTCACATTTCCTACACCCAAAAATTAATCTAAGTGCATCTAATTTCCTACCCAAGCAATCCATCTAGGTGCAACTCATTCCTGCCCCCAACAATCCATCCAAGTGGGTCACACTTTCCACCCCCAAAAATCCATGTAAGAGCAATGCATCTCCCACCCCAATAATCCATCCAAGTGTTTCACATTTCCTACCCCAAAAATCCATCCAAGTGCATCACACCTTCTACCACCAGCAATACATCTAAGTGCGCTACATCTACCACCCTCAGTAATCCATCTAAGTGCAACTCATTTCCCATCCCAAATGATCCGTCTAAGTGTGTCAGATTTCCTACCCCCAACAATCCATCTAAGTGTGCCACGTTCCCAACAATCCATTGACATGCAGCACATTTCCTACCCCCAACAATCCATCTAGGTGCGTCACATTTCCTATCCCATTAATCCATCTAAGTGCAACACATTTCCTACCCCCAAAACTGCCTCTAAGTGCAACTCATTTCCCACCATCAACAATCCATCTAATTGTGTCACCTTGTCTACCCCCAAAAATCCATCTAAGTTCATCACATTTACTACCCCCAACAATCCATCCAAGTGCATCACACTTTCCACCCCCAACAATCCATCTAAGTGCGTCATCTTTCCCACTCCCAAAAATCCATCTAAGTGCACCTCATTTCCTACCCCCAGCGATCCATCTAAGTTCAACTCATTTCCTACCCCCAACAATCCATCTAAGTGTGTCACATTTCCTACCCCCAAAAATCTATCTAAGTGCGTCACATTTCCTACCCCCAGTGATCCATCTAAGTGCAACTCAATCCTACCCCAACAATCAATCTCGTGCGTCAAATTTCCTTCCCCCAAAAATCCATTCTAAGTGCGTCAAATTTCCTACCCCCAAATATTAATTCTAAATGCGTCACATTTCCTACCCCCCAAATATCCATCATAGTGCACCTCATTTCCATGCATGTATTCATCTAAATCCTGAAGCACCTGAATGTTGGGGCGATTTGGTGTTCATCAGACCCCCAAACGTTTTCCATATTTAAAGGAGGCTATTCAAAGGCTAGTCGGGTCAGCCAAATAAAAAAACTATATATATATAAATATATATATATATATATATGTATATATATATATATATATATATATACATATATACATATATATATATATATATATATATAAAAACAACAAGTATTTCCAGGAACGTTCACTAAATGCACAGAAAATACTGAAAATTCCCAAGCACTCAAGACCGCACTAAATTTGTAAAACTATCTTTATTTGAATAAAATGTGCATCACACTAATTAGGTTAAAACAATGAGTTACCAATCTGGGCAGACCAGATGGCTTATAAACTCACCTATCTGGGTGGAAAACGCTACCGCACTTTTCTAGAACCTATATGCGACCATGTTGCTTCTTGTTACTCCAACGGGAAAAGGACAAATTGTTGTCTGGCGATCATCCCATATAATATTTCTAAGACATCCATTGTTGATAATTATTGTCCAAACACTGTTAAAAAAGCTGTCGGCCGGTAGACTGAACCCATGACATGCACAGAGCGGAGTATATAGCTATGTGAAATAAATAACAGAAAAACATATTTCGGTAAGCACTTTAAAATTCAATATACAAATACATTCATATTTTGGCTATAAATTAAAGTTTCTCGTAACATGTATTACGTCTATTCTTTGTGGCAAATTCAACATTCATGCGTCACAACGTTGATCATATGGCAGACAGTACACTTTCCACACTTCAGTAGCTTTCACTTAAAACGCTGCTTACATTGCGTTTTGCAAATTCATTTTTCCAATGTTGTACAGGACGAACCGCTTCACAACACAGTTTTCTGAAAGAGAAACTTTACTTTCCGATGTCTGCTTTTAATGTTATCATTTCTTTGTTATCTTTGTGGATTGTTGATACATTTACTCCCACAAATTCTTACTCCACCGTTTCCAAGGAAACATAACAATGCCACCCTTCATGTGGCGTTCACAGTGTGCCCAAGTTAGTTTTGTTTCTACAAACACATGCCACATCTATTAACACTATTACTTGCAAACAGTGTAGTATAAAAACAACCAAATATTTAAAGTAAACCACATATCACAATATTTACTTCCATTTTACTGCTATCAATGCGCTTGTTTACAATACAATTACATTTTTCTTTAAAAAATAACCTTATCCGCGGTGCACACAGGCACATATTTCCCTATACATCAATAGTAACGTCTCCCCTGCTCTGAGCTACAGGAAGCATTTCCCTAGCACACAGTTATAACAACATCCAATGTATCATGAAGAAAAGTAGTTTGTCAGAAAGAGCTGCAGATAGTATGTTTCCACGGGCAGGAGAACCCTGTTGATAAAACAAGGATCTTCAGTTTCACCCTTAAAGCAACCACCAAGGCCACCTACAAAGTACCATTGCTCTACACACGTTCAACTTCAAGGTAAAACTATGAGGAGGACTATGACAAGGGCCAGTGCCACGAAATAAGGGCACCACATGTAGCTACAAGGCACGGGAACATAAGCGGGTGCTGCGGCAACCCATAGGGCGAGTACAGCCGTGCTGAAGCTGTACAATATTAGTCAGCGCAATAAGTACAGAACACCAACAGTGGTTGTTATCCCCCTTTTTTCTGCCCAAGTTCCTGTTTTCTTGTCTCTCCCCCACCTTTTCTTTAGCCATACTACAAAAAGAGATCCAGTGGGGGAACCAAAAGGCAGGCTAGGATCTCACACCAAGGTACCAAAAGTACCCAGGTGTCACTCTGCAGAACAAGAAAGTAAGGGAAGGAAGTGCGGCATAGGTGTACAGGGGGGTAACACACGCATGTGCAACATTTACGGAACCAGACGGCCGGCAAGGGCCTCAAGGCCACCACCATACGAATGGCCCAAGGCCACAAAAAGCTGATAAAAGGTGCCCTGCCAGCAAGGGTCTCCAATTCACACATCACTCTGAATGGAGCGCAAAGGAGCCATTCTGCGACCGCAAAAAACTTCGACTCTTTCACCCAACCCACCCACCCGGAAAAATAAGAATTAAAAAAACGAAAGACGGACACAAAAAAGAATGACAGTACAATGAACGTTGTCACACAGTCATAGGAAAAAAAGGCAGCATGAGCCTGAGGGACACCCACTGGCCTTCATGCCCAAAAGGACTTTTTCATGTTTTTTATGCAGAATGTTATGAATAAAATGTTATTGTGAATTATGTAATTGTGTAGTGAAATCCACTGCCTATTATTGACAACACGATGTACAATGTGTCAGTAGTCTTTGGACAAACAACCCAACAAGGTTGGCTGAAGGGGGTAATAACAAAAGAGGCCCTGGGGGCAATCGCTCTCCGTCAGTTTATGGGGTAAGCGCAATAGGCCTGAGGACAACATTCAATGGACTCATACTTATGTTCATTGCAGGAACAAGGTATTAAAGGAGAGGCTGTACACACCAGCATTGCGTTGGCCATTTCCACAATAGTCACAGTGCATAAGACAGCTTCCTGGTGCACATGGTGTATTACACCTTCAGCGTCTCCATCCACCCTACCTCCTTGCGAGCACACCATCACAGGTGCCCACTACCATTGATACTAGAAGGGGGGTATCTAAGGGTAAGGCGAGTGCCATAGACCCTTGCATATGTTATTGCATACCACTATGTAACAATACGCTTATATGTTTAAACGTATAGTGCACTTAGAGAAGTGTCTCACAACTGTTTACCTGCAACTTTTTGTAATCTTTGTATTTCGTTTTTCTTTTTTTTATCCAGTATGTTTTTTTTTCTAATGACTCAATGTCATAATACCTCCTATTACAAACACTTTATACTGCCACTACATTATGGACAATTACAGATATTGCTACTATGATCATTCTGGCCTTACTCCTACTACATTCCCTATAATTACAATACACATACAAATACTGTAGTAATTCTGCCCAGTGCAAATATTCTAGGGGGCACGGTTGTGGCCATGCCCCCCAGAATCTAGCCACTGACCACAACACAATTAACTGCATTACACGTACGTATCATACACAGTGAACAAAAGAAAAACTACCCCCAGCCCCTGCAATCAAAATGATGTCCGGGAGCATTACAGGGCTCTTCTGGCTGTTCGCGAACATCGGAGAAGAAACATGCCATTTTTTGGCTTTTTAAGGACATATCCATCACCCCACACCTCCCCGGAGACTGTTCCATTAGTTTGACAAGTGCAATGTTGTGTTTTTCAATATGCTTTTACCGCAATGTTTGTGGACACCAGCGAATGTCCGCGGATCCAACACGGCAGGCCTTTTAAAAGATCTGACGCGCCTCACGCTCTTTACCATCTAATCAGCGGGTGTGTTTGATGCTGTTCTCCGGGTCAATCAGAGGCCTGTCCGAGGACCGAATGGGGAAGTGGGTCCGCGGACCGAATCCAGATATCACTAATTGTTTTTGGACCTACATTTTGGTTGTTTTAAAACAAATGACTGGACGGATTTACACCCAATTTACAAAACCATGCTTCCGGGACCAGGCCGCTGCCGCAAATTTGGTTGAAATCCGTCCAGCGGTTTGGGCTGTAGACGTGAGCAAAATTCATTTTCCATTGTCTCTATGGGAAACACCACACATTTTCGGACCCCCGCCTATAACTTTGCCACCCCCTTGACAAAACCTCACCAATCTTCACAGGATAGATTTGACGGGGCCATAAACTTTTTTTCAAAGTTTCGTGAGGATTCGTTCAGGGGGGCCAAGTTATAAGCCACCCAAAAAGTGATCTTCCTATGAGTTGAGCAATTTAACCACTTAACCATAACTACAGGGCTGCTACCGCAGGCCATGATATATAAATATTACATTATCAGTTCCAGACATTTGCAGTTAGATTATTTGGTTTGTAATACCCCTAAGGGAAAATATGATATAGGGAATACATTGCCAGGCTGGGAGGATACCTCAGGGGAGTGCAGCTGTCTTGGAAGCAAGACAACACAAAGCAACACAGGTTCAAATCCCAGTCGTGGTTAGTGACTGGTCTCTGGTATTCAGTATGTTATAGAAGATTAATTAACTGCTGGATTTTTGCAACTTATATTGAAGTCTTGTCATTAGAATGTTTTAATACAATTATTATTATTTTTTATTTATTTACTTGTGTATAGTCAAATTTTGACTTTTTACAGGATAAATTGCAGAAATTCAAATCTTTAGAAATTCAAGTTTTATGAAGGTTTACTTTCTTCTCATACAATTTGTGCAGCTTCTATTTGTTCCATGTCAAATTTTAGAATGTTTGCCGCCGCAATGGTCCATCTGGTCTTATCGCCCGAAATTATACGAGCCCACCAACTCTCTTCTTCTCGAATGGTCGAATCAGTCAACAGAGGTACGAGGTATGCGGCTCTGACTCCTTCCGTAGCTGGGCATTACGTCTGATGTTTCTCTAAACGTAATCTACAGGCATTCGAGTTAGACAGTGATCTTATAGCCTGGATCTCGTGTGTCGGAAGGAGGTTTAATGCAATTAACACATAAGAATCATGGATTTCCTTCACAAGAACTGATTGGTCGAAACCTAGATTGACCTATATTTGAATATTTGTATTTTAATGCTCCTACAAGTCCTGCCCTCTCTCTTCCAGCAGCACTGTGCTAATGTATTAAACGCCAAACCCAATGCTGCCCCCCTCCCATTCTAAAGTGCTCTTTTGCTCTTACGAAAGGTATGCTTTATAAACAATAAAATAATCAATGTTTTGATTACCGATTAACCATATTAATAATAAAATTGCCTTACCATTGCCAGGGCCATAATCGGATCCAGATTGGACTACTGTAATGCCCTCCTGGTAGGCACCTCAGCCAAGAATCTTGCTAAACTACAAATTGTTCAGAACAATGCTCTCAGGGCCGCTACTGGACTCTCGCGTAGGGATCATATTTCTGCACTCAGAAGGCAGGTCCACTGGCTACCAGTCAAAGAAAGGATCATATTCAAAACCCTTGCCCTGACACACAAGTGCCTTCATGAACAGGCACCCCCCTACCTGGCACAGAGAATCTCTAAACCCCCTTCCTCCAGGCCCACCAGAACCCCCTACTCCAACTTGATTGCTATTCCTAGAACACGCAAAGTCCGGGCTGGCGGCACCAGTTTCCCAACTATGGCAGCCACCCACTGGAACTCACTCCCCCCTCACATTAGGACTATTGACTCCCATGCAGCCTTCCGCAAGGCCATCAAAACCAGTCTCTTTGTATGACTTGCATTGTGCAACCGCAACCGCAATCCCCGCAATGTACCATGATCTAAATATGTATGTAACCCTATATCATGCATTGTATCGTCACTAAGTCTATCTACCTGGGCGGCTTCACTGTAACCCTTAAGCGAGCCTTCTTTGAGTACTGCTATAGCGCCGCGATGCCTGTGGGCTGTTGTGCGCTCTACAAATTTAAATAAATAAAATAAATAAATATTATATTCAACACGCCTTTTAAAAATTTGATTTGATTTGAAGAATTTGTAACACGCTCGAAACGGACCTAACCGTATAATGGCGCAGATGACTTTTTATTGAGAACGATTTAGCAGAAATGCAATAGTACCCACATTCCATCCAAAAAGGCATCATGTTCTAACCTCCAGGGATGGTCTACTTTATTTCAACAAAAACCTTTTTAGGGCTTTTCAGAACTTAAAACAATGAGTCCAAGGTCCTGATTTCCCTGGGTAAACTATTCCAGAGTCTGGGGCCAACACAGCAAATCTTCTATCCCCTCTGGACACAAATGAGGATGAGGGCATAGCTAGCAGAGCATGGTCCCTTGAGCGGAGACATCTGTATGGTTGAAAATGCTTAAGCATAACTTTCAGGTAGTCCGGTGCTAGGTTATTCAAACACTTAAATACCAAACATGCTACCTTGAATTTAATGCGGTCCTGAACTGATAACCAATGAAGTAGGCGACGAGAGGGGGACAAATGAGCTGTTTTATTTAGTCTATAAATCAACCTAACTGCTGCATTCTGCGCTCTTTGCAGTCTACAGGTTTTTTTTTTGGAATGCCAAGTTGTCTGTTACAATAGTCTAAATGGGCATTTGTGAGTGCTCGTACACCAAAGCATTGTCCTCCTCTGAAATACAGGGGAGAGTTTGCCGAAAAAGTCTTAGGGAGTAATAAATAGCCTTCACCTTGGCTCCAACCTGGCTTTCACTACCCAAGTTGACCTGCCAGATGCAGCCAAGGTTTTTAACTTTGGTGGAAAACTTAAGTTCTACTCCTAGTAGCTTTGGAAGTGACAGATTTTTTATGTTGGCCGCCAGGTGCTCAGGGCCAAACAGGATAGACTGTGTCTTAGATGCATTCAGTTGCAATTGATTAGAAGCCATCCAGTCACTAATCTCTTGAAGGCATTCACTGATCTTGGCAAAGGTTTCCTCAACCTTGTCAATTGTGATGAAAATCTGAGTATCGTCAGCGTAGAATTGGAAACGTATACCATGACGTCTCAGAATTTCCATAACCAGTCGGAGGGTGACCATGACGACCCCTGTGGAACCCTGCATTTAACTGTGTTAGGGGGTGATGTAAAGGCTCCCAGTCTGACACATTGTTGACGCTTCTCCAAAAAAGATGTAAACCACCAAATGGCATGCTTAGAAACCTTCCCAACTGTCCTTAATCTGTCCAGAAGTATGGTATTGTTGGCTGTATCGAAGGCGGCTGATAGGTCAAGCATCACCAAAAGTGAGAGCTTGCCCTGATCTGCCACCTTCAATAATTCGTCATAGTCTGCCAGCAAAGCCCTCTCCATACCATTTTTTGGACGGAACCCAGACTGTAAGGGGATCTAAAAGTAGCTCTTCTTCAACAAATGCCTGTAATTGTTGAGTCACCACTGTTTTCCAGTATCTTCCTTGGCCAAGGAATGCCTGCAATAGGACGATAGTTCTGAAGAACTAAAGGGTCCAAATTGGTTTTCTTTAAAAGTGCGGTAAGCGTAGTGTATTTGAGCAGCTGCTGCACTACTCCTTTATCTAGCGATTTGTTAACAAAGACAGTGACAAAAGGAGCAATTTCCTCCGCCAGACGCTTAGCCGCGACTGCCGGTAAGGGGAGCAAACAATCCGATTCTTCCTCAATAGACATATGTTGTCCACCGTCACATGATGAAAGTTACATTCTTTTAAGGAGTGTGCAGCTTGATCCTGATCTCCACTGTCTAGACCTGCGCTTAATTGCACTGAAGTGAAAGGAGCTGGATTTGTGGCTGCAATGTTACTCATAATGGTAGCAATGTTATCTACTAAAAAAATGATTGGAGTCATTGGCCTGTGCGAGTGAAGGGGTGATAGACAAGATGTTGCTAGTAGGCTGAGAACATTTGGAGAGTATCGAGAAGAGTTCTCTTGAGTGATAACCTGCCGCACTAATTTCTTTGTGAGGGAAATCCCACGCCTAAATATACTTTTCTGACTTGTGAGGGCCCGCCTTCATTTCTTTCGTCGCACAGAGCACTGGTCCCATAACATCTATACATGTTGCAGTGAGAATGTCGGTGAGTGTGTGTTCCTTGAGCTTCCAGGCGCTATGCCTGTCTGTTGGGTACCTGCATGTCAGCCGTCTAGGGAGTGGATGCCTTGTGAAATGTCTCCATTAAATGTTACCTTGTGACGGAAGCACTTACCTGGAATAAACGCACCTGTTCCTAGAAGCTAGAATCCACGCCTTCTGTTACACGGCTGGAAACGTGTGCAGGGTGTAGGGTGTGAGCTGAGTAGGAAATGATTGCCACACATTATAAATCTTAAGCTTCCCCTACTCTGCATGAGCTTCACGATGAAACCTGCCTTATTCCGCATACAGGTTTGGAACGCTGTGTTCATTTTTCCTATATATATAATTCTCTGGGCACTGGGAGTGCGCAAAACCTTCCTCATCCTGCAGTCCAACCACTCCTCTTCAACATTCTGAACGCCTCTCCTCAGATGGGAAAGGGGATATTAGGCCTTTTGACCCCAATGGAGTGACATGTCCTGACATCCAAAGCCTGAAGCTGTCCAAATGAGCAAATATGGTTCATGATTACACATTATTGTTTGGGTGAGTGCTGTGTGCAATGGGGAGAAGGAGGGGCAGGAGAGAGGGAGGGATGGATGGAGATTGTATGTATTCCGGTTCAGTCACATGATTTCTTTGTAGACTCAAGATGTCTGCCCTGTGAAAGAACCCTCCTCGCACACACGTATCAACAACAGACCTACGCCTGGGTATCGGTTGTAATCATACCAGGTGAACGCAGTGGTCACCCAGTGTATTTCAGGCCCGCTGTTGTGTCAATGCTTCAAAAATGGTTTACAGTTGGTGCTAGTCTTGTGGGGGCTGCTTGTAACGTTTTAAAAAGGGGGGGTTCTAACAATGGCATTTCATGAGGGTGGGATAGCCTGAGCATTTTTGATTTTTAATAATTAGATAATGGGTGTAATTCTGTTTCTGAAAGTGAGATCTGTCAATCAGACCCCACTTTTATAAGACTCCATGTTAATCTGTTAATCAGACCCCACTTCCATGAGGCCCCATGCCAAAAGGTATAGCGCATCCATGTCCCTTTTGCCGTTTGCCGTGTCCATCTCCTGACATCCCCAGCAGCTGCCCTGCAGTGGCAACATCACAGATTCAAGGGTCATGCGTGCTGTCTACAACGCAGCTGCTGGAAACCAAAGTTCCGGTAGACAGTGGTGGCTTTTTTAACTGTATGCAGCTGCGATTCCTAATATAATTGTGTGCACCCCAGCATCCTGGTGGCAGTTGGTAAAAACTCAATATAAGCGATGTCTGGTTTGTCATGGTGGCTTCTGGGATTATTCAGTTATACAGCCCCATGCAATTGGTGTCATTTTGCCAGCTTGAAGAACAGTATCTCATTTATGACAGGGCCTGGTGTGTTTGAAGCTGCCTGGGTTGACTGTATCCACAACCACCATGTGAGTCCCACCCAGGAATCCTTCCTTTTGATCCCTCTAAGAAGGCTTGTCACATCCTCTAGGGAACAGAAACACTCATGGGGATTCAGCTGGGAACTGGTACTTCAAAGGCAGTCCAGTGATTACTACGGCCCCCTCTCGCCAAGGTGCACATTGCTGGAATCCTTTCGATGTTGGCAGACAGAAGAATTGGTGGAGGTGGAGTAGCCCAGGAGACACCTTCAGTCCACAGAAGGGTCTTGCAACCACCTCATGACTTCCGTCAGACAAAGCACTCTGTGTATGACACCAGAAGGCAAAGGACATTTCCTACAGTAGCCTGGATTGGACCATTAATAACAGGCTCGCTATGGGCCAACCCACTGTGTTAGGCTTCCTATATGTGGTCTTTAGCGGGACACTCTCCCTTTTGTTGATTCTTCTTTTGAACACTCTTTAAGATGGATTCACCTGGAACTCTGTTGGAAGTGCATTCTGCTCAAAGTCCTCTGCCACATCACTGGGTTCTTGCTTTGTTGGACACTGAGTGGTGTTGCTTTGATGTACACTGAGTGGTGTTGCTTTGATGTACACTGAGTGGTGTTGCTTTGATGTACACTTAGTGGTGTTGCTTTGATGTACACTGAGTGGTGTTGCTTTGATGTACACTGAGGGGTGTTGCTTTGATGTTACACTGAGGGGTGTTGCTTTGTTGTACACTGAGTGGTGTTGCTTTGATGTACACTGAGTGGTGTTGCTTTGTTGTACACTGAGTGGTGTTGCTTTGATGTACACTGAGGGGTGTTGCTTTGTTGTACACTGAGGGGTGTTGATTTGATGTTACACTGAGGGGTGTTGCTTTGATGTTACACTGAGTGGTGTTGCTTTGATGTACACTGAGGGGTGTTGCTTTGTTGTACACTGAGTGGTGTTGCTTTGTTGTACATTGAGGAGTGTTGCTGTCAAGGGTTTTGACCCATGTTCAATCCTTAGACTGGGTAGATGTGGCCCTTCTGAGTGAGAGGGAGGGGGTTTCCCCTTCATCCTGGAGGAGAGAGACAATAGCCCCTTTCAGTTGAATGGGGTATGTTAATTTTGAGTGTTTCCTGTCAACAGCCCTCTGCCAGCAAGGAGAGACATGTGATCACTGACCCACCCAGACTTCTGGAGGCGGACCCAAGCATGTTGGGGAGTTGAATTGCAACAAATATATATTTTATAGAAACAGTGATAACTTATTGTAACCAAATGACAGGAATGTACAACTTTGAGAGTCTTAGTATGTAGAATGCCCTCACGATTTGAGTCCAAACTCCGATTTGTACCATGTTCTCAGGCAAAACCCCGCTAATTATGAATATTGTAGACACTGTATTTAAGCTAGAGACATGGAAAGTTACTGGGATATATGTGGAAGGGAAATGTACCTTTGTATAATTTTTGATGAAAAACCAATGTTGCAAAACCCACTAAAATCGAAAATAAGTTGCCATTTTTTAATGCAAGCTCCTAGAAACACCAGTGTCGGGACAGGGACTATCTTTAGTAATATATGATGTGTGTATGTGATGTCAAACAACTGTGTACCTGGGAAATATGTATTTGGATCAGGAATAGATTTGTGTGCACATTGACCAGGGGAGTGTCATTTCTGCAGGTCATAAAAATGACATCACTCTGACACACCATCCCTTCCCAAATCAGGGACCAAAGAATCTATTGACCTATCAAATCAAGAGAGGGGCAGGCTTAGTGATGCTAGCCTCTCCACCCACTTTTTAAAACACATAAAAAGAGACTGCTGGGACAGGTAGAGAGATTCAATTCCATTTGCTGCGGAGCGTGCTGACCGACGACTTCTCATCCAGAGATCCAACACTTAGACTACTAAGCTAAACAGAGACTACAGAACTTTGAACCAAGAAGGCCCACTGCAGGCAAAAGTATTCTCAGCAGGCCTTCAGAATCCAGCAAACCTAACCAAACTATTCAACAGCCGGGCAAGCTGTTTGAATTCTTTGCCAAGAACTTGTGCCGGAACCGCAGACCAGACCCAGACCGCTGTGAGCAGAACCAGAGATCCGGATTGCTGTGAGCAGAACCGGTGCCTGATTGACCCACCGAGCAGAGAGAACCGCCGCTGGACGTGTTGACCAGATCGGTGACAAGGCCCATTCATTTCAAAATTAGGAGTGAGTATCCGCCAGAACTGTGTAGAACCCAATCTCTTAGTTAAAATAATCTAATCCAAACTATTTTAACCTAATTAGAACAGCCTCCTAGAAATTGTGTCATCTGTCATTTGTAAAGCTGCACAACTGTCACCTGTCAATTCTGCAGCTGCAAGCTGTCACCTGTCATTTTGAGTTTTACTTTAAATCCGAAAATCTACCTTTATTAAATCGTCCGTATCTCTGGAACCGTTTGTCCTAGGAACGAGATTTAACTTTCATTTTAAAGCTGTGATTCTAGGCTTTCCAACGAACCTAGAGCTGACTTCCTACTATACCTATACTTTTTTCGCAATCTCGATTTACGCACTCGCGAAATTTACTGCGATTTGCGATTTGGCTCAATTTCTCCACTTGTCAAAATAGCAGCTCCATTCTTTCCTTTGTTAAACTCCGTTTGCAACCTGGTAATAACTCATAGAGAATTGCTAAAGTGAGCCTGAACTAATACCAACAAGCATCTCTCCCTCACCCTGAATCTCTAGAGGGAATTAAAATCATTTAGCACATTTTCCCATCTGTTGCCATCACATTTAAAAGCATTTTGGGCCTGTGTTTCAAACTCTACCTGTTTCCTCTAAGCTTGCTGGGGGGAACTGAATTTCAAATTGTATTTGATTGCATTCCTGAGAACTGAGTGCTCCTCTTTCCATCTCCTTCCATTTCTTACATTGCATGGGGGAGGGTGAATTGCCAGAGAAAAAGTGATTACATTGTTGTTGGTTGAAATCGTATCAAGTTTATTTGCTGTACTGCATTTTATTCCACCTTGCATTTCCTTGAAACCATCAAGCATTTTCAGCTACCTCATCCCCTATACTACTCCTAAGTAATCAAGTGTACCACTGGTACATTACCCATTGTGGATCCACATCATATGTCTCAGTGTACTATCAGATATTAATTTATTATAAAAGTGTGATATATATATATATTGTTTAATTTTCCAAATAAACCTTTTAATTTGCAAAACAAACCTACTTCTTGGCTCAGTGGGGTCAGGGGGGTTCTAAGAGGGGGGTGTTATACAAGGGTTGTCACCCAGAGTACTGAACTGGACCTAAACATATATCAATAAGGGTTTCCCTCAGCATCCCAGACTAGGCATTGACTTAGCTGTAGTGTTGAAGTGAAGACGCTTAACATTGCTTTGATGTACACTGAATGGTGTTGCTTTGTTGTACATTGAGGAGTGTTGCTTTGATGTACACTGAGGGGTGTTGCTTTGATGTACACTGAGTGCTGTTGCTTTGTTGTACACTGAGGGGTGTTGCTTTGATGTACACTTAGTGGT
Organism: Ambystoma mexicanum; assembly: GCF_040938575.1. NCBI lineage: Eukaryota > Metazoa > Chordata > Amphibia > Caudata > Ambystomatidae > Ambystoma > Ambystoma mexicanum. Next base: position 110,168,313 of record NC_090927.1, read on the forward strand.
GTTGACTTGCTGCTGGCTACTGAGGGGTGTTGCTTTGTTGGGAACTCTGGGTTGTTGCTTTGTTGTACACTGAGTGGTGTTGCTTTGTTGTACACTGAGTGGTGTTGCTTTGATGTACACTGAGTGCTGTTGCTTTGTTGTACACTGAGGGGTGTTGCTTTGATGTACACTGAGGGGTGTTGCTTTGTTGTACACTGAGGGGTGTTGCTTTGATGTAAACTGAGTGGTGTTGCTTTGTTGTACACTGAGTGGTGTTGCTTTGTTGTACATTGAGGGGTGTTGCTTTGATGTACACTGAATGGTGTTGCTTTGTTGTACATTGAGGGGTGTTGCTTTGATGTACACTGAATGGTGTTGCTTTGTTGTACATTGAGGGGTGTTGCTTGGATGTACACTGAATGGTGTTGCTTTGTTGTACATTGAGGGGTGTTGCTTCGATGTACACTGAATGGTGTTGCTTTGTTGTACATTGAGGGGTGTTGCTTCGATGTACACTGAATGGTGTTGCTTTGTTGTACATTGAGGGGTGTTGCTTTGATGTACACTGAATGGTGTTGCTTTGGTGTACATTGAGGGGTGTTGCTTTGATGTACACTGAATGGTGTTGCTTTGTTGTACATTGAGGGGTGTTGCTTTGATGTACACTGAATGGTGTTGCTTTGTTGTACATTGAGGGGTGTTGCTTTGATGTACACTGAATGGTGTTGCTTTGTTGGACACTTAGTGGTGTTGACTTGCTGCTGGCTACTGAGGGGTGTTGCTTTGTTGGGAACTCTGGGTTGTTGCTTTGTTGTACACTGAGTGGTGTTGCTTTGTTGTACACTGAGTGGTGTTGCTTTGATGTACACTGAGTGCTGTTGCTTTGTTGTACACTGAGGGGTGTTGCTTTGATGTACACTGAGGGGTGTTGCTTTGTTGTACACTGAGGGTTGTTGCTTTGTTGTACACTGAGGGGTGTTGCTTTGATGTACACTGAGTGGTGTTGCTTTGTTGTACACTGAGTGGTGTTGCTTTGTTGTACATTGAGGGGTGTTGCTTTGATGTACACTGAATGGTGTTGCTTTGTTGTACATTGAGGGGTGTTGCTTGGATGTACACTGAATGGTGTTGCTTTGTTTTACATTGAGGGGTGTTGCTTTGATGTACACTGAATGGTGTTGCTTTGTTGTACATTGAGGGGTGTTGCTTTGATGTACACTGAATGGTGTTGCTTTGTTGTACATTGAGGGGTGTTGCTTTGATGTACACTGAATGGTGTTGCTTTGTTGTACACTGAGGGGTGTTGCTTTGATGTACACTGAATGGTGTTGCTTTGTTGTACATTGAGGGGTGTTGCTTGGATGTACACTGAATGGTGTTGCTTTGTTGTACATTGAGGGGTGTTGCTTGGATGTACACTGAATGGTGTTACTTTGTTGTACATTGAGGAGTGTTGCTTTGATGTACACTGAATGGTGTTGCTTTGTTGGACACTTAGTGGTGTTGACTTGCTGCTGGCTACTGAGGGTGTTGCTTTGTTGGGAACTCTGGGTTGTTGCTTTGTTGTACATTGAGTGGTGTTGCTTTGTTGTACACTGAGTGGTGTTGCTTTGATGTACACTGAGTGCTGTTGCTTTGTTGTACACTGAGTGGTGTTGTTTTGATGTACACTGAGTGGTGTTGCTTTGTTGTACACTGAGTGGTGTTGCTTTGTTGTACACTGAGGGGTGTTGCTTTGATGTACACTGAATGGTGTTGCTTTGTTGTACACTGAGTGGTGTTCCTTTGTTGTACACTGAGTGGTGTTGCTTTGATGTACACTGAGTGGTGTTGCTTTGTTGTACACTGAGTGGTGTTGCTTTGATGTACACTGAGGGGTGTTGCTTTCTTGTACACTGAGTGGTGTTGCTTTGTTGTACACTGAGGGGTGTTGCTTTGATGTACACTGAGTCTTGTTGCTTTGTTGTACACTGAGTGGTGTTGCTTTGATGTACACTGAGTGGTGTAGCTTTGTTGTACACTGAGTGGTGTTGCTTTGATGTACACTGAGTGGTGTTGCTTTGTTGTACACTGAGTGGTGTTGCTTTGTTGTACACTGAGTGGTGTTGCTTTGTTGTACACTGAGTGGTGTTGCTTTGATGTACACTGAGTCTTGTTGCTTTGTTGTACACTGAGTGGTGTTGCTGTGATGTACACTGAATGGTGTTGCTTTGTTGGACACTTAGTGGTGTTGACTTGCTGTTGGCTACTGAGGGGTGTTGCTTTGTTGGGAACTCAGGGTTGTTGCTTTGTTGTACACTGAGTGGTGTTGCTTTGATGTACACTGTGTGGTGTTGCTTTGTTGTACACTGAGTGGTGTTGCTTTTATGTACACTGAGGTGTGTTGCTTTGATGTACACTGAATGGTGTTGCTTTGTTGTACACTGAGGGGTGTTGCTTTGATGTACACTGAATGGTGTTGCTTTGTTGTACACTGAGTGGTGTTCCTTTGTTGTACACTGAGTGGTGTTGCTTTGATGTACACTGAGTGGTGTTGCTTTGTTGTACACTGAGTGGTGTTGCTTTGATGTACACTGAGGGGTGTTGCTTTCTTGTACACTGAGTGGTGTTGCTTTGTTGTACACTGAGGGGTGTTGCTTTGATGTACACTGAGTCTTGTTGCTTTGTTGTACACTGAGTGGTGTTGCTTTGATGTACACTGAGTGGTGTAGCTTTGTTGTACACTGAGTGGTGTTGCTTTGTTGTACACTGAGTGGTGTTGCTTTGATGTACACTGAGTCTTGTTGCTTTGTTGTACACTGAGTGGTGCTGCTTTGATGTACACTGAGTGGTGTAGCTTTGTTGTACACTGAGTGGTGTTGCTTTGATGTACACTGAGTGGTGTTGCTTTGTTGTACACTGAGTGGTGTTGCTTTGTTGTACACTGAGTGGTGTTGCTTTGTTGTACACTGAGTGGTGTTGCTTTGATGTACACTGAGTGGTGTTGCTTTGATGTACACCGAGTGCTGTTGCTTTGTTGTACATTGAGGGGTGTTGCTTTGTTGTACACCGAGTGGTGTTGCTTTGATGTACACTGAGTGGTGTTGCTTTGATGTACACCGAGTGCTGTTGCTTTGATGTACACCGAGTGGTGTTGCTTTGATGTACACCGAGTGCTGTTGCTTTGATGTACACCGAGTGCTGTTGCTTTGTTGGACGCAGTAATCGACTGTTCTGTATGTAGAGTCCCCCATGGTATGTACATATTGGGGAGCAGTGTTTGCAGGGTGTGGCCACCCCCTCCGAGTGAAACACATGTTCTCCTTTATGCCAGTGAATAAAAACGATTTACTGAAACCCCGTCACACAGCAAATGCCATTTTTATATTTTATTTGAGAAGAACCACTCGCGTTTTGGAGCGATAGAGGTGATGTCATTGAATACTAAAGGCTGTGATGTTGAGTGTTTGCGATCCTGGAACTGGACAGAATTTACTATGGAAACCCACGCAACCTCCACTTTTGTGGGATGGTGGAGAGGGAAACCTATACCCAGGTCGGATCAAATCATTTTACGGCACATTTAGTAGCAGGAATTGTAAAAAATAACCCATAGGATTTACAGGCAGGTCTAAACATATTACATCTCAGCAACGGGCGTCTAACCTGCTGAGCTGTCTTTATAGCCTTCTACATTAGGATCCCCTTCTCCTCGCATGCCTGCCGACAGACTTGGACAGCCACCCTCCCTTTACGCCCCCCTCTCCTCCCGCCAAACATGCCACGTCGTCTTGTTAATGTTTCCCTTATTTTCTGCACTGGCTTGACAGCATTCGCACAGGAGTTTACCTTTTTGACATGTGGGCGGGGCATGTGGGCAGAGCCTTGTGCAATTGGGCGGATGTGACTATAGTCTTGTGTGACTATGGGCGGGGCCTACATCCCAGGGTTTTTGATTTTCAAATGTAGGCAGGTATGCTCTACATCCGGTTTCGAACCTGCCCCAATTGAAAGCAGTGCCCGCCTTTTGACACTACATTTGACCTTTGAACACCACAGCAGTGCGGTTTTATTGATGAGGTATGTGAGCAGCGCAACCCCTGTATAGGTAAGAGGGGCCTGAGACGTTTAGAAATGAGTCCGCAATGCTTTCACCCGACCTTGGCAATCATCAGTGAAGAGTGGGAGTGAAGAGTGGGATATGGGGTTATCTGCAGTCTGCATCTTTCCGTTTATATGTGCGCGTTGCGGGCCAGAGTTCCATGTTCTTGTTCCATAAAATAATGCTATATTTATTTATTTATTGTATTTGTTGGTAGCGCCCAGACGCAGAGGTATCACAGCGTTATATAACCTTTACACTGCCGCTGGCGAGCTGGTCCGAGGCGAGGCCCCCCCCTTAAGATGTAGATAAGCTTTATAGCTGTCGATTTCCAGGAGACAGCCAGCCGGCAGCTTAAATACTAAATGCCCACTGAAGAGCTCTAAACCCTTCTTTGTCAGCAAAGGGCTGAAAAGGCGGAACTAGTGTTATAAGCCAACGAGGTGATAACACTTCCGTACCGTGGGAAGAGACAACACAGGTGTACGGTGAGCACTTGCAGAGTGCACATTTTACACACCAGGACGAAAATAGAAAAAAAAACATATTTTGCCATGTTACAAGACTACTGACTGGCCACATGAGGACAGTTGCTGGGGGAGCCCACATGGTTCCTCATTTGAAAACGCTGAAAGGCCGTGGCGCCGCCCCTACCGCCTACACCTTCGTCCTCCAGCATGTGTCGGCGCCTAGAACACACACATCTCGCTCTCTCCCAATGTTGCTGCAAGTGGCGCTTGCAGCCTCGCCTTTCTGTCTTCTTTTTTGTATTTGCAACCCTAATCGGTACTTGGTGAAGTTGGCACCCGTGGTTCGCATCGCACGCCCGGCATGAGCCTGTGAAAACCGTCCGCGTTTGGCAGAGTAACATTCTTACTTTTCTCCAGTAGAGGGCAGCACACCCGCACCATCTCTACCCAGCGACGCTGAAAAGAAAGCTTAGACAGGAGCATCGTGCAATTTTTGACCGCACGCCCAGAGAAATCTTTATTTCACATGGCTGTTTTGTACAGCGCTGCAGTCCGCACAGGCCCACTTCATAGCGCTGGGAAACGGCTGGTGGAAGAAGGAGGGTGGGTGCACTGCACACTGATCACTACAGGCCAGAGGCCGCATTCTTGATGATTTTAAAGCTTACATAATAATGTGCAAACCGCCACGTACATCCCCACAGACGCTTCTGACTGTGCACTCGCCACAGCAAATCGATCTGGACCACACAGCCCAGGGATTTGGAGGGGGCGGTGGGGTTAGCGTTTATGGTATTAATTGGTAAGTACACCACACGTGAAGTTGCAGGCCCCCCAAAAGCCGTCTTTAGATAGGTGTCCTGATAGGCGTTCGGACCTCCCTGTGAAGAAGGGACCGTCTAGTCCTGAAAAATGTAACATTGTACATTCAAATTGTGCAGGGGACCGTGAGGTTAAATTCAAATTGCGCAGGGGCGGTGCTGTTGGGTCCTGGAGGATGCACACATTTCAGGTAACTACTGGATAATAGTGTTCGACACGTTGCCGGGTTAAACCCTGTGGAAGTCCCTAGGCAGTGGAAACTTCGGGGCCCCCCAAACCCTGCAAATGACCTCCTGTTACCTCTTCTTTTCGGGCGCCGACATTATGAGTCTACAAAAGAGCGACCACAAACAATATTTACGATTTGTTCAAGAAATGAGTCAAAGCGCCTGAACAAGATAGATTTGTTCTCTTATGGTAGACGGCGAAGTTCCTCAAACGTCCATATATACTTGGTGTTCTCGAAGCTTCTACTTGTGAATACTCCACTGTGGAGTGGAGTCGGCGGGAACTCGCGACACACCAACTCACAGAAAGCTTTGTGGAGGTTTCTTGTGCGCGCGCTCTAGTGGGATAACATCGGACAAGTAGTGTGCACGTCATCACTGGCCTGCTTCCTGATTGGCTAAATGTACTGAGCATTCTGAAAGGGTGCTAATAAGACAATATGCATCTTAAAAGTAAGGATTTAAGTGGGCTGGGACTAGCCGGGGCAGGGGCCTATCCGTTTCCAAAAGGTGCCCGTGAGCCGGGGCTCCCTCCACAAGCACCGACCCCCGCAGGCAGCCCTTTCATACACAGGAGATACGCTCTGTGAAAGGGCTGAATGCAGTGGTGTCTGCGCTGCAAATTAAGAAACGAAAGGAGAAGCGGACGCAGCAGAACGAATGCTAGCAATGCGCCCGCCTCTGCCCTCTTGCAAAGGCAGGAAACGACGTGGCAGGGCCTTTTTGTAAGTGGTCACGGTGAGAGGCGGGTGCATTGCTAGTATTCATTTTTCTGCACCAGCCTCTCCATTTGTTTCTTAATCTGCAGCATTCCCCTGTTGTAAAGCCTTATGCTAGACATTCAGGATGCATCGCAGAAGTACAGACCAGCTGTAGTCTAGATTAGTTCCAGGTAGGCTTTATTTCACATATGTACAACCTGCACAATACTCCAGTTACTCTTCTTATATTTACAGCACGCGTGCACATAGACAGGAACATGTGAAGGTATAACATTACTTATAAAGGAACTGACCCACCGGCCATCCATTCAACCCAGCTCAGGCCCGCAACTGACACTCACAGAACATTCACCCACAGATCCACCCAACATTCTCCTGAGCTACATTCATGCACCAACATTCTACAGCAAGCATCCAGGCCAGTGGCAGGACAAGACTACATTACAACAATTCCCTTTCATAACAGACTCACCGCAGACTCACCACAACATCTCCCTATCACCAAAACCATCTAACCAAAACAAACACCTTCCATTTGGACCTGCCACATCCAAACACAGAGCCTGCCACACTCTGGCACCAACCATACACAGCCAAAGAAGCCAATCATACATCCGGGTGGGAAAACAGGGGGGGATCACGCATTTGCCCCGCCACGGACCCGGTGTCACCACAACCATGACACCCAAGGGATAGTAGTCCAAGTCCAACCATCTAACACACAAAAATAGGTGCTGCCATGACAGGTCAACAATTGCAGAGGTGCTACTGAGATCACTCCTCTTCCTCTTTACACCCTCACAACACATCCAAATACAAATCGCTCCCACTTAACTCCCACATACATCCCACACAATCACCAACACGCTGAAAAACAGTTACTACCACAACCAACAATCAAACTACAACCATTCAGGGAGAACATACGCCCAGAACACTGATCACCAAAATCATGCAAACCAGACACTACCAGACCCATGCCAAGACACCAAAAAACAAATGAAATGCTCCTGGTAGCATTAACTTATTGTTTAACATTGCTATAATAACTAAAACCATAACAGCTTAAAATATTTGGGTACCCTAATAGCCTATACATTCTGAACTCTCCTTAGTGCACTGTATTTACATTTGCCATAAATCCTGAGGCCTTTTCTTCTTTTACTCTAAATTCTTTACTCTACTCACTACCTTCAACAGCATTTGCATTATCTTTTAAAAACCTCACACCTTTTATATTTTTACTCATTAAGCGCGCATCTAATGAGGATTGCCGCACCATCCAAACTCATATGGATGTCCCCATACACTTTGCATTTTCATTTTGCAGAAACTTCACACATTTTATATAAGTGCGCAATTATTGAAAATTGTCGCACCATCCAACCAAAAAAAAAAAACTTGGAGGATGTCCCCAACAACATGACAACCGCCACACTTGCAAAAACAAGCAGTGCGGCCGCCAGAAAAATTTAAAGTTTTAAAACAGTGTCATGTATTAAATATATCTGAATTCCACTTTACTTTTCCTGTATTAACTTTTAGAATTTTAACCATTATGACAAAATGACCTTTGTCAACATACAATATAGTTTACACCATCATGAACCCTTGGGCCACAACATAAAACACATTCCACAAGACAACGGCCCATAACTATCAAAATTATCACTACATAGAACATGCGCAATACATTACCATAGTGTTTCCCCTTGACTACAGTCAAGCTTTTAAAATGTCCCCACCTACCAAAATGGCACTGAAACAACCCGAGTTTTCAACTCCCATATCACTTTCAACATAAAAAAAAACACTTTATAATGGCACATTAAAATTGTCTCACATTCACCACATTGGAAAATCAAAAATATTCTGCATTGTTTCACCTTGGCAGGGAGTAAAACATGTCCCCCTTTCCATTAAATATTAATACGCAAAAAAAAAAATGTTTGTTACACATAATCTGAAATACAAAACCTGACCTTTCATACACACTAAGAAACATGCGTGGTACTCTAGCCTCTAGGTGCCATCTGTCACTACATGCACCTCTAATGTGTCACACAGTTCATACTTTATTGTGGTAAAACTTGCCACGCCGTGTGCTTCAACACTGCCAAAGAAACCTTGCACCATCATGAACTCCTCACTCCAAAACATTGATGCAGTTCCATTTTCCGAACGAAAAAGAAAAAAAATGTATATGTAATAACCCATTTCAGTACTCATCTGCTTTTCACTGCAACCTCTCCAAACACCAAATCCATTATATATTAAATGATGGCAGCCGTAATTAGTAGGGAAAAAAACACAATCCCACTGGTGGAACGCAGCTTGAACCCTTGCACGGGAACACCATCTCCACCCCCCTCCCCGGTTATGTAATCGAATCGTCAGCACTTAACATACACCCCTTGTTGGAGCCCTCCTCGATTTGTCCATTCCACTTAAATGACTAATTAAAAGGTGATGGTAATGAGGATTACATTTGTATGGGAGGGGCTAGAGTGGCTGTGAGAGACATATTCAGGAGGAAATAGACAAGGTGTGTATGTGTAAAGGCTACCGGTCAGTGCGGGGGCGGGGGGGGGGGAGCAAATCTAGTGTCTCTGTAAATAATCTAAATTCCCGGTGATGGCTGTGGAGTGTAGGGGGAACTGGAGCCATTGATTTTGAGGGTTCCAGAGACACAACAAGACAGTCTGTGGGCGGCATGGCATATGTTTATTTATTTAATTGTTTTTTTTTTTATAGAGTGCCTAATACTGTGCCCGAGTTCGGTTTCTAAGCGCGGATCGAGTATTCAACCCTCTGTTGCTCTGCGTGGTCTTGCTTCCACGCCCAGTGCGTTGCCCCAGTGCTGTCCTTCGTTATGTGCATTAAGCCAAGTTCAGTGTGAGTGCAGTGATGGGGCTAGAATGCAGGGATCTGCTGGTGGTACAGGTGGGATATGGTCAGTGCGTGGTCAGTATGGGTCCAGTGATGGGGCTAGAATGCAGGGATCTGCTGGTGGTACGGGTGGGCTATGGTCAGTGCGTGGTCAGTGTGGGTGCAGTGATGGGGCTAGAATGCAGGGATCTGCTGGTGGAACGGGTGGGCTATGGTCAGTGCGTGGTCAGTGTGGGTGCAGTGATGGGGCTAGAATGCAGGGATCTGCTGGTGGTACGGGTGGGCTATGGTCAGTGCGTGGTCAGTGTGGGTGCAGTGATGGGGCTAGAATGCAGGGATCTGCTGGTGGTACAGGTGGGATATGGTCAGTGCGTGGTCAGTGTGGGTGCAGTGATGGGGCTAGAATGCAGGGATCTGCTGGTGGTACGGGTGGGATATGGTCAGTGTGGGTGCAGTGATGGGGCTAGAATGCAGGGATCTGCTGGTGGTACGGGTGGGCTATGGTCAGTGTGGGTGCAGTGATGGGGCTAGAATGCAGGGATCTGCTGGTGGTACGGGTGGGATATGGTCAGTGCGTGGTCAGTGTGGGTGCAGTGATGGGGCTAGAATGCAGGGATCTGCTGGTGGTACGGGTGGGCTATGGTCAGTGCGTGGTCAGTGTGGGTGCAATGATGGGGCTAGAATGCAGGGATCTGCTGGTGGTAAGGGTGGGTTATGGTCAGTGTGTGGTCAGTGTGGGTGCAGTGATGAGGCTAGAATGCAGGGATCTGCTGGTGGTACGGGTGGGATATGGTCAGTGCGTGCGCAGTGATGGCGCTAGAATGCAGGGATCTGCTGGTGGTACGGGTGGGATATGGTCAGTGCGTGGTCAGTGTGGGCGCAGTGATGGCGCTAGAATGCAGGGATCTGCTGGTGGTACGGGTGGGATATGGTCAGTGCGTGGTCAGTGTGGGCGCAGTGATGGGGCTAGAATGCAGGGATCTGCTGGTGGTACGGGTGGGATATGGTCAGTGCGTGGTCAGTGTGGGTGCAGTGATGGGGCTAGAATGCAGGGATCTGCTGGTGGTAGGGGTGGGATATGGTCAGTGTGTGGTCAGTGTGGGTGCAGTGATGAGGCTAGAATGCAGGGATCTGCTGGTGGTAAGGGTGGGTTATGGTCAGTGTGTGGTCAGTGTGGGTGCAGTGATGAGGCTAGAATGCAGGGATCTGCTGGTGGTACGGGTGGGATATGGTCAGTGCGTGGTCAGTGTGGGCGCAGTGATGGGGCTAGAATGCAGGGATCTGCTGGTGGCACGGGTGGGATATGGTCAGTGCGTGGTCAGTGTGGGTGCAGTGATGGGGCTAGAATGCAGGGATCTGCTGGTGGTACGGGTGGGCTATGGTCAGTGCGTGGTCAGTGTGGGTGCAGTGATGGGGCTAGAATGCAGGGATCTGCTGGTGGTACGGGTGGGCTATGCTCAGTGCGTGGTCAGTGTGGGTGCAGTGATGGGGCTAGAATGCAGGGATCTGCTGGTGGTACGGGTGGGCTATGCTCAGTGCGTGGTCAGTGTGGGTGCAGTGATGGGGCTAGAATGCAGGGATCTGCTGGTGGTACGGGTGGGCTATGGTCAGTGCGTGGTCAGTGTGGGTGCAGTGATGGGGCTAGAATGCAGGGATCTGCTGGTGGAACGGGTGGGCTATGGTCAGTGCGTGGTCAGTGTGGGTGCAGTGATGGGGCTAGAATGCAGGGATCTGCTGGTGGTACGGGTGGGCTATGCTCAGTGCGTGGTCAGTGTGGGTGCAGTGATGGGGCTAGAATGCAGGGATCTGCTGGTGGTACGGGTGGGATATGGTCAGTGCGTGGTCAGTGTGGGTGCAGTGATGGGGCTAGAATGCAGGGATCTGCTGGTGGTACGGGTGGGATATGGTCAGTGCGTGGTCAGTGTGGGTGCAGTGATGGGGCTAGAATGCAGGGATCTGCTGGTGGTACGGGTGGGATATGGTCAGTGCGTGGTCAGTGTGGGTGCAGTGATGGGGCTAGAATGCAGGGATCTGCTGGTGGTACGGGTGGGATATGGTCAGTGTGGGTGCAGTGATGGGGCTAGAATGCAGGGATCTGCTGGTGGTACGGGTGGGCTATGGTCAGTGCGTGGTCAGTGTGGGTGCAGTGATGGGGCTAGAATGCAGGGATCTGCTGGTGGTACGGGTGGGCTATGGTCAGTGCGTGGTCAGTGTGGGTGCAGTGATGGCGCTAGAATGCAGGGATCTGCTGGTGGTACGGGTGGGATATGGTCAGTGCGGGTGCAGTGATGGGGCTAGAATGCAGGGATCTGCTGGTGGTACGGGTGGGATATGGTCAGTGCGGGTGCAGTGATGGGGCTAGAATGCAGGGATCTGCTGGTGGTACGGGTGGGATATGGTCAGTGCGTGGTCAGTGTGGTTGCAGTGATGGGGCTAGAATGCAGGGATCTGCTGGTGGTACGGGTGGGATATGGTCAGTGCGTGGTCAGTGTGGGTCCAGTGATGGGGCTAGAATGCAGGGATCTGCTGGTGGTACGGGTGTGATATGGTCAGTGCGTGGTCAGTGTGGGTGCAGTGATGGGGCTAGAATGCAGGGATCTGCTGGTGGTACGGGTGGGCTATGGTCAGTGCGTGGTCAGTGTGGGTCCAGTGATGGGGCTGGAATGCAGGGATCTGCTGGTGGTACGGGTGGGCTATGGTCAGTGCGTGGTCAGTGTGGGTGCCGTGATGGGGCTAGAATGCAGGGATCTGCTGGTGGTACGGGTGGGCTATGGTCAGTGCGTGGTCAGTGTGGGTGCAGTGATGGCGCTAGAATGCAGGGATCTGCTGGTGGTACGGGTGGGATATGGTCAGTGCGTGGTCAGTGTGGGTGCAGTGATGGGGCTAGAATGCAGGGATCTGCTGGTGGTACGGGTGGGATATGGTCAGTGCGTGGTCAGTGTGGGTGCAGTGATGGGGCTAGAATGCAGGGATCTGCTTGTGGTACGGGTGGGATATGGTCAGTGCGTGGTCAGTGTGGGTGCAGTGATGGGGCTAGAATGCAGGGATCTGCTGGTGGTACGGGTGGGATATGTTCAGTGCGTGGTCAGTGTGGGTGCAGTGATGGGGCTAGAATGCAGGGATCTGCTGGTGGTACGGGTGGGCTATGGTCAGTGCGTGGTCAGTGTGGGTGCAGTGATGGGGCTAGAATGCAGGGATCTGCTGGTGGTATGGGTGGGATATGGTCAGTGCGTGGTCAGTGTGGTTGCAGTGATGGGGCTAGAATGCAGGGATCTGCTGGTGGTACGGGTGGGATATGGTCAGTGCGGGTGCAGTGATGGGGCTAGAATGCAGGGATCTGCTGGTGGTACGGGTGGGCTATGGTCAGTGCGTGGTCAGTGTTGGTGCAGTGATGGGGCTAGAATGCAGGGATCTGCTGGTGGTACGGGTGGGCTATGCTCAGTGCGTGGTCAGTGTGGGTGCAGTGATGGGGCTAGAATGCAGAGATCTGCTGGTGGTACGGGTGGGATATGGTCAGTGCGTGGTCAGTGTGGGTGCAGTGATGGGGCTAGAATGCAGGGATCTGCTGGTGGTACGTGTGGGATATGGTCAGTGCGTGGTCAGTGTGGGTGCAGTGATGGGGCTAGAATGCAGGGATCTGCTGGTGGTACGGGTGGGATATGGTCAGTGCGGGTGCAGTGATGGGGCTAGAATGCCGGGATCTTCTTGTGGTACGGGTGGGATATGGTCAGTGCGTGGTCAGTGTGGGTGCAGTGATGGGGCTAGAATGCAGGGATCTGCTTGTGGTACATTTGGGATATGGTCAGTGATGGGGCTAGAATGCAGGGATTTGCTTGTGGTACAGGTGGGATATGGTCAGTGCGTGGTCAGTGTGGGTGCAGTGATGGGGCTAGAATGCCGGGATCTGCTGGTGGTACGGGTGGGATATGGTCAGTGTGGGTGCAGTGACGGGGCTAGAATGCAGGGATCTGCTGGTGGTACGGGTGGGATATGGTCAGTGTGGGTGCAGTGATGGGGCTAGAATGCAGGGATCTACTTTTGGTACAGGTGGGATATGGTCAGTGTGTGGTCAGTGTGGGTGCAGTGATGGGGCTAGAATGCAGGGATCTGCTGGTGGTACGGGTGGGATATGGTCAGTGTGTGGTCAGTGTGGGTCCAGTGATGGGGCTAGAATGCAGGGATCTGCTGGTGGTACAGGTGGGATATGGTCAGTGTGTGCTCAGTGTGGGTGCAGTGATGGGGCTAGAATGTAGGGATCTGCTGGTGGTACGGGTGGGATATGGTCAGTGTGTGGTCAGTGTGGGTGCAGTGATGGGGCTAGAATGCAGGGATCTGCTGGTGGTACAGGTGGGATATGGTCAGTGCGTGGCCAGTGTGGGTGCAGTGATGGGGCTAGAATGCAGGGATCTGCTTGTGGTACAGGTGGGATATGGTCAGTGCGTGGTCAGTGTGGGTGCAGTGATGGGGCTAGAATGCAGGGATCTGTTGGTGGTACGGGTGGGATATGGTCAGTGTGGGTGCAGTGATGGGGCTAGAATGCAGGGATCTGCTGGTGGTACGGGTGGGATATGGTCAGTGTGGATGCAGTGATGGGGCTAGAATGCAGGGATCTGCTGGTGGTACGGGTGGGATATGTTCAGTGTGTGGTCAGTGTGGGTGCAGTGATGGGGCTAGAATGCAGGGATCTGCTTGTGGTACGGGTGGGATATGGTCAGTGCGGGTGCAGTGATGGGGCTAGAATGCAGGGATCTGCTTGTGGTACAGGTGGGATATGGTCAGTGCGTGGTCAGTGTGGGTGCAGTGATGGGGCTAGAATGCAGGGATCTGCTGGTGGTACGGGTGGGATATGGTCAGTGTGGGTGCAGTGATGGGGCTAGAATGCAGGGATCTGCTTGTGGTACATGTGGGATATGGCCAGTGTGTGGTCAGTGTGGGTCCAGTGATGGGGCTAGAATGCAGGGATCTGCTGGTGGTACAGGTGGGATATGGTCAGTGCGTGGTCAGTGTGGGTGCAGTGATGGCGCTAGAATGTAGGGATCTGCTGGTGGTACGGGTGGGATATGGTCAGTGTGTGGTCAGTGTGGGTCCAGTGATGGGGCTAGAATGCAGGGATCTGCTGGTGGTACGGGTGGGATATGGTCAGTGTGTGGTCAGTGTGGGTCCAGTGATGGGGCTAGAATGCAGGGATCTGCTGGTGGTACAGGTGGGATATGGTCAGTGTGTGGTCAGTGTGGGTCCAGTGATGGGGCTAGAATGCAGGGATCTGCTGGTGGTACAGGTGGGATATGGTCAGTGTGGGTGTAGGAGAGTGCGCGAGTGATCCATGTGCAGACCTTCTGCTCCGTGGAATCCCTGCCCTTTGTAAGCCACCGTAGAGGAAGGGGCTGGGAGGAGAGGTGGGAGAGGTGGGGCAAGGTGGGCACAGGACAACTTCTCCAGGGCTGGAAATGGGAAAAACGTATTGGGGGAACCCTCTCATCCTTGGAGGGGTGGAGGTATGGGGGAGGAGTGGGCAAGGACGAGGCGCGTGGACCCAGGCCAGGTCACGCAATACAGTATCTCTTCATTGAACCCAATCCTGGCAATTTGCATAAAAGCAAAGAGCATTATGGGAACATAACTATGTCCAGAATATTTCATTTTAAACATGTCTTATTGATATTCATCAAGTAACACGTCTGAGAGGATAATGGAAGTTGGGGTCTGCAGTTTTAATTGGTCACTCCACTCACCCTAAGATAAACAATTCTCTACATTGCAGGTCATATATACCAGTCTGGACTGCTACAACAAGCACGTGAGGCTTTGGCGGTTTCTGTATTCAATTGCTCATGGCGAACGCGGGCTGCTCGCTGATGTGATAATAACTTGGCTTCAGGAAAGATTTCGCTTGGATTATCCTTCTCTGGAACAGAGTTCACGCTTCATTGAGCAGACTGCTCCCAGGAGACAGTCTTCTGAAGTCTACTCGTTCGTGAGTGGTGTGGGCAAGCCCATGAGTCAGGGTGCCATGGCAAGACTTTATTTGGTGCCCTGCTCCGTGTGCGTGTCCTTTCCATCCAACGAAGGGGCTGACGGAGCCCCATTAGAGAGGCATCTCAGCTAGTTTGGATCAGGGGAGACTGTTTCTGTGCTAATGGCTTCAGAGGTGTCTGTGGACCTGGGTTTTAATCTTCGTGGATGCCTACTGCTCCGTTCACCCCTATATTCCTGCTAATGGCTATTGGCTATACTCTCCATGGGGCTCCAGGAGATGGGGGCCGGGGAACAGCCCAGTCAGACATCTTGGATTTCTTTGCATTGGGGGGGAGGGGGTTGTGTGTCTTGCCTGGCTGTCGCAGGGGAAGCTGGGGGCCTAAAAGAGCCTGATTGCGCATGGCTACATTTTGATTCACGGTAGAGCCGGTTGGTCAATACAGCAGGTCTAGTGGTTGATGGCCCCTACATGCCCCTCGTGGCGTTTGTTGGCCACTTAAAGGTGGGTGCTTGGAAGGGTAGGTGGGCCAAGGTGGTCACGGGACTCTTGTCCCAGCCAATAAACAACTGGGAGTGCGGCTATCCTGAGGATGGCTGCAAGCATACTCTGCCATCTTTGTGTTGCGAAGACCTAGCTTGTCGACCAACCAGGTTAACAGAAAGACAGACAAATACTCAAATATACTCCATTCCAAGTCACAATATGCATTAATTATGGCTATCCTGGAACCAAAGCAAAGTCTATTATTTGCTAGGCCTGGGATCCCAGCTCTAGTGGAGAAGTTTCCAGAACCAGATAAATTTGCAAGACACATGGGGGAGATTTCTGGAGATGGTCTTGGAGTGAATCTTCAGGGAGGTGCAGTTTCGGTCTCAGTATTGTTCTTTTCTCTCTTCCTCTCCTTTTTCCCTTTCCCCTTCTTACCCTAGTAGTTATATGGATTTTGTTATTTATACTTTTTCTGTGTTAAGACCATACATAGTAAATAAAAATATAAAAAATGATCAACTTCTTTTTTTAAGGAAAAAGGTAAATTGATAGTCTTTTCACGTGTTCTTTACAGATTCAGGCCCCCGGCAGAAGGCAGTGAGTTCACAGCCGGGTAAGTCTGTCTCCAGGGTTTGAAGCTGCTTCCGTGTCACTTTAACACATAATCAAACAACGGTGTAATAATCAGGCAATAACGTTCTTACAATGCTAAGCTTAGAATAACATACGCAAGGATTAATAAAACTAATCATACAATATAATAAAAGGCCAGATGTATGTTTGTCTGATGCAGCATGCGTAGTAGAGACTGCCCGCTTCGCCTGTTCTCAACGCTCGAGGGAGTTGTTGCCTAAGGATATAGCTGTTGCCTTAGGATATATTGTGGTCCTACTGTTTGTCCGATGCAGTCAAGCGCAGTAGAGACTGCCCTCTTCCCCTGTTGTCACAGCTAGAGGGAGCTGTTGCCTAAGGATATAGCTGTTGCCTTAGGATATATTGTGGTCCTACTGTTTGTCCGATGCAGTCATGCGCAGTAGAGACTGCCCGCTTCACCTGTTGTCACAGCTAGAGGGAGCTGTTGCCTTAGGAAATAAGCTGTTGCAAAATATTTGTTTTCTATTAACATGAGTTACCAACAAATAAACCACATAATATATTAACCCTCTGGAAATGTCTCTCCTCACGCACTTTGGCCCGTGTACACAGGCTTTCATTCACACTAGTATTTGTATAATCCTCTAGTTATGACATCCCTGCTAGCCTCCTATAGTATCCTCCTGGCGTGAAATCACAACTAGTCATTCGTATTAATATCTTCACGTTCTGATAATTGATCTAGCCGATTATATCTTAAAGCTACTGTTGTAATAATGTAACTACTCAATTCTATCACAGTCCTCTCGCTATGACATCGTAACTTGACGAGCGTACATGGCCCACACTCTCATCCCCTTTAACACCTGGCCTCTGGCTTAATCTAATGAAAAAGGTTTTACAGTTGATAAATAAAATCAATGTGGATTCCGTTTGAATTTCTTAAAAACGAACATGCTGCTTTTAATGTGCTGCAGAAAAACATGTTAACAGTTGAATACAATGCTTCTTAAAGATGCTTTGTGCTTTAAGACACGTAATGATATTCAGCTCGATTCTTGCTTAAAAGTGTTCAACTCCAGCAGTGCACACAATAAACATACTGCCATGAACAGTCCCGCAAGGCTGCAAAGTGTCACAGAATTCCATGTATTGGAAAAACTGGTCGCGGCGTTGATAAAGCGCTGCAGCGGCAGCTGGAATTGTACTCTGTGGCGGCTCAAGCGGCAGGCGCTGTGACCTCACAAATGAAGTGCAATAACTGGTTACAGAGCAGTAGTGATGCCATTTTCTTACAAGCTAGTAGTGATGTCAGAGCTAGCCTGTAATAACATTATTTACAGGCTTCTATACGTTATTGCAGACTGCTATGTATTAGGTCATACTCCTATGGTGTGATATTGCAACTAGCAGATGATATCATAATCATTTAGTTATATGGCAACTAACAGATCATAGCATAAATAACCCTATTGTTGTGACGTTATTAGCCAATTACATCATAGTCAGAGGGTTGGAACATCAAAACGAGCAGGGTATACTATATCCCTACACTTCTGATGTCATAGCTAGTCATATCACCATCCTATCATTGCGATATCGCCACTAGTAGATTATATCACGATCCTAACATTGCGATATCGTCACTAGCAGATCATATCGTGATCCTAACATTGCGATAACGCCACAAGCAGTTTATGTTATGATCCTATCATTGCGATATCGCCACTAGCAGATTATATCATGATCCTATCATTGCGATATCGCCACTAGCAGATTATATCATGATCCTAGCATTCCGATATTGTCACTAGCAGATTATATCATGATCCTAGCATTGCGATATTGTCACTAGCAGATTATATTATAGTGTAGTGCCGTGACAGTTTATTTATCCAATTATTTCATAATCTTGTAGTATCATAACTAGCACATTATAGCATGATCCTATCATTGCAATATCATTACTGGCAGATTATATAATGCGCCTATCATTGTGACAACATGAGTAGCAGGTTATGTAATGATCCTACCATTGCTACTTCGTGACTATCTAATTGTATCATAATCCTAGCATTGTGATGTCAGTGGCCATGTACTGATGGAAAGTGGATGGGAGACCGCCTCGTCCCCTTGGAAGGGCACGCTAAGGAAAAGCGCTTGGATGCAAGTATAGCCTTTGTGAGCACAGTGTCATTTCACTAACTTTGACACGAATACATACTGCTTCAAATTTAGAATACCACTTGTCAGTGTTGTAGTGTAGTCTTGTCTTGCCACTGGCCTGGATGCTTGCTGTAGAATGTTGGTGCATGAATGCAGCTCAGGAGAATGTTGGGTGGATCTGTGGGTGAATGTTCTGTGAGTGTCAGTTGCGGGCCTGAGCTGGGTTGAATGGATGGCCGGTGGGTCAGCTCCTTTATAAGTAATGTTATACCTTCACATGTTCCTGTCCATGTGCACGCGTGCTGTAAATATAAGAAGAGTAACTGGAGTATTGTGCAGATTGTACATATGTGAAATAAAGCCTACCTGGAACCAAACCTAGACTACAGCTGGTCTGTGCTTCAGAAGTGCACTCTGGATGTCTAGCATTAAGGCTTTATAACAGTCAGTTGGGTGTTATAAGAATAATGTATCCCCTGTCCAGGACCTCCTAAGGGTAAACCAGGTCTGTGTATCTGTAAAGCACCCCACTTTTGTAGTCATGCTTTCTCTAACCACAAGTCCCTCTGTGACTTAAGTGCTGCTCATATCTATCCTTGGAGGTACATTATTCTGTATTGTCAAAATCAGAGTTCAAATTGGGCTGCAAATGCAAAGTAAGGCTGCATATTCTTGAGTCATGCCTCCGAGCCTAGAGTAATACCAGCTCTACTCCAGGGATCACGGGTCAACCCCCTACCCCACTAAGAGTCCCTGGCTTTAAGTGGGCTGGGACTCTCACTGATGGAGGTGGTCTGTGAAGATGTGGCACCTTCTGGTACCCTCATCCCACAGTTCCTCTAGGATCTTCAGTTCGACTCTCCGCCCACACGCATGTGACCCGCTCTACAATGTCACCCTTTGTTTCCACGCCTACCTCCTGATCTCAGGGGCCTACCATTCTCAAAAGGCAACAGTCATATCCTTCACAGAGCCACTGCGCATCTCTTCAAAGCCCTCCGGATCCATTCCCCCAAAGAACAGCATCCACTGCAAACATCTTCAGGGTGGGCCTTTCACCCTGCATCTATAAATAGACGGGCAATAGTCCATAGTACCTACTGTAGGAATTTGGCCGCAAAATCAATTAGATTGAATACCTTTCCTATTTCCACTCGGTTTGAAAATTGTAATTTGTTGTTTCAGATCGTTTTTGTACACGTGTGTCTGGTGGTAATATCTTGACTCAGCACTATGTGAGTGAACTCTTTGATTTGAATTCCCACATAATGGCTCCCATTTTTATCAATGATGGAGGTTTGGGCTGACAGTCTCTAGGCTTCGGTTGACAGGATGGCTATGGATTCCCACAACCCTAATATTAGGATGCATGATAGCAGAATTATTACCCTTTTGGACCACCCCTTGTGAATGTGGGAAACGTTCTTCAAGCCCTCCTACTTCCCTATCACGACGACACCACAGTTATTGGGGACTTGTAAGTCTATGTTATCATTGATTTCTACTTTGACCGTCTTCCAGGTAGGCTTAACCGTCACACAATGCCACAGGATGTGCATTAGAGTCGCGGTTGCATATCTGCATGCACAGCAAGGCTATGTATTGCCCAGATGCTTTCTGGATATTTCTTCTGGGGTCCTGTATGCTCAGGGGAATATTTTAATGTGACACGTCCTGATGCTACAATCCCCCTACCTTCACCTCAGTCCCAACATCTCATGCACCAAGATAGCAATCCCCCAACCTTCACCTCAGTTCCAACATCTCATGCAACAAGATAGCAATCCCCCTACCTTCACCTCAGTTCCAACATCTCATGCAACAAGATAGCAATTCCTCTACCTTCACTTCCCTTTCAACATCTCATGCACCAAGATAGCAATCCCGCTACCTTCACCTCAGTTCCAACATCTCATGCACCAAGATAGCAATCCCGCTACCTTCACTTCCCTTTCAACATCTCATGCATCAAGATAGCAATTCCTCTCCCGTTTCTTCTCTTCCCACGTGGCATTCACAAAGATAGCAATTCCTCTCCTTTTCCTAACCTCCCACATCTCATGCAGCAAGATATCATTTCCTCTCCTTTTCCTTACCTCCCACATCTCAAGCACCAAAATAGCAATTCCTCTCCTTTTCCTTACCTCCCACATCTCATGCAGCAAGATAGCATTTCCTCTCCTTTTCCTTACCTCCCACATCTCAAGCACCAAAATAGCAATTCCTCTCCTTTTGCTTACCTTCCCACATTTCCTGCATCGAGGTAGCAATTCCTCTCCCTTTGCTTACCTTCCCACGTCTCATGCACCAAGATAGCAATTCCTCTCCCGTTTCTTCTCTTCCCACGTGGCATTCACAAAGATAGCAATTCCTCTCCTTTTCCTTACCTTCCCACATCTCATGCACCAAAATAGCAATTCCTCTCCTTTTGCTTATCTTCCCAAATCTCATGCACCAAGACAGCTATTCCCCTCCTTTTGCTTACCTTCCCACCTCTCATGCACCAAAATAGCAATTCCTCTCCTTTTCCTTACCTTCCCACATCTCATACACCAAAATAGCAATTCCTCTCCTTTTGCTTACCTTCCCACATTTCCTGCATCGAGGTAGCAATTCCTCGATCATCACTTTCTTTCCCATATCGCATGCACCAAGACAGCAATTGCTCTGCCGTTCCTTCGCTTCCCACGTCTCATGCACCAAGATAGCAATTCCCCTCCCGTTTCTTCTCTTCCCACGTGGCATTCACAAAGATAGCAATTCCTCTCCTTTTCCTTACCTCCCATATCTCATGCAGCAAGGTAGCATTTCCTCACCTTTTGCTTACCTTGCCACATCTCATGCACCAAAATAGCAATTCCTCTCCTTTTGCTTACCTTCCCACGTCTCAAGCACCAAGATAGCAATTCCTCCCCTTTTGCTTACCTTCCCACATTTCCTGCATCGAGGTAGCAATTCCTCGATCATCACTTTCTTTCCCATATCACATGCACCAAGACAGCAATTGCTCTCCCGTTCCTTCTCTTCCCACGTCTCATGCACCAAGATAGCAATTCCTCTCCCGTTTCTTCTCTTCCCACGTGGCATTCACAAAGATAGCAATTCCTCTCCTTTTCCTTACCTTCCCACATCTCATGCACCAAAATAGCAATTCCTCTCCTTTTGCTTACCTTCCCATCTCTCATGCACCAAAATAGCAATTCCTCTCCTTTTCCTTACCTTCCCACATCTCATGCACCAAGACAGCAATTGCTCTCCTTTTCCTTACCTCCCACATCTCATGCAGCAAGATAGCAATTCCTCTCCCGTTTCTACACTTCCCACGTGGCATTCACAAAGATAGCAATTCCTCTCCTTTTCCTTAACTCCCACATCTCATGCAGCAAGATAGCATTTCCTCACCTTTTGCTTACCTTCCCACGTCTCAAGCACCAAGATAGCAATTCCTCCCCTTTTGCTTACCTTCCCACATTTCCTGCATCGAGGTAGCAATTCCTCGATCATCACTTTCTTTCCCATATCGCATGCACCAAGACAGCAATTGCTCTCCCGTTCCTTCTCTTCCCACGTCTCATGCACCAAGATAGCAATTCCTCTCCCGTTTCTTCTCTTCCCACGTGGCATTTACAAAGATAGCATTTCCTCACCTTTTGCTTACCTTCCCACGTCTCAAGCACCAAGATAGCAATTCCTCCCCTTTTGCTTACCTTCCCACATTTCCTGCATCGAGGTAGCAATTCCTCGATCATCACTTTCTTTCCCATATCGCATGCACCAAGACAGCAATTGCTCTCCCGTTCCTTCTCTTCCCACGTCTCATGCACCAAGATAGCAATTCCTCTCCCGTTTCTTCTCTTCCCACGTGGCATTTACAAAGATAGCATTTCCTCACCTTTTGCTTACCTTCCCACGTCTCAAGCACCAAGATAGCATTTCCTCACCTTTTGCTTACCTTCCCACATCTCATGCACCAAAATAGCAATTCCTTTCCTTTTGCTTAGTTTCCCACATCTCAAGCACCAAGATAGCAATTCCTCTCTCGTTCCTTCCCATGTCTCATGCATCAAGATAGCAATTCCTCTCCCATTCCTTCCCTTGCCACGTCTCATGCACCAAGATAGCAATTCCTCTCCCTTTCCTTCCCTTCCCACGTCTCATGCACCTAGATAGCAATTCCTCTCCCGTTTCTTCTCTTCCCACATCTCATGCACCAAGATAGCAATTCCTCTCCTTTTGCTTACCTTCCCAGATCTCATTCACCAAGATAACAATTCCTTTCCCTTTGGTTATCTTCCCACATTTCCTGCACAGAGGTAGCAATTCCTATATCATCACTTACTTTCCCATATCTCATGCACCAAGACAGCTATTCCTCTCCTTTTGCTTACCTTCCCACCTCTCATGCACCAAAATAGAAATTCCTCTCCTTTTCCTTACCTTCCCACATCTCATGCACCAAAATAGCAATTCCTCTCCTTTTGCTTACCTTCCCACATCTCAAGCACCAAGATAGCAATTCCTCTCCCGTTCCTTCTCTTCCCACGTCTCATGCACCAAGATAGCAATTCCTCTCCCGTTTCTTCTCTTCGCACGTGGCATTCACAAAGATAGCAATTCCTCTCCTTTTTTTTACCTCCCACATCTCATGCAGCAAGATAGCATTTCCTCACCTTTTGCTAACCTTCCCACATCTCATGCACCAAAATAGCAATTCCTCTCCTTTTCCTTACCTTCCCACATCTAATTCACCAAGATAGCAATTCCTCTCCCTTTCCTTACCTTCCCACATCTCATGCACAAAGATAGCAATTCCTCTCCTTTTCCTTCCCTTCCCACATCTCATGCACCAAGATAGCAATTTCTCTCCTTTTCCTTACCTTCCCACATCTCAAGCACCAAGATAGCAATTCCTCTCCTTTTCCTTACCTTCCCACATCTCAAGCACCAAGATAGCAATTCCTCTACTTTTCCTTACCTTCCCACATCTAATTTACCAAGATAGCAATTCCTCTCCCTTTCCTTACCTTCCCACCTCTCATGCACCAAGATAGCAATTCCTCTCCTTTTTCTTACCTTCCCACGTCTAATTCACCAAGATAGCAATTCCTCTCCTTTTGCTTACCTTCCCACATCTCATGCACCAAAATAGCAATTCCTCTCCTTTTGCTTACCTTCCCACATCTCATGCACCAAAATAGCAATTCCTCTCCTTTTGCTTACCTTCCCACATTTCCTGCATCGAGGTAGCAATTCCTATATCATCACTTACTTTCCCACATCTCATGCACCAAGACAGCAATTGCTCTCCCGTTCCTTCTCTTCCCATTTCTCATGCACCAAGATAGCAATTCCTCTCCTGTTTCTTCTCTTTCCACGTGGTATGCACCGAGATAGCAATTCCTCTCCTGTTTCTTCTCTTTCCACGTGGTATGCACCAAGATAGCAATTCCTCTTCTGTTTCTTCTCTTTCCACGTGGTATGCACCAAGATAGCAATTCCTCTCCTTTTGCTTACCTTCCCACATCTCAAGCACCAAGATAGCAATTCCTCTCCTTTTGCTTACCTTCCCACATCTCAAGCACCAAGATAGCAATTCCTATCCTTTTGCTTACCTTCCCACATCTCAAGCACCAAGATAGCAATTCCTCTCCTTTTGCTTACCTCCCCACATCTCAAGCACCAAGATAGCAATTCCTCTCCTTTTGCTTACCTTCCCAGATCTCATTCACCAAGATAACAATTCCTTTCCCTTTGCTTATCTTCCCACATTTCCTGCACAGAGGTAGCAATTCCTATATCATCACTTACTTTCCCATATCTCATGCACCAAGACAGCTATTCCTCTCCTTTTGCTTACCTTCCCACGTCTCAAGCACCAAGATAGCAATTCCTCTCCCTTTGATTACCTTCCCACATCTCATGCACCAAAATAGCAATTCCTCTCCTTTTCCTTACCTTCCCACATCTCATGCACCAAAATAGCAATTCCTCTCCTTTTGCTTACCTTCCCACGTCTCAAGCACCAAGATAGCAATTCCTCCCCCTTTGCTTACCTTCCCACATTTCCTGCATCGAGGTAGCAATTCCTCGATCATCACTTTCTTTCCCATATCGCATGCACCAAGACAGCAATTGCTCTCCCGTTCCTTCTCTTCCCACATCTCATGCACCAAGATAGCAATTCCTCTCCTGTTTCTTCTCTTCGCACGTGGCATTCACAAAGATAGCAATTCCTCTCCTTTTCCTTACCTCCCACATCTCATGCAGCAAGATAGCATTTCCTCACCTTTTGCTTACCTTCCCACATCTCATGCACCAAAATAGCAATTCCTCTCCTTTTCCTTACCTTCCCACATCTAATTCACCAAGATAGCAATTCCTCTCCTTTTCCTTACGTTCCCACATCTCATGCACCAAGATAGCAATTCCTCTCCCTTTCCTTACCTTCCCACATCTCATCCACCAAGATAGCAATTCCTCTCCTTTTCCTTACCTTCCCACATCTCATGCACGAAGATCGCAATTCCTCTCCTTTTCCTTACCTTCCCACACCTCAAGCACCAAGATAGCAATTCCTCTCCTTTTCCTTACCTTCCCACATCTAATTCACCAAGATAGCAATTCCTCTCCCTTTCCTTACCTTCCCACATCTCATGTACCAAGATAGCAATTCCTCTCCTTTTTCTTACCTTCCCACATCTAATTCACCAAGATAGCAATTCCTCTCCTTTTGCTTACCTTCCCAGATCTAATTCACCAAGATAGCAATTCCTCTCATTTTGCTTACCATCCCACATTTCCTGCATCGAGGTAGCAATTCCTATATCATCACTTACTTTCCCACATCTCATGCACCAAGACAGCAATTGCTCTCCCGTTCCTTCTCTTCCCACTTCTCATGCACCAAGATAGCAATTCCTCTCCTGTTTCTTCTCTTTCCACGTGGCATGCACCGAGATAGCAATTCCTCTCCTGTTTCTTCTCTTTCCACGTGGTATGCACCAAGATAGCAATTTCTCTCCTTTTTCTTACCTTCCCACATCTCAAGCACCAAGATAGCAATTCCACTCCTTTTGCTTACCTTCCCACATCCCAAGCACCAAGATAGCAATTCCTCTCCTTTTCCTTACCTTCCCACATCTCAAGCACCAAGATAGCAATTCCTCCCCTTTTGCTTACCTTCCCAGATCTCCTTCACCAAGATAGCAACTCCTCTCCTTTTGCTTACCTTCCCAGATCTCCTTCACCAAGATAGCAATTCCTCTCCCCTTGCTTCCCCTGCCACATCTCGTGAACAGGCCTGAATCAGTCTCGCTGGTACTGATCAACATGGCGTAGGTTAATGAGCATCAAGGTTTGCCAGCCAAAAGCATCAGGTTGCACCATAGTTGTGCGAAAAGAGAAACCTGCTAACCTTCCCCTTCTTGGGGGGGCTAGAATCCGCCACAGATTCCTGAGATTGTGCTACGTGCAGTCGTCCAATCCCTTAGCCGGCTTGAGGTTTTCAAATTTCAGCCAACCCACATGCACGAAAAAGTTGTTTCCGATCAAGCACTTTGGAAGGATTCAGCAAATAAACAGGAGTCCGACCCCCATATTGTGTATATTCTCACCCAATGATTTCCTTGGAATTTCGTGAGTATATTCTCACCCTTTGTTCTTCAGATTTTCAGGGGTGAGCAGCAGGGATGGGGCTGACAAGGTTGTGGCCTCACTAGTGTTGGCCTGCACCCACACACCACCTGTGCTTTCTACACTTGCAATCGATCTGCACAGATGCTGCGCCCCACATCCTGTGTGGTATTTCTGGGAGTCCAGCACTCCAAATCAGCCACACCGCTACGTCATCTGTAGAGTCTCTTGTGTGGTACTTGCTCGCTTCTTATCCCAGATACATCTCCTCGTTGAATTATTCACTTCCTTCAAGATTCTCGCAGGTACGGCAAGGGCAAGCACCGAGAGGACACAGTTCACCTTGGTAGCGATGATCGTCTTATTAAAATGAGGGGGGTTTGATCGTAGCGCATCTCCGAAACACGCTCATCAGATTGTCCATGAGGTCTCCATGTCCAGCCTCATGATTACCCCAAGAGGCATCAATTTAAGCAGAGTCCAACCATCTCGCGCTACCGAGATTGCCAGGACTTCGGAGTCTTCTCAGTCGTCTTGGCAACGCAGCCTATCTCTGAAGGCCTCTATTATCTGCAAGGTGGCATGTTACGAGGAGGAGGCATTCTTCTGAACCAACAAGATGTTGGCAGCATTCAGCTGTGGCCTCTTCACTGACCCTCCAGTCGCATGCCTCTCACTGCATCTGTTCTTCTCAACTTCACAGCCGTGGTTTCCTCTGACATGAAGACCAAGAAGGGAACGGTGGGCAACGCCGCCTTGTCCCTTTCTTTAGTGCAAATGCTTGTGAAATCAAGCCTTTCCTTTCCACTGATGCTGGTGGACTTGTGCTCAGAAGATCTGCTCCTTACCAAAGTCCCTGCACTCCATGACCTGAAGGAATTACTCGCATTCAAACCGGTCAAATGCTTTCTATGCATCGAGTGACACAACTGCCGCTGACTCTCAGGATTTGCGCTCTTTCATCAATGTTTGTAGCAATTTCCTTGTGTTATCTTGCAGGTTCCGGTTTAACAAACCCACACTGGTTCTCGGAGAATCACATGTACAGAACATCACTCTGGTCTGTTGGCCAGTGTCTTTGCCAATACTTTGCAATCTAGATAATCTAGGTCATGCTATATACATGCCAAATAGCATAACATTAAGCACGCTGATGGCCCGATGGGTGCCTCGGACATATTAGAGCCACCTCTTCTTTCGTGAGTAGACGGCTAATTCTTGCATGCCTAAGACTCTGACGGCATCTTACGAGAGGGACAGCCCACAAGCGTCGCATGCAGGAGATTCACCGCAGGGCCCTTTAGGATTTTTATGGAGCACCACAAGGGAACCCACCTGGGGCCGGGGTTCTCCTGCTGCTCAATAATGCCATGGCTGCCTGTACCTTCTCTCCCCAAATAGTTTCTTTCAGTTTCTTGACGTCATCTTTTTCCAGAAGGGGTCACTCCACTCCCTGGACCAATACCACGCTTTCGGATTCTTGCATCACGATTTAGGAATGATGCAGGTCACTGTAGAACTCTCTAAACCATGTGTTTATTCTTTCCAGAACAAACCTATTTGTTCCTGTTCGTCATTGAGTGGGTGGTGTAATTCTCTTGTTTTTCAAACATCTCCGTCTGTGAACAACTAATCATTCACACCTATCTTTGCCCCCAGTCTGTAGAGGACATACTGTACCCTATCGATAAAGATTTTGTTCAGCTCAAACGTCTTCTTTCCAAGCGATCTCCTCAACTCGGCAGCCACAGACATCCTGAACAGCCCCTTTGTCTGCTGTATCTTTTGTGACGAATCAGGCGATGTCATCACTTCTCTCCCGTACAAGGGAGAACATTTCGAGAGAATGCAGTATGTACACCTTCAACCCGTACCCTACACACTTGCTGAGTCATTAAACCCCTCTGTTAATACACACTCCCATGAACAGGCTAGGTCTATGTATTTCTCTTATAGCTGTAAAGTTGAGGATACTAGGACGAAGAACATTCTAAAGGGCCCTAAGGATTTTCACGACCCTAGTACTGGGACGAGGTGGCCCCTAGGAGGAGTAAGGATTGACTTGTCAGCTCACACCGAGGGTGTGGACGCTGCGCCACTGTTGAGTTTCCAAAACAAAAATTAAACTGAAAAAGGACTTGCAGTCTTCTCCTTCGCCCCGAACTAACCCAAGAGTTTCAAATCACATACAAAAAAGAAGAACCAGACGGAGCGGCAGACCGAGGCAAGTAGCTGTAGCGGTCCAGAGGAGGTCACGCAAGAGGAAACCTCCCCGCCCGTCTTGAGAAATCGTGTGGTGGTGCGACCACAGGAAGCTCGAAACAGAGAAGAGATCCGCAGACCCGAGCAGCTGACGAGAAGTAACGCTGATGCTACTGTGAGGACGCCCATTCCCAAGAAGTATCAGAGAGCTACCCGACCCCAGTAGCAGGTACAGGGGTGATCGGGATGCCCGGTAGGGACACAGGGCAGGTGGCAAAAAGGCTCTGAAGTAGAGGAGTGCTTCCACTGTCTAGTCAAGTCATGAAAGCCACTGACCACCAGAGAGGGGTCTGGAACCCAGAACAAGAGGCAATCTCGTTCACATCAGTACTTGGCGGGAAGATGAGCCAAGAGAGCCGAGCATAAGAAGGAGAGAAACAGGGGTCAGGGACCCGCACAGCGAATCAGGGAATCTCTCCCTCACATCTGTACCTTGTGGCATAGCGAGCCAAGTGAGTGGAACATATAAAGGAGAGAACCAGGGATCTGGGGCCCAAACCAGGAAGTGAGGCGTCTTCACAGTAGTGATCTCGCTTGACAGGAGAGTGAACCAAGTTGGCCGAATCAAACGGCAAGAGAAACCGGGGTCTGGGACCTGAAGTCTGCACACAGCATGCATCATCTTCCTCGTCGCAGTACTTGGTAAAGGGAAGATATCAAGTGAACCCAATCAAAGAGGCAGAGTTAAGAACTGTGTGCTTGAAGCTAAAGTGAGAGAAAGGCCAGGGGAATGAAAGTCATTCCCCCTGATGATCTGGGACTGTGCTAGTAACTGAAAAGTTCCCAGGAGAAGAGTCACTCACCTGATAGTCAAGAATAGGGGAAGGGAGTCATCACCCCGGATGTGTGGAACTTTGCATTTTTGTATTGTAACTTGGGAAAGGAAGCTATTCCCTTTATATGACAGGGAGAACTATTCCAAACTTTGCCCTTTCAGTGTCTTTTGCCCACGGGAGGGAGGCATACCCCTGGCATTGTGAAAACTTGGAGAATAAGATACCTGGAGATGGGAGATGTTCTCCAGGAACCCAAGTGAAGAAACTATGACCAATAAGGAATATTGATGTTTGAGCCTGAACGTTACTTGTGAACTGGAACCGAGATCCTTACTGCTGTTTAGCGTTACACATTGGAACTTTGTGCTGTGCCTTGAAAAGGAATTGAGACCTGAGGAAGGGAGTCATTCCACCGGGCAAAGATTCTGCACCACAGGTTGGAACTGTGGGCCGCTGTCCAGAAGGGAGGAGTCATTCTTCTGGACCAAGAAGAACCACTACCTTTTTAGTTTTGTATTTTAGTGTAAGGGACAGAAGCAGGGTTATTGACACAGGATGCTGGACTACTGATTTCCACGTACATTCTGGACACCCTTTGTTTTTTAGTCAAG
Organism: Ambystoma mexicanum; assembly: GCF_040938575.1. NCBI lineage: Eukaryota > Metazoa > Chordata > Amphibia > Caudata > Ambystomatidae > Ambystoma > Ambystoma mexicanum. Next base: position 110,198,010 of record NC_090927.1, read on the forward strand.
GCAGGGCAACCCCTCTTAGAGTTAGGGCAAGCTAGGTTTTTCTCTTTATTTTCTGGTATAATAAGTTTATGCCAACAATCAAGCCACCTCTGTGCCAGTCTTCTCCTTCTGCACCCTTACACTTCCCTTCCAGCTTAATTGCCTCTTCTTTCTCTCTTTCTACTTTGCACTCATCGGGATCATCGAGAAACCATTGAGATCCTCTCTTAATCTGGAAACGCTAACGTGGCCATTTCAGTTGGTCTTTATGAACTCTGCTCTCTCCTTGTTTGTCTGGTCGCTGATCTTCTCATCGTGTAAAAAGAGCATTGAGGCACCAATTGAAGGAGCGGATCAGGGAGTAGCTCTGGCAAAGCCTGAACTCACAGGAGTGCGGTCTGATATCAGGATACTACGGCTACAGCTGCTCGAGCAGCTCTGCGTCATCTTTGTTGACGTCAGGAGAAATAGAGTCTGCATTGCATCTCATTGACGGCCCAGATTGCATCCGGCAATCCCTAGACCTCAAAAACTGCATGCACAACAATACACAATAGTTATGAAATCTCACACTAAACACAACAATCCAACCTTCGATGTCATGGGCAGAGGAAAGCACAGGGCGAGATGTTTGCGGATCAGGATTACAAAACCATGTGCCTTGCAGTTGCATAACGAGAAGTTAACTTTCCCAACCCAACCTCGAGCTAACATCTGGACCTCCTCCTGCAAGTGGGTATCCTGCAGGAAGGGAAAGTCGCAGCCCACGATATTGAGAAATGACAATATTGTCCTCCGCGTCTTCACGCACTTTAAGCCACATTCTTCACCTCATTCTTAAGAGAGAACTATGGTGTCCCCACCCTGAGGCGACAACCACACAAGTGGATCTCCCCGGACCTTGTACGGTAACCATGTGGTGTCCACCCCAACACTGCATACAATAGCAAGATGGCGGGCAGTACACACAGCCTCAGGATAGAAGTATAAAGCATTTGATAACTGAAATCCATGGACTGCTAATTAATTGAGGTCCTATATCCTCCCCACATCTCCATGAGAAGTTCAGACTGGCAACCCTGAATGATCTATATGTCATCCTCCACCAGTGGTGCATTAGCTCCGTAGCCCTCCATGTAGGCCCATTCAATATCACCAATAGTTGGAAGTCTCCTTCAAGGCAGAATTGTTAAGCACTGAGTTAAAAAGTCTTTTACATGCTGAATCGCAGGAAGACACCCTGCACCTCTTCTAAACAGATGCAAAATAGTGCAAACAACTTAATCATACGCATAAGGCACACACACATTGTCTGACCTAAACCCACAAGACACAGCAGTAGATTGCACAAGGCATGAAGGAGTGTGATGTAAAATATGTCGTTCCTTTTAGAAGGGGCGCTGGCACTCAGACACACAGCCCAGAACTTGATGGATGTGTCATAACCCCCAGCCTGGAACCTGGGGTGGCATTGGGTCCCGCTAAGTGATACAGGGTGCGGTGGCCAACCCAACACACAGAGGTCCTATGGCAGCGGTTTGTCACTGGGGACGGACCTATGCCACTGTGTTTTTAAGGGGCATCTATGCCCTAGAAGTAAACACTGAATTTGCTATTGCCCGCGGTCAAGGGCGCTCCAGAGGAAGCCCGTTATCTGGACGTTGCAGAGTGAAGAAGAGCTACTGGTTTGCAGAGACCCAGAGAGATCATTCTGCAAAATCTGTGCCACTGAGAACCATGACAGAGAAGAAAGAGTGAGAGATAACATGCAGGGTGTTGGTAGTGAGCAAGGGGGCAAAGAGAAGTCGTGGTGTATGCCGCTCCAGTAAAGCGACCCGTTCCAGTGTGCCCATTATGTGGATTCAAGATGGCAGGCAGCCTTCATGATAGCTCAGTCCGTGTGTACGAGGCAGGCAGGGGCAGGGCCTCATGAGTGGCAGAGTAGCCATGCACAAATTAAGAGACCAATCCATTATCCTGGACAAGGTAGCACTGGGGCCTGTGCCAGGCTTTTATAAGAGGAGCTGACAGGATAAATAAATGGTGTAGGAGTCCAGAGCAGGAATGGATTGGCAGCAGAAGGAGCTGGAGAAGATAAGAGAAGGATGTGGCGGAGAAGGCTGAAGAGTGGAAGAGGCAAGTTAGAAGGGCAGCACGGAGGCTGAAAGAGACGAAGGGAGACATTGGGTGGAGTTTGTGACACAGAAAGAGACATTATATCAAGGGAGGTGGTGTCTGATACAGCAAGACTGAACCCCTGAGGAGGAAGTGGTAATACCGGAGAACGAGATGTCAGAGGGGGATTATGAAACTTCAGGATGAGGAGTTGATTAAGGATTAAGGCCCTAAGTGGACCGAGCTGGAAGCATGCATAGAGGAGGAGAGGAGGAGAGAGAAATATCAAGGAAAAGGCTGACTGGAGCAAGAGAACCCACACAAGAGAAAGAACCCCAGACATATCATAAACCTAACAGGTCTGAGTGGTGGACAGGAGGATGAATAAGCATTTGGCGTGGCATTGAGGAGGCACCCGAAAGCAATAGTGTGGACCAAAGGAGTTGGATGAGAGGGGAAGAAGATTGGGTTTCCTCAGAAACAAGAATGTCATGAGTCGAGGAAGAGGAGAAGGATCTGGGAAGCAGCATCCGGTCCTCTAGAATAGCAACAAACTTCATTCCTGTCCTTGGCGAAAGCTCTGGTGCCGTGCTTCGGGAAGGGCATCTCTTCCGCATATTTATGCATGGGCCGAGGGTCCTGAGGAAAAAAGACCAAGAGACATGGGCGGTCAGGTCACTCAAAAGCCAGGACAATCCAGGACGAGAAGTAGAGGACCAACCCAGGCAAGGACCAGAAAGATCAATGCTGAGCCTAGGAGTGGCACTTAGGAACCCAGCATCTCCAGACCGGGAGTGGCAGGGATATGCGAGATCCGATTGGATAGACTTTTATAAATCAAGAAACTAAAGGAAGACATCCGAGAGTTGTGTTACATTTTCCTTTTCCATATTGAGTCCATAAGGCCAGTGTGCATAAACACCAAATGATGCAAAACGATGCAGTTCGCATCATTAAGACTATCCCCAAGAGAGAACATATCACTGCCTCTAGAAAATAACTCCACTGGTTACCAGTGGCTTCCAGGGTTTGTTTGAAAATAAATACCCTTGCACATAAATGTTTGTTTGGTTCAGCCCCTTCTTATCTTAAAGAAAGTTTCTGCTTGAGAGGGGAGCGTAGGCCTAAGGTATATGTGGAAGTGCCAGCGGCAATCCCAGCTGTCCTTCTCCCCGCCGCTTGTCAGGCCTCTACCTAACCAGCGTCCCTCCAGGACCCTTTTCCCCTCCTAGTATGAATACCATACAGTTGGGCATTAGTGCATAAGGGGGCATGTTATGTCATGCTATGTTAAGTGAATTTATATAGCGCACATTCACACGAGGGCATCATGGTGCCCTCCAGACTAAAAGATAAAAGCAGGACACAGCAGGCAAGATTTTGATATTGCTGACTTGATCACGTCCAATCACCTGGACTTCCTCGCAGTTACGGAAACATGGCTACAGCCCGCTGCTGGTCCTGCACTCTCAATTGCCATACCAGATAACTACTCTATCATCCGGGCAGATAGAAAGTCCGGGATTGGGGGCGGTGTGGCCGTCATTGGGAAGTCCAATCGGAACATAAGAGAAGTCACCAATCCAGGTCTACCTTCCGTTGAACTTCTATCTATTAAACTCCCACTATCTAACACCCGGACTATACTACTTCACATTATCTACAGACCCCCAGTTACCATCACCGCCCTTGAGGAGGACATCTCCCATCTTCTGACATCTAACACAAAACTAGGTTCACAAATTATTCTAATGGGTGACCTCAACCTTGGCCTTCACGACCCTAATGATGTGAACGGTGTCCACTTTTTTTTTCGACCAAATGTCTGGTAACCGATGTGAACGCCTCCCTGCTTAATGATACTATCACTCAATTATGTCTCACACAACGCATTAATAAGCCTACACATTCCAATGGTAGAACTTTGGACAGGTTAGCCGACGTCAATTGTGACATTTCCTTGACCGACATCACACCATGCGCCTGGACAGACCATCATTTTATCACCTTCACCATACCCAAAGATACTCTAAAAAGTGCACTTACAACCACTGTACCACAAACTATGGCTAGGAACAAACGTAATCTTACCATAGAGAATCTAAGACCCTTACTACATCCGATCACCAACACTGATCACACCACCACTAACTCAAACCCAACCTCCCTAGTCATCTCTATAGTGACACATTGGAACAAGCTGTAAACCAAATAGCACCACTTAAATTAAGAAAGGTTAAACCAACTGCCCACTTGAACAAATGGTTCTCAGCAGAATTAAAAGCACTTTGTAATATCAAAAGAACCTCTGAAGCCAGATGGAGAAAAGCCCATTCTCTCTCGCCTAAAGAAAGGTTCTCCACCGCAGCAGCCACCTACAAAGCTGCCATTACGAACGCCAAAAAAGAGATTTTCAACACAAGAATCCACAATGCCAAATCTGGCACGAAAGAACTATTCTCTATCCTAAGAGAACTGGAATCACCAGTGCCTCCCACTGATGACTGCATCAAGGACAAAGCCTGGTGTAATAACATCCAACAAGCTCTTTCAAACAAAATAGCTCTCTTACAAGCCAAGATAGAATCCAAAAAAGCTAACCTCGCCACCAAAGACCACTCCAGCAATAAACATAGCTCTCCCCAACCCAACTGCCCCCCTTCCACTTCTCCCCATTCACAGAGGACAGATTGCTAGCCTAAAACCTTCTAATTGTCAAGGTGACCTGTGCCCTGCCTCAATTATCAAGGATGGGGCTAAAGACCTAGCTCCTGTCATCACCACTTTGATCAACTCATCATTTAAAAACTCATCTGTCCCCAACAACCTTAAAGAGGCGTGGGTCCTACCACGACTCAAAAAACCCAACGTAGACCCCAATATACCAACTAACTATAGGCCCAGCACGACTGTCCATTTTCTCCTGAAAATACTAGACGGATTGGCATACCTCCAAATACAGCGACCTTTGGAAGACAATAAAATCTGGCTTTAGACCCAGGCATGGGACTGAAACAGCCCTCCTGGAACTAAACATCCAAACGAATGAAGCTAAAGACAAGGGCAATTTGGCTATCTTGCTCTTGTTGGATCTGTCTGCAGCCTTCGACTTGGTCGACCATCAAATTCTGACCAAACACCTCTCCTCAGCTGCCGCATTCTCCCAGAATGCCACCAATTGGATTCGGTCCTTCCTGTCTGACAGAATGACCAGGGTCTTCGCCCCTCTGCTGCGGCCGACCCCATTCCAATCCAATGTGGAGTCCCCCAAGGATCTTGTATTTCCCCTACGCTTTACAACATCTTTACCAAGCTCCTTTGTGACTGCCTTGATGACCTGGGTGTCACGTATACAAACTATACTGATGATACCCAGGTCCTCATCACACTCACCGGGTGCTATGAGACAGATGTTGCAAAACTAAATGAAATCTACCTTGAAATCCAAGCCTGGATGGCTACCCACAGCCTTTGCTTAAATGACGACAAGACTGAACTGCTTATCGTCGGTTTCCAGGCCTGTCTTAACAAACTCGACCCCGGGTACCAGACCTTCACCATTGATGGCAACATTATAAAAGTCTCAAAAGAAGTCAAAACACTGGGTGTGTATCTCGACTCCACAGTCTTACTTAAAAAACAAATAAACACCACTATCTCATCCACCGCCTATATTAATAAACTTATCAATGCCTGTAGACCATTCTTATCCACCAACAGCTGCCTCACACTGGCCAGAGCTCTGATACTGTCCAGATTAGATTATTGCAACAAACTCTTCCTTGGCTCCACTAATCACAATCTGAACAGATTACAGGTCCTGCAGAACAACGCCCTCAGATGTGCCCTCAATCTTCCCTGCAAGGCCCACATCACCACCATCAGAAAGGAAGTCCACTGGCTTCCTATCCGTGACAGAATCAAACTACGTTGACTCGTCATTACACATAAATGCCTCTCCCTAACAGCCACACGTTACTTATCAGATAAATTCACTAGACAAAGCTCATCCAGATCAACCATATCCCCTTATCTGCACCAACTAAACATTTCAAAGTTTAATCTGAAAACAGCAGGGGGGGCAGGGGAACGCACTTCCCATGGAAATTAGAGCCGACTCCTCATTTTGGTCGTTCAGAACTAAGGTGAAGGCTCTGTTTACGACTCAGCAATAGCTTGTCATCTTCCTTCTGCAAACTCCATCACCATGTCATTCTGTGCTATCTATAGTCGCGGACCACTCTGTAACCCGGTCCTTTTTGTAACTATTGATGCATCCCATTGTCGTGGACCACCCTGTAACCCGGTCCCTCTTGCTGCTTATTGTATTTATCGTCTTCTGCTGTCTATTACATGTGCAACCTTCGGTAACCTATGTTGCTTTATAAGTCTAATGCGCCCAGTTACCCCAGGGTTTGGCTGCGCTATGCAAATAAACAAACTAAACTAAACTAATTCAGAACAGAAAAGTCTTCAAGGCCCTGCAAAAAGGAAGATGGTCAGAGTTGGCACATAGGGACAGGGGGAGTGAATTCCAAGCCTTGGCTGCTTTTAATGAAAAGGCACGGCCACCCATATGTGAGAGTCTAACCAGAGGGATTTGAATCAGGAAGGCTGATTGCGGATGAAGGAATCTCGGGGGAACATAAGGAGGAAATTTGGTTTGAAAATATTCAGCGCCACATTTATAAAAAGCTCTGTGCACAATACAGAGTGACTTAAAAAGGACACGTTTCTCAACCGGAAGCCAGTTAAGCTGGCGGAGAAGGGGTGACATATGAGCGCCGAAAGGAGGGCGAGTTACTGACCTAGCTGCTACATTCTGAAGAAGCTGCAGACAGTGCTCAAGATAAGCAGGCTGAGCCAGGTAAAACGCTTTGCAATAATCAATATTGCTAAGCACGAGGGCAGCTACCACGGTGCCTGAAATTTCAGAGGAATGAAATGCAAGACTTTCCCTAAGATTTTAAGTTTGAAATGGCCAGATTTACAGACAGAGGCATCCTGGTCGCACATAGATAGAGAGGAGGAAATGTTAACCCCCAGATCCTTCAAAGAGGAAGGAGGGGAAGGAACGGGCCAAGAATAGTAGGCCAGAAGTCAGGGGTCCAGAAAATAGAGGGCTGGAGGTGCCAACAACAAGAACCTCTGTCTTTTCACTATTCAGCTTCAGCCAGTTCTCGGCCATCCATAGACGCAGGTCCTCAAGGCATCCCTTAACCCGTGTAGCAGTATCAGGTACGGCAAGATCCAGATGAAGCATGTCATCAGTGTAGGAGTAGCACAAGACGCCATCGGAATGTATATGGCGTAGAAGTGGCCAAATACAAATGTTGAACAGAGTGGGAGATAGGGTAGAGCACTGCGGGACTCCGCAGGACAGAGAGACAGACCTAGAGCAAAAAAAAAACAGACTGGGAACGGTCAGCCAAAAAAAACAGAAAAACAAGCCAGGACCTGGCCAGACAGATCCGCAGACGATAGCTGGGAGATCAGAGTGAGAGGGTCAATGGTATCGAAGGCAGCTGACAGGTCTAAAGGGGCATAACCTTCATCTTCCACCACTGAGTCAGAGATGGCTGAAAACAGCACTAGTGAATAAACTCCAGGTCAGGGCGTGCACGTGAGAGCAGGAGAATTCAGTTCTCACTAGTTATTAAGAAAATATTACATCATGTCTACGTCTCCCATTAAAATTAGAGGCCCTTTTGTTGTCTGATCATTTGTTGCACAACCACGTCACCACATGTTTAGGGTCAGCTGTCTGTCATCCTGAGAGAAATAAAACAGTTTTGGGATGGCAGATATTGCCAGAATCAACTTCAAGCACCCGCCTCTGACTAGCTTCAGAGTCTCTCCAAAGGCCTTCCCTTGTCTCCTCTCTTTTCTCCTCTCTTTTCTCCTCCTGCTTGTTGGAAACCTGTAGTTCTTCCACAAGTCTTTCCCCTTCTTCTTGCTCATTTCAGGATATCTTGTCTGGGCGTGCCGGTGCTCCTTTGCCCGACCCTGTAGTGGGTAGTGTAAGTCTGGCTGGCAAGCAATGCCAGAGGGCATGGACTCATTTCACCCCTTGAGCACCAGTGTTGTCACCAACATGCCTCTCCAATCACCTCTCCAGCACCCAAAGAGCTTAGGCTACAATTGAGGCTCTTGATTTCCAGCTCCATATTCTGATCAGACGGGTGCCGCACCTCAGATGGCATTTCATTATAGGCCATAAACATGCCAGCAACTTTGCCCTTCAGACTGCAAGTACTTCCCTCCAACTCACTCCTGTGACAAGGTCTGTATCCTGACCTTGTCAAAGGGGGCGGGTACCCCTTTTTTGCAGGAGGTTGGGAGGCACCCAGATCCAGCCCTAGTCCTAAGAGAAAACTCAACCATGCGTGCCCCACTTCCTGCACTCACCCCCCCCTTTACGGGCTTAATCTTTTATTACGCGCCTAATACTGGAGACCAGTCTCTACGCACAGAATCAGGATTCAAACCTGTGTTGCTGTGCGTTGTCCCACTTCCAAGACAAATGTTTTGCCTGTAAGCTATCCTCCCGGCTATGCTCCCTCTAAGCTGTGCTCATGTGCGCTTGCCCAGCTTCTTTCTGGGTGCCGCTCAGAGGAATTCTATCCACACACACAGACAATTCCCACCTATCCAAAAAGATTTACTAAGGCACAAGCCTCAGCAATAACGTAATATTTGCTTTCTCTCAAAATAAAGATACATTACACTAACTAGTCTTGATATTCTGGTCTAGACTATTTGTATTGCCCTAGTAAGCAAGCCTGACCTTAAAAACCTAAAAATGGTATACACTCACAACAGGTTAAAAACAAATATGAAAAAGTGGCTCCATGAAAAAGAAGATCTAACTAAGAGGGGCCTTCACACTTTAACCAAATTGTCTTCCCTCCCATGACTCCTATACTCGGCTTTGCCACACTTCTACCTTCTGACTCCATCTTTCGCTCCAGGTCACAATTCAGTATTACCAGACAACCTTGACTCTTCCTACCTTGGCTCTGTGAAAGGTTACCAGATTGGAACCTGCGTCCACTTGCTTGATGTTTGTTGTAATATAAATAACATTCAAGCATCAGAATTCCCGGTAGTCATCGTGCCTTATCAAAACTGTCACCCAGACTATGTAACCCAACTCTCTGCTCAAATATTGAATACCGACTGTATGTAAGCAGGCTACATGGATGTGTAACCTCATCACATGCTTTCTATTCTTTGTGCAGATGTCATACAAGCACTTTGAAGCACCCCCCTTACAAGTTAATGCATTGTAAAACACAAATATTAATTTGCACTCTAAGGATTTTCAGTAAACAAATGTCAGGGTCAGCATCTCTTACTTAAGCATCCCTAACCTTACCCTAGAAGTGGTGAGCGAATATGCAATATCATTTACTTGGCCTGCAAGGGATAATGCGTATGGCTGGCATTATTCATATATAGTATTAGGGTGACGGATGTTCACATAACAAGAATGATTTTCACAAAATGTGCAACCATTCCAAGTTTTCAGAGTTCCATGGGCCACAGACCTTAGCATAATTATATGGTAACTTGCTGCTATACAAAAACAGTTTCACTGAGGACTTGTATAATCCTACTGGACAATTTAAGGGTGGAGAATGTTGCAAGCAATCATGTATGTAGTTCATAATAATTGGGCACATGTAGATTCGTGACTTTTTCATAAAATGCACTTAATATCATGGCGAGGCTTCAAATATGTTTCGCTGGTAAAGTATTGTGGGTGTGCACATTCCCAGTAAGTGTGTTACTGCTTCACTTTTTACAGAGCCCTGTCAGCTAGTATTTGGAGGGAGAACCTGGGAAGAATACGGGTGGAAGGGCAAAGGAGAACACTCCTTGGCCGGTCAAGAACAAATCAGCCCTTTCAAAAACCAAATCGGACGTTTCTGCAGTACTGCAAAGGAAATGTGTTTGGTTTGCTAAAGGATTGGAAACTCTAGTAACCGTCTAGGAAACTGCACCTTCTGTTTCTTTCTATACTGAGCTGCTGGAGGCTTTTCAGTATAATCACGGGTTTAAGTTTAGTGCCTCTAACATCTGCATGCATCTTGTTCAACTGATAGCCGAACATTTTACAAGGGGTCCCTAGTTAAAGAAGGCACTCAGTCCGTTGTACTTGCGAGCATTGCTGTTATTGACTTAAAAGGCATATATAAGTGAATGCGTTCAACGGGGCTCCAGAAGAAACCTAAAGAAGGCTTTGGTTGAGTTTTGTCTAGGCTGTGGAGAGGAAGGGTGGGCAAAGCTACAAGCTGCATTATGTTCCCTGTCATTTCACTTCCTCTGTCAGGATTACAAGTAGGGCTCTGATGTAATTTTAAATGCTTATAAAAATATATTCTTTCCCCTTAGAATTCCTCTTGAGATCCTGCAGTAATATTATCTGAGTTCCTACCTATACCACTGCTCTGCTTGTCACCGATTCAAAAACATATCAGTGGAACTTTGTGCGTAGACATAGAGAGTAGGCTCCTATATGCTCATAGTTTCCTCTTTTTGTTGGGCAACCTTCCTGTATTTAGGGAGTAGAACTGGATGGAGTAGATGCCTATTAGTTGTAAGGCTAGATTTGAATAATTATCACGAGGAGCGTAAGCAGAAGCACAGCCATTCTGATCATCATATTCTATGGTGCACTTATTCTGATGCACTTGTCATCCTAAATATATACGAGAGGCACCTTCTGCTGGCACTTGAATTACTTAATTCAAGTGGCACACAAACTCCGAGAGGCATGTTTTCTGACACATTCCTTTTTCTACTTTTCCTTTTCTGCACACCACTGCACACTGAAATTGGGGTATGTACATTACGTTTATTGTATTTTCCTTACTATATTGATACTTCTCAATGATACAATTGTGTGGATTTTGTACATGATCATTTGATGGTTTATTGCAATTACATGTAGGGCTCAGCGTTGACGAAGGAGTGGTTAACTCCGCAATGCATTGGCACATGTGCTCTTGACATGCAGAGGCAACAGCTGGCCTCCTTTTCTGATTATGCACCATCAAGATTTTGGTGTTGAATTCTGATTTTACCTTCAGCATCGAGCTTGTCAGAAAATACAGAAATTGATGTTCACTTTTTCAAACGTTTTCAAAGTTTATGGTAACCCCTCATGGGGTACAGTTTGGAAGCGACTGATTGACTGAGTGTTTTTTCATTCAGTTTTCTTTTTGCTACATTCCTTTATGTTGCCATTATTCCATTTGAAGAAATTGTATCCTATCTGGGTTGTTTGACAGCCACATCAGTGATAAGCGATATTTGTTTTTTTGTCATAAACACAAGTGTTTTCCCAATGGCAACACACACGTTGCATCGTCTCTGAGCAGTGTCGACAAATGAACAGCCACCACTAAACCTATTGCTTATCCTGAGCACACAAAGCTTCTTTTTTTGGATACACATTTTTCTCTCTGCACAGGACTTTGTGTAGGTACTATGGAATATCTTGAAGTCTTGGATTGGTTGATGCACTCGCCTTATAATCACATATACAATACTCGGTTTTTTAGACTATGGCCCTCATTACAACCCCGGCGCTAAACCATGGCGCTATTAGCACCATAGTTGGTGCCGATGTTGTAACGAGTCCGCCATGGTGGAATGGGGAAATACCGCCCCATTCCAAGGTTGGTGGGGCGGTATTTCCCCATTCCACCATTGCCCTTCCCCATTCCCATTTTCGCCCCATAGGGCTCAGTGGGACTGGGGAAGGCGTTAAGTACGGTACCGCAAATTGCGGTACCGTAATTAGCACCGAGGTCCCTTTGCGGCACCCTACTTTAACGGCTGGTAAAACCAGCCGTTAAGGTCGGTTCCCGCAAAGGGACCTCGTAATCAGGCGTTAAGGGTTTAACGGCGCCGACACCTTTTACGGCGCCGTTAAACCCTTAACGCCAGGGTCGTAATGATCCCCTATATGTTTGGGAACAGTGTTGTATAATGAACCTTTTAAACTCATTTGTAAAGAATTGCAGTAGTTGGGAAGGGGAAATCGTCAACCAAACGCTTCAGAGATGGTAGCTCACTAAGTCTGCATGGTCACGAAGTGGCTTACCAGTTGCGCACATGGAAAATAATGTACAAACGAAAGCTAACCATTAACGCACTTAGGGAAACATACTTAGAGGGAACATTGCAGTAGCCAGCATCTCTTTACATTTCCAGAAACACAGACCCTTTGGCTTTTAGGATGCTTTGGACTAAAACTCCCATTGGCCTTATACAGCACAGTCAATGGTGAGGGGTCGCTGGGGTCGTAGTGCAGAACAGTTATGTTATGGTGACTTATACCGCGCACCACTACCATTTTCTGTGGTCTTCAGGCACCCTTGTGGATCCAGAAACACAGACCCTATGCCTTTCAGTCTAGTTCTGGCACCAATGGGAGCCGTCCTGCCCAACCTATCAACCATGTCCCCTTCGCACACAGACGTACCTGCTTTCTCTTGGTGTTGTTGGGAGGAGGAAGCCAGTCTGCCCTAAAGATGCCACCTGAAGGCCACGTGATGCGGGAAACCAACCCAACGCTACCCTAGTGCACAGGGGAATGCTGAATCGGCTCCCCACGCCACTTCCCTGATTAATGTGGCGCAAGGACAGTGCGGGGCACTGAGAGGGAAGGCCACTCAGAATCCGTACAGGACTGCGATGTGCTGAATGGTAGTGGGACTGGATGCAGCTTGACACAGAGTGGAGGCGATGCAGCAGGAGACAGTGATAGTCAAGGCTGCGGGAACAATGCAAGGTAACAGGAGACCAGTAAGACAAGGCAGCCAAGCAATGGAAGGCCAAGGAACTAAGGAGGCTAGGAACTAAGAAGACTAACCAAGAGTAGCTAAAGAAAGCATAGTGACAGCCAAACAGGGGCCCAGGAAGGCAGGAAGGGGCAAGGCCAGAGAACAGGGAGGGGGGCAGGGACCCACAAGAAGGGAACTCGGAATCAAGGCAGAAGAAGGGACAGAAGGTGAGTTCAGGGAGCTAAGACACAGACAGAATACAATCCACATTGAGACGTACAACATTGTCTTTGTAGACATCCATGCGAGATGGAGGCTGGTGGATGCTGATTGGGGTTGCCCCGGCAACCTGGAGAGCCTGTTGGACCGTGCATGCGCAAAGCGCTTAACGCGTCCTCCCGCGCATGCTCAGATCCACAGCAATGGCAGGGCCCATTGTGTCCGGCGTCCGGACTTCCTGTGCAAGGAGCTGTTTCCAACATGGTTACAACTTCTAGGAGGGTGCTGGATCCCTGCACGTTGGTGCCAGGTAGGTGGCATGACACTTGGTGCATCTCTTGAGTGGTTCTGTTGAGTAGTTTCTGGGTAAGGTACATTATTTACAAATGGTATGAAGATCAGAGTGTTGATACACCGGAGTTAGCGATATAGAATTGTAGGCAGATAGAAGAGGGCACCTTAGGATCAGTGGCAAGGTTGGGATTTGGGGAACAGAAATGTTGAGGACCAGTAGTGGGTGGGAAGTGAGTTCTTTAAGGTCACCTTGGGAATTATTTTATCGGATGACTTCAAACATTCAATACAGGGCTGTGTGGCGCGGAAGAGGTATTTCTAGATTAGCCGTGGAGCCGCCTTCCGGCCTGGTGTGGTAAAACCAGTATCAGAAACTGAAACAGCCCGGGACAGAGCTAGCATTCTCCTTCTAGGGGATGTGGACTGTTCCTGGTCTATACAAAACCATGCATGCACCAGACACTATTGGCTACTCCCCGCCCATTCCAGTCACTCTCCACAGAGATGACATGAGGGGAGATGGCATGCATTAGGCAAGTGCTCATGTTCGGTGCCCATTTCTTAAGGCATGCATGTGGTAACTCTTCGCTATAAGAGACATCAACACCTGACCAAGGACTCATTCCAATGGACGCACACACCCACCGACGCTCAGACCTCACAGTACTGCGCTACTGTTAAAAAATGGCAGCCCAAATGTTGGCTACCCACACTCTGTACAGCGCTCGCTGCTCACGAGCTAGGTCCGCACTTTAAACAATAAAAATAAAATACAAAATAAAAAACAGTGAAAGAGAAGAAAGACTACACATTTAGCTGGATAAAGAATTGCAAAAGCAAAGGCCAGCTACAGCAAACCTACGGTCCCCACGGGTCTTTGACTTGGTACCAGTGCTGAGCCAGGTTCAAGCTATACAAGAAATCTTGCAACACCTCCGGAATCGGCGTGCATTTCCACATGCGTTGCGACTGCACGTTTGCGTTGTAGTTGTACCATACACACATTAGCATTAGGTACAGCAATGCATTGAAATTGTGGTAAAGGAACGCTTCCGGGCTGAAGCAGTTTTGGCCAGAAATGTTCTGCTTTGCCACAAGTCTTGGCATGGTCCCGTGCTTCAAAAAAACTCTAAAGATATAAGGGGTTGTGGGTTAAGGGGTAAATGGGGTGGAGAGGGTCTTGGGGTAGTTGTCACTGGCATAACAGGGGCCCCGCAGCCCCTGTGGTGCGGGGGGCCCCACCAGCACATGTCCTGGGAGGGGGCCACACTTGAAGAGAAAAAAATGTAAAATATATATTTTTTTTTTGTAAAAAAATTTTTTTTTTTAATTTCACTTTGCATTCCTAAAGAAATTATTTCTGTAACAGAAATTATTTCTTTATGAAGGCAGAGTGACTACAAAAAGAAACTTTCTTTCTGAAGTACGAGGGATACCCCACCCCATGCAATGGAATACCCTAGGCTGGAGGCCTCCATGTCATGGGGTGGGGAAGCCCTTTGACTTCAAAAAGAAACAGTGGGCCTCATTATAAATTTGCCGGTCCGGGACCTACAGTACCGGTAAGCTTGCCAGTACCATAGTTTCCGGACCAGCAAACTACGAGTTGTGCTTGCGGGTGCCTTTCTGCCCGCCAGGTCTGACCTGGTGGGCAGAGAGGCACCCGCGAGCACAGAATGTCAGATGCACCGGCACCGTTTATAATGGTGCCTAGTGCATCCGACCTCCCCATTCCCATTGAGCCCTATGGGGCTCAATGGGAATAGAGAGCATTCCGTTCCTGCGCCCGCAAATGGACAATTACTGGGTCCGGCAGGGCCGTAATGACCCGGTAATTGCCCATTTGCGGGCGCCGGAAATTTTCGGAAGTTTGGCAGCAGCCTGCTGGTTTTTCCGGCAAGGCCACCGCCAAACTCCTAATGAGGCCCAGTATCTTTTTGAAGTCTCTCTGCATTCATAAAGAAATTATTTTCGTTATGGTTCCGTCCTTAACGGAAATAATTTCTTTATGAAGTCAAAGTGACTTCAAAAAGAAACCATTTCTTTTTAAGTAATAGGGCTCCCCTCAGCCCCATTACGGGTGTGTGTTTGAGTGTATGGTGAAAGGGTGCACACTTAAATGTACGGGTGACTGCATGAGTGTGCCTGCATGGTGAAAGGGTGCACACTTAAATGTACGGGTAGCTGCCTGGGTGTGCCTGTTTGGTGAAAGGGTGCACACTTAAATGTATGTATGGATGGCTGCCTGGGTGTGCCTGTATGGTGAAAGAGTGTACACTTAAATGAATGGATGGCTGGGTGTGCGTGTGTTTATATGGTGAATGGTGTGTGTGCTTGCGTACAGGGGTGCAACAAACCCTACATTTCGGGGCTAACCCTTCAAATGTTGGGAGAGGCACTAACTTCACGGGCGGTGGGGGAGGGGAAAACTTATTTGTGTGGGGGCATCTAATTTCGTTACGCATTTTAATGAGACTATTCTAGTGCAGCTTCAATGTTACAAGCAGTTAACTCTCTCCTTCAAGGTTGAAAGCTCCCACTTATGGACTGCTGTGAGAATTGAGTGGTCTCCTGTTCCCTCTCTACCCTTCCAATCACTCCCCTGGCATGCAAGTACTAAACCCACATCACAATTTCAATTTTTTAAAGAATGGTGATTTGAATACAGGTACTAACAGTGAAAAGCTTTATGTTAGTAATTGATGGGATCTTCTTAACAGCAAAACCCAGAACCCAGGTGCCATTTAACATCTTTATCCTATTCTGTCTGGCAACTGCTCTGAAGGTCAGCCAGGTCGAGTCAACATAGCCCAACATTTCGTGGGGTGGGGGAGTGCTGAATCCCGGTCAACTCAATGGTGTTGCACCACTACTTGATTACTTATTGGTAATCTTCATTACTCCTAGCCCTATTCTTCCTCGTTCCAGTACTTGTGTATGAGGCACTCTGCCTCATACACAGGTACTGGGATGAGGTAGAGGTACATGGAGGTAATGCCTGACTTACCTACCTGTAATCTTCATTACTCCTAGTCCCACTCTTCCTCATCTCAGTAATTACCTATGAGTCAAGGAGTCTCATCCGTAAGCTCTGGGACAAAGAAGAGGGACATGGAGGTAATTCTGGGCCAAGGAGCTGATTTTGGAGGTTGGGGTAGGAGGTGGGAGGGAGAAGGGATGTTTGTGGGGGGCGGGATTGTGCGACAAATTATAATGGTTGTCCAAGTCCAGGCTAAGCAGACATGATATGTGGTATTAGTGGCTAGAGAGGCATTTTGGTGCAGCCAGGCTAGTCATTCCTCAGTTTGGTATGACTTTTTTTCTAACTGGGCATTTCTGATAAAGCAGTCCTGCTAAGTGTAATTACCTGGCTAGACTGGCATTTGGGTGCTGCCAGATTAGTCATTTCTTACTGGGGCATTGTATAAAAATGTGATAAATGTATATAAGTAATTTATAATGCACCTGTAAACAAGTGTTTCTAGGCGCGACAAGACACGGGAAGGGAGATAGAGGGAGGACAAGACAAACGATCTTACTAGGCCTTGTGTCATTCAGATTGTGCAGGTGTGAGAATGATAAGTGCAAGGGGAAAGTGAGGGGGGAAGTGCAAGGGAGAGGGGAGGGAAAAACAGGGCAGCACTGGTAGCCTAGCAACCAATCGGTACAGCAGACAGGTAGGTCAGGAAGGCCAGCAGGGGAGGGAGAGAGAGAAAGCAGAGGAGAAGAGGAACGTTTTTTACTGCTTCCGGATCTTCAGGTGGTCCGGCTGAAGTTTGAGAGGGGCCGGGAGGTCTTTCCAGAGGGAGGCACATGCATAGGAGAGAGATCTACCCCCCCCCCACTCTCTACCTGGGGAAGCGTCTAACCCTTAGAGAGTTGGAGGTAGCTGAGCGAAGGGCTTAAGAAGGAAGGTATTTTGGAAGAGAGCATTGGATGTAGTGTGGGCCTGGGCCCAGAAAGCTTTGTGGACAATGCAAAGGGTCTTGAACTTGATCCTTGCAGCAACCAGGAGCCAGTAGAGAGATTTCAGGGCTGGAGAGATATGATCCCTGTGCTTGAGGCCAAGGATAAGTCTCGCAGTCCTGTTCTGGATTAGTTGCAGAGGGCAGAGTTTAGAGGAAGACAGGTTGAGAAAGAGTCTGTTGCAGTAGTCCAGCCTAGAGAGAACCAGGGCTCTGGAGGCAGTGAGCTTCTGAGGGAAAGTGAGAAAGGGAAGAGTCCCTTTGAGGAGGAGCAGCTGGTAGTGGGACTTCTTGGCAATGTCCTAGATGTGAGGAGAGAAAGAGAGAGTGAAGTCAAAGATGACAACAATGTTTTTTGCCAGGCATGAAGGCGAAGGAAGAGGGCCCAAGGTGGGCGGCCAGAGTGCGAGAGGGAAATTAGGTGCAGGGGTCCCAATAAGAAGGATCTCCATCTTACTGGCATTAAGGGAGAGATCGGTGGATGCGCACAAATCCTGAATCGCAGATAGACAATCAGGAATGAGAGAGAAAGGAGAGGACTCTGAGGAGAGCCTGAAAGAGAGCAGAGTGTCATCTGCATAAGAGGAGAAGGTAGAGATCAGGTGGGCCAAAGGGGCCAAGAAGAGGTTGAAAAATCAGGGTGAGAGGATGGGGCCCTGGGGAATGCCACAGGTATAGAAAGATGTAGCAGAGAGAAAGGGACCAAGTTGCACCTGGGAGGGGCAGTCCAAGAGGAAGGAGGTCAGCCACTCAAGGCCTGATCCATGATGCCCAGGTTCTCATGGAGTCAATTGATCAGGATGGCCTGGTTGACTGTGTCGAAAGTAGAGGAAATACTAAGGAGGATGAGGACAGAAGGAATGCTGTAATCAAGGTTAGAGATCAGATCTTCACAGGGGTTCAGGAGAGCAGTTTCCATGCCTCTGGAAGCTCTGAAGCCAGACTGATGGTCATGGAGACAACCAACAGATTCAGTGTGGAGAGTAAACTGGGAGATGGCCATTTTTTTACAAAGGTTTGCCCAGGAAAGGGGCAGTGGAGATTGGGCGATTGTTTGCGAGGCAGGCAGGAAAGGCAGACGGCTTCTTGAGGAGTGGGTGCACAAGGGAGTGCTTAAGGGGAAAGTTCTAGTGGTGAAAGAGTGATTACAGAAATCAGCCAAGGCTGGAGTGAGGGTGTCAATATGGTCCTTGATGGTTCTAGAGGAGCAGGGGAGCACCTGTTTGGGCAACACATTCATAGATCGGACTTGTCAAGAAACCTCATCAGGTATTGTCAGGGAGAAAGGAGGAAGAGAAGTAGAGCTGGCCAATGGGGGGCCAAGAGAGGAAGAGGGAGAGGAGATGGGGGACAGGATGTCCTGAGTTCTAGTGGAGAAGTGAGAGAACAGAGCCATACAGAGGGCCTGTGAGGGAACAGGAGAGGTAAAGACTGCAACAGGATTGACCAGTTACTTGCAGATTTTAAAGAGTTTGGCCGTGTTTTTAGAGGCCAAAGAGACGCAGGCTTGAATGTGTGTTCTCTTCTCGATGAGTGTTATTGCTTCGACTGGCATCTTGGTGCAACCAGTCTAGGTATGTCTAAATGTGGCCTGCCATGCTTTACTGTAATGTTATTACGTGTCTACACTGGTCTACATTGTGCAGCCAGTTGGACATGTTTTCATTGGGGCATGGCATTTTTAATAGCAAAGCATTAATGTTCCTGTGCACTGTTGGTGACTTGCACGTATTGGATTGGTGTTACTCTACAAAACAATTGCAAAATCTGTGGCTTTTTAGCCAATTTTTCTCAGAAAGTGTGCTGCATATTGCATTAAAACACATATTTATATCTTTCTTCTAGTGCAGTGTGTGGCATACCCCTTCAACAGCACATTTGTGCGTATTGCGCAAGCGTGATAATCTAGCCCGGCCAGGAGTGTGGCGCGACTCGTGATTTGTTGCTGAGTTGGTGGAGCCCCATCAGCGTGGCTCACAGGGGGCCCCCCACATTTTGTGTTACGCCACTGGTAGTTGTAGTAGTGTAGGGGAAGGGGAGACTGGGGGACTGCCCCCAAAATAAATAATACAACATTTGAAGTTAAATTTCGAAGTAATTAATGTCGTCGAAATGACATGGAAGCTTGGAATGCGTCTGTAGATTCAGAGCGTTGATGCGGGTGGGGAAATAGTCCTGGCTGTCCTCATCTGCCATGAGTTCCTATGGGTGGACTGGATACACTTAAAAGTCACAGCTAAACCCTCATCTGCCATCAGTTCCTAAGGGTGGACTGGATACACTTAAAAGTCACAGCTAAACCCTTATCTGCCATCAGTTCCTATGTGTGGACTGGATACACTTAAAAATCACAGCTAAATCCTCATCTGCCATCAGTTCCTATGGGTGGACTGGATACACTTACAAATCACAGCTAAACCCTCATCTGCCATCAGTTCCTATGGGTGGACTGGATACACTTAAAAGTCACAGCTAAACCCTCATCTGCCATCAGTTCCTATGGGTGGACTGGATACACGTAAAAGTCACAGGTAAACCTTCTGCAGGACGTGGTTATCTGATCGCAAATGCACATGCAAACACATCTCAAGGTAGGGCAAAGCAGCCCGGCTTAAATGATCTGTGTGAGCTATTTAAATTAAAGCCGCAAACAGAAGTTGTGGGATTTACATATATGACTTGGGCAGCGCTTTCAGCTGGATGGTTTGGCCACATGAGTCGACAGCGCTCACAGGCACATAGTAGAACGTGTTTTCTGCACTTACACAGCTCCTAGTGTTGTTCACGTGTACTGCTGCACATTCCCTGCCAGAAGTCTTGCTTTTATGGGTAAATAATCAAATTAAAATCAAATGCACTTTCGTAACTTTTTAATTGTTGTGCAACTTTTGTGACTTGTAGGGGTGGGGTGTAGAAATGTGGCCAATACTGAAAGAAAGTAAAAAAGATGAACAGGGCTCTTTGTCGATGACATTACTGCGTCCTTATTCCATCCCAAAAAGCTCTAGCATGAATTCTTAGTGATGTGTCTCCTCGCTGGCAGCCATCCTAAGAGGGCATCTCTTTCCGTTAGGGTTCACGTGGTATGCAACCTTTGGCTTTTAGGATGCTTTGGACTAAAACTCCCATTGGCCTTATCCAGCACAGTCAATGGTGAGGGGTCGCCGGGGTCCTAGTGCAGAACATGTTATGTTATTGTGACTTACACCGTGCACCACTGCCATTTTCTGTGGTCTTCAGGCGCCCTGGCGGATCTGAAAAGGAAGGAGGGGTGGGAGGGCTTAGTTAGTGGGATTAAGGAAGGAGGGATGGGGGCTTAGTTAGTGGGATTAAGAGGGAAAAGCGCAAGAGAACTTTGATGTGCTGTTGGTGGCTTCAGTTCAGAAAAACCGCTCACTGTGTGCTGCTATGATTTTAGTTGGAAATGAGTGCGTGTGCGGATATTTGTGTGTGACTGGGTACGTTTCTTGTCTGGTGTTGCGTGCTGTGTACGGTTTGAGTGTGTTGTTCTGTGTTTTAGGGTAAGTAAGCAGGATATTGGAAGGTTGTTAGTCGGTTCAACTAAATTCAACATATTGGTAACCCCTAAAAGTTCAGCTAAATTCAACATATTGGCAACCCCCAAAACTGTAGCTAAATTCAACATATTGGCTACCCTGAAAGTTCAACTAAATTCAACATATTGGCTACCCCCAAATGTTCAACTAAATTCAACATAATGGCTACCCCCAAACATTGAACCAAATGCCGCACATCTGGAAAGCCGCAGGTTGCATACCCCTGGACACTCACATTTAATAGTTTTTATGTTGTGTGCGGTGTGTGTCTTTACATGTTACATGTTTGAACTGAACTCTCTCTTCTTTAAACAGGTCAGCATTGAACACGCAGAGCGAGCTGGATTGGGGGCTAATGGTGACGAAAGCTGACCATACGCTACATGGAAGAGTTCGTTTGAAGCCTGCAAGACCACCCCAAAACCACCCCTAGTCTTCCGCCTTATGAAGACATGCTTTCATTCAATTTGTTTCCCCGCATCCTGAAAACGATCCCATTTTTTTAATAACTTTTTTAACATCATTGAAATTGCCTTTTTGTTTCTTTTTTTAAAGGTTCCATTCATTTTCAAAGGGAAATCTTTTTTTCTGCTATTCCTCTACCTAGACTTTGTGTTGGTGTTTTAGCTCTGGATGGCTGGGTAGGTAAGGTGATGGAAGGTTTCAAACTAATGGCTCCACAGCTTTCAGAATCAGTGTTTTGCTTTTTATATTCTGATGATGATTTTTTTTTTTTTTATTAATATAGCACACACCGAATTCTCTTTTGGAACTTAAAACAATGTGTAACTATTCTCCAGCTCAGTTTGAACTCTGGTTACAGTTTGGCATCCTCTGCTACTCTTTGTTTGAGCCGCTGTACATGTTTTTTGGGCGCAGCTTCCACGGCTGTTGGGTTCAAACGCATGCCTGGGAGGTTTCCCCACAATACCAAAATAATGGAAACTAACATAAGGAAAGATGCCATTCTTTCCTTTCTAAAGTTATGGATTTTTTCCAACTTAGGTTTTATTCACCTAGTGCGTGAATGAAAGGTGAAGGTGTATTTTTCATAAATGTTAAGGATTTAGAAGTTCTGATGAATGTCCAGAGGTAGGTGTTTGGAATGAGACCGGGTCGTAAGCTTTCAAAGTCTAGTCCCCCCACCCCTTGTGCAATTTATGTACCTGTTGCAAGTGGTCATTGAAGGGAACTTGCTGCCTCAGATATCAGATAGAGGTGGAGTGACCTGTCTGGTGACTTGGCGACTATGGCCCTTTGCCGATCTTCCCACAAGTCCTGGCCAAGAGTACGACCGGTACAGCTATTTTCTCAGTGTGGGCTGGTGGGGGCAGGAGATTGATTTTCTATATTCTGCTTGATGTTGAACTTTATTTCTGCACTGATGCATTATCAATAAAAGTGCATTTTAATTAGTGTCCTGGAGTTTGATTTGTTTTTAGTCTGGGAGAGATGGCATATGCGGTGTGACACCATGCTTATAGGTGTGGTTTGGTTGTTTACCCACCCATTGACGGCCCGTGACCATGCTAATCCCTATGGCCATTCCCACTCACTTCCTGCCCCATCCCCCGGCCAAAATACGCTCTTGTGGGATCTCTTTGAGCTAACTGTATCAAGCCCTACAATCAAACTTTGCACTCAAAGCAGTCTTCGGAGAGCTAATGTTTTAATTGGTGCTGTAATCACACCACTGGCGTATTAAAAATGTCTTAGCCAGACTGACTTTAGCCACTTGATTTATAAGCAGTGTATGTGTCCTTCACTGAAGTCCAGTTATAAACAAGCATGTGCAAAGCCAACAGTTTTGGCTTGTGTATAGGTGTTAGAAAGGCATTTGCCTGGCACTGCTATCATATGCCCAGGTACTGTACCATTTTCAAGCTGCTATCATTAGTGGTCAGTTAGTACCATTATGGCAATGCCTGGGCACATACCTTTCCCATAGCTGCACAAAAGCCAAAACTGTCTGCATTGCCAATGCTTGTATTTTACTGCAGAGTGGCGCCAATGGCACTGTTCTTACACCCAGGCCTCTCATCGTCCTTATGCTACGTAGCTCTCTCCACACCAATGCTTCCTCACCACTCTGGCTCACTGCCGCATTGTCTTTTCCTCTACCCACGCAGAAGAGCTGTAGAGTCATCCCGCCAACCCAGGGCTATTCATTATTTTTC
Source organism: Ambystoma mexicanum (assembly GCF_040938575.1). NCBI lineage: Eukaryota > Metazoa > Chordata > Amphibia > Caudata > Ambystomatidae > Ambystoma > Ambystoma mexicanum. The sequence continues at coordinate 110,221,112 of NC_090927.1, forward strand.
ACCTATAGATCTGGAATGAGGCCCTGACCTACTTTTCCTGCCTTTTCCCTGATGAAGTTTCACCTGAGGCCTCTTCAGGGACCGGGATACTGATATGCACCCCTGGGAGACCCTAGGGGGTAGGATATCCCAAGACACCCTGTTTACTCTGTGTGAGTCTCCCGCACTCTTGGCTATGTGGGCTCAAGTGGCGGATTGAAGCCTTGGTTTGATGCTACTGGCGTACGCCCTGCGCTACCTCGTGGTTGCCCCTAACAGGAAACATTATGTACACGTATTCATTTATTGTTCACTTGTTAGGTGCTTATACAGGAAGCAAATACTGTTTCGAAACGCCGGCTTTGAAATCCAGTACAGAGTCTAACAGCCAGACATTGTTCCTATGCAAAGTTGAGTGGGACACATGTGGCGCCATATGTGGTCATGGGTAGCGCCTGCCACGGAACAGTTGTCCAATGAGATTTTACCTTTTTGCGAACGGCGTCTGCATTTAGGCCTGAATCCTCAGCTGAGGAAAAACCTGAGACAAAGCCATCAAAAGCTGAATGGGGCAGCCCTCCATTGACTGGCGGCCATCAAGACTTTGAATCCATGCAATCCAGCAGCCTCAGGCAGGGCTACCCGCAAGACTGCCAATCCCCAATTCAACCGGAAAGTATGTTTTACTATCTCAAACCTGGAGACGAGCCCCGAAGCACAGAAGACGACGCGGACACAGAGAGGAATCCCAAGGTTCTGCTGGTCCCTGCTCTCTCCCATAACCTGTCACGAGGTAAATACAGATGTCAGCACTCATTATTGGTGATCCCCAAGTTCAGTTACAGCATGACCCCTGAACACAGCAACATGCAGCAGTTCCATAGCATGCATGAGGGGCTCTCTGGCATATTTGTGCGACATCTCCTGACATACTTGTGAATCCCTCTGAGCCGGACCCTGGCGAAATTGACAATAACTGCATGGCATGGCATGATGAAACAGTCCACTGGCCTATTTGAGAAGCTCTCCATGGCATGATTGATTAGCAGCACCAATGATATGATATATGATATGTTGCTTCTAGCGCCCATGCACAAGTGTTTGAAAGTGCAACGAGGCAGGGGAGGGGAAACAAGGAGGGGACAGTGACATTGAGATCGTGCAAGTGCAGGGAGGAGGAAGGGGAAAAGTGCCAAGGGAAGGGGAGGGGGAGCAAGTGCAAGACATAGGATAAAATAACAAGAAACAAGGAGTGTGGCCAACAGGTGGCAGTGCATGGTTAAGTGCATAACAGGAAGTGATGGATAGTGCAGGTAGGAGGACTGTAGGTTTACAGATACAGACCTAAGTGCAAGGTTGCCAGAAGGCAGTGCAGGTGTCCAACTGGGAGGGCAGGGACCTAAGCCTGTGATTCAGACGGTGGCCAGGTAACCACTGCAGTAACAGACAGGAGATCAGCAGGAAAGAGAGAGGAAATTCTTCAGCTGTTTCCGGAGCCGAAGATGGTTCTGCTCAAGCTTCAGGAAATTCTTCAGCTGTTTCCGGAGCCGAAGATGGTTCTGCTCAAGCTTCAGAGAGGCACAGAGGCTGTTCCAGAGTGAGGAGCCCGCAGAGGAGAGAGATCTGCCCCAGCTCGTTGCTGGGAAAAGCACCTGACCATCAAGGAGGTGGAGATGGAGGAGCTAAGGGCTCCAGTAGGAAGATACTTCAGTAGAGAAAGCTGGAGATATTTTGGTCCCAGGCCCCAGAAGGCCTAGTGGACAGTGCAAAGTGTCTTGGATTTCAGTGCTGGAGAGATACGATCCCAGGGCTTGAAGCCAAGCACATGTCTCGCAGTCCTATTCTGGATGAGTTGGAAAGGGTGGAGAGTAGAGGCAGGCAGATTTAAGAAGAGGCTGTTAGAGTGGTCAAGCCAGAGTTTGAGAGACTGTGAGCTTCTGGGGGAATAAGAGGAAAGGGAGAGTACCTCTGAGGAGGTGCAATTGGTAGTTTGACTTCTTAGAGATGTCAGAGATGTGAGGAGAGAAGGGGAGCGTGGAGTCGAAGATGACCCCGAGGTTCATAGCCTCGCAGGTGGGAGAAGGGGGACGGCCAAGAGAGGCCAGCCAGAGAGTGAGGGGAAAGATGGGTGCAGGGGTGCCAATGCGGAGGATCTCCGTCTTGCTGGCATTCACACAGAGATCGTTGGCGGTGCACCACCCTTGGATTGCAGAGAGACAGTAAGGGATGAGAGAAGGAGATGAGGTGGTTGTAGGGCGCCTAAAATCAAGTGGGGGTGTCATCCGCACAGCACTGGAAATTGGAGCAGAATGCAGCAATGCAGTGGGAAAGAGGTACCAAGTATTGGTTGAACAACCAGGGAGAAAGGTTAGACCACTGGGGGAACACCGCTGGTGGAGAGAGAGATAGAGGAGAGGAAGGACCCAAGTTGGACCTGGGAGGGTTGATCCGAGAGGAAAGAGGTTAACCAGACCCGAGCTTAACCAATGATACCCAGATTATCACAGAGCCGGTTGAGCAGGATGGCATGGTTTACAGAGTCAAAGGCAGAAAGAGATCAAGTAGGATGATGACAATCAAGGTTAGAGAGCAGGTCTTCACGGATGTTCAGGAGAGCAGTTTCCGTACTTCTGGCTGCTCTGAAACCAGACTGATGATCATGGAGACAGCCAACAGATTCAGTATGAAGATTAAGCTGGGAGATGGCCAGCTTTTCCAAGAGTTTGCCCATAAAAGGAGTGATAGAGATTGGGCGATAGTTGATCGGAAGGGAGGGGTCGGCTGAGGGCTTCTTGAGAATAGGGTGCACAAGGGAGTGTTTCAGGGGGAGGAGAAGGTACCAGAGGCGAAGGAGTGGTTGCAGAGATCAGCCAGGGCTGGGGCAAGGGTGTCAATGTGGTTATTGATGGTTTTGGACGAACAGGCAAGAACCTGTTTAGGTGAGGTTTTCATAGATCGGACTTGTCTAGAGACCTTATCAGGGGAGAAAGGTAGAAAGGCTGAGAAGAGGGTTGCCACAGGGGGAGCAGAGGTGGAAGAGAGCGTGGGGGGAGACGCCAAGAGGGTGGACAGGATGACCTGGGTTTTGGAGATGAATTCAGAACCCAAGGCCATACAGGGGGCCTGGGTGGGGACAGGAGAGGTAGAGACTGCGGCAGGATTGGCCAGCTCCTTGCAGATTTTAAAGCATTTGGCCGAGTTGTTAGATGCCGAAGAAACGCGGGCTTGGATGTGGGCTTTCTTCTTAGTGAGGACAGAGAGTCGGTATTGCCTTTGGAGCAGGCGCAAGCCAGTTTGTCAGAGGGTGCACAAGAAGCCAACCATTTCCTCTCAGCCAGCCTGCACTTGCGTTTGTGGGTGATGAGGTCTGAGGCAAACCAAGAGTTGCACTTGATTAATGGCTTCATGCAGATCTTCATAACAGGGGCAAAAGGGCTGTGTCAGGGTGTGAGTCAGCCAGCAGAGCAGAAGGGGAGAGAATGATGTGGTGAAGGCCTCAGCTGACACACACTTCATGGGTTGAATGATTGAGAAGGTGGGTGGCAGTGTGGGGGGTAGGATCAGCCTGAGGGGTGGAGAGAGAGAGATGAAGGAGATGAAAGGAGAGGAGAGAGTGGTCACTCCACGAGAGGGGAGTGGTGAGAGGGTTAGAGAGGGGGAGGGCAGAGGAGATCAGAGCATCAAGAATGTGTCCGGCAGAGTGAGTCGGGCCGGAGGGAAGAATAGAGAGAGAGAGAGAGAGCGCGCCACAGAGGTCACGGAAGAGATCCGTGGTGGGACAGGAGGCATCCAGGTGAATGTTGAAGTCTCCAAGGAGGAGGAGTTGAGTGGTTGAGGCCAGGAGGGAGGAAGAGAGGTCTGCCCACTCGGAGAGGAAAGAGGTGATCAGACCACAGGTGTCCAGTAGATAGTAGCCACAGTGAGAGAATGGCCAGGAGAGAGAGAGCCTACAGACCAGGCATTCAAAGGGGGAGTAGGCCTGTGTAGGTATGACAGAGGCAGGAATCCACTCTGGGAAGATCAAGGCTACAGCCCCACCGGATCAGTTGGGTCTGGGTGCGGAGAGGATCTTGTAGCCATCAGGAAGGAGAGTGTCAAAGTTTGTGACAGAGCTGGCCATGAACCCAGTCTCGGTGAGACCAAGGACGTCAAGGTCCAGTTCCTCCAGGAGACGACAGATGTCAGAGGAGTGTTTGACAGTTGAGCGAGCGTTAAGAGTGGCAAGGAGGAGAAGGTTGCCAACCTTGAAAGACTTCCGGGGAGAGGTACAAATCGGAGGTACTCCCTGCGGAGGTGTCAAAGAGGCACGAGGGAGGGCAGAGGTGGTAGGAGAAGAGGACAAGGTAGCTGAGGAGGAGGAATAGTGCGCCAAGGTAGTGTCGGAGGGAGGAGGCAGGGTAGCTGAAGAAGGTAGAGAAGGGACAACAGGAGAGGAGAGGAAATTGATAAGGCATGGGAAGCGCCGATCAAAGAGGAGGAGGTTGGCCTGAGAGACCAGGACAGTGCCATTGCTGTAAACATTGATGATGACCTTAGAGGTATCAGAGCTCATCTGGCATATTTTAGTAGCTCTCCATGGCATGTTTGAGGAGCAGCACCACTGGCATATTTCAGTAGCTCTCCGTGGCATGATTGAGGAACAGCACCACTGGCGTATTTCAGTAGCTCTCCGTGGCATGATTGAGGAGCAGCACCACTGGCATATTTCAGTAGCTCTTTGTGGCATGATTGAGGAGCAGCACCACTGGTATATTTCAGTAGCTCTCCATGGCATGTTTGAGGAGCAGCACCACTGGCATATTTCAGTAGCTCTCCATGGCATGATTGAGGAACAGCACCACTGGCATATTTCAATAGCTCTCCGTGGCATGATTGAGGAGCAGCACCACTGGTATATTTCAGTAGCTCTACGTGGCATGATTGGGAGCAGCACCACTGGTATATTTCAGTAGCTCTCCATGGCATGTTTGAGGAGCAGCACCACTGGCATATTTCAGTAGCTCTCCATGGCATGATTGAGGAACAGCACCACTGGCATATTTCAATAGCTCTCCGTGGCATGATTGAGGAGCAGCACCACTGGTATATTTCAGTAGCTCTACGTGGCATGATTGAGGAGCAGCACCACTGGTATATTTCAGTAGCTCTTTGTGGCATGATTGAGGAGCGGCACCACTGGTATATTTCAGTAGTTCTCCATGGCATGTTTGAGGAGCAGCACCACTGGCATATTTCAGTAGCTCTCCATGGCATGATTGAGGAACAGCACCACTGGCATATTTCAATAGCTCTCCGTGGCATGATTGAGGAGCAGCACCACTGGTATATTTCAGTAGCTCTTTGTGGCATGATTGAGGAGCGGCACCACTGGTATATTTCAGTAGTTCTCCGTGGCATGATTGAGGAGCAGCACCACTGGTATATTTCAGTAGCTCTCTGTGGCATGATTGAGGAGCGGCACCACTGGTATATTTCAGTAGCTCTCCGTGGCATGATTGAGGAGCGGCACCACTGGCATATTTCAGTAGCTCTCCGTTGCATGATTGAGGAGCAGCACCACTGGTATATTTCAGTAGATCTCCGTGGCATGATTGAGGAGCGGCACCACTGGCATATTTCAGTAGCTCTCCGTGGCATGATTGAGGAGCGGCACCACTGGCATATTTCAGTAGCTCTCTGTGGCATGATTGAGGAGCAGCACCACTGGTATATTTCAGTATCTCTCCGTGGCATGATTGAGGAGCGGCACCACTGGCATATTTCAGTAGCTATCCGTGGCATGATTGAGAAGCAGCACCACTGGCATATTTCAGTAGCTCTCCGTGGCATGATTGAGGAGCAGCACCACTGGTATATTTGCGTAACTACCAAAGGCATACTTTAGTACAACATGGCATATTTAGCACCCTGCCATTATAGGAATAACCCTTTACTATTTGTGCAGTACTCAGGTATATAATGGCAATACTGTGGTATATGAAAGCAGCAATTATGATGTATTGCATGACACAGTATTTTCTGATGGCATGTTCAATGGCAGAACAATAATGATGCAACATATGGCACAGTTCAAGGCATTTCTGCCTGCACTCGGTTTATGACTGTTTTTTCCCTCCAAGACCCAGTGCATCAAGCAAAAAGTCAACAAGGAAGTAAGCTGCAAAGTGTGGATACCATGTACAAAACAGAAAGGAAATGTCCAAATGTTCTCTTAGCTCATCTGCTGGCAGAAAAAAGTATGAAAGAATTGCTAATCCCCCACACTAACGTGAGATGGGGGTTTAGATTCTATTAAAGACAAGGAGGTGAGTATTATGCATAACAATCTTTACTCTGAAACCACAGCAGCAAAGAAAAAAACTTTTACAAACAAACAAGTTGTAAAGAACAGAACTAAATAGAGTTCAATGTCAATGTAAGGGAGCTCCCCAATCCATCATGGAGGACAGGTCATGCCCTGCAGGAGACCAATGAGCAGGGACCCTTCCTTATATAAGTCCATTACTCTAAACCCAACTCCTCTTTCTGTAGCTGTCTTAAACCAGACGTCCACTGCACAGATCAGATGATAAACGATGACGACAAATCCAGCGAAGCTCTCGTGCCACGCACTCCACATCTTGTAACTGTGAGCCACACTCCTGATCAGAACCTCAACTCGTAGCTATAAGAACAACAAGCAAGAAGGGTGGGTGGATGGGAAGAACAACAAACCAAAGATTGTTTTCTCTTGAAACACCTGTGTATATGCGTGTCATAACTGCCATATCATATCATATCAAGGGTGGGTGGGTGTGATAATGCTCGCCTCCTTGTCTTTAATAGAATCTAAACCCCCATCTCACGTTAGTGTGGGGGATTAGCCATTCTATGACAAGACAGGAGGCTCATATTATGCAAGTTTGAAGCCCTTGCATTCCATTAGTACAACATGATCAATACAATAGTGAACATATATAATAAAATAATAGGAGAAGAAAATGTTTTAAATGTTTTCATTTGATCAATCAGCTGACCGCAAGAGTATTGCCCAAGGTTAGGCTGCCCGAATATCAGTCTTATAAGGCATAGTCAATCCACTGCAAGAAAAACCAACTGGAAGATGTGTCAATTCCAGCGTTCCTTATAGGCCACCAAAGCCAACTGGTTAAAAAGAGGGGGGAAACACTGAACAAAGTTTTCCTATACTAAGAGGTTAGGAAAAAACCCATCGGAGTAATAAACGCCTCTGTTGTCCAATCAAACATTTACAACACTTAAATTCATACCATCTTTGGGAACCTAGATAGCAAACAAAAGAAGATAAACACTTAGCTCTCCTGGAGATAAAGAAAAATACCCCTTAGGGGTGAAAGCTTTGTAGGTTCCATCCCGTGCATTAAAGGAAGATATCGTATTAGAAACAGGACATGACACATAACCACCCTGTGGAACCAAGTGGGAAAGACACATTTTCATAAAAGGTAAAGTGGGAGTAAAAAGGTCATTTTTATTAATCTGTAATAGGACGACCTATCCTGAGCGGAGCTGAAAAGCAATAGACTTAACACACAATTGTCCTCAGACATATGTGTATACTAAGAAAGGGATGTCTTCTGGAGGCAGAAGCAGAATGGAAGAGAGGGGCCCCACCTGAAATGTTATACCTGCCAAACCGCCAAGACGGAGACAACAGATCTCCCGAGATCTTGAAGAAGGACTCTGCTACCATGAGAAAAAGAAGATGTTTACAAAAAAAACTTACCCCTAAGAGACCGAACTTGGCAAGGAGAAAAAATGTATCTTACATCCAATCTCTACCATTATACTGATATCTGAACCCCTTTGTAGATGTGCCAGGTGCTTGGACCTTGTTCCCTCCTCCATGGTTGATAAATCCCCTAGGGGATCATAAACTAACCGAAGGAGGACCCACTAAATTCCATAGTCTTAGCAAAGACTCTAAACTGCACAGAACTGATCACTAAACAGTTAAAATGAAGTTGCTTACCAGAAGAGGACTAACCTCTACCTTAGCCAATCTGAAGAACCTTGAAGCCCCCAGCACCTTGTGCTGGCACCTTATCGCAAAACAATCTCCTGTGAAAACCCAAAAGGTCTACCTGCCCTGCAGGTGACTAGGAGAACCAAGTCATTAACTAAATATATATCCCAGCCCTCTGGAAATCGCACTGACAGACACCTTCTGAGATAGTTAATTTAGAGACGTTGGAACGCCTTGTGATAGAGGGCCGTAAAAACATGGATGGAAGATGAGTAGCACTTGCAGACCCCTTCTATCTCAACAAGGGATATTGGGCCTCATTCCGAGTAGGGCCGTAAGGGTTAATGGTCACCGGTAACAAGACCAGTGCCGTTAAACCCTTGCCGCCCTACTACGAGCTCCCTTTGTGGGTCCTTCTTTAACACCTGCTTTTAGCAGGCGTTAAGGACAGGACCTGCAAAGGGACTCCGGGGTCAATAACAGTACTGTAAATTACGGTACCGTTATTGCCGCCTTCACCCTTCCCATTGAGCCCTATGGGGGCTCAAATGCGAATGGGGAATGGTCCTATTGAATGGGGAATTACCGGTCCCTCCGACCTCGGAATGGATCGGTAATTACTCCATTCACCAGGCCGGAGTTTGGACGAGTTCGGAGGCAGCCATGCCGCAAATAGCGGCGTGGTTACCTCCGAATTCGGAATGAGGCCCATTGTGTCTTCCCAAAGGAGGAGAAACCTCCCCCACTTATCTAAGGAAAAACCTTGCAACCCAGAAGAAGTCTACACTGAGGACCTCGCTAAAGCCCCGCTTTACACTCTTAAAATAAATACACTCTTGCACTTCTAACCAACCCCCTGGAAGGGGGCACCGCTTAACTTAGTGAAATATCAGGAAATTTTGCGCAAAGGAAAGAAAACTGACGGGAGGTAAATGCTCAGTGCGAGTCTGCACCGGTCATGAGCCAGAACTCCTGTAAAAGGAAAAAGGGAAACCATCAGGTGTTACTCCAAGAGGTGCAATATTATGATGCAATCTCCCCCAAGGATGGCGGCAAAGGGAATGAGGGGGGAAAGGACTTTTGGATAATTATCATGCCCCAAAAATGAAAGGTTGTGAAAGAATACTGGGACCACTGTCCCTTCAAACACTGAGGCCTGAGCCTGTGTATGCATGTGAGGCTGACTGGCCTCTCTGGGAATCAGGGGAAGGAAAAAATTAAGCACATTGCCCATAGCAAAAATAGCACTTATATAGTGCTACAAACCCTCCGGTATACGAGTGTTGCTCATCATTACTACCAACAGTGTGTGGAGTGAGGTGTTCACTTATCGATCTCAACAGGATGAAAGACTGATTTAGACCTTACAAAATTAGGAACCTGCATCAGTATGCACTGCACAGATCTGAAAACAAGCACTCTATTCGCTGCACTGTATTCAAAATATAAAATGAAAGAAACTAAATAACTCTCTTGAGGGTACAGAATCCTGCTTGCACTCCTCGAGCAGAGGAGAAATTATAACACCCCGCTACACGATTAGCAGAAAAAAGGCCAAGCCATGGGGGGAAAACCATGGGGCGGGCGATAGAAAGATAATATTTGGTAACCCGTTCCTCTGATACCAGCAAGTGTTTCCAAACACTTAATCCAAATCAAAACATGGTTGCTCAACTTGCCTTCCAAATTGTATCATGAACGTCATAATGGGACAAATAGTAAGGGAAATACGCCACCCTCTAAAGAGAGAATCAAACCCTGCAGCCCTCAATAGGGACATAGAAGTGCCACCTTCCTCCTCCTCATGTCGAGAGACAATTCTGCAACTTAATCAACACGGGTACTAAGTGGAGCAATTGTTATTGGGGAAGGAAAAACTTAAGGAAAACGGACTGAGTTGTCCTGAAACTAACATAAAGGGCGACAGAATTTAACTAAAAGCCGAAGGTTAACACCTGAGAGATGGCTAAAGAGGAAGGTACAACCCTCCCACATGGGTCTGTTTACAACCATCTCCACACACTCTTTTCTTTAAAGTACTTAATGATAATATAAAATAATATAAAATAATATAAAATGCCCAAGGAAGTGGGTTACGCCCCCACAGGAGTCCGAACCCCGGCCCCTTGTAGAAGCTGAACCTACTGAGCTATCCGGGCTACTGACAATTCTGAAAACGTAAATGTGCTCCAGGCCCCTTAAATATATTGTTTAACAAAGAGTACACTGAGCAAGTGCACCTCCACAGCTCACCCTAGCAGGGTGTGGGGCCAGCAGTACACGAGGGGTTCACCTCACAGAAGAAACACAGGCAAAGCCTGCCACCAAGCAGGTTACGGCACACATACCGTGAAGGTAACCACCAATGCCAGCTGCCGCACAAAGTTGCCGACCTTAAGCGAGGAATACACTGAGCAAGTTTCCCTCAAACTGCTCACCCTAGCAGGGTGTGGCAACCAGCAGTACATGAGGGAGCACCTCGCAGTAGAACCCAGGCAAAGCCTGAAACCGAGCAGGTTATGGCACGCTTACAGGGAAAATAATGATATCTGCCATATGCAGCACCTAAACAAAGCTGCCGACCTAAGGGAGGAATACACTGAGCGAGTGCACCTCAAACTGTTCAACCTAGCCGTGTGTGGCAACCAGCAGTACACGAGGGAGCACCTCGCAGTAGAACCCAAGCAAAGCCTGGAACCGAGCAGGCTTGGCACGCTTACAGGGAAAATAATAACATCTGCCATATGCAGCACCTAAACAGAGCTGCCGACCTAAGGGAGGAATACACTGAGCAAGTGCACCTCAAACTGCTCACCCTAGCAGGGTGTGGCAACCAGCAGTACACGAGGGAGAACCTCGCAGTAGAACCCAGGCAAACCTGAAACCAAGCAGTTTAAGGCACACCTATAGTGAAGACAAATCACCCATGTCATGAGCAGCGCTTAACATAAAGCTGTAGACTGGCAGCGCAACAGACTCTCGAACAGGCGGGTCCTCGCCAACCATAAACAAAAAATATCAATTAAAATAGCCAAATAAAACGTATCAATTTAAAATATATATATATAAATATGCACATACACTTATGTGCACAGTGGACATGGCGGGAAGTGAACCCAGGACTTCCTGCATGGAAAACATTCAGCTGTACCATTGAGCTAACCTGCTTCTGGTTGCAGCAGAGGCTTTAAATATTATACACATACATACACACAATATATAAATAAATAGGATAACATGGAAGAAAATTGATATCTATTTTTCACAACATTTCATAATTTGTAATCTGGAGGAGTGGCTCGAACACCCAACCTCCAGGGTGCAGGTCAGAACACCTAAAGACTGTGCCACAGAACTAGGCTTCTTTAATGTAAATCATAGAGCCCCTTGTGCGGACCATAGAGGGCGCAACGCCCATACTGAGAAAATAATAAAGAAAACAAAACAAAATGAAACACAGAGCTCGTGCGCGGGCCTAGAGGGCGGCAACGCCCAAACTTGAAAGAGAAGCATTACTGCTCTCGTGCGCGCCGGGTCTGAACAGAAGCTTCTGACAGACCGGCGCGCGTCGGGCCTAGAGGGCTGCAACGCCCAAACTTGAAAGAGAAGCATTACTGCTCTCGCGCGCGCCGGGTCTGAACAGAAGCTTCTGACAGACCGGCACACGTCGGGACCCAGAGGCTGCAATGCCCAAACCTGAAAGAGAAGCTTTACTGCACTCGCGGGCCAAACTTGACAATAATTAATGTCTTGCCAAAATCAAAGTAAAACATGGAAAATATAAATTAATGAGTCTTCTAAAGTATCCATTTTCATTAATAAATAAGTACCGGCCGCACTCGGCCTGCCATATACAAGATACCAAAGCAAAACCTCCTCCCTTTCAAAATGAAAGGCATCCAAATATACCAAATATATATAATATATTCACATACATTAAGGCCAATATACTATCAAGGCCTACTACTGACAAACATGCAAGGCACAACGAAATTAGGAGTGACTTAGCTGTGGTGTCAGCAGCAAAGAAAGAGGAGCTGGGTTTAGAGTAATGGATTTATATAAGGAAGGGTCCCTGCTCATTGGTCTGCTGCAGGGCATGACCTGTCCTCCATGATGGATTGGGGAGCTTCCTTACATTGACATTGAACTCTGTTTAGTTCTGTTCTTTACAACGTTTTTGTTTGTAAAAGTTGTTTTCTTTGCTGCTGTGGTTTCAGAGTAAAGATTGTTATGCATAATATGAGCCTCCTGTCTTGTCATATAATTGTCACACAATAAATAATTACTGTAATATTGTCTTTATGTTCCAAAATTCAGACAAAATACCAATAAATGAAAAAATGAGAAGAGGTACAAATTAGATAACAAACCAAATGTTAGAATTGTAGAGGCTCACTTGTTTTTGGACCCTCATTTTTAATTGAAATATGCTATTTGTTTTTCCAAACATATTTTTATTGGTTTTTGAAACAAGCAAGTTGTACATTATGTCATGTGCAATTAAGAATTAAGGTATTTCAATCGGTACAGACTCGCTTGAGAACACAAATCAACAAAACAGACATAAAACATCAACAATAACAGTAGGTCAGTGAGGAAGGTCTAGCTGCATGGGGAGGCCGAGGTTTGGTGGGGGAGAACCTCTCTGGGCCCCTCGTCAGAATCCAAACTCCTGGGGGTGGATCTTGCTTCAGGAACCTGCCCAGCTGGGTGTCCCCGGCTGCTCTTCCGTGTTTTATTTCAGTCATATTTATCTATCCAGCGTAGGGAGGGCGGCTGTCGGACCAGGCAAGGGTATGTTTGTGCATAATCCAAGGAGGGGGACCAAGTATGAAAGAATTTGTCTCTGTTCCCAAACCTGAGGGCCGTGATTTTTTCCGCCGCTATTATGTCCCAACATTTAGTCCACCACATTTGGACCGACGGTCCCTCTGGGATTTTCCAGAGCCTTGCCACTGAAATCTTGGCCGCAGTCAGCAGGTGGGAGCAAAGTTCTGCTCTGTGGCCTGATTGAGGGAATTGGCCCTCGCCGCTTGATCCGAGCAGTACGATCCCTGGGTCCCATGGGATTGCTAATCCTGTGATCGTATTGATTTGTTCTAACACTGCTTTCCAGAATTGCGTCGCCTTGGGGCATGTCCAGAGCAGATGGTATAATGTGCCTTTGTCCGGGCAGCCTCTCCAGCACGTTGATGGGATCACCGGGTTGCATATATTGAGAGATTCAGGGGTTCGGTACCACCTGTAGCATACCTTGAATGCGTGTAGTCTAGAAAACCCTGCATGTTTAATTTCCTTATTAAACATGGATTTAAAAAAAATGAGGTTAAGAATTGGGAGGCCTATAAAGAACAAACAAGTATAATACTTCATGCAAAGTAGGGTCCATTTTTTTGTTGGTCTGAACCCTGCATACATAAGACCAATATTGCAAAAGGTAGCCTGTGACGTGAAAGCCGCTCCCCACAAGAGCGGCTTTATGCGCCCCTTCCCCCGTCCATGTCCGTGGATCCCCTTCCCCCATCCATGTCCGTGGATCCCCGACCCCCTACCACCCACTGCACTGCCCCACTCCCCAGACCCCCCCCACCACATACTTGAACCGACCCCTGCTGCCTCCTCTGTTTGCTGTCTAGGCCCCTTCCTCCAAAGCCCGACGCACTGTGCGTCCCTCCACGTGACGCACAGTGCGTTTTGTGCATCAGGCTCACGGCTGTGGTCGCAATCAGTTTGTTTGTTTTGTAGACCTTCAAATGTGTTTGGCTTTCCGAGGTAATTAGATTATATAGAACGTTCTAGTCTGCGAGGAAAGCTCAAGGGCAATGCTGCGTCTTGTAAACGAGACAACACAGGTTCAAATCCCGGTCCGTGCTTGGAGACTGGTCCCCTGTATTTAGTGCATAATCAAAGAATCATTCGTTTTAACATTTTTTTTTTAACGTAGGTTGGCCCCGCCACTTTTTGATGGACTTCTCAAATTGAATAAGGGGTAATTAGGAGGTGTTAATAGTAGCTTAGCTGTTCCTGATATGTCACGGAACCATGTCTATGTGGCTAGTGAAATGTCTACATCATTTTTTACTGACAAGGCCACTTGAGGCATATTCGATCGTTTGCACTGGGAACAAATGCTATGTTGTCAGAATGCAAATGGTTGTGCAAGATTAGACATAGGCGATGTGGAATGTTAATATTGATTATCGAATTTGAATTATATATGTAACATTCAAATATTTAAGAGTGTTAAAGATAAGATGTGATGAGGCAATGCCAATGTTTTTATCAGTTTGCATTTTTAGAATAATGTAATACATTAATTCTGCTACAGGAGCATTGTCCAAGTGGTCTAGAATGGTTCAGTGACTTTACCAAAGAGGGACTATATATTGCTGCACACAGACCCTTTATAAAAGGAACATTTTATAGGATGTATTTTATATATCTTTTATATATCTTTGTGTCTGTAAATGCTATTATTTTGTGTAACAGACAACGGGCCTCATTCCGAAATTGGTGGTAGTCATGGCACTGTTTGCGCCATGACTGCCACCAATAACGGTTCCGGCACCGGTGTAGTTCAATGGGGACTTACCGGTGTAGTCCGGCCCTGGCGGGACCGGTAAGTCCCCATTGAACATGCCATTCCCCATTCCCATTTGAGCCCCCATAGGGCTCAATGGGAATGGGGAGGGCGCTAATAACGGGCTCGCGACGTGCAAGCCCGTTATTAGCGCCCTGGTCCCTTAGCGGGACCCGTAAGGGACGTGTGGTCTGACCACATGTTCCTTGCGGTCCCCGCCAAGGGACCTCGGAATAGGGTGGGAGGGGATTACCGGCACCAGTCCCCATACCGGTGCCCGGTATCCCTTACTGCCCTACTCGTAATGAGGCCCAATGTCTGATTTGCATATGGTCTTTTCCCTTCTGTAATGGCTTAGTAGGTGAAGAACGATGGTCTGGAGGGTTGCCCGGAGCAATGCCAGAGGTTAAGATGAATTTTAAACTTTCCAGCCATCACTTCTTGTGTTGCTAAAGTCACCTTGAGTGGGACGGGTATGCCGAAATGTGTGTCCCAAGGTTGCTGGGCCTAGAGACCCAATGTTCTCCTCACTAATGACGCCCAATGAGGCCGCAACATGTCTGGGGATGCTTGTGGTCTTGTGCAGAAGGGATGTGACCTAGCAGTTCGGGCTAGACTGCCCCTTTTTGTGGTGGGACCAAATCTGATTTGTATATGGTCCTTCCCCTTCCTATAATGGCTTTGCAGGCAAAGGACAGTGGTCTGGAGGGTTGCCCAGAGCAATGCCAGAGGTTGACATTAATTCAAAACCTTCCAGTCATCACCTCTTGTGTTTCGCTGGCACTGCAAGAAATGCTCTGGAGCTCTTCTCACTTAGGTTCTGTTATATTTTAGCATTACACACTGTTTGTATGCAATGAATGATTCATTGTATTTATTTTGTGTATGTTTTGTAATCTTTGCATGAAATAAATGCAATATCTTTATTCATGATTATAACGGTACTCGTTGAAGTGCTTACAACCTACCTCATTGGGTCCACAGTTGTTGGCAACTGGATTGGCCACATCCGGTCATACGTACCTCATTCTGGCTGCGCACCTGTGCCTACCTACCTCTATCAGGGCTGCTGGTGACGATACCAGCTACAGGTCAACACGTTTTGTATAACCTTGTGCCGCACCTGGTACCTCCACAGCCGTGATAGCTCAGATATGAGAGTGCCATCACCCCCAGTAACTGGACTAATCCCCCAGTAAAGCGTCTAGGCACTTCTGCTTACCAACACATCCTGTCCATGGCTCTATGTGATTTTGTCAAAAAGATTTTATCGAATTAGATTTCATCGTATTTTTATTTTGTAGTCGATATTTGCTGCAAATATAAGCAGGGAAGACCCCCAACAGCCCCCCATAACCCCATCAACGAAATCTGCCGCAGTAAAACCTCCTTATCCCGTGTCCATCTGATCACTGGATATGTGAAAGCTATCCTTGCGTCATAATCCGGCCACACCGATAGTCAAATGGTGGCACCATCTTATCTTTGTTAGGGAAGCCAAAGCCGGCCCCTGATCCAATTGCAGGCCATGAAGGAACCCGCCCTGCCACCAGCATCATGATCCCTTACACCTGCACGCTCTGAACTTGGGCGTATTCTTGTCCTTGCTGGCATGGCACTCAGATGAATTTTGCAGGACCCATTTAATGCCCAGGAGAATGTGTATTTCCCACCTCCACACTTGTAGCTGCCCCTGTCAATCCCATCCAGCTCATCACTCAGCTGGCAATTTTTCTCGGCATAGTGCCATAGATCATTGCCGAGTTCCTGAAGATAGAGGTCAAGTCCAATGGAACAGCGTCTTCAGCATCCATTCTCATGTGTACAGGATGAGTGCCACTTACCTGTCTGCGTGGAGAGCAGGGACTGACACCATCGGAGAATGACTGCAGCTAACCTGTCATAATCTATCCCTACCTCAATCCATGCTCTGTTATTTCCCCGCTTGACCACATTGGATTTCCTGTGCAGCGCTGCAAACAGTTGTGGCAAAGATGGATTCTTTTTTTTCCCTTAGAGCGTTTCACTTTACTTTCTCAAAAGCTGAAAGAAGATTAAATCAAATAACGCACACACTGTTCCTTCAGCAGGCCATTGGGCAATATGCAGGTTTCACAAACTGGGTAAGCATTACAAGGTTACCGGCAGCACGGAGCATTCTCCAGCCAGTTCTCTCTAACGGTTTATTGATGAGCCACCCTCAACACGGGGGGTTCCTTCCCTCCCCACTCACGTGGTTATGCAGCAAACTGTTTAACAAATTCTTTTTTTTTAGCCCCATCTCAGACACATATCATGCCCCTTGGGTCCCTCTCCCCTGAGCTAACAATGAGCCAAGAACCAGGCCGGTGTACGGGAAATATATTGGTATTTATTTACATTAAAAATAATAGAAATTAGCACACAAATTAAAAAGAAACACTTTTTCCGGGTCAGCTGGATGACGAGGATTACCCAATTAATGCATAGGCTATAGTTTTCAGCATTCACTGGGAAGTGAGCTTTGTTAATTTCGAATTTTTACAAAATTCATCCTGTAGTGGTCTGTCAAATGGGGAATTCATTACATTAATATTTTTGGTTACATAGGCTAAGGATCTACACAGTTCTGCCCTACCACTCACTATAAAGGGAAAGTATACAAGGCAAGCAGACTCCCCCACCTTTTGGTTTCCCAGGACCCAGTTCTACTTACATATCAAGACTCTATTTAAGGTTCAGGAAAGCCAGCTGCATCTCAGGCCCCTCTGGAAAGATAGGGGCGGGGTCTGGTCACTCCCCTCTCAAAGATGGCATCCCGATCTCCACCATAGGACCCAGTCAGCTTCCAGGCCTTCCTAGGAATAGACAGTTCCACTCAGATGCGCTCTCAGAAATCTCCTCTGGTGTCTCCTTACTCATGGCACAGTTCAAGGCATTTCTGCCTGCACTTGATTTATGACTTTTTTTCCCTCCAGGGCCAAATGCATCAAATAAAGAGTCAAGAAGGAAGTAAGCTGCACAGTGTGGATACCATGTACAAAACAGAAAGGAAATGTTCTTAGCTCATCTGCTGGCACAAAAAAGTGTGAAAGAATTGTCACACAATAAATAATTGCTGTCAAAATTCAGACAAAATAACAATAAATGAAAAAATGAGAAGAGGTACAAATTAGATAACAAACCAAGTGTTAGAATTGTAGAGACTCACTTGTAAACATACCGTGTAGTCTAGAAAACCCTACATGTTTAATTCCCTTATTAAACATGGATTTTTTAATAAAATTTAGGTCAAGAATTGGGCGGCCTATAAAGAACAAAAGAAAAGACGATTTAATGCAAAGTAAAGTCAATTTATTTTGTTGGTCTGAACACTGCACACATAAGACCGAAATTGCAAAAGGCAGCCTGTGAAGGCCGCTCCCCAAACAGGCGGTTTTATGCTCCCATTCCCCCGCCCATGCCCTTGGTACGCCCCGCCCCCTACCACTCACTGCACTGCCCCCCAGTTTACTCTCTAGGCCCCTTCCTCCAAAGCCCGACGCACTGTGCGTCTCTCCACGTGACGTGACAGTCTTTTGTGCATCAGGCTCACGGCTGTGGTCGCAATCAATTTGTTTGTATTGTAGACCTTCAAATGTTTTTGGTTTTCCGAGGTGATTAGATTATATAGAACGTTCTACTCTGGGAGGAAAGCTCAAGGGCAATGCCGCGTCTTGGAAACAAGACAGCACAGGTTCAAATCCCGGTCCGTGCATGAAGACTGGTCCCCTGTATTTAGTGCATAATCAAAGAATCATTCGTATTACATTTTTTTTAACGTAGGTTGGCCCCACCTCTTTTTGATGGATTTCTCAAATTAAATAAGGGGTACATAGGAGGTGTTAATAGTAGCTCAGCTGTTCCTGATATGTCACGGAACCATGTCTATGTGGCTAGTGAAATGTCCACATCATCTTTTACTGACAAGGCCACTTGAGGCATATTCGATCGTTTGCACTGGGAACAAATGCTATGTTGTCAGAATGCAAACGGTTGTGCAAGATTAGACATGGGTGATGTGGAATGTTAATACTGATTATCGAATTTGAATTATGTGATGCTGGAAATGCATCGGAGGGACAGGGCCTCCGTATCCTTGTCCTTTACTGCCTTTTTATCGTGGGTTCTGTCATATTTTCCGCGCAGGAGTTCATGTGGGACTCCTGGCGGTGCGGCTCTCTCTCTTTTGGTTTGGTGAACAGACCCGTGGGATACCCTTACGGCACCCATGGGTGGGGGTACAACCCTGTGCCTCTAGTGTATGTTTTTGGGCATCTGGGGTGGCCCGCAGAGCAGGGCATGGGCTGGTGGCAGCTCCATGCTGACTTTGACAGGTGTGCTGATTATCCTCCATTTTGGGGATCCCTAGGCCCTGCCATTGGAATCAGTTGATTCCTGATGGAAAACAAGATGGCCCCTGTGGCCTCTTGCTTTCTATTACCTATTACCTTGTTTTCCCAAAGTCCTGGGAAGCCCTGACTCTGTCCCTTCCCCCTGACTGGCTGTTGGGTGGAAGTTCCATATATGGTGTTGTTGTGAAGTCCAGTCCAGACTGACTGGAGCCTTCCCAGTGAGTGTATGTTGTGGGTACCTCCTGTGGGTGGGACCTGGGTGAATGGAGTGTGTGACCAATATGCACTTCTTGTTGTGGCTGTCTGGTTTCTGGTATGAGAGACAAAGACTGAGACATCCCTTCCCGAAACTGGCCTGAAGGCACTGTGTGCCTAATTGGCTGACTGACTGCATGAATGCCCTTCTGTATGATTGGCTGCTGAGAGTGACCTAGCAGTGAGGATGAGAGACAAGATAGTATATCTGGGGACCTCTCAACACTGGAAATTGTTCAGAAGCTGTGTCTACACTTGAAGAGTAACTGGAACTGCTGATCCTCGACACCCAGCTGGAAGATGAAGATTTGCTGTTGCATTTGCTTCGACCTGATCTGAAAGCTGCCGAACTCGTAGAGGACTGATCCGAGAGAGGACCTGGTAAGGCGCCCTCTTCCCGTGCTCTGAGGGACCATCGAGCACCGCTAACCTTCGCCGAAGCTCCCTGGAAGTCAGACCCTCGAAAGGCTGCCGACCCAAGACGGGACCGCTGAGGAGAACGAAGCAAAGCACCCGGACTCCGCCTCTGTCAAAGTCTATTGCCGTCGACCAGGGTTCGCAGGTTTGTGTAACCGCTGGAGGCCCGTCGAAGTTGTATCGCCCAGCCGTGGGGACCACTTGACGCCGTGCCGCCGACGACCGGAGCCGCCCGCTCCTTTGCCTAAGAACATTCGAATCTAAGGACTCCCTTGTCCATAAGCGTCAACCGCTTTGTCCCGCCGGAGAAAGTCGAGGAAGACCAACGCGCCGAGGAGAATCCGCCGGTGGGTTTCCCGCCACCTAAAGGCCCCAAAGACTTCGACGACTCGACGCCCTCGTTGGGCCACAGCTCTCCTGAAACTCTATGCAGTCCTGAATAATCTATCGTCGAGGTGCCTCGCACACCTCATCCTCGCAGGACGTCGCTGACGAGCACCGCCTGGATCAACATCGGGGTCTCGGCACCCTTGAACTTCTCATCGCCGCCGTCGACGACAAGTTCGCCATCCTCAACGCCTCTCGATGATCCGTGGCTCCTGCTTTAAAGGGAGTCACTCAAGAAGGATCCCTCGACGCACCTTCGAAGAACTCTACTCCACCAGGTACATTGGGGGGGGGTAAAACCTTACTGGGAGGAAATAAGGTTATTGAACAATATATGGACTGGGCTTGCGCTATATATCTTTATTTTACAGGTTGCCCAGGTGGGGGGATCTCCACGCAGAACTGTGTCGAACAGTAGAGGCCGGTATTCTGCCTATTGTTTCAACCATCTTACGTTCCTTCCTATCTCTATTGCTGGTTTCCTCGTTATTGATCTGTGTGACATTTTAACCGTACAGTTGATGCACTTTAATGAGATTTGATAACATTGGTGGTACCACTTTAGAATTGTATATATTTATCATTGTTGATTTCTGAGTACAAAGACTGTGTTTTCAGTAATACAGTGTGTGGACAATCCCTTGTGGAGGTTCGGGGACTACACTGTACTTAAGAACCAGCCTGCATCACCTCCTGAGAAGCTAGACCTTGATTGCTCGACTACGTTACCAATAATAGAGAATCTTGGCTGGGGTCCTCTGTGCCTCTCCTCTACCATATAGAGAGCGGAAGGAAAGACACCCCCCACCAGTATCTTCACACTGGTGGCAGCGGTGGGATGCTTATGGTTTTAAGAATCAGTGTATAACCGTGCCACTTACAACATATCTGCACTTTATTAAATTAAGGTTTGGTTGTGTACAAAATAACTGCATTGCAAGCAATGGAGTCTATTGCAAATGGTAAATTGACAAGGATGAGTTTAGAGGCTCTCCAGAGTGCTTGTGAAGCCAGGGAGTTAGACTTTGTGGATAAGTCTAGGGCTGAGCTGATAGCTGCCCTGGTGGACTACCAGACCGATGGTGAAACTCTTGATGAGGGGGGAATGCCACCATTCCTGCTGCCTCTGTTCTGAACCCCATCACTGCTCTTCAGGGGGAAGCCCTGAAGATTGAACTTTTATAATTGGAGCTACAACAGGAACAGTTAGCCTTTCAATACAAAAAGTTGGCAACCGAAGCTGAGTTGAAGAAAGAGGAGTTGGCACAGCAAGTGATACTCAAAGATAGGGACACTGAGCACCAGAGAATCCAGCTAGAGAAAGCTAGAGTGGAGACTTCAGCTAAGCCAGTTGAGAGTGGCAGGTCCCCAGCCACCAAGTTTATGAAAGATTTGGTTGGTGTGTTTGTGGAGGGTTCTGATATCCTCCAATGGGATTGAAGCGTTTGAAATGGCTTGTGCAATTCATGATGTTGACAAAAGAGATTGGGCTAAGTGTTTGTTAAGCAGAATGCCTCAGACTGGGTATGACTGTATTCTGAAGCTGAGTTTGGAAGACAGGGGCCAGTATGAGTGTATGAAGTCTGCTTTAATTGCCAAGTTTGGCAAGACACCTACCCAATACCTTAAAAGGTTCAGGGATTTTAAGAAAAGAGAGAATGTGTCTTGGGTTGACTGGGTGAGTACTGCGCACATGAAGATGATGGGATGGATTGATGGTTACAAGGTGAAAACTTTTGTTGAATTATCCCACCTGTTGATTTTTGAGCATTTTTCTGAAGCCTGTTCAATGGAGCTGAGTCAGTATGTTGCTGACCAGAACATTTTGGAGCCCTTTAAGCTGGCCAGGCTGGCTGACAAGTGGGTCTCCCACCGGATGTCCCTTAAGGACTCCAGTGGGAAGGACAAGGACAAAGAAAAGGGGGGCTCTCACAAAGCTGAGGAGTCCCAAAAGCAGTCACAGTTGGGTAAACCTAAACCCTCCTCTCAGAAGACCCAGAAATCTAGTGGGGATAAGTCATCTGTGGGTGGGAATAAGAGCAGTGGTCCACCTGCTGCAAAGAAGGCTCCCAGGGGTTCCAGTACCGTACCCCCTACTCCCGGCACTTGTTGGGATTGTGGGGCTCTGGATCACAAGAGGGGTGACTCCAAGTGTAAAGGTAAGGCACTTGGAGTACAGGCTGTCAGCCTGACCTACCCTTACCCCATGTCTGAGGTGGAGGCCACGGTCCTCCCCTTATCTACAGGGATCACATTTGGTGCTCCTGTAGAGATTTCCTTAGTGTCCCTTGGGACCTGGGACCAGAACGCGGAAGTACTGGTGACTATCCCACAGAACACCCGTAGATCTTTGAGAAGTGTCCTCCTGAACGGCCAGCCTTCTACTGGTTTGAGAGACACTGGGGCAAGAATGACAGTGGTGGACAAGACCCTGCTCAAGCCAGAGGTCTATGTAGATGCTCCTCTGAGAACCACCAGGTTAGCTGGTGGGCCTCCCAAATTATCGCCTGTAGCCTTAGTCACACTCGTAATAGGAGACAAGACAGCAAAGCTTCCTGTCCTGGTCCAGGACAATGTCCCTGCTAACATTCTGTTAGGTAATGATCTAGTAGAGTTGGGATTGATCTCGGATGGTCTTCCCATGACTGCTGCTGCGGTCACTAGGTCACAGGTGACCCCGGGTCTGGCTGTGAGTCAGGTACCCGAGCCAAAGGCACGGCCTAAGGCAAGACGAAGGAAGAACAAGAAGGCCACCTCTGTGGAGGGAGCTCCTTCTCTTCCTGCTGTTCCTACAGCACCCATTGGGATCCATGCTCCGGACGGGCTGGGTCCAGCGGTACACCCCGTCTCAATTTCTGTGGGAGAAGAGCCAGAAGACTCTCCTGTGGGAGAGGTTCTCAACCTGGAGGATCATCCCGATCTTCAATGCTTGTTAGCTGAAGGGGGACCCTCCCGGGCAGACTTCTGTAAAGGACAGAGAGAGTGCCACTCTCTCTCTCGAGGGTCTGTGGAAACAGGCCCTGTCCCAGACACAAGGAGAAGTGCCTAGGACATTCCGGATTTATTGGGAGGGTGAGCTCCTTGTTAGTGAGCCCACTAAGCCTGAACCTGGTGCCCTCAAGAGGTTGGTGGTACCCCAGGTTTACAGGCCCTTCCTACTGCAGTTGGCACATGAGGTGCCCTTGGCTGGTCATCTTGGAACCAAGAAGACTAAGCAGAGGCTCTCTGCCCATTTCTACTGGCCCAGGATGGGAGTAGAAGTGGAGTCCCACTGCAGGACCTGCCCAATTTGTCAGTTGTCTGGCAAGACTGGAGGCAGTGTCATTGCCCCACTGCAGCCATTGCCAGTGGTTGGCACACCATTTGAGAGGGTGGGCATCGACATTGTCGGTCCCCTGGACCCTCCCACTTCAGGTGGACATCGGTTCATCCTGGTTTTGGTAGATCATGCCACCAGGTACCCGGAGGCTATACCCCTTCGGACTGTAACTGCCAAGGTGGTTGCCAAGGCTCTCCTGGGCATTTTCACCCGTGTCGGATTCCCCAAGGAGGTTGTCTCTGACAGAGGATCCAACTTCATGTCTAGTTACATGAAGACCATGTGGAAAGAGTGCAGAGTAACCTATAAGTTCTCAACCTCTTACCATCCCCAGACCAATGGTCTGGTTGAGAGATTTAATAAAACTCTCAAGGGCATGATAGGTGCTTTGGAAGAGCACCTAGGAGGAAATGGGATCGCCTCCTGCCATGCCTGCTGTTTGCTTACAGAGGGGTACCTCAAGAGGGTGTTGGTTTCAGCTCCTTAGAGTTACTCTTTGGACATCCCGTGAGGGGGCACCTTGCCTTGAACAGAGAAGGTTTGGAAGCCACCCCTCCAGGTCCCACCAAGCAAGTGGGGGACTATGTGTTAGGCCTCAGACAGAGGGTGACACAGATGATGGGTCAGGCAACAGCGAATCTCAAGGCCAGCCAGGAATTGAACAAATACGGGCATGACCTTAAAGCGTTGCAAGTGGATTGGACTCCGGGACAGGAGGTCCTCGTGATGGAGGCTACCAAGCCTCGGGCATTGGCAGATAAATGGACTGGACCCTTCAGGATAATCTCCAAGATGGGCGAGGTCAATTATCTGGTTGACATGGGAATCCCAGGAGTAGCCCCTCAGGTATTCCATGTTAATCGGCTCAAGCCTTTCCACAGGCGAGCAGGAGTCTCATGTCTCTTGCTAGCTTCAGAGCAAGAAGAGGATGAGAGTGAGCCCCTTCCTGATTTGCTATATAGCAACCCTCAGGATGGCTCAGTGGAGGGAGTGCATCTCTCTCCAGATTTGACAACAGAGCAGCAGAGGGCCTGCAGGACTTTGCTCCAGCAGTATGCCCCTCTGTTTTCGCTGACGCCAGGCCTTACACCGGGGTGTAAGCACGAGATTGACACTGGTGACAGCATGCCTGTCAAAAGCAGGAGCTACCGTATGTCAGACACTGTTAAGAACCACACCCAGGCTGAGGTCGCCAAGATGTTGGATCTGGGTGTTATTGAACCCTCAACCAGTCCCTGGTCCAGTCCCATGGTCCTTGTCCCCAAGGCAAGTTCCCAGGGAGGTACCAAGGATTGGAGGTTCTGTGTGGACTACCGAGGAGTCAATGCCGTCACCAAAACTGACGCGCACCCATTGCCCAGGGCTGATGAGCTTGTGGACACCATAGGTGCTGCCAAATTTGTGAGCACCTTTGACCTCACCTCAGGCTATTGGCAAATAGCTCTGGCGGACTATGCCAAGGAAAAGACGGCGTTCTCGACACTAGAGGGACTCTACCAGTTTAGGGTCATGCCTTTTGGGTTGAAGAATGCCACTGCCACCTTCCAGAGGTTTGTCAATCATGCTCTCAGTGGGCTGGAAGCCTTTTGTGTGGCTTATTTAGACGACATTGCCATCTAAGGTTCCACTTGGGAAGAGCATTTGACACATCTGGGTAAGGTGTTGCAGGCCTTGGAAAGGGCTAACCTCACTATCAAGGCCACCAAGTGCCAGATAGCTCAGGGGAAAGTCACATATCTTGGTCATGAGGTAGGAGGGGGTCAAATCCAACCTCTCCCCAGTAAGGTACAGGATGTACAGGACTGGGAGACTCCTACTACTCAAACCCAGTGAGAGGCTTTTTGGGCCTCACTGGGTATTATCGCAATTTCATGGCGGACTATGGAACCATAGCTGCACCACTGACAGCTCTGACTTCACCCAAACAACCTAGGAAGGTTAATTGGACTGAAAACTGTCAGAGGGCCTTTGATGGCTTGAAAGAAAGTCTGTGTAAGACACCTGTGTTGTGTGCACCTGACTACAGCCGACCCTTTATCGTCCAGACGGATGCCTGCTACACCGGAATTGGAGCTGTCATGTCCCAGTTAGTCGACAAAGGGAGGGAACATCCTTTCATCTTCATCAGTAGACAATTTAAGGGTAGAGAACTTAGGTGGGCTACTGTTGAGAAGGAGTGTTTCAGTATAGTTTGGAGCCTTAGGCGTTTTAGGCCCTACCTTACGGGGTCTACCTTCAAGGTCCAAACCGATCATAAGCCCCTGAAGTGGCTTATGCAGATGAAGGATGAAAATCCGAAACTGCTCAGGTGGCCCATTAGCCTGCAAGGGCTAGACTTCACCGTAGAGCACAGACCAGGGAAGAGTCACGATAATGCAGATGGCCTTTCCAGAAGGTATGTTGACCGTCTGGATGAGGGTGTCTATCCCGTGGGAGATTAGGCACCCTCCACCTCAGTCTGGGGGGGCGACTGTAATGCTGGAAATGCATCGGAGGGACATGGCCTCCATATCCTTGTCCTTTACTGTCTTGTTATCATGTGTTCTGTCATATTTTCCGTGCAGGAGTTCATGTGGGACTCCTGGCGGTGCGGCTCTCTCTCTTTTGGTTTGGTGAATAGACCTGTGGGATACCCTTACGGCACCCATGGGTGGGGGTACAACCCTGTGCCTCTAGTGTATGCTTTTGGGCACCTGTGCGTGGCCCGCAGAGCAGGGTATGGGCTGGTGGCAGCTCCATGCTGACTTTGACAGGTGTGCTGAGTATCCTCCATTTTGGGGATCCCTGGGCCCTGCCATTGGAACCAGTTGATTCCTGATGGAAAACAAGATGGCCCCTGTGGCCTCTTGCTTTCTATTACCTATTACCTTTTTTTCCCAAAGTCCTGGGAAGCCCTGACTCTGTCCCTTCCCCCTGACTGGCTGTTGGGTGGAAGTTCCATATGTGGTGTTGTTGTGAAGTCCAGTCCAGACTGACTGGAGCCTTCCCAGTGAGTGTATGTTGTGGGTACCTCCTGTGGGTGGGACCTGGGAGAATGGAGTGTGTGACCAATATGAAAAGCATCTAGGGTGAATCTTATGGTGCATGGAAGTGTCATTCCTTATGCCCCTTCCTACTGCTATCTCGGAGTGGATATTGAGCCCCTAGGTGATTACTCTTTGTGTAGACAGGGGCGCTCCATGAGAGCCATGCAAGTCACTTCGCTCATTGCCTCATTCACAAAAAAACAGGGTGGTTTTACCCTTTGGGGAACGCGTCAGCTCTATATCCAAGTAATGGCACCTATGATTATATATGGGCTTGACTCACTGCATACAATGGACCTGGGATGGTTGCAGGTATTGGAGGGTAAGTTTTGGAGACGGATCCTCGGGTTACACCCGGGAATACCGATGGCTTTGATCAGATTAGAACTGGGCCTACCCTCCCTTAAAGCCATGGTCTTAAAGAAAAGAGCTGGCTTATATCTCAAGATGACTGATGATCCGAGCAATCCCCTCCTATCGGTTATCCATCAGGAGGTGACCAACAAATATACTACGTCACCCCTTTATAAAGATATGGTGACATTCCTAACTAACATTGGATGGACACATAGAAGGGTTAACACCACCAAGGAAATCCTATATGCCCTAGATAAAAAAGTGGACTTATGGGATTGGCTTGAGAATTATAATCACATGTACAACCTCAAGTCGTATCAGTTTATTAAATATCGTTTGTTTAACTTTATGAAGCCGCAAACCTATTTATCCCTCTGTCCCTCTAGTAAACTTAGACATTTCATTCTCTTATTTAGATTTGAGCAATTGCCCACCCTGTACAACAGAGGGGCTTGGGAAAAAATCCCGTCCAACAAACGTATATGTCGCTTGTGTAAATCCCCTGATCACTTAGAGACAGCTCGACATCTACTTACGGAATGTCTGAAATTGAGAGCGACAATTATTCGTCATTTGGGTGATTTTGTACATGATCATGCTACTATACCTGAAATGTCCTTCTGGCTATATTGCACCAATACCAGCAATATGCATTTATTTATCGCCCTTTATAACATCTGGCAACAAGCCGAGCGGGAGTTGAAGTGTGGATTAGTACCATCCTAAAACGGAGGAAATGTAAGGGGGTATATGATGAACCCACTTAGAGACTGAAAAGAGTGAGTTTGATAGTCCATATGTAAAGACCTTAATTAGATCCGGGTGATAGAATGTCAATGCTTAATCCTCAGTTAGGATGTTTAGTTTTTATTTGATTTTATCTATTTTCTTGTAATATAAGTATGTATATAGTTCAATTGAGTATAATGCTATGTATATGTGATTTGTAATATGTAAAAATTATATGTGTAAAGTTTGAATTCATTTCATACTATATCACATTAAAGAATTTGATTTGAATATGCACTTCTTGTTGTGGCTGTCTGGTTTCTGGTATGAGAGACAAAGACTGAGGCAGCCCTGCCCGAAACTGGCCTGAATGCAGTGTGTAGTGTTGAATGGCTGGGTACTTGTCCCAATCCACATTCCTTGTTGTGAGTGTCTGAGAGGGAGGAGGATGGCCTGAATGCACTGTGTGCCTGATTGACTGACTGACTGCATGAATGCCCCTTCTGTATTGGCTGCTGAGAGTGACCCAGCAGTGTGGATGAGAGACAATATAGTATATCTGGGGACCTCTCATCACTGGAAATTGTTCAGAAGCTCTATCTATACTTGAAAAGTAACTGGAACTGCTGATCCTAGACTCCCAGCTGGAAGACGAAGACTTGCTGTTGCATTTGCTTCGACCTGATCTGAAAGCTGCCGAACTCGTCAAGGACTGATCCGAGAGAGGACCTGGTAAGGCGCCCTCTTCCCGTGCTACGAGGGACCATCGGGCACCGCTAACCTTCGCTGAAGCTCCCTGGACGTCAGACCCTCGAAAGGCTGCCGACCTGAGACGGGACCGCTGAAGAGAACGAAGCAAAGCACCCGGACTTCGCTGCTGTCGAAGTCTATTGCCGTCGACCAGGGTTTGCAGGTTTGTGTAACCGCTGGTGGCCCGTCGAAGTTGTATCGCCCAGCCGTGGGGACCACTTGACGACGTGCCGACGACGACCGGAGCCGCCCGCTCCTTTGCCTAAGAACATTTGAATCTAAGGACTCCCTTGTCCACAAGCATCGACTGCTTTGTCCTGCTGGAGAAAGTGGAGGACGACCAATGCGCCGAGGAGAATCCGCCGGTGGGTTTCCCGCCACCTAAAGGCCCAAAGACTTCGACGACTCGACGCCCTCGTTGGGCTACAGCTCTTCTGAAACTCGTTGCAGTCCTGAACAATCTATCGCCGAGGTGCTCCGCACACCTCATCCTCGCAGGACGTCGCTGACGTGCACCGCCTGGATCGACATCAGGGTCTCGGCACCCTTGAACTTCTCATCGCTGCCGTCGACGACAAGTTCACCATCCTCGACGCCTCCCGATGATCCGTGGCTCCTGCTTTAAAGGGAGTCACTCAAGAAGGATCCCTCGATGCGCCTTTGAAGAACTCTACTCCACCAGGTACATTGGGGGGGTAAAACCTTACTAGGAGGAAATAAGGTTATTGAACAATATATGGACTGGGCTTGCGCTATATATCTTTATTTTACAGGTTGCCCAGGTGGGGGGATCTCCACACAGAACTGTGTCGATCGGTAGAGGCTGGTATTCTGCCTATTGTTTCAACCATCTTACGTTCCTTCCTATCTCTATTGCTGGTTTCCTTGTTATTGATCTGTGTGACATTTTAACCATACAGTTGATGCACTTTAATGAGATTTGATAACATTGGTGGTACCACTTTAGAATTGTATATATTTATCATTGTTGATTTTCGAGTACAAAGTGCGTTATTGTGATTGTGTACATACCTTTGAATATTAATTATATAAAGACTGTGTTTTCAGTAATTTAGTGTGTGGACATTCCCTTGTGGGGGTTCGGGGACTACACTGTACTTAAGAACCAGCCTGCATCACCTCCTGAGAAGCTAGGCTGTGATTGCTCGACTACGTTACCAATAATAGAGAATCTTGGCTGGGGTCCTCTGTGCCTCTCCTCTACCATATAGAGAGCGGAAGTACAGACACCCCCCACACATTATATATGTAATATTCAAACATTTAAGAGTGTTGAAGATAAGATGTCATAAGGCATAGCTCTCAACCATTTATGTTGCAAAGGCGGGTGAAAACACCTGTTTTTATTTTTGGCGGGTGAGAGCCCATTGAAACGAATGGGCGTGCAGGAGCCTTGGCGGGTGAGTCAGCTGTTTACAAGGCGGGTGACACCCACCAAAAGCGTGTGAGTTGAGAGCTATGCATAAGGCAGTGCCAATGTTTTTATCAGGTTGCATTTTTAGAATAATATAATAAATGAGTTTCGCTGCAAGAGCATTATCCAAGTGGTCTGGATTGTTTTTTGTGACTTTAGCAAAAGGGGGCGGAATACCAAAGGGGAGGGGGGGGGACCCTTTCTATCCCAGTTCTCTCTTGTTGCACACAGACCCTTTATAAAAGGATCCTTTTCTCGGATGTATTTTATATATCTTTGTGTCTGTAAATGTTATTATTTTGTCTAACAGACTTTGTCAAAACTGTTTGTTCTCGAGATCAATCTGTTTGGATGGTGAGATAGCAGTCACCCTGAGTGGGGGGACGGGTATAACCAGCCATGGGTACCATGTCTGCTGGGCCTAGAAACTCAAGTTACTCCTCAGTAATGAGGCCCAATGAGTCTGAAACATGTCCGGAATTGCTTGTGGTCTCGTGCAGAAGGGATGTGACTTAGCAGTTCAGGCCGGATTGTCCCTTTTGGGGTAGGACCAGGTTTGATTTGCATATGGTCTTTCCCATTCCTGTAATAGCTTTGCAGGCAAAGAACAGTGGTCTGGAGGGTTGCCCAGAGCAATGCCAGAAGTTCAGATTAATTCTAAACCTTCCAGCCATCCCCTGTTGTGTTTCTAATGTCAGTAAAAAGAGAGAGGATTCAACTTGGGAACCCTCCCGTCCCCTGCACACTTTCAAATGTTTGGATTAACCCAATACAGTTGTTCAAATTGAGTTATAGGCATTGTACATATTTTTGTTTCTAACAAATATGGTCAGACACAGAAGTGTGAGATAAACAAATATATATTTATAGCCAAGCTATATTATTTTCAGCAAGAATTATAGCTCAGAGAGAAATTATTTACAGTGCATAGAAACAAAATGGAATCAATAGATGAAGCTCAAATTGAGGAAAAATTGAGTCCAAATTAAATAGCGACGTGTTTTGAGGAAGTTCTCCTCTTCTTCATGAGGCCAAACTTGGACTCTTAACGTAAAAGGAAAAACACAAATTCAGTAAAGAAAATACTGTAGGCACAATTCATAGATTGTTCATAACATATTCAATTTTACAATTTAGAAAATTTGGTGACGTTAGTTGTAACATGTCATAATATGCGTTGTAATACATGCAACATTATAAGGTGAATTATGTGGTCCATGTTGGAGAGAGAAACTGAAGGTCAATTAATACACCCCTTCCTGAAAAATAGACAGTAAAACGCGCATCATATTATAGTTTAGTGGAATGATCCCTCTAGTGGGTCCTGTCAAGTGGATGGTGAAACATAAGCTAAAGTGAATATATAGGGAAAAAAAGCTGGTATTCCTAAGCTCTATCGATCTAGTGGGGAAGAAAAGCGAAAGTCGTTACCTTTGTGTGTAGAAAGTGTCGGAAACAAAGAATCCGACGAAGCAGGAAAAATAAGTGAACAGACTGTCTTTGTGTATCAGTTAGTTCCTAGAGACACGGCCAATTCCCGAAAAGATACTAGAAATCTGTAAATAACAGAGCCTGATCAATGTCAAGCTCATTGTTTAAAAGTAACGGACATTAATATGAAATATATAAAAATCGAATAACATACCTAGCCAGAAAGTGGATGGCGGTAAATAATCAATAGAAGAGCCCACGTAAAGTGTGGACCTCAAATATTCCACTGTCCCTGCAGGAGTGCCTCAGAATGTAGGAGTTCTGTCACGCAAATAAACAAGCTGAACAGGAATGGAGTCCTGATTAGTATAAAAAACTCAGCAATCTAAAATGGAGTAGTGAAAAGTAACGTGATGTTTAATAAAGGCAAACTGAAATGTTAAAAATTACCATGATTAGGATGTGCACAAGGCACATTTCTTGAAGCTGATGTGAAACTGATGTCAAGATTGTGTGGCCGGTCTACAGCTGAAGAATCCGGCAGTAATGGATTAGGTAGAGTATCAACTAAAGAAAAAGTAAGGAAAAAAGAATAATGAGACTAAGGAACTTTATCCCTGGTCCCTAGATAGACAAATGCTAATGCATTAGCGCTTACCTGGAGCGTAGGGGGACAATCCTGAACAGGGTCTGTTCAGCCGAGCAGCTTGTTGTTCACAAACCATGGAAACCGCATGTGACCATGAAGATAAATAGAGGACTAGAGTTATAGATAAAGAAGAAGGACTAAGGAGTAATCAGGCCGTATGATCGGCCATCTTGAAACGAGGTTATATGTTGTGATAGAGTATGGTCCTCTAGATATTCAATAAACTAGAAGTAATTTGAATCAAGAAGCGCAAAAGTGCAAAATAAGATTGCTTGATACGAAAAATTCATGCGGTACAGATACCTAGTGGAAAATGTAAATCGGGCATAACAAATACTAGTCTGCACATAGTAGAACGGGGAGAGGAAAGCTAAGAAAAATAGTTTACCGTGTGAAATAGAATTGAAATAAGCAATGAGAAAAAGGTTGTAAATTGGACAGAACGCTCTGATCTAAGAGGGGGAAAAATAAATATAATTATCAAATCATCAGGGCAAGGTCACTGAATGACTGCAGGTGACCTCTCAGTCTATAATAGGTGCAGAAACTAACCCTAGATCTATCTTTTTCACATGGAAGACATAGTACAATGTGACATCTCAGTTGGTTAAACGCATTTAATTTACAGAAGATCACAATTAAATGCAATAAATTTAACAAAAATGACATAAATAAGAGTAAACAATAAGAACATATTTTACATTGAATTAACAGGCAATGATTTTTATGGCAACCATCTATTAGTCTCAACAAAGTAGTGCCTTAGATCACAGTCAGACACTGGAATAGTAATGTAACTTTCAAGTTTATGTTGTTGAAGATCAAGCATTCCTTATTGACAAATTAAAATCACAAAAAACAGTTCAATGTGAAATCTTCATTTAAACCCTAGGGCTGTAAAGAGCTTAACTTGTCAATCCAATACGCCTCTCTTTGTAGTAAGAGTGACTGGTAATCACCTCCTCTTGTAGGTCGTTTGACAACTTCTAGCACCTGGTATTTTAATTGGGCAATTGAATGTTTCTGCATGTTGAAGTGGAGGGTTGCCCAGAGCAATGCCAGAGGTTCACATTAATTAAAAACCTTCCAATCATCACCTCTTCTGTTTCGCTAACATAGCAAGACATGCACAAGAGGTCTTCTCACTTGTGTAGATGCCACTTTGATTACACTTGTGTCAATGAATTGCTGTAAATGATTCTGTTATATTCTAGCATTACACAATGTGTGTATGCAATGAGTGATTCCTTGTATTTCTTTTTGTATATGTTTTGTAATCTTTGCATGAAATAAATGCAATAATATTATTTATTGTAATAACGTTGCTCATTGAAGTGCTTGTCGCCTGGCACTCACTAAACTAGGAATCTGGGAATACCCTGAGAGCTCCTGAGTGCACCGGCTGCTGAGAAGACCGTCTTCCCATGGCAGTGTTTGCATTAATATTCTCTGGCAGGTTGACAGCTATACAACCTAACTCCTTGGGCCCACAGTTGTTGGCAACTGGATTGGCCACATCCAGTCATCCGTACCTAATTCTGGGTGCGCACCTGTGCCTACCTCTATCAGGGCTACTGGTGACGATACCAGCTACAGGTCAACATGTTTTGTTTAACCTTGTGCCGCACCTGGTACCTCAGCAGCCGTGATTGTTCAGATATGAGAGTGCCATCACCCCCAGTAACTGGACTAATCCCCCAGTAAAGCTAGTAGGCACTTCTGCTTACCAACTATTTCGTGTCCATGGCTCTATGTGATTTTGTCAAAAAGATTTTATCAAATTCGATATCATAGTTTTTTCTGATGGATTTTGCTTCAAATATATGCAGGGGAAGACCCCCAACATCCCCTCCCCCCCATAACCCATCACTGATGATGCCCAACAGGGCTGAAACACGTGTATGGGGTTGCTGATGGTACTCTTGTTCAGAGAGGAATTGCCATAGCATTTCGGTGCTGGACTGCCCTTGTGGGTGGGACAAAGACTGATATGCAAATGGATATTTCCCATCTGTGAAAGGTACAGCGAGCAAAAAGCAATGGCTGCAAACTCTCAATGTGGTTAATAACCACTGAACAGGTTATCATGCCTTGTTCTTTCGAGAGATGGGCGCCTGCTAACTTTTTTGTATTTAATCCCCCAGTAAAGCTAGTAGGCACTTGTGCTTACCAACTATTTCGTGTCCATGGCTCTATGTGATTTTGTCAAAAAGATTTGATCAAATTCGATATCATAATTTTTTCTGGTGGATTTTGCTTCAAATATATGCAGGGGAAGACCCCCAACATCCCCCCCCCCCATAACCCATCAACAAAATCTTCTGCAGCAAAACCTCCTTATCCTGTGTTCCTCTGATCACTGAATATGTGAAAGCTATCCTCGCATCATAATTGGGCAAAACCGATAGTCAAATGATGGCACCACCTTACCTTTGTTAGGGAAGCCACAGCCGGCCCCTGATCCAATTGCAGGCCATGAAGGAACCCGCCCTGCCACCAGCATCATGATCCCTTACACCTGCACGCTCTGAACTTGGGCGTATTCTTGTCCTTGCTGGCATGGCACTGAGGTGAATTTTGCAGGACCCATTTAATGCCCAGGAGAATGTGTTTTCACCACCTCCACCCTTGTAGCTGCCCCTGTCAATCCCATCCAGCTCATCACTCAGCTGGCAATTTGTCTCGGCGTAGTGCCGTAGATCAGCGCCGAGTTCCTGAAGATAGAGGTCAAGTCCAATGGAACAGCGTCTTCAGCATCCATTCTCATGTGTACAGGATGAGTGCCACTTACCTGTCTGCGTGGGGAGGAGGGACTGACACCTGTCATAATCTATCCCTACCTCAATCCATGCTCTGTTGTGTCCCCCCTTGACCACATTGGATTTCCTGTGCAGCGCTGCAAACAGCTGTGGCAAAGATGGATTCTTTTTTTTTCCTTAGAGTGTTTCACTTTACTTTCTCAAAAGGTGAATGAAGATTAAATCAAATAACGCACAGACTGTTCCTTCAGCAGGCCATTGGACAATATGCAGGTTTCACAAACTGGTAAGCATTACAAGGTTACTGGCAGCACGGAGCATTCTCTCTAACGGTTTATTGATGAGCCACCCTCAACACAGGGGGTTCCTTCCCTCCGCACTCACGTGGTTATGCAGCAAACTGTTTAACAGATTCTTTTTTTTAGCCCCATCTCAGACACATGTCATGCCATTTGGATCCCTCTCCCCTGAACTAACAATGAGCCAAGAACCAGGCCGGTGTACGGGAAATATATTGGTATTTATTTACATTAAAAATAATAGAAATTAGCACACAAATTAAAAAGAAACACTTTTTCCGGGTCAGCTGGACGACGAGGATTACCCAATTAATGCATAGGCTATAGTTTTCAGCATTCACTGGGAAGTGAGCTTTGTTAATTTCAAATGTTTACAAAATTCATCCTGTAGTGGTCTGTCAAATGGGAAATTCATTACATTAATATTTTTGGTTACATAGGCTAAGGATCTACACAGTTCTGCCCTGCTACTCACTATAAAGGGAAAGTATACAAGGCAAGCAGACTCCCCCACCTTTTGGTTTCCCAGGACCCAATTCTACTTACATATCAAGACTCTATTTAAGGTTCAGGAAAGCCAGCTGCATCTCAGGCCCCTCTGGAAAGATAGGGGCGGGGTCTGGTCACTCCACTCTCAAAGATGGCATCCCGATCTCCACCATAGGACCCATTCAGCTTTCAGGCCTTCCTAGGAATAGACAGTTCCACTCAGATGTGCTCTCAGAAATCTCCTCTGGTGTCTCCTTACAGATGTCGGATGGTCAGTTTATGCAGCCTTCCTGATGGCCTGTCTCTTGTCTGTCTGTTCCTGTCTTTCTCCTTTTTCTGTCTGTCCCCTGTCCTAGTGCAGTCCCCCTTATATAGCAGCAATGACACCACCAATTTTACAATCTTGGGGAAGTACCCCGCAATAATCCCTGCCACTAGGATTGGACAGTTACCCTTCTCTGTCCTCCAAAACCCAGCCTCCAAGTCAGGATTGGTTTAGGGGTCTGGAGGAACATATGGCCATTCCAATCTGTCATCATCCTTTGTTCTCCTTTCAACATTTTGGCAAAAAAGAAGTTATGTATCACAACTTCATAATTTCACTAGCAACGGCCAAACTAAACATTTTGGGCCTCATTACGACTCAGGCGGTAAGGGGTTTACGGCGGCGTAAACAGCGCCGACCCTTACCGCCTGATTACGAGGTCCCTTAGCGCCATGGAGGTTTTAACACCTGCTTTTAGCAGGTGTTAAAATCCATGGCGCTAAGGGACCTTGATGTAAATTACGCCACCGTAATTTACGGTGGCGTAATTAACGCCTTCCCCACTCCCATTATGCCCTATGGGGCAAAATGGGAATGGGGAAGGGAAAATGGGAAAATGGGGGATTTACCGCCCCGCCAAGGTTGGAATGGGGCGGTAAATCCGCCAACCACCATGGTGTAAACGTAGTTTACGCCATGGTGGTAAAGTCACGGCCCAGGCGGTAACTTACCGCCTGGGTCGTAATGAGGCCCCTTCTGTTTCAGCTAATCATGGAGAATTAGATAAGCTGACCACCAAATGTCTATCATGTAGCACGTTTATGACGTTTCCATAACAAGTACAACAGTTATGAATTTTTAAATAATTAAGAATATCCCAAATTTCACTTTCCACCCGCTCACCAACTCTCCTATTTGGAACATTTTCAGATCAGCCAGAAACCTAGTTTAACTGGCCATTACAGTTCCCCCGAGTCACATGCCAGTCTTCATGGGGCTGGAAATCCATCATGCGGGTTGTTTGAAGAAGAACACAATCTGATTATTTTATTTGGGTTTGAGGTTGTTAGCCTCATCAGACTACTTTAGTTGTTTTTTTATCACTCTATAGGAGCTTCGAAATGTATTGATCTAGGTGTCTGAAAAATGAAGGGGGTAGTTTGAAAGGAATCATGTTGAGGGTGAAGATCACAACTGGGGTGGTCATCATTTCCATTGTCTCTATCCTCGCTTCGCCAAGAGAGATTTTAGAACATCATTTCTTGAGGTGGGTTTGCCCTCTGTTCAGAGTACTGGAACCATTAACATCCCTGGTTTTGCTGGGAGTCAGAAGGAATTGGATCCCAAGATATTTATAAGGTTCTTTTTCCCAGTGGAGATTTAGACTGGCTATGCCAGATTTCAAATAAAGTGTGTTTAGTGGCCTGGGCTTTGGTTTTGATTAACTGAGGCTATTCCTAGATAACTTGGAATATTCATCTATGGTTTTAAGAAATGTGAGGGAGTGAGAATCTGGGTTAAGAGGGGAAATGAATGGTATCATGGGTATTTCTTCAGGAGTTTAGTAGCGAGTGTGCGCTACTTTCTGCTGACAACCCTGACATTTTACTAAGACATTGTTACGGTTCATGTTCCCAGCTGAACTGTAGTCCATTGCCGTATTTAGCTTTCCTCAGGTGCGTCAGTGCTGAGCCGGTATGTGGCAGTCCGTGGCATCCAACGCATGGTGTGCCCCTCCGCTAGTTGTTTCGGTAAGCGGGCTACATAGTTTTGTTTCTGTTCAATCTCCTCTGGATATTTTTGCTATTTGCCAGATTAACAGCTCCCATTCCTTTTGCATTATTCCTCCTACACTCCTATGATGTGTTTTTATGCTGCAGATTTCCTGCACTCGCTGAGATTGTGTACTAATGGCACCGTGTCTTTGCGAGCATTAAATACAATTAGACAACTGGGCATTGAGAGAGCCTCTGCTGTCCTCGTATCTAGTTAATTTCCAATCAATATGGCACTTATTAATTCTAGATTGGACATTAAAAATGCTATGGTACTAAATGAGTTGATTACCTCATCTAAGTATTTTGTATATTATGGAATCATGGTTTTCCGATTCTTGCTCCACCTATTTTCATTTGTTAGTGCCAGATAATTTTCATATTAAATGGCCAAACAGAGATTCTCACAGTGGTGGTGGTGACGTTGCCATACATTTCACAGTTACCTTGCAACTTCTGAATTTCCAATCCTTAAACTGGGATGTAGGCTCCCCGGTCTTCGCGTTTACTTATAGACTTTCACCAAAGAAAGCCTGTCATTTTATTCTCTTATCAGCCACCAGGTCCTGCTGGAACTTTACTTATTTGCCTGGACAGTCCCCTCAAGATGGAAGCTCTTTTGCATTCCAATCTTGCCATCCTTGGCGAACTGAATATCTGGTGTAATGCGTCAGATGATGCTGATTGCAATCATCTTTCAGACATTCTACAAACACACCATTTGCAATTTTTGAATAAGTTGTCAACTCATTCTGGAGCTCACTGCCTTGATCCAGTACTTTTCAGTGGACGGAATTTTTAGCATCAAGCAACCATGCCAGTTTCTTGGTCTGACCATTTTGTGATCTTTTTTTCCCTTTTAGTCACTTCTGCTGCCCCTTTACAATCTCGGAGCAACAATCATATTCTGTGTTGTTCAAGGAAAGATTTGGATCGTATTTCAGGTGTGATGCTGCTGAATGATCAGCCCTCACTTGATTCCGAGTCCGATTGTGCCACTACATATGATAGTATTATATCTGGACTCCAAAGAAACTTTGACACTATGGCACCTTTCAAATCCCATAAACTCAGCAATAGGAGTAATCCTTGGTATAACAATGAATTGCAAGCTCTTTTGAGAGTACACCGAGGGAGGGAAAAGCAATGGTTAACAAATAAACATGAGTCTTCTCGCCTTGAGGCTAAGTCAGCCCTCAAGACCTATAAGAAAGAAATAATCCAGGCCAAAGCTCGGTATTTGCAAAAACAGATTGATCTTTCAGAAAACAGACCTAGAGCCTTGTTTTCGGCTATTAGGAATTTTGATCCGCCTCAATGCTTTGCCTCTTGGCTTTCCCCCTCTCTTCAGCTTGCCAATGGTTTTAATGTTTTTTTCTTTGATAACATGGATTCCATTCAGAAACATCATTGATCTCGAGCTTGCTAATTGTTCGGCCCTGTCTGTGTGCGACACATCATCTGTGCCTGATCCATCAATTGGTATTTTTTCATTTTCTCTGGTCGATTCAGCTTTTGTTGAGGAATTGCTGAAAACCCTGAAACCAACAAACTTATGATCCTATTCCTGCCTCTTTGGCTAAACAGAATGCTGCTGCTCTCAGTGTTTTGTCCAAACAGAGTCCAAAGAAATCATAACTCACGCATCATTTGAAGAAATCTACTCTGGACCATGAAATATCAGCCAACTATCGGTCTACTGCAGGCCTTTTGTGGCCTGGTAAGATTCTGGTAAAAGTTGGTACTCGACAGTTGCAGACCTTTCTCGAGGAACACAATGTTCTTGATACTTTTCAGTCAGGTTTCAGACTCAGGCATGGGACTGAAACCGCACTGCTCTCAGTGTGGGACAATATTTTGGGGGATGCTGAGGTTACCGGGATTGAAAGGGCAAATGCTTTGAAGGAGTGAGTGGACTGTTTTTTCGTTGTAATTCCTTGGTGTATATTTTTACCTGGTTTATTATTTTAGAGGTGTGAGGTGGTATCGCAACCAGCACGCCCATTGTGAGGTTTGTCCTGATACCCTTCAGTTTCCTTGTCTGGCTGGTATGAGCAGTGGTATGATATGCTATGGCATTCTTAACGCACCACAAGACAAGGGAGGGAAGACATAGGCAGGACAAGACAAATGTTCCTACTAGGCTTTGTATCATTCGGATCATGCAATTCCAAGGTTGGAGGGGCGGTAAATCCCCTTTCCGCCATTGCCCTTCCCCATTCCCATTTCTGCCCCATAGGGCTCTATGGGAATGGGGAAGGCGCTAATTACAGCACCGCAATTTTGCGGTGCCGTAATTAGCTCCGAGGTCCCTTAGCGGGTTGGATTTTAACGCCTGCAAAAAGCAGGCGGTAAATCCCCCAACCCGCAAAGGGACCTTGTAGTAAGGCGGTAGGGATTTACCGGTACCGGTATTTTACCGGTACCGGTAAATCCCTACCGCCATCCGTGTAATGAGGCCCATAGCGTTATTCATGCTGGAACATGTGCGTGGCACTCGCGAACATAATCATTACTCAAACATCGTATGATTTTGCTGTTGGTTAACTCGAGCTGTTGGCATTTGCCAATTTCTTGTGTATTGCATGTCATAAAATAACATACATCACCTTGGGTTATATTATAAGTAATAACACGTGTCAAATTTCTCCATTTGCGATCGGTTTCTTGGCAGAACCTACAGTACTCATAAATGGAAAAAGATTGCCTAATATCCGAATCTTGAACCAAAGAATCATTGTGTGTGACGCCGAAGATATGCTTTAAAACCGGAACAGGTGTCGGCACTGCTACTAACCATGTAGTCAGTAAAGCTTCAGCATTGGGCACATCAGTAAGACAGAAGTGCGATATGTTGAGCACCTGCTGTGCCAGATATACCCACATATTCTCCGTCTGGATGATCATAGGAGAATGTTTTCGCCGTCCTGAAAATGCTTCTCGCATGACTGGCATCAAGGTTGTTTTCACTTGCTCCTGACGTGTTTGCCGCATTTCACAAATCCATGTCTTCGGTCTGGCTGGCTTTTCGGCATCGGCATAAGGCTGCTTTGGGACAACATTATTAATCACTATCAGTATCCCCTTGATCACTGGCACAGATGTGACATTTTTCATTGGTAGCAGCAGGCGGTTTAACTCTCCCAAATGGAGTCCATTTAGTACCACAATTACACCAGGCAGACACAGGATCTACAAGGCAAACCCAGAAAAGAGATATCAGTGTTGCACATCACTCTCTAAGGTAACATTTGTCTGCGGGCACATATTGCCATTTCTTTCTACCAGGCTCCATGACTAAAACCACTTGATCTTTGCCTGATGCAATGACATCTGCGGGCACTGGTGGGCCACTTGGCTTTTCCACCCACACCTTTGCACCCGGTACCATACTGTCTGAAGAGCCAAAACCGCGATCCCCACGGGTAGTTAACACTGTAGGAGGCTCCCCCTTCTTAATCATGGACAAGTTAACGGTAATAATGATCAATTGGGCCACTCGATCACCCTTGTGGATCGATAACAATTGGTCCCCACTATTCATCAGGATGACTTTAATCTCGCCTTGGTAATCAGCATCAATTACCCCTCCCAACACTTCAACTCCCTTCAATGCTAGGCCAGATCTAGGGGCAATCCATCCATATGCTCTGGGGGAATTTGTATTCCAATCCCTGTTTCAATTACAACTATCCCTCTCGGGTCCAATCTGATTTCTTCATGGGAATGCAAGTCTACCCCTGCTGACTCTGGAGTTGCTCGATAGGGAGCTAAAGAACATGGAGTAATTTCCCAGTACAATAGTGTTTCTCTGACTGAATTGGGTTGAACCTGTAAAGTAGGAGTCATTAATCGCATCAAAGGAGTTTCATGCTCATTCACAGGTCTATTGTTTAATACTTGTACCGCATCAAACACACGATCATGCCAGTCTGCCAAACTGCCGTCTCCAGATTTGCGCAACTGTTCTTTCAA
The DNA here is from genome assembly GCF_040938575.1 of Ambystoma mexicanum. Taxonomy (NCBI): domain Eukaryota; kingdom Metazoa; phylum Chordata; class Amphibia; order Caudata; family Ambystomatidae; genus Ambystoma; species Ambystoma mexicanum. Next base: position 110,262,348 of record NC_090927.1, read on the forward strand.
TAACCCATTCATTCATTCAATTAACCCTGAAGCAGCTCGGAAATACGGTACGTGATACAACCCCTCAATGCTCTTTTCCTGACAAAACTCCTGGATTAATTTGCCTTTGAAATGTGACCCATTGTCACTTTGAATCTGCAAAGCCACTCCATAATGTAGTATGATCTGATCTAACAACCTGATGGTGTTCAGTTGTGTTGCATGTTTGCACAGCAAAACCATCAAATATCCTGAGTATGTATCCACAATAGTGCATGCATACTGACAACCTCTACTGATTGGCATGGGACTGATATAATCAATCTGCCAAATTTGACCTGGTAATTTTCCTCTTCGCAATGTACCCCGAACAATCTGAGAGATAGGTCTATGCAGCTGGTGTTGGCACACTGGACATTGCAAAATGATCGTTTTCACTACTTCTAAAGGAAGACTGATTCCTCGATCTTGTGCCCACCTAATAGTAGCCTTTTCTCCAAGGTGCCCACATTTCTGATGGGCCCATTTGGCCAAACCCTCCAAATTGTCTTCCTGAGCCTCTGCATCCACAGATGAAATCTTGGTGTGTTCGTCTGCAACAGAATTAAACCAACGTTCTAATGAGTCTGTGCCACAATGCGCGTCCACATGATGATATACAGTGACTTCACTTTGTAATAACATTTCTGCAATATCTTGCCACAGTTCTTTTCCCCACAACTCTTTTGAATGAATCTTCCACCCATTCATTTGCCAAGTTGGCAACCACACTGCCAGTCCATTCGCCACTGACCATGAATCTGTGTACACATAACATTGACCAGGGGTCTCTTGTTTCAATGCTTGGTAAACTGCGTAAAGCTCTGCAAACTGACTGCTCTTCCCTTTCCCTGTCGTTGTCAACATCTTTTTTGTCTTGGGATTGTACAACACTGCTTTCCAGTACCGCTCAGTTCCCACATATCGAGCTGAATCATCCGTGAACCAAGCATGCTATGTTTGCTCCACGGTCAAATCGCTGTAAGGTACTCCCCATTTCACGGGAGACTCACATTTTTCAGGCGCTTCCAGTGGTATATAATCTGAGGGCGGTATGTTGGCTACTTGCTCATGTAGTTTTGCAACTCCACCCTTCCCTGATTTGGCTCTGTCTTGAATATCCCATTTCCCTTCAATTATGCTGGCTTCTTGAGCATGTCCTATTCTATGCGTTTTAGGAGAGCTCAGTACCCATTGCATGATTGGTATTTCTGGTCTCATTAATACATCATGGCCCACCGTCATTTGCTCGGTATCAACAAGTGCCCAATAACACGCCAGCAATTGCTTCTCAAATGGAGTGTATGAGTTACCAGCGTCAGGCAACTTACGACTCCAAAATCCCAATGGCACACGTTTCCTGTCTTGTTTCTGCCACACACTCCAGTTAGCATAATTGTCTTGTACAGACACATTTAATTCCACTTTGCCTTCCTTCAAGGGCCATAAATCAAGCACCTGCTGCACAGTGTCTTTCGCCATCTCAAAGGCTTTCTGCTGCTCTTCCCCCCACTGAAACCCATATTTCTTTCGTGTCACCTTGTAGAGGGGGGCCAATATCTGCCCTAAATGGGGAATGTGCTGTCTCCAAAACCCAAACAGCCCTATAAACTGCTGAGCTTGCTTTTTGTTCATTGGAGTGGTGAATTCAAGTATTTTCTGTCGAGCTTTTGGCACCATTTCTCGATGCCCATGATGCCACTGAATCCCTAGGAATATCACTGTTTCAGCTGGACCTTGAATTTTATTCGGGTTAATCTCCCACCCTTCCTTCTTCAATCCTTCCATAATGACATCTAACTGGCTTTGCACACTGTGCTCATCCTTGCCCTGAATCAAAATATCATCAATGTAATGAGAGATTTGTATGTCAGGTTTACACGGTATCTTGTCTAAGTATTCTGCCACCAGCCGGTGACAGATAGTCGGACTATGTATGTACCCCATAGGTAGCCTCGTGAAAGTGTACTGACGTCCACTCCACGAAAATGCAAACTGCTCTTGAAACTCTTCAGCAATTGGCACAGAGAAAAATGCATTGGCTAAATCGATCACTGCATACCAAGTCCCCTCAAACTTTTGGACATTCTCAATCAAAGTAATGGCATCTGGGACTGCGGGCACTAAGGGAGGAGTGTGTTTATTCAACTCCCTGTAATCCACCGTCATCCTCCATGACCCATCTCCCTTTTTAATAGGCCAGAGAGGATTGTTCCATGCGGTGGTAATAGGGCGTAATACACCCGCCTCCACGTACTCTTTGATGGTGTCTGAAATTTTCTTGTGCCCCCCAGGAATGCGGTATTGTTTCATTGCTACCCGCTTGGTTGCCACCGGCACTTGCACTGGGGGCATCTTCAATTTGCTTACGGTAATGGGTGTACAGATCAATGCACTCACCCCAAACTGGTACGTTTTACTGCCAAGTCTCAAGGTTAACCCTTCCAAAATGTCAAAGCCAATTATATATTCAGGTATCGGGACAATCAACACTTGGTATTTATGCCTATTCAAATTGCCTATTTTCATCTCCACTTTTGTTTGTACTGTGGGGGTCTCCTTTACCCCTAGACTTGTAATAGTAAATTGTTTGCCTTTAAATCGTGTTGGATTACCATGAATCAAAGAGGCCTCCGCCCCGTTGTCTATCAATGCTCACACCCCTTGTGTATTTCCTGGCCCCCAAAAAATCTTAACATCAACATGAGGCCGCCTATCAACTTTTATGCGGGCAGACGCTGCCGAAGCTTGGCCAAAGCCCTAGTCAAACTTCGATTGAGTGTGACTCGACTCCGCCTCTAACATTGCACTCACCACCTTTCTCAAATCAGCATATGTTGGCTGGTACGGGGAAGGTGTCCCTATAGACCCTTCGTCTTGTACTTCTGCAGGGAGAGCAGAAGGTGAGGTATCCCCCTGTGGCGTGGTGACTACCTGTTTCTTAACCTGTTAATAGCACTCTTTGGCTGCAAGTCCTCGTTTTTGTATAATTCATACATTACTCTGGTTTCAATGCCATCAATTTCTTCGTGTGGCACACCATTCTTTAACAAAGCAAAAACATGTATTTTCAGGACCCTCGGGAGTTTCTGCTATCTTGCCGCCTGCCTTCGGTTCTTCTCTCACTGCGCCCCTCTCTCTCCCATGGCTTGTTATCACTCTTATCCCACTCCCCTAAATCTGCAAGCTGACGAATGGCATCAGCTACCTCATCAGTAGCTTTGCCCATCATACCTATGAGCAAAGTCATAATGACACTTTTGTATGCAGGTGGTGCGGTTCTAATCACCATGTTTCGAGTTGAAACTGAGAGCGGCACGGCTCCCATGTGATCAGGAGCATCTATGTGAATAGCCTCTTTCATAGCATGCTCTCTGACTTTTTGAATTGCTTCTCTCAACGTATACCACTTTGTTTCTTCGCTAAGCCAATCTGTGGTAATGGGGTATTTACGGTTACATGCTTGGGCTACCAGGTGCAACAAAGACACCTGAGTATCTTTACCATTCGCGTCAGGGGACGGTCCTGCCCTTAAGACCTCCTGTACATTGGTGTCAATTGACAGGGGTAAAAAACGCTGTGAATCCGTAGAATCTACCAACAACCCTGCAGCACCCCCATCTAGCAATCTCACCTTCCATGTCAATAAAGCTTCCCCTGATTTTTGCCTCAAACGGGTAATAATTTCCCCAACCTCCTGCTGTGTGTAATCCTCCAGCGTGGTTAAGTCCACCATTCCGCCAGCAGGATTCTCCGGGTGGGGTCCAGCTCGCCATCTTCTAACGGGCTTAGCCACCACTTTTTTCTGTTTCACTTCCATTTTGGGGTCAGACTCATTTGCGGAACTACTTTCTAGACTGGTTGAGTCAAAAATATCACCATCTCACTTATCCGGATCCCAGTCCACACCAGCGGTAGCGATTACAGTTGCCACCTTTCTTTTGTTGAACCCTCCCTATCTTTTCCTATACTTATACCCGGCTACTCTGACTGCTGCCCTCTAGGCCACAGCCTGATATGTATCAGCCTTATCTTTAATCAGTTTCATTTGAATCTGCTGCATTAACGCAGTCTGCCTTTCTGCAGCCAGCTCTCTCTCTAATCGCAAAACCTCATTTTTCATTTCCACCTTCATTTGATGTATTTTCCTATAAGCATGCAAAAGAACCCAACCTCGCCTACCTAAATGCCGCACATTCTCTGCCACGTTCCACTGGAACTTGTTGCAAGCATGCCATTAGATCAGACGGATCGGCATCTCCCAATCCTTGATCCCATGTTTCACTTAGATCTGCACCACATGCCCACGTCTGGGCCAACTTATCATATGGACTCTTAGTCCAGGCTGGAATAACAACATCAGAACAGTCACCGCCAGCGGTAACGCTCTTCTTCCTGAACAAACTACTCATTATCGCAAACAAAACAAAACCTCTTTATATCTGTATATTTTTTCTCTCCACACTGCAATCACTCTCACAGCACGCAAAACTTCACTGCTCAAAAACTTCACTTGCAAGACCACCGAATCCTATCTACGTTCCAACAGATTATTGAATACTCGGAACAACTCATCACAAGTATCCTGTTTGTGACGCCAAAAATGTATTGCTCTCCTGAGGGTGCCCGGAAAAAACACATACATCACCAATGCAATTATAGAGCAAATACTTTGAACGCAGACAGACGCAATAACTCACAACCACACACTCTTAGAAGATAATCAGCACTTATACGGCTATTTATTTAAAGTTTAGAAGCAACCAATGATAACATAGAAATAACTCACAGAAGTGACATAGACATAAATCACAGAAGAAACAAAGAATTCAAAAGGAATTACATCACTGTGAGCGTAACTGGATTCCTCATCTCGCCCAGAAGCGGCTGGAAGACCCCGGGAACAGCCAGGCCGAGAGCACCACAGCTCACAGGAGTGCCGGACGTAAGCGTCCTCCTCCGGCTGAAGTCTCACCTGACCACCTCCGGGTTTCTGCATATATACACACTCCGCAAAGGGGTGGCAGTTCTCAAACCTTCTGGAAATGGTACTTGCGCAGTTGATGAGCAGCCGTCGGTTGCCAGCTGGGTCAATCGAGAGCCACCCTCAAGGAGCAGAGTGCCTCCCTCCTCTAAAAACACGCTCTGCGGAGAACAGTAACAAACCATAACAAAGTTAGCTTTCCCAGCAGAAATGTCCTTGACCGCATACCAGGTTTGGAAAGCATGTTTTCCTCAGCACTGTGAATCTAACACTCAGCAAAATGTGTGCAGCTTTTCACTGCAGCATGAAGTAAATATCCATCATGGCTCCGAGCGCTCCCAGAATGCACTGCGCACCAGCGCCATTTTAGTTCAAGCATAACAGCATCTGTGGCCATGCGCCAATGCGGATGGGGGCCTGGGACCCTGTACCTTCCAGTCTAAGAGTAGAGGGGAGTGGTCCGAAATCAACCTTCCTAAGTATTGGGCCTATTCTAGGTGTGATATGTGATGTTTGTCCATAAATTCATAGTCAATTCTGGTGTACAAACAGTGGGGTGCATCTGTCTCCATATATCAGCCATGTCTAGGTTCTCTATAATCGAGTTCAGTGCTTCTGAGGCTGCCTACACCTGGGTCTTTGGTAAGGTAGATTTGTCCAGATCCAAGTTCCTAACACAACTGAAATCTCCCCCCAGATGAAAAAACATTCCCGATATGAGGCTTTCTTGGCATTCAATATGATAAGATGCGCTGGGATCCCGTGATTGGGGAATTAAGAGTTTACTATGCATATTTCAGTTTGTTCACTATATATACCCATTAGTATCAGGTATCTACCCTCCGTGTCTGCCTCCATTCCCAATAGCTGAAGGGTACCGCAGCATTTATCCAGGTGAATACACCTCTGGCATACTTGGAGTATGTGGCTCCATATCCCTGTCCCCACCAATATAGTGTCCCTCGTGAGGTGTGTCTCTTGCAATAAAGCAATCAACACTTTTTTCAAATTTAAGAAAGATTTAATACATTTTCTCCACAGGTATGATCCCAGCCATCTGACATTCCATGTTAGTACCTTAATATTGGCAGGCATAGACTTACAGCGCCCCAACCTCCCGCCTCCCCCCTGGCGTCCATTGTCCCCAACCTGGGAGCGTCATTAACTTCCTCCCCCATGGCTGCAATCCAAAACCTTCCTCCCTTTATTACTCTCATGTATGACCCTTCCACCATATCTTCTGTCTCATGTGAAGTACGTTTAACTTTTCGAACGATGAACATAACTAAACAATCGCACCCAGCTGCACTCCTGCGGCGCTCGGGTGCCCTCGCACCACTATTTCCCATCCAGGTCATTGTGTGTGGGATGTGTCATGCCAGCAAAAGGCCGGCACTATTCACCTTGTGGGTCGGACCAATGAGCCCTGGTCAGGCAATCCAGTAGCCCGCCGTCAATATTGACTACTTACTCAATCCACGTATACACCTAGCTTTTTCAACCAACCCAAAATCAGCAACCTACAAGAGAGTCAGCATACATTTCATCATGCTTCCTTCTCACTGAATTGGAGGCAACTCATGTGACTTTGTCCACCCTACTAGCCAAGTTATTGTGCTCCGCCACATGTTGGCCACTGCCGGAGTTTCCAAGAAGACAGCCCTTCCCTTATATATCACCTTCAGTCGGGATGGGTACATCAGCATGCACTTAAGGTTTCACTGTTGAAGCCTGGCTTTGATAGGGATGAAAGAGTTCCTTGCCCTTTGGACTGCAGGGGTATAGTCTGGATATATAGCAATCTTGGAGTGGTCTCAGCTAATTTCTCCTCCCTCTCGTGAGAATTTTAGTATAACTTCTCTGTCCCGAAAGTTCAGGATCTTCGCTATTATTAGGCGGGGAGTTGATCCTGGTGGCAGTCTTTTTTGTAGTGATCTGTGGACCCTCTAAACCACAAATTCCTGTGAGAGTTTGCCAGCTCCAACCTCCTGTAGCAATAGGGTTTCCACAAATTCTGTAGGATTAGGACCTCCCATCTCTTCAGGAACTCCAAGTAAGCGCACATTATTACATCTAGCGCGGCCCTCAGCATCTTCCGATCATGCTTCCAACACTGCAGTTTTCCTTTCCAGTTCCTGCACTTATGATTTTAGATCCTCCGTGGTCTCTGTTGTTTCCTTCAGGCCAACCTCGGTGCCAGACACTCTTGTCGTATAAACTGCATTGCTGTCTACACCTCTCCAATTTTCGTGTCAATGAAGGATCGCAGTGCCACTATAGCTTCCAGGACTTGGCCTTCTTTACTGCCAACTTCCCGGGCTACCTGGGTATTTTGCTTCCCAGCATTGCCCACCTCTGGTTCACATGGCTTGGCTGCAGCAAAAGAGCCCATTATCGTAGCTTTCTTTTTTGCTTTAGATGGGGACATGCCCCACTCGGTTAGTGCCAGGGTGGGTTGCTAACTGCAGTCAATTGTCTGCACCTTTTGGGTGTGCGCCCTAGGGCTTGTGGGAGATGTGCCCGAGCAGCGATAGTTCTACGCTGAGTCTATTGCACTTTTTAATTGTTTACAGTGTGGCGTAGTTACCACTGTGGAGCAAGATGCTTGTTGTAGCTTGAGGTCACGTATCTTGTGCACCAGGGTCCCGCCACATTGACGGTTCTGGATGTCCCCCAGACGGACCCTATGCCACACTATTTCTGTTTCTTACTAGTCTTATTTGCCTCTTCTGAAGCTTGTTCAGTCCACTTCCAGGGAGGAGTCAATGGGCCACCCCTGTGTCTGCCAGCTCAGATTGCAGGTTCTGTTCCCTTACCAGAGCCACTGTGCCTACGTTTGGACTTTTGCGATGCCTCTTCAGTTGCCGCAGCTCATCCCTGCTCTTGCACTGCAGGCCGCATTCAGGGCGTCTGTTCTGCAAGCGTTCCCATCCCACCTCTGATGCGCATCATTTCCCACTGCTGTGCTGATAATGGTGTTTATGTCCTAGGCACTGTCGCGTAGTATGCCTCACTACTGTCCTTCAACGCGGTCCTCAGCATTGTGTCTTTCTGTGCTCATTTCTGACAGCAATGGGATTGCTCTGCGCCTTTATAGATTGGCCACAATCTTTTTTCTACATGACTGGACCTCTTCTGGGCATCATTCCCTTCCACATGCTTTTTTCCACTTCTCAGTGCCCACTATGCAAGAGTTCCCGTGCCTCATGTCATCTACCGGCCCCTCCTGTCCCACAAGTACCTGTATCTTGCCTATCCTGTAGGGATTGCCACTGTGTGCTAGCCCGTGACTCTTTCTTCCTTGCGGTCTCGGCAGGGCGCTCCCCCAGTCCGGGGGTCTGCGTGCTGTATGTCCCTGGAGTTAAGCAGTCAAGGTGAGGCAACGTGTCATGGTCGACACTGCTTTGTTGGCAATTTGTGTTGTTTCAGATACTCCGTTCAGGCCGCAGTTCAATGCTATTAGCGTTAGCCTTTTAATATAGTGTCCTGGCTTGTCTCACCTTTATTTGCCTATGGATTTGGTTTTCTGTAGTCCGCTGCGTCGCAGGCACCTCCACCGGCATGTCCTCTTTTCTGTTCCTATAGTGCGTGCGGCCTCAGTGAAGTGTCTCCTTCTGCGTGGCAACTTACGCGGTTCTCTTAGGGCCAACCCCAGCGCGTAGCTCAGCGAAGTCTCAGCTCTGGTTGTGGTCACCACCCGCGGCTCCTGTTTCAGCCTGTAGTGTCCTTCCCGCTGCCGGCACTGCTCAATTCGCTTCTCCCCGGCCGCCGGAGGCAGCTCGCCGACCCTCACCAGCAGCTTCAGAGTGCGAGACCGCCCGGTCCGCCAAGCCAAGTATGTCTCAGCAGGCTCCTGTCCTCCTCGAGACAAGGCGGCGTGGCGGGATCTGGACGATTCTGCGCTCATCTCTCCTCTGCAAGTTCAGCAGCTCTCCTTCAGGCAGTCCCCACAGTGTTTGTCACTCGCCGCTTCGATCTTAAGCTGCTCCACTCGGGCTAAGGCTCTGCCTTCCACTCACGGCTGGGCCGCGGCATCGGCCGCCATCTTAGGCTCCCTGGGCACTTCAACAAAGACAGTTTTCTCAGTCGCGCCAGTCCGATTTCGGCCGCCGATTCTTTGTAGAGTCAGGGAATCGTTTCCCACAGCAGTAGATTCATTTTGTTTTATTTTTATAACCATATGTTGGTAGTTTAGAGGATCTAGTTTAGGATCTTGACGGGAGCTCCCACTAGACACCGCTCCACTCCATGGGCTCAGGCCACGCTCCGATGAAGTTGGACGATGATCCTGCCGCACACATCCAGTTAATTAAGGTTATGTGGCGGGCAGAGACGGGGGAAGCGTTGGATAAACATGTGGTGATTTCTTACCACAAGATAAAGAAGGGACACCCCAAGGAAGTCCAGCATGATTTACATAAAGTGGTAGGGATGGAAGCCAAGAGTTGGTCGGAAATTCAGGCACATATTTTGCATTTTTGTAAAGGGAGGCACCAGAAGGAAAAGGAAAGTATAGAACAGGCACACAAGGCAGAGGCTAAGCTTGTTCAGAAAAAGCTAGTGAAGATCTGTTTGGAAGGAGCAGTGATTACCAGCTCCATGGAGGGACAACATGAGCAATTGGGACAGCAGGGACAGGGTGAATCAGGTATGACACAAGGTAGGATGCACAGGTATGGTTGTCCCCCTACAAGGTCAATTAGAGGGTTTTGCAAGGGGTAGGCAAGGGTTTTCATGAGAAGGTGGGTCTTTTGGTGGGTTTGGAGGAATGGGGACCCCGGTTTAATGGGCCAGTGAGAAATAATTATGGATGGTTCTATGGGATTCAGTGTTGGTCGTGCAGAAAGATGGGGCATGTGTCACAAGATTGTCGAGACAGGTTACAGTATTTCAATGTGGGTTCTCAGCAAATTCAATCCCCGACCATGCCATGTACCCTGGGCTCTTTGCATTCACAGGAGGTACAGGTTGAACAGACCCCAGCGACTGGGGCTGCACAGACATATGGGATTCCACTGTCCATGCCAGCACAGGCACCGGTACAGACATGGGGGAAAAATCCTTTAACCCAAGGAACGTTCACTCAGTACACTGGAGCAAGAGTTTATGGATGGAATCCTTTCTCGCTCCCTGGTGCTAATTTGTTCCCGGAGTAGGACAGCCCACAGGGATCTCTGATGTGTCCAGTTTTGTCCATTACCACCAATCTGGAAGAGGAACCCCAGACAGGTGTGCAGGTAGGTGACGGAACATTTTCATTCATGATCAATACAGGGTCTACAAAACCTTGCTTCAAGGAAGATGAGTTCCCCTTGTCAGGCAAAACGATGGACAAACCATGTTTCTTTGGGGCTATCCTTTCGGTTCCTTATACTGAAGATCTAAACATCAAGGTACATATACAAAATATGTCTGCTCCTTTGTTGTATTGCACAGATACCCCAGCGAATCTCTTAGGCAGAGATCTCTTGAGCAAACTTTGAATGTCGATTGCTTTTACGGAGGAAGGTACACTAGGCTCGACTCCATTTTTGTATCTGATAAGAGAAGCAGTGCGTTTTCATTCATATTGCAGTGACAGCGCGATCAGAGGGGTGCCTGTACATTGAACTTTTTTCCTTACGGGGTAAATGTTTTGTTGAGTTGGGTTCCTGAGATCAGAAATCAGGCATTGTGGGTACTGATTGAGTTTTTGTTTGGGCCTGTTGTGCCGCAGGAGGGAACAGCAGTCACCGGTGTTATGATTCTCGTAGAGGTAGTAGTGATCAAGAACAACAAGGTGGTTCTCTCAGGCACTGAAGAGGAAGACAGAGAGTGGTGCACAGTTCTGTGCATCGATCCAACCTTATCGCTAAGGGACGTGTCCAACAAGCAATTGTTCGAAGACACCGAAGACACAGGAGAGATGGTTTTGAGATTGGGGTGCCTTGCCAGATAGCGATAGAGCAAAGGGAAGTACCACAGACCATACTAATTGTTAGAAATACATTGCCACATTGAGGAGGATTTGGAAAAGGTGCCGGACCATTTGTGGACCAGAAATCCTCATGATGTGGGGCTGTTAAAGAGTGCTTGAGCACTGCAAATAAAATTGAAATCTGGTTCGATTTTACCACGGGTTAAGTAGCCCCATGTCTATAGAGGCAGACGAAGGAATTTACGAGACCATTATGGCGTTGTTAAAGCAAGGCATAATCTTTTCTCTGTATGTCTGTAAGTGTTACTGTTACTGGAGGCCCATGGGAGATTTAGCGCTATATAAAAATTTAAATCAAATCAATAATACAACCTTCTGTGTCCCCATGTAACACGGCCATCTACCCTGTGGAGAAAGCGAAAGGGTCCAGTTAGAGGATGGTCCACGATTTGCACCCCCGACTTATACTGATGAGGCAGAATTTCCAGTTGTACCGAATCCTGCTACCATTCTCTCTAACATCCCTACTGGGTCGACACACTTCACGGTGATTGATTTGAAGAATGCATTTTTCTCGGTTCCCTTACACCTTGATTCTCAGTACCTCATGACGTTTATGTATCATGGCACCGGAAGTGAATCGCAAGTGTAAAGGCTGTTGGGCTGGGTTTGTTTGTCGCCCGCTCTACTCCTCTGTGGACCTCTGTGGACCTCTAGTCGGCAAGCTGAAGTTGAACTCCTTAGTGGAGGTTGAAACATTTGAGCACATTCATCTTGGGCAAACGTGTAAGCCTTTTGCTCGACTCTTGTTGGACTATTCTATTCTATTCCTCTGTGTTTTGTTGCGTGGATGACACGCGCATGTTAGTCACTTTACTGGGAAGTAACGCGCTTTCTCCTTTTTTTCTACAGTACCGCCTCCTGCGCCACATCACACGCCCCAGCCACGCCCTTTCTAACCAGCCATTGGACATTGGCTGTTGCTTCTAATCCGGGCACGCGCACCACGTGCGCACCAGAAGGGAATCGCAAGTGTAGAGGCTGTTGGACTGTTCGGCATGGCCGCGTGGCGCGGCAAGGTGGCAAGCTAGGCATATTAATGTGATTTTTCCAAAATTGTGCAAAGTTGTGTGTATTGTCTTGTATTATGAGAAAGCCTTATTTCAGCACTGTTTAAAATTATTGTCAATCATAGTTCTATAGATCCTTCCTGGCAACTGTGATTGGCTGGTAAAGCGCCTAACTAGACTGAAGGCTGTATGTATAATACTTGCCAGAGCTAAATGGTCCGTGTAATGAAGAAGGGAAAGCAAGAATTGTACACATATCAAAGGACAGTACCCCTTACTAGGCGAGAGACAATGGCCGAGGCACAGCCTGACAATGATATTTTATCAGCACCTCTAATTTTTACCCGCATGAGGGGGGACTATGAGGATGGCTCTGGCTATGCCCCTGCCCCTTTCCCCCCCTCATCAATGGATATCGCTATGTGGAACTTGAATGACGGAGAGGGATTGGGTGATGAGTCGATCCTATTGATTGAATCAGGAGAGGGGGAAAGAATTACTGAGGGTCCGGGTGACTTGCAATGACGTCTGCAGACAGTGGAGTATGGGGATTCCCAATGCCAAACAGATATGGGCAACTCCTTATTGGCATTGCCACAGTACCCAATGGGAAAGGAGGCTGAATGGGAACTATCTTCCGCCCCCACCAGTGGAATGGGTACCTCTATGGGAGACTGCACAAGAGCATCGTTTAAATGTTCAAATTCTAGAAGATCTATCCTTGCACACTACTCTCCTTAGGCAGCTCATTACTGCAGTGGAGAATAAAAATTGCCTGAATGTAATAAACCTTGGGACTAGTGAGGACCATCCATTAGGCCCCTTTCATACTCAGCCAACACCGGGGCAGGGGGCATGGATGTCACTAAGTCTATGGCACCTGTCAGTAGTAAATCCGTAATATTGGAATCAGGTTTTACTGGAGAGAATTGTCAGGCTGAGGTAGGTCTAAATGTATCTAATTCTGGGCAAGACACGAGGGCAGTGAGGGAGCCTTCCGGTCTCCCCCAGAAGCAATTGATACTTACTGAGAAAAAAAAGCCCTCACAGAAGAAAAATGATTTTGGGAACAAACGTAAATATAGGAAAGCTGCCAAGAATAATTGCCGCAACCTGGTGAGAGAAGAAGTTGTATCTCCCTCATCGGTCCCCTTTATGGACGTAGATGGGGAGGATATTATTATGTGTCGGGGTACTGAGGGCTTGCAGGCCCATGACACCATTCAAGCCAATTTGAAAAACAAATTTTTCCTAAAAACTCAATAAAAAAGTGTCTTCTACTGGTGAGTTTCCCCAGCCAAAGCTGCATCCTGCGAATCCCAGATGTACAATGATCAAACCAGGGAACAGCCATTGGAACAGCAATTGGGAGTGGGGGACCTGTAGATGGTATCAGCCACCCTGTGTTGGTCAATTCTTTGGGGGAGTCAACCTCCTGCACCTTTGGTAAAGGACAGCACCTCCAGCTAAATGGACCTGGTCGGCAAAGGCATTTGAATATCCTGTCATCTGGGGGAGAGTGGGTTCAGAGGCTCGTGAGACTTTTGACTTAGAAAGGGCGCCTTCTTCTGAGCCTGAGATAAAAACAATTGTGGGGGGAGAAATGGTAATTGAACGTGTCATAAGAAAGGTTATTAAGCTGATGCTTGACGAACTGTGCAATCGACACCTGAACAGCCGGTATGCCCTAATGACAGTGCAACCATTCCTGCTGTCATCAATGAATTCTGAAAGGATTTCAACGTGTCCTTGGATGTTCTTTTGGGTGATGTTGATGGAAAGGATGTGTATTCGGGTGTCACTGCTATGGCCCTCTCAGATGTGTGAGCTGGGGGATTTCATTGCAAATGGCACCCCAATCTGAGGATATGTTGTAGGGGAGGAACACAACTGGTCTCAACAAAAATGAGGGCGCGGATATTGACTTGAGACCCCCGTTATCCTGAAAACCCTAGCATTATAACGCAGTATTTATTTACTTATGGTGGACCAGTTTTGTTAAATCGTCCGAAGATTTTGGCTTTGTTTGGGGAAATCTCGAGCCTCTCGCTAATAACTACAGGGGATATAAAACTTGTTGACTTGTTCACCCTCAAAGATATGATTATGTTCGGGTGGTTTTTCACTCATGGTCAATTGTGAATATGGTACTAAAAGAAGTGGAATGCCTTCCACAAATTTGGCTATGATCTGGAGAAAGAGGTAACTGATATGGGGGCAAAGCAGGGAGTCACTTGGGGCCCACAGACAAATAACTCTAGAAGTATGAAGGGCAAGGGTAGTGGGGAGGGGGCTGATGGTGAATCTAGTTTGAGATGGTTAGCTCTGACCCTGCGGGACTCCATCTCGCAACTCCAAGGCCTGAAGCCTAACGGTTAACAAATTGAATCCATTAACCGTGGTTAGTTGGAATTCCAGGGGTAACTGGTTCCTCAAAGGTTCACCAGAGATCTGCTCCACATTGAGGGGCTGTTCACTTATTTGTTTACAGGAGACCTGGCTTGTTGAGCAACATGTGCTGGATGGATTTACTGTGCACTCTACTTTGGCGAGCAGGCGCTCGGTGGGTCGTCCATCAGGGGGCCTGCTCACGGCCCTTGATGTGAATATTGCCTCGAGCATTATTAAGATATACAGGATTCTTGATTGGTGCCTGGTGTTATTGATACGGGCTAAGTGTAGATATGTACAAGGGCAGTGTGATCTCCTGTTGAGACATGTTTACTGGAGCCTGAATCTGGAAATCCAAGCCGTCTCTTTAAAACAGTTGGGATGTATTATGTTGGAGTTTCAGGAAATTTCCCCTAATATGATGATACTGATCGTAGGAGATTTTAATGTGGAAATCCCTAGAACTGATGCGACTTCTCTGCATGTAGAAGGATTTGGCGCGCTTCAGCGGATGGGAAAAATTCAACATCGACGTATATGGGGAAATTTCCTGGACTCATGGGGTTTGTATAATGCCAGAGATCTTTTGAAGAATGACTTAGACCATTCTACTTGGTTCAGAGGTGTTTATTCTAGTTCTATTGACCATATTTTCTTCTCTGCACCAATGATGGATCTGGCAGCGGATTTTAGGTTGCTGAGGACCACATGTAGTGACCACAAGATTCTACAGTAAATATTTGTGGGGGAGTGGGGAAAGGAGTGTAAAATCGTTTGTCAAACCAATCTGCAGGTAAATACAGCAAAACCAAGAATTAAATGGCATAACGGCAACGTTGGGAAATCGAATGGTTTGTTCTTGTCTGATTTTCACACTTCTATTTACGGGAAAAAGCACATACCGATACTAACGACTCCTTCTGTCCTTATGTGGCTAACGTAATTAAGCAGTCAGCTGGTCGATCTGCAATTACTGGTGTTCGGGAAAAACATTTGCATACTCACGATCATTTGATTAGAATTCTGAAGAATGATAGATCTAGGGAGCTTCGTTCCTTAGCAAAAACTACTCTTCCACTACATAAAAAATTGGATTTAAGGAAAAAGATAAACAACAAGTGGAAATCCAAGATAAAGGCTCAACGAGCAGCACTTAATCAGACAGATGGTGAGAATATCCTTTGCTCTTTGAAATATAATACGGCTAAGACTTTTTGGGCTCTTATGAAGAATCAAACTGCTAGTAATTCTGAGTCTCTCTCTAGTTCCATCTCAGAACTACAATAGTCTGGACATTTTGGGGCTCTGTACATATCCTTTCTGGGTACTTTGCCAATCCCCAATGGTGTATGGGATGCTGAGTGGTTTTTCAAGATCCGATTGGAGGACATTGAATTGCTGATCCATAAGGCTTCTGTATCTAGGGAAGCAGGACCGAATGGTCTTCAAATGTAAGCTTTAAACACCAACAGGATCTTTTGGCGAAAATCTTGTATATCCTCTTCAACGACATTGTTAGGACTCACACAATTCCTTCTTCTTGGCACATTTTCTTTGTTGTGCCCATCTATAAGAAGGGCGATTGGTCTTATCCTAAAAACTATAGGCCAGTCGCCCTTCCTGGTGCGGACTCTAAGATATTCTCTGGAATTATCTTGAAGCATATCCATGAGTGGATTTCAATTTGGTTTTAGAAGAGGCGTGGGAACAGATGTTGGTGGCTTGTTGTTGAATGTCATGCAGGTGAAGGCCGGGAGGAAGGGATCGGCACCCATCTACATCGCCTCCATCGATTTATCAATGGCGTTTGATAAAGTGGACATATCTGTGCTGTGGGGAAAATTACATCGTTTAGGGATGCCATTGGATGCCCTTGGATCTTCTCTCCATACTAGTTCATTTACATGAAGGCTCAAAGCTGCAGGTTATGCTGAACAATCAGGGCTGTTTATCATCTATGATTGATGCACAAAATGGTTTACGACAGGGGTGCGTACTTGCACCAACCATATGTGCCAAATCAGAATTAGAAGGAATCACATTTGCTCTGCCGATGGTTGATGGAGTCAAAATATGTTGGACCGCATATGCGGATGACTTTTTGCTCTTTGACCATACTCCAATTGGATTACAGCGCCTATTGAGCAAATTTAGAGATCATACGGTCGCCAATCTTCTTACCATAAATGAAGAAAAGACAGTGATTGTTCAGCTCCACCCTAGGCCCTATCTCAAACAGTTTTCTTGGTTCTTGAACCACATAAAGCTAGTGGTACGTCCTTGCTTAAGATATTTAGGTTACCGCATCTATGGGGGTTGTCAGAAATCCTATTACAGGGAATATTTGGAGATGACGGTAGTGCCCCTGATTGACCAACAAAAAAAAAATGGATAGTAAATTTGGCAAGTTTTCCTTTGTGCCTACTTTACGTTTTTACAAACTGAAAATTCTACCTCAACTGTGCTACGGTCTAGAGCTATTTCCAACATGGATATTGGCCGAAATTCCCAAAATTGAAGCTTGTCTCTTAAGGGCATCCGTTAAGTGTCTTCCAAATTGTGTTCCGGTGGAAGCTATTCGCTATGAATGGGGCCTAACATCTATTGTTAATATGATTATATGGAGAAAGTTGTCATTATTTAGGAAATTAATAACTTCCACCGAGGACACTTTATATGATCTTTTGGGCTCTGGTTTTCGCTGTGATACAACCTCTCCAGATTATCTTTCAAATCTGAAAACCGTTTGTTTGGAATACTTGAATCATCTGGGTATTTCTCTTGATCTCTTAATATTCAACCCACTAAAAATAAAATGGTGGGATTGGAGTGTCACCACAAAAACAGTAGCAGAGACAAGTCTTTATAAACATCTTGTGTGCCACTCTAAACAACTGGGCACTCTTGAATCATATTTAACTCTGGTTACGGATAAAGGTGTTCGTCAAAAATGTATGTATGCGAATCTAGCGTCTCAAGCTCTGCTGATTAAAAAATGCTACTGCAAGTTCTCTACGACACCACTTTTGGACTTTTACAGGATGAACGTCTCTCCGATTCTCACATACACTGCAGAAGCCAATCTCTTCATTAGTCAGACAATTTGGCCTTGTTTGGAACGTCTTTTTTGGAAGAGGGTCTTGTGGCTCCCTAATTCGTTTCCAATTGAATGGATACAGAGAGAACTGGGCCTATCATCACTCTACACTCAAATGGAATGGAAATCAATATCCCTCTTTAGGAAATGCCTCCAACCACCAGGTGTTAGTGGATTTTCGATCATTAAGGAGGCTATCGAAGGGAAACAGATTAAAGCCATTAACATCTGGAAAGAATTGTGGTCTTCCATTCTGTCCAACATTGCTCAATCAGAAAAAACCTTAATAGAAAATCTGACTGGGATAAAGTTAAAACTATTGGACTTGGATTGGATTTTGACAAACCAAAAGGTGAAAGCCTACAAATTGTTTCTAGAAGAGCCCGACGAACACTATGAAAGAGGAACAGTTCTGCCCTACCTTGAGAGGTTTCCTTCACAGTTCCAGTGGCAAAATTTCCTAAGACTCCGTTTAAACCTCTTTCATACAAGAGAGGTTATAAGTAGGAGAACAAAGGCCCAGGAAGGGGAACAATACTGAAAATTTGAAGCACTTAGTATTAGTGTGTGAGCCCTTAACTGGTAAACGAGGCTTGTACCTGGGAAGATTCCTTGGGGAATCAAATATAAAAACTCTGGTGGGCTACTTTTAGATGGGGAGGGAGGCTCTCCATGACGTTGGCCCTGTTACAGTTTGTGAGGGAAATCTTTGAAACTCTGGACGAAAAGGACAGTGGACCATTATGATTGAATATATTTCATGATCCTGGGCCTTTGGAGAGAGGGGTCTTTTTTCTGTTCTGTGTTTTTACTGTGTGTTTTTCATATTTTCTTGTATCTGTACTTTGCATCTAAGGTTTATGTTTACCCCAAGTGATGTGTAAATAAAAAATTAAAAAAATGTATGCGTTTTAAATTCAATGTGTTACCAACTCGTGAAATCTTATATGTGAGAAATATGGGGGCTGAGTATCCATTAACATGTAAATATTGCAATGCTGTAGATGTAAGTGAAAATTTAGAACATCCAATGGTGGATTTTGTTACGCTTAGGAACACACGTATACAGCACTTTAGGACATTTGTTACTTCTACTGGACTGGTTAACCTGGATCTGTTGTGGTGGAAAATACTGCATGGGGAAGGCAAGTACCTACAGCTTGCAGTAGTTATGTTTTAGGAAACATATGTAAATTGACAAATGAACATCAACATGACTGAAGTGTCTCTCAAATATCTGTTCTACTTGTTTTGTTGTGTAGGGAACTATGATGCCTAGTGTGTGGTATGTATTAACATTTTATGTTGTTTTAAATCTGTTTTATTTCTTTTTGGTCATATTTTATACTTTTGTAAAGGTTATGTTTATAACCAAAAATAAATAAATAAATAAATAAATAAATAAATAAATAAATAAATACATAATATCATGGTCAGAGATTCGAGCACACAAGGTTGCCCCAGGGGTACTGTGAATATCTGAGTGTTTTTAACAGGGTTGTACAGATGGATTTGGGGAATTTAACATGTGTCCAGTAAAGTAATCTAGTACGTGGACGATTTGCTAGTCTGTAGCACTTCTGAAGAGCAGTGTTGAGGTGATTCAATAACGTTTCTCACCCTGCTTGCGGAGAAGGGGTATAAAGTGGACAAAAATAATTGCTGCACAGCCAGACAGAGGTAGTATATTTGGGGCAAGTGATATCGCCTGCAGGAACGAATGTAAAGCCGCAGAGAGCCACTGCAGTTCAGAAAAGGCCTCAGCTAGTCATGGTGAAACAAATCCAGCAGTTTTTGAGACTCTGTAACTATTGTAGATTGTGTATCTTTGACAACTCTAGTTACGTGAGGCCATTACTGCAGGGACTTAAGGAAGTGCAGAAGGTCAAGGGTCCGAATGAAGGGTCTGAAGAAAGGGTAACTTTCCTCTGGGAACTCAAGTCTGCAATCCGTAATGCTCCAGTTTTGGTGACCCCGAATGACAAGAAACCATTTTATTTGTTTTCTCACTCGAACGGGCAGGTGATGGCAGCAGTCCTGACCCAGCAAACATCGCTGGGCCATAAACCTTTAGCATACTCTAGTGGACTCCACTAGCATTAGTGGCAGCGGCTTTTGTGATTGAAAAATCTCCAACCATTACCATGTGTGGACCGGTGACACTATAGATGGAGCATGCATTATTTGCGATCTAAGAAAAACCAAAGTCCAATTTGATGACCCAAAGAGTTTTGGGATATGAGGTCATTCTATTAAATGCATCAATACATCCCGTACGGTGTCACCTAGTGAATCCTGTGAAATTTGTAGCCAAGCCATTGAAACATGATGACATGTCATGATTGTGCAACCTATAAGGGAGAAGAGGAGGAGAGAATGAATGTTAAGGAGGATGCCTTGGAGGGAGGTGAGGTACTTTGTGTGGATGGGTCCTCAGGACACTGATGAGAGGCGTATGGGTGCATGGGGAATACCAGGTCAGACTGAAGAAACAGGGGGGAAACTAGTGGCACCTATAGTGCTAGAAATGAGTAAGGGGAAGGCGGTCACTATTTATTTTGAGTCTGTGTATGTAACTTCCACTGTGCATTCATGGTTATCAAGGTGACAGAGAAGAGGGTTTAGGAGATCTGATGGGAACCCTGTCCAGCATGCTGCAGTGCTATCCAGACTAATTGGAGCATTACTTCTGTCCACAGAAGTAGGCATTCTAAAATGTGCTGCACATCCTACCGTACTAACTCCATAGCACTTCCTAATGATGCAGCAGTCGGGGCGGCAAAAGAGGCTGCACATTTGCCATTTACAGATTTCCAGAAAATGGAAGCCGTGCTCCAGCAGCTACAGTTGTCAGCTCCATATACTGCCCTCCTGGTGCTTCAAATCATAGAAATGCAAGGGGGGGGCACCTAGGGAGGAACAGGAGTTCTGGACAAAGAGAGAATGTTCCCTTTCAACCTTGGATTTTCTGTGTAGACAGGAGCGGACTGGGAAGGTAGTAATGCATGTAGAACTGCTTCTTGTGGCTCTACAGTAACTACATTACTCAGTGTTAGGGAGGATTTCACTTCACAGCACCTTTCCCTGCATTTTTATGGACCCCCAAACATTCATGCTTTCATTTTTTAATCTGACCTGCTCTTTTTGCACTGCAGTGAAGCCTTCAACTTCACCACACTTGCTTTTGTTCATTTGTCATGGAGAAACTGACATGTCCTTCAGGCTTTCAATACTGGGAAAAATTGTTTCCCTTAGTCGTGTTACTTTGTTGCCACTTTTGGTAACTTTTATCACTTGTGGTAACATTTTATCATTGTACTATGCATCTTAGAATGCAATTCAATGGGGGTGCACTTTTTAATTTACCCTAGACTAACAGAGGTTTTTCGGTTACTCTAGATGTCCCTAAGGGACAAGCTTGTGACAGCAGTTCATTTTTAATATTTTTGGGTGTATTTTACTTTAGCCTTACCGCATTTACCATGTTTTGCTGCCTACTGTTGCTAGTGTCCAAACATGTCCATGCCACAAGGTTTTCTGTTTGTCCCTTGGCCATCTTTTCACTACAGCTTCTTCCTGGCCTGGGAGGCCAGGAAAATCCTTATATGGATACCAGTGTCTGGGAAAGTGGAGGCTTTTCGCGGGCTACTGCAGGGCTGTGTTTGTTTACTGCCTGGAAGTGGGTTGGGACTGTCAGTCCCAATTCACAAACTGGTTTCAGTGTGTCTGAATGGTATGCATCAGTTGTCCCACTAATGTTCATGATTGGACCACTGCTGGGGAGTGTGTGTGGGCCAGATCTTTGATTGGCTACTGGGAGTTTGGGCTGTTACCTGGCTTTTTGAATAAGAAGAGTACACCTGCACTCATTCTGGAGAGATCCTGGAAGAAACCAAAGGAACCAAGAATTCTGTCCAGCTAGAAGGCTTGCAAGGAGACCATGGACCCGCTGGAAGAAGTCCCTCGCACCCCTCTCTTGCATCCACTTCCTTGTCCCCTATCCCTCCCGCCTCCAAACTCGCCCCCCTCTCCTGATTGGTGGAAGCCTGTAGTGCTTCCAGGCCTACCGGCCTGCTGAACTTCCTGCTCGCTTCTTTTGTGTGAGGCAGGTTAGTGTAACTTTTGGAAGAGACCCTCATGGGCCTTTGTTTGAATTGCTGTTTTTTTTGTTGCAAATTAAGTGCTTACAACGCCGTTGTGCTCCCTTCCCTCCCACCCCTCTCTTGCATCTACTTACTTGTTCCCTATCTCTCCCGCCTCCCAGCCCGCCCCCGAACCTGATTGATGGAAGCCCATAGTGCTTCTAGGCCTACTGGCCTGCTGAACTCCCCACTCACTTCTTTTGCATGAGGCAGGTGAGTGTAGTTTTTGTAAGAGACCCTCCTGGGCCTTTGTTTTAATTTTCTTTTTTTGCTGCTAATTACACACTTACAGCACCATTGTGCTCCCTTCCCTGCCACCCCTCTCTTGCATCCACTTCCTTGTCCCCTCTCACCCCATCGCTTCCCGCTTCCTCGTGCAATGGAGCATCCCCAAAATGGTTCACGTCTCACCTGAAGAATGCCAAAAACATCATGACTCTCTTGAACGCAAATGGCGAGTTTTTAAAACCGATTTTAGCAGATCCATGTTCACCCTGCATCACCGTAACTACAAAGCTGAAATCTGAAAGGCCAAAAAAGCCTATTACAATAAACAAATTCTCAACTGTGGGAACCGCAGCAAAGAACTCCACATGATAATATCAGAATTTGTCAAACCCACTTGCACCTCTACCCAATCCACCTCCACACAATCACTCTGTGACTCCCTCTCCCTACACTTCTACAACACCATACTTGACAGGACAACATCCCGTAACACCAAACTGGCCTCACTCTCCCCCTCCCATCACCGACCCCTCCTGATCCCATTGCCCGATGCCCCATTCCCCTACATTCGACTCCTTCAAACCCATCTCCAGAAATTAGTTCCTCAACCTACTATCAGCCAGCAAACCCTCTGTGTCGCCCCTTGACCCCGGCCGGCCTCTGTCCTGAAAGAAATATTCTCATCTACCTGCGCAGGAGAACATGCAAGAGCCTTACTAAATGACTCCCTCACCTCTGGCATCTTCTCTGATGCCTTCAAAATAGCGCCTGTCAAGACACTTCTAAAAAAGGCATCCCTTGACCCGCTTGACCGGAAGAACTACAGACCAGATATCCAACACCAGATTTCTTGCGAAATTCATTGACCGGAGAGCATACTCCCAGCTCAACTCCTTTGTAGAATCCAACTGTCTCCTCGACCCTGCACAATCAGGCTTCAGACCGCGACATGGAACAGAAACCACTCTGATCTCGATCTGGGATGATCTCAAGGTCACTGCATACACTGAAGGCTGGGCAGCACTGATTCTCCTCGATCTCTCTGCAGCCTTTGACACGGTTAAACACTCAATCCTCCTTGACCACCTTCACGCCCTAGGAATACGTAGCACTGCTCTCAAATGGATCGCCTCCTTCCTCAGCAACAGGAAACAAATAACCCTCCTAGCCCCTTTTGTCTCAACTTCTCACTCGGTGAACATTGGAGTATCCCAAAGCGCATGCCTATCTGCTCTCCTGTTCAATCTCTATATGACCACTCTACCAGGAATCATCCACATGGGCAACATGTCCTGTTACAACTACGCTGACGATACCCAAATTATCCTAAGAATTCCCAAGTCAGGCACGAACTCCCATCCCAACCTTGAAGCCTGTCTCCGTGATATTGACCAATAAACCACCTCCTTTTGAACCCTGATCAAACTGAAATCATGGTGTGCGGCACTACTGCGCTTCTACCACATCCACTCCCATAGCCCCCGTCCCTCGGCCCACCCCCTCTTCCTCTGATGTAGTGAAAAACCTAGGTTGCACTATGGACTCAGGCCTAACCCACTCCCGTCAGATCAACGAGATGTCAAAATGCTGTCACCTCAAACTTCTCAGACGCATTTTCCCTACCTCTCCTATCCGAACAGTTATGTTTATTGTGATGTCGAGACTGGCATGCCAACTCCCTATACCTAGGAGCTCTGGCATGCACACTCAACAAACCCCAAAGAGCCCAAAACGCTGCTGCAAAACTGCTCCTTGCCCTGGGTAAAAGAGAGCACATCTCACCAGCTCCCGAACCCTCCACTGGCTGCCAGTCGGACGAAGAGCCACATTCAAGACACTATGCATCACTCACCGAGCAGTGCACAAGACCAGCCCATTGTACCTAAAAGAAAAAAGAAAGCCACATCTCCCGTCTTGCACCCAAAGATAAGCACTGCCCTCCTTCTAGTGATTCCAACCTCTAACCCTGTCAGGATCGGAGGATCCGCCTTCTCAACCTTGGCCCCAACTATGTGGAACTCGCTCTCACCACCTACTCGATACACCCAAGACTACATGACATTCCGCAAAGCTCTAAAAATGTGATTCTTTCCCTAATGCTGACCACAACCATCTGAAGCGAATGAACCCTGGCAACCCGATGACTAATGCTCAATGAGATCCCGAGCAATGGCACCACTGAATACGCTTATTGAGTCACTATTAAGCAAACGCATGTCTGAAATCCGGAACAGCGAACTCCTTAGATCATAACTCCACCCAAACACTCACCTCCCATATCACTATGCTTACTCTCTACTCTACACCATCACACAATTACAGTGCAGCTACACCCCTCGATCAATATCGGCCTAGCTGCTCACATACAAACATTACCCCATGAACACCTCATCATTCTAATAAAATGCAGCTACATCCCATGACAAACCGGCCTAGCTGCACACATAAGCGTCCTACACAGGCCTAACGTAGCAGAACCCAGTCTTGGTGTCCACCCTCCAGACTGCACACATTCAATTGATATCAATACCACCACACCTAATGCTAGGATGCAGCTACCATCAGGCAATTGCATCAGCTGCACACATAACTGGTGCACCCAAGCACTCTAAGACACATTACTCTATCAAGTGACCTGGACTACGGTCCCTGAGGGCGTTCAAACTACCAGCGCTTTCAGGTCATACCAATGATATATAGAGCGCTACATAAATGCCAAATAACATAACATAACATAACATAACATAACATAACATAACATAACATAACATAACATAACATAACATAACTTATAGAGATAACCAGAAATATCAACAACGAGCCTTGAATTCCATCAAGCCTAGGACCTCCCCGGACCTCCCCTAATAAATACAAAGCATAAGGCAAGAATCCCCGGCTACTCCCCGCCACAAGCCTTTAAACCCTCCCCCACAACCACTCAACATACAAAGCCATAAGACCACCCGATGCTAAACCATTATGCCTACAACCGCAACGAAGCCAATAACCGTCACAATCCAACCAGGAAAGCATTGCATGTGGGTTACAACTTCTGCAACCAAAAAGAAAGCTAAACGCAAACAAACTTACAAACCAACGAAACCGAAACGTTCACAACACTGACAACTCAAACACAAAGAAATTCCTAAAACAACCTACCACTAAAGAACTAAACATGTCACGAAAATAAACAGGACCATGCGAAAGACAACCAGGCATAGGAATAAGCCAAATGGAACCACAGCACATAATCAAAACCACGGAACACACCCTCACAAACACAGTCGACAACAGAACAAATGTCAAAAGAAGAGAAAAATCTCTATACCTAACACCATACCTCTCGACCAATAACTCATCGGAACAAGTCAATTCCACCAACGTAGTGCAACGGACCAACAACAAAACAAAGCTGTGAAGAAAACGAACAGCAACAACCAAAAGGAATATGAACAAAATCGACACACTCACCACATTTATCACAAAAACACAAGGACACCTCCTTCAACTACAACAAAATATAGAAGAGGAACCTGAAGAAAACAAGAACCCAATGCTTAACCTAGAAGACCTACTCCACGGCGAGGGAGACGCGACTGAACCACCATCACACAACTGAGTGGTTCAGTGGTTTGAGAGCAAGATGGGAGCAAACCAATGCAACAACCACAAGACAAAACCGATATTAAAAGACAAACAAAACCAAACTACAAAAATCAACTGCAACCTAATCAATGCAAGGTCAATGTCAAAACATGCCACAGAGATATATGACCTGCTCTGTGACGACAGCATCGTCATCCTATTCATCACACAAACATGGTTTGATGACAACTATAAAATCACACTCCAGAGGTGCCTACCTGACAACTTCAAGTGTGCACAGTAAAACAGAAAAGGAAAAAAAGGAGGAGGTCTTGCCATAGCTTTCAAGGAACACCTGACAATTAAAACAGACACACCACTAAACATCAAAAACATGGTCTTTCTCCCGGAAGTAAACCCAAAAACAAACATAAAATTCATACTGATTTACAGACCCCTGATATCCGATAAAACTTTCGTCGACAACTTTGTAGAAGCCATCACCAACATAGCCATTGAACATGAATATCTGATCATCCTCGCGGACTTTAACATGTGGTTTGAAGAAGAAAACGCAAATTCACAAAAATCGCTAATCGAACAGCTAAAAGCCATGACACTATGACAATTGGTCAAAGGAGCAGCACACACAGCGGGACACACACTTGACGCAATCTTTGCTAACAAAACTCTTGTTGCCACTGCACCACCAATACAGATACTCTGGAGCGACAACCTTACCACCTTATCATCCCGTTTGTGATCATGCTACCAACTAAAGCAGCCAAGCAGCCCCATAAACTCCCAACTATCACAAAAAGGAACTAGAAAGCCGTCAAAGTGAACAGCTTAATAGAACAGCTTGAACTCACAAAACCTACTGCAACTAACCTCTACGGAAAAACAGAGCTACTTCATAAATGGATCGCTGAAACAATTGACAGAATCTCCCCAGAAAAACTTTCACCCCGTCATGAAAAAGAGCAATGGCAAAATGGTTTACCCCAATGCTCATCACAATGAAAAAGAACAACAAGAAATTCACACTGGAATGGAGGAAAGAGTACAACAAAACAACGAGAACACAATTTCAATGACAGATCAGAACTTACAAAAAAGAAATTCAAAAAGCCAAAAAGAAACACTACGACAGCAGAATCACCGAAGCCGCTAACACCCAAAAAGAACTGTTCAACATCATAAATGAAATGTGAAACCCACCGCAATGCAACAACGCACCGGTACCTTCTCAGAAATTATGCAACGACCTAGCAGACAACTTCAAAAATAAAATCAAGGATATCCATCAAATTATACAAAGCAGACCGGTCAACCCAAACGCACAACCAATCCAGCCAAACAAGGAAACACAGCATAAACTCCAAAGCTTCCCACAAGCACCAGTAGAGACATTTGTCAAGCTAGTAAGACATAGCAAAAAAGCAGGATCGCCCTTGGACTCCTACCCCAGACATCTACAAATCCATCCTCACACAGGCGCATCACTGGAACAATAAAAAAACCTTTTTAACCTGTCACTCGCAAGAGGGAAAGTACCGCAATCCTTCAAATTGGTGCACATCAAACCACTACTCAAGGACACGGGTGGAGACGTGGAAGACCTCTCCAACTACAGACCGATTTCAAACATTCCCTACCCAAAAAAACTACTTGAAACCTACATCTACAAACTAACACAAGAGCACGTAGAAAGACACCAGGTGCAAGTCGACTTTAGACCCACGAGAGGAACAAAAACGGCACTCGTATCTATCTGGGATGACCTAAAGACAAGCCCAGACTCTGCCACAAACTCTGCCCTAATTCTACTCAACCTCTCCGCAGATTTCGACACAGTCATCCATGACATTCTCATCAAGAGAATAGAAGAGATAGGAATAATAGATTTAGCCCTACTCTCTATAAAATAATTCCTAACAAATAGAATGGAACTTTTGAGGATAAAACCCTTTAATTCCGCTCCACAAGACACCGACTGTGGAGTACCACAAGGATCATCCCTATCCCCACTGTTATTCAACACATACCTGGCTCCACTAATCAAGGTCATCAAAAAACACAAACTTACGTACTACAACTACGCGGATGATACACACATCATGTGATATAAAATCAAAGATACACAAGAAGAGAACAAAACGCTGGGAGAATGTCTCAAAGAACTCTACGAGTGGATGAACACAAACAGCCTTAAACTCAACCCAGACAAGACAGAAATCATGATTGTATCCAAAAACCTGGATAATAACACCTATGTCCTATGGCCCACAGAACTAGGAACAGCACCCACACCATTGAAAATAGTAAAAAACCTGTGAATCCTAAAGGACATCGCGCTAACATCAGAACCACAAGTAAATGCAATAATTAAGACATGTTTTTTCCTCCTAAACTTGGTAAAAAAAGAATCCTACAATTCCTGTCCTTCACCCATAAGACACTGACAATCATCACCCTCATCATGTGAAGAATTGACTATGCCAAAATCCTCTACTTCGGAATGCCAGAACACCTACTGAAGAAACTGCAACGTATCCAAACGCAGCAGCCAGACTCCTCCTCAAACTATCACGAAGAGAATACATCACCCCAGCACTAACAATGTTACAATGGCTTATAATCAAACAACAAATCACATTGAAAACAATGTGCATAAGGCACAGAGCAACCCATGGCCAAGGAGCAGAACTCATACAAAAGAAAATAATTAGCAACCAACCAGAACACTCAGATCATGCAACGATATCCGCCTTCACCCAAAACCTTACACAAAGAAAAAGCTAGGAGGATCCTCCGTCTCTCACCTGGCAGCAAAAACCTGGAACACCCTCCTGAAAGACATCCGAAATACAAAGGACCACTTAAAATTGAGGAAACTACTCAAAACCTGGCTCTTTCACAGAACCAAAATTAATCTGGTACCTCCAAAGCCAAGCCCCCTCGCCAGGCTAAATCCCTAAATCCAAGGGACGGGACAGCTGCTAGAGACAAAGAAGGATTAAACACTATCACCCGACAGGAGACGGAGTGCTTAGAACTCATAGGGAGGGGACCACCCCTAGGAACAAAGGGAGATGATGCTAGACAGAGCGCTCTCACGACCAAAAAACAATTGATTACCATAGCAATCTCAAACCTGGGTGGGGGAGGCCAGCACCTCCTGTCCCTTCCATGGAGCACTAGACAGCCACAGATATAGACTGCCGCCTCGTGCAGAAGTGGGTGAATGAAGCGAAGGGGAATGCTCCAACAGACAGCAAGACCATAGACAGAAACACAAGACAGACACCCAAAAGCATGAGATAACCCCACTAACCCAACCCCTAAAACCTCAACTCTTGGCACACACCTCTCAAATGCTAAACAAACACAACCACTCTCCTGCACCCCAAACCGCAAGCACTTCACTGCACTGCAACAACAACAAAAAACACATTTAGTATCGCACAGCAGCACATGGGAGCCCACGGATCCGAAAACTGCATCCATGCCCAGCGAACGGCTCTAACCGAACTGAAGCTGTCCACAGAATACCACTAACCTCACTCTACCTTTATCCCGCTACACCCACCAACCGATCCTACCCTCTTAACTTTCAAATCCGCCAGAGTACCAGGGGACCACACCGGCATTAATAATGCGTGGTATAAACATCCTTTAACATAACATACAATTGAGCCCGATTGTGCCAGATAACCTGACTGTACCAGACAGCCATTGTGCACGATAGCACCATTTCGCATTTATCCAGATTGTGCCAGCTAGAGCGATTGTGCTAGATAGCAGCATTTCACATTTAGCCTTACTGTGCCAGATAGCGTGACTGTGCCAGACCGCAGCATTTCGCATAGACTTATTATGCCCGATCTCTCACATCAAAATAACTATTGGCAAGCAATATCTCACAACTAGGTAGACTGTACTCTGTGCTAGCTAGTCCACATACAATTGCAGATATGAGCCAGCATCATAATTAGACAGAATTGTGAAGATTAGCATTATTTCATATCTAGACAGAACTGTAATACTAGCTTGTGTCATCTTTAGATTGAATTGTGTAGATTAGCTTGTGTCATATTTAGAAAGAACCGTAATACTAGCGGGCATAATTTCTCGACAGAATTGTGAAGATTATCTAGCATCATATGTAGACAAAACTATAATACCAGCTTGCATCATAGCCAGACAGGATTGTGAAGATTAGCTTGTGTTACATCTAGACAGAGCTGTAATACCAGCTTGCATCATACCTAGACAGAATTATAAATGTCAGCTTGCGTCACATCAAGACAGAATTGCAAAGATTAGCATTGAGTCATATCTAGAAAGATCCGTAATACTAGCGGGCATTATTTCTCGACAGAATTGTGACGATTAACTAGCATCACATGTAAACAAAACTATAATACCAACTTGCATCATATCCAGACAGAATTGTGAAGATTAGCTTGCGTTATATCTAGACAGAGCTATAATACTAGCTTGCATCATACCTGGGCAGAATTATAAATGTCAGCTTGCATCATATCAAGACAGAATTGTGAATGTCATCTTGCACCACACCTTGGGAGGATTGTAAAGATTAGCTGGTGTCGCATCTAGATATACTTGTGAATATCAGCTTGCATCACATCTAGACAGAATTGCGAAGATTAGCATTGCGTCACATCTAAATAGAATTGTAAAGATTAGCTTGCATCACAATAGATAGAATTGTACAGATTAGCATTGCGTCATATCTAGACAGAAATGTAATAGTAGCCTGCTTCATACCGAGACAGAATTGTGAAGATTAGCCTCTGTCACATCTAGAGAGAATTGTGATACTAGCTCACATCACATCTAAACAGAATTGTGAAGACTAGCATTGCATCACATGTAGAGAGAACTGTGAAGATTGGCATTGAGTCACATCTAGACGGAATTGTAATACTAGCTTGCATCATATCGAGACAGAATTGTGAAGATTAGCTTGAATCACATCTAGACAGAATTTGTGAAGACTGGCATTGCCTCAGATATAGACAGAATTGTAATACTAACTCACATCACATCCATACAGAATATGTGAAGATTAGCTTGCATCACATCTAGACAGAATTGTGAAGATTAGCTTGCATCACATCTAGACAGAATTTGTGAAGACTGGCATTGCTTCAGATATAGACAGAATTGTAATACTAACTCACATCACATCCATACAGAATATGTGAAGATTAGCTTGCATCACATCTAGACAGAATTTGTGAAGACTGGCATTGCTTCAGATATAGACAGAATTGTAATACTAACTCACATCACATCCATGCAGAATATGTGAAGATTAGCTTGAATCACATCTAAACAGAATTTGTGAAGACTGGCATTGCTTCAGATATAGACAGAATTGTAATACTAACTCACATCACATCCATACAGAATATGTGAAGATTAGCTTGCATCACATCTAGACAGAATTCTAAAGATTAGCTTGCATCACATCTAGACAGAATTGTGAATGTCAGCTTGCTCCATGCCTAGACAGGATTGTGAATTTCAGCTTGCATCACATCTAGATGGAATTATAAAAATTAGCACTGCACCACATCTAGACAAGATCCTGGAGACTAGCATGTGCTGCCTCTAAATAGCAATGCCACTAACCAGCCCCACTAAACAATCTCTCCCCTATGCATACAACTCTCACACTCTACACAAACACAACCACACTTCCCAAGGACTACAAACCACGCGCACTTCACTACATCGCAACAACAAAACATAACACACATAGGGGTTCATTACACAGACGGCGGTAAGGGTTAACGGTCACCGCTAATGGTACCGGTGACCGGTAACCCTTACCGCCTTACTACGAGGTCCCTTTGCGGGTTGGAGAATTTAACGCCTGCTTTTTGCAGGCGTTAAAAACCAACCCCCAAAGGGACCAGGGAGCTAATTACAGTACCGCAATTTGCGGTGCCGTAATTAGCACCTTCCCCATTCCCATTATGCCCTATGTGGCAAAAATGGGAATGGGGAAGGGCAATGGGGGAAGGGGGAATTACCGCCCCACCAACCTTGGAATAGGGTGGTAATTCCCCTTTCCACCAAGGTGGTGCCGGTATTTTACCGGCATGGACCAAGGTGCTAACAGCACCTTGGTCCACCACCGTCCGTGTAATGAGGCCCATAGCCTCGCATAACAACACATGACGGCTACCAACCAAAAAGTACACCTAAGCTCAGCAAACAGTGTTTACTGAACTGAGGCTGCCAACAGCTCTCTTGCTCTTTTTCCACTCAACCTTACTAACCCATCCCACCCATCTTCCCTTCTCAGATCCACCAGAGCGCCAGAGGACTACTACGGTGGTGATAGTGTGCAGTATAAATATACTTTGACATAGCATAACATAACATAACATAGACACTAGAGCTCTGCATCCTGTCCCCAGGACAGATACACACTCCCCACCAAGGGGTAACAACTTGGTGGATCAGCTCTGTATTGAAAGGTGCAGTAGCATTGTTGATCTCTCTGCATGGTATGGAAACATATCCCTGCCAGTCTTTGCGAAGGAGGAGACAGCAGTTTCAGCCTTCTCAGGGCCTTACTTCCTGTATTGAATTCTGAATTGGTCACTGCAACTGACACCTGTCAAATGAGATTAGACCGTGTTCTGAATGGGAGAAAGGATTTCAGCAATGCATAGCTGAATGATGAGGTAGATTCTAACCCCACTTGGAAAGAACTGGGAATACCTCAAAAGACTGTGTGTCAGGACCTTCATCAGGCCAACATGCTCAGGAAGACAACCCAGTGTCATACTGAACAGGAGCCATTGGCCTTCCTTCGGCATATCATTGGTCTAAGTGGAGGCAAGATGCAACCTCTTGTCAGTGAAGTACATCATGTACAGAATTGGGCAGCCCCAACAACCAAATCCCAAGTGAGGACTTTCCTTGGTCTCACTGGGAAACACAGGAGTGAAGTGGCAGACTATAGCAATATAGATGTCCCTCTGAATGCCCTCATTAATTCAAGGGGACCTAAATAATTTGTATAGGACACTGGAGTGTGAGAAGGCCTTCATTGGCCTGAAAGAATCCCCAAGTCTGGCCCCGGGTCTCAGGGCATCTGATTAGTGCAGGTAGATCCCTATGACACTGTGATAGTTGGAAATCGTTCTCAGCTTGATTACAAAGGCGAGGAACAACCTATATGTTGCAGCAGCTACCAGTGTAGGAGTAGAGAACTCAGGTGGCACTGTGAAAACATAAAAATTGATATGAGGCTGGGAAGCCCAAAAGAAACACACCAACACAGGTTACAAAGGACATACAAGTGCTTTATTTAAAAGCTACAACAGTTGCCAAAGTCAATTGACAAACGGGTAGCTATTCGGCTCTCAGAGTAGCGTAACGAACTTCAACGAGGGTTCAATGCATTAGTAGAGAGACCGTACATTGGAATACTTGGGCTTTTATATCCTTTATCCAGCCCTTGGCCAACCCCCTCGCGGGTTAACCATTCTTGGGATCAGGCCTTGGGTTCCTTGCCAGGTCAATCCTATAATGTATGCATTTTGATCAGTTCCGCTGATACAAGGTCACCCACCAATTCCCCGGATCTGAGCCAGCCCATTTAACCTAACACCTGAGCAGATACACACCCTGTACCGTCTGGACCGGGACACCATCACCAGCATCGTGGACATGATACACAACGACATTGTGAGCCTCATAGATATCCGAACTGCCATCCCCCCTCTACTCAAGGTGGTGACAGTGCTCCACTTCCTGGCCACAGGAACCTACCAGCATACAGTGGGGCAGATGCATGGCATCTCCCAACCAGTATTCTCACGCATACTGAAGCAGGTACTCGATGCCCTCCTGAAGCATGCACCCGAACACATATCCATGCCACGGACTGCCCAGGAGATTGCAAACACCAAAGTTGGCTTCTATTCACTGGCAGGCATCCCAAGTTGCATTGGGGCCATCGACTGTACACATGTGGAATTGGTCGTCCCACATCACAATGAAGTAGTCTACCGAAACAGGAAGCAATTCCACTCCATCAATGTCCGAATGGTATGTGACGCAAACAAGATAATCACACATTGCTGTGCCCGATTTCCAGGATCTACCCATGATTCCATGGTCCTGCGGAACTCAACTATCCCCCGCTACATGGAGCGACAAATGGGACAACGTTCGTGGCTACTTGGTGAGTTCCATGCCAAGCACATGGCAGTGTGATTGGGGGGGGGATAGATAGATACTCCAACTGGGTGTGCATTGGGGGGGGTACATAGATACTCCAACTGGGTGTGCATTGGGGGTAGATAGATACTCCAACTGGGTGTGCATTAGGGAGGGGTAGATAGATACTCCAACTGGGTGTGCATTGGGGGGTAGATAGATACTCCAACTGGGTGTAGCCTGTAGTCCGTCGCCCAAATGCACATACAGATGTACGCTAATGGGCATCTGTGAGGGCTACTGGACATGCAAGTATATGCCACACGACACAGCTGACAACCCAAATCTGGTGACATCAAACATCAATCCTCATCCACATTGCACGACACTCCACGCCACGAAATACACAAATGTCATCCATGCCGCCAACATAGTCATGCAGCATTCCTACAGCACAACATCAGCAATGCATTGTGCCCTTGGATGCATGCAAAGGTATACCCCCTGGTTATGGCAATGCACCACAAACCCATGGCACCACTGAAGTGTTGCCTCTCAGCATGGCAACAGCAATGTCGGAAGGACAGTACACCACCAGTGTGATACCAAATGTGCCTGCCCACAGGGACACCAATGACCTGGCCTCACCCAGGACATGGCAGTCACTGTTGGAGGCATCAATGGGGCATGTCTACTTGCATGCTTGCGCTCACCTTTGCACAAAGCAGTCACACAGACCATATTCATTGATGCAGTTGAATGTGTACATGAATCACAATGAAAGGCCAAAGTATGTGACATGAACAGGCCACACATGTGTCAAAAAGTAACAGGAACCCATGCCTCCCCCATGTAGGTGATGCCGGCTATCCCCTGAAGAGGTGGCTCCTCACAACTGTACGGAACCCACAGAACAGGCACGAAGAAGAATGCAATCATGCACATACCCGTACCCGCCTCGTCATCGAGCAGACTTTTGGACTTCTGAAGTCACGGTTTAGGTGCATTAGCAGGTCTGGTGGCGCCCTCCTGTATGGCCATGAGAAGGTGGCAAAGATCACCACGGCATGTGTCATGCTGCACAATATGTGTATGAGATGGAATGTGCCACTGCCCCTGACGTTGAAATGGAGGCACCTGATGAGGATGATGATGGGGATGAGGATGGAGGTGAAGGGGATGGCCAGGAGGGACGTGCTGTGAGACAGCATTTGATCAACCAAATATTCTGAGTAACATGTAGTCATACTGTCACCTGTATATGGCTGGTGATGCACTGGTGTCCGTTTGTTAGCTCACAATGGACCTTGGCATCAATAAATTGATCATACACAATGAAGGAGTCAAGGCCTGTGTTTTACTCAAACAACAGTGTATTAATGAGCAGAAACAGGAAAATGTGCAAGGCCCCAACCATCCCGCCACCCTTCCCCCCACCCCCCACAACTGTCCCATCACACCCTTCCCCCCACCCCTCACCCCCCACAACTGTCCCATCACACCCTTCCCCCCACCCCCCCACAACTGTCCCATCACACCCTCCCCCCACAACTGTCCCATCACACCCTTCCCCCCCACAACTATCCCATCACACCCTTCCCCCCCCACAACTGTCCCTCATGAGTCTCCAACAATGTATGTGTCCAGGCATGCACAGAGGTCAATGGACATTCACGCCCTATTGTTCATTGCCAGGGCCAGCATTTGGGGGCTGGCTGGAGGTGCGCCTGGTGGTGCGTGTAGAGCGTCTGATTGGGCTTGTCTGCCACGAACTGGTGGTCGAAGAGGTGGCAGACTGTCCTGGTGGAAATTGGCGCTCCATTGCATCTGCGATGCGTGTTAGCACCTCCCGGATGCATATCAGCTCCCCACACAGCCTGTCTGTGCACAACTCCATTCCCTCCCTGGAGTGCCTGGATGTCTCCCCGAGGCCAGCCCTGAGACGGGCAACCTCCTCCACATGTTGACCTACGAGGTCTGTGAGAGCCTGCTGGCGCTGGATGATGCTGGCCAGCTCAAGGGCAGTGGCGGCCTGTGGTGGTGTGTCTGCTGCGCATCCTGATGCTGGCTGGTGTGCAGATGCCGCCTCTGGGGGGCTACTTAAGGCCTCCATGGACTCGTGAACGGTGACGTGCGAGCAAGGTGTGTGTAGGGGTGATTGCTCCGAGGTTACAGCAGGGCTTGGGGTGTGCATAGGTAGATCGAGTTCTGTGGGCTCATCCACGTCGGACAATGGGGCAATGGCTGCCGCCTCCCCTGCCGAACTTGCAGCAGCTGAGGGTGGACCCTCGGTGGCAGTGATTTGGGGGGGGGGTGGACCTTCAGAGGCGGGGCAGTAGGGTTTTGCGTGTCACTGGCAGTGGCGCGCAGGAGTTGTTTTGGACGCTGCAATAGGGGCCTTGGCCTTTTTCCCCCTGATGTTGTTGGTGCGTCCTCGCTGGGCTGTGGCCTTTTCTTCTTTTGCACAGGGGGTGCCTGGGATGCTCCCTCGCTGTCTGTATGCGACCCTTTCGGGGACAAGAAGGGGGATTTCATTGGTTATGGTCGCATGTACTCAATGCAGGCTACATCATGAATTCATTTGGGGCCGTTTGAACTTCATTGTGGAGGAAGCAGGTGAGGTGTCATTTCAGTGCCTCATCCATGCAGTGTTGTGTGTGGCACTTGGCTCTGTTGAGGTATGCATGTGTGTGTGTTGGGGTCTGGCGCTGACATGAGCAGGGTGGGATGCATGTGTGGATGCCGGGCCATCCTTGCAGTGATCCAGGGCTGCCATTTGTGGGGACTTGTACATTCACATTGCATGCTTGCATCAGTGCACTTACCTGCATCAGAAGTGTCTGGCACGCCGTGCTCCATCCTCCCGACTCCCTCAATACATTCTACCCCGATGAGGTTTGCACATGTCTCCTCCCACTCCTTCAGCTTGATCGGTGACCCTGATCCTCCAGCGGTGGCAGTCTTGTGGTTCTCGGCCAGGATCATCCTGACCCGGAGTCTCGGTCGTCCCATCGTTTTCTGCACTCGCGTACAGTGCGCGTGCTGGTGCCTACAGCACTCACTTTTGTTGCCACTTCGGCCCAGATTGCTTTCTTCTTTAGGAGGGTCTCCCGCCGCATGTCATTTGCGAAGACCACTTCTGCATTGTCCGCTAAGGTCTGAGTCAGCATCACTAACTCCTCAATGGAGCACTTCTCCTTTCGCTGGTGGTCTGTTGTTTTTTTTAGTGCCTTGGGCATGGTAACAGTGTAGCAATGGGTCTCAGGCAGCAAGGTAACACGAACAGGTCCAGGGGGCAGAGGATGGCAATGGATTGTGTTTTTAAAGATGACCGCCGTGCTCTCTCCCATTCCTGTGCGATGATGCTATTTCCGGTTCCGGTATTTAACGGTCACCGCTATCAGCGGTGGCCGCTATTTGCACGATGCGTCAAGGCGGAGTTGCTATCTGCACTTGTTGTGGAAGGCGGTAAGTGACTTTTGGGGGAGATTAGCGGCAAGGCTGGAGGGGCATTACCGCCATGGCGCAAAGCTCGTGTCCGCGTACTCGTAATGGTACGCTATTAGCGCACTCCTACGAGGGCGGACACGTTAAGGGCGCCATGCCGGTAATTTGCGGATTTTACCGCACAACGTGTAATGAGGCCCTATGTTTGGATAAATCAGCTGCAGACTATGGCACAACTAGGCTATCCCTGCCTAGTGCGAATTAAAGGTAACAAGAGAGGGCCAACTTCAATGTGCTGATACAAACAAGGTCAAACTGGTACATACAATTAAAAAGTAAAGAGTAGCAATGTTGTGTTGAAGAGGTAGTTGTTTATTTTCTAGCCTTCTGATTTGTTTTCTGTGCCAACACGCCAACACATGTTTCAAACTAGGCTGTCTTTTTCAAGGCAAGTTAACAAAATCTACATTTTCAGTTGTGATCAAACAAAAACATTTTTTGTGATGATCACATTTCATAATCCCATAATCGTCACATTACATGACCCACAATCAAAAAAACAATTTATCAATGCAAAATAAATCATTGGTACATGACGCTGATGAAACGACATGGAAGAAAGATGGGAAAGGGGAGGAGACACAAAGGAGTACAGACATGTATGCAGGATGATATTTGCAATCTGCACCAAAACACATAGGGATTTCCAGTGGGGACAGGCATCATGGCCCCAATGCAATCAGGTGTCGAATCGAA
The DNA here is from genome assembly GCF_040938575.1 of Ambystoma mexicanum. NCBI lineage: Eukaryota > Metazoa > Chordata > Amphibia > Caudata > Ambystomatidae > Ambystoma > Ambystoma mexicanum. Next base: position 110,300,194 of record NC_090927.1, read on the forward strand.
ATAGGCAAATATATAATCCCTAGCTGAGTATCAGAGAATGGGTGCCCAAACCTAAGATCATTCCTAGGTCTACTTTATTTTAGCCTTACTGCGTTTACTGCATTTTGCCACCTACTGTGGTTAGTGTCAAAACATGGCCATGCCACAAGGTTTTTCGCTCGTCCTTTGGCCATCTTTTCACCAACCCTTCTTCGTGGTATGTGAGGGCAGCATTATCTTTATATGGACTTCCAGTGTCCAGGAAAGCAGAGGTTTGTCGCGGGCTACTGCAGGGACATGTGTGTTTGCTGCCAGGAAGTGGGTGCGGACTGTCTGGTTCCAATCCACAAACTGGCTTCAGTGTATCTGAATGGTATGCATGAGTTGAGCTACCAGTGGTCCTGATTTTACGACTACTAGGGTGTGTGTGTGGGCCATATCTTTGATTGGCTATTGGGAATTTCAGCTCTTACCTGGCTTTTTGGATAAGAAGAGGATCCCTGCACCCATCCTGGAGAGATCCTGGAAGAAACCGAAGGAGCCAAGTATCCTGTCCAGCTGCAAGACTTGCAAGGAGACCGTGGACCAATTGGAAGAAGCCCTGGCGATGAACTTCTGCTGCTGTTCTGGAAGAGCTCTGCCTTGTTGAGGATCTCCAGCAGTCCTACGAAGGAGCTATGACCTTTGAGTGAAGAGAACTTCCATTATCAACGTCAGCTCAGACTCCTGTGAAGAAGAGCCTTCGGACGTGCCCCTGGTCCACCCAGTGGCTGACCATCTCAGAGTTTGTGCTACTGTGCTGCAGATGTCACTGTTCCACATTGAGTCCTGGAACTTGGGGGATTGGCAGCGTATGCTACAAGATTCATCTCTGCCAAATGTTGTGGTTCCAGCATCAAGGGGACCCGAGATAGGAGGCGAAGTCTGATCACGGCTAGTATGTCCCCTTGCATCGCTGTTCAACAGTGGCTGTCATCTGAAACAGCTTTCGTGCATCCATCCCTGTGCTGAGAGGGGCCCTGCATTGAGTTCTTCTGCATTCTCCAACGTGAAGACCTTGCACCAGCATTTGCAGCGGACTGGAGAAGTGCTTGAAACTGCAAACCGTGGGCATCAAGGGCTGTAGCTGATGGTTTCGAAAAGTGACCTCAGACCCTCATCAGAAGACCTGCCAGGTCCTAAGAATCGGAGTATGGGGGGTGAGTTGTAACGATACTTAACCTGAACACCTATCTCCCTTTTTTTAATGTTTGGTAACTTTTAGAAACGTTTACAACCCCGCAAGTACTCCGAACAATGGGGACACTTTTGTTAGTCAGAATGACTTGTCCTCTACCACTTGGAACTGTTCATTGGACCCCAGAAGCTCTATACTAACCTTTTTCCTTATCACAAAACAGTGTGGAACTTTGGTGAAGTTTTGGGCACAAGGACCCATACATTTTAGGGATGAATTTATAAAGTTAGTGTGGTATCTTTGTGGATGTGTAGTGCTGCATACTAATACTTACCTTCCTTTCCTGGGATTTGTTATGTATTTTGCCCTACTCCGGTGATTGTATATATGTATCTTTTATTCAGTGTTGGGTGATAATATGACATGGTAGTAGGCATTTTGTGTTATATGGCCCTAAATAAATATGTATTTTTATAACTGATTGTATAAGAGTGCTCCCTGACTTTTCACTGTGTGTGCTCATTGGGCACCCCTTACAAGCTCACTGCCTTTTGAGACTTAGCCTAGACCACTCGTCCACCTACAATGAACTGGTTTGGCTACAGCTACCAGAGTTGTCCCTGGCACTAAAATGGGCTGGTCTTCTATACATCTGTCCCCCAGGCAGAGTATAGAAAAACAGTCCTAACACCCGTCATAGAGTTATCAATGACAAATTGCAGCAGAGCTCCAGGAGGAATGCTTTATACCAAACCTCCAGGAAGAGGTAAGTAGATTTGTAGGAAACTGTATGGTTTGTAAGGAATTCAATCCTGGAAACACCATGAGGTTGGTAAGGGGAGTTTTGCAGAGGCCCTCTTGGCCATTTCAGGAGCTCCATATAGACTTTGTGGATATGCTTGCAAAATATAATAATTACCAGTATCTTATTGTGGTCATTTTTCCATTGTCCTGGTGGCTTGAGGTTGTCCCTGCATACACCCTGATGCTAAATCTACAGCAACATTTCTGGTAAGAGAGATATTGCCATGGTGGGGAATTTGTGAGGTTTTGAAATCTGACAATGAAACCAACTTTTTTAATGCCTTGTTCTGAGAAATTACTTTTCTCTAAGGAATCACGCACAGGTTGTGTTCACTACAACACCCGCAGGCCAACGGGATTTTGGAAAGGCTAAATGGGGTCCTTAAGACCCGGCTGGCCAAGGTGTGCAACGATTTTTTAAAAATCATGCTTACACTGCCTGTCTTTGGAGATGTTTTATTTGGGAAATCAGCCAGCGAAAGAGCACCTATTCAGCCCTCACGAGATTGTGACAGGGCAGAGACTACCCACACTGCTCCCACCTGTATGCACTGCATCAGATGCACATAAGACTGCAGAGGTCCCACGGGAGGTGTTTTGTGAGTACCTTAGGGCAGCTTTAACCAAAAAACTGAAATTGCAGCTCCACGCTTCGCTTTGCCTACTTGGAAGGAGGTAAAGCTACTCTGTTGGACATTTTCTGGAACTGCTGATCGTACGCCTATAGGCAGTTGCCTCCAGCCTGGTGAGGTGTGTGCAGTTTCACCATGTTACCTGTGCCTATTCTTGTCATTCCAGAAGAACATTTGGTCCAGGCCTGCTCGATGCCCAAAGCCACATCTGTGCCCCCTTTGTTCCTTGTGTCCTATGCATCCCCTGTATCACCAGACATGGACATATCAATGGGCCTAATTATAAGTTTGCCAGTCCGGTAGTAACATTGCTGGCGAGCTCCCGGTGCTGTTAATACCAGACCGGCAAACTACGAGTTGTGCTTGCGGGTGCCTTTCTGCCCGCCATGTCTGACCTTGCGGGCAGAACGGCACCCACAAGCACAACTCGTCGGAGGCACAGGCACCATTCATGAATGGTGGCGGTGCATCCGACCTCCCCATTCCCATTGAGCCCCATGGGGCACAAATGGGAATGGGGAGCTTTTAATTCCGGCACCCACGAATGGGCAATTACCGGGTACGGCAAGGCCGTAATGACCTGGTAATTGCCCATTTGTGGGCACTGAAAAAATAATTATACCGGCGGCATCCGGCACGGCTACAGCCAGTATCATAATGAGGCCCGATGAATTGAGTTGACTACGGAAAGGAGCGACGATTGTGACAGATCAAGCGGTTCAATTACATCTCAGCAGCATCATGAAAAGCTTTAATGGTATGGTAATATTTATTTGTAAAGCGCCTGCACACAAAGCAAGTGTTTTAAAGCGCTCAAGGAGAGGGAGCACAAGGGGAAAAAACAAAAGCCATTCAGAGCCCTTGAATTTCTGAATGATACAAATCTGCACAGGCAGAGTAAGTGCATTTAATACAATTAACAGTGTAGATAACAGCAAAAAGGTCTGCCAACGATTTTGCCGTTTTTCCAAGTGCATTGAGGTGCAACCATACAAGGAGGGGGGACAATGGAAGACAGACAATGTTCAAGGCATGGTACCTTCAGATCATGCAAGCACACAGATGGTACAGGAGAGGGGAGAAGGGAGGGCAAGTGCAGGGGGAGTCCAAGTGGGCCCAGTCAGTCAGAAGCAGGGGTAAGTGCTGAGAGTGGCCACTCTCATGGAGTCATTGACTGAGTGCAATAACGATGAGGCAAGTGCAAGGCCCTGAGGCAAGTGCAAGAGGACCTGTGAGACTCTGGGGTACACCCTGTGAACAGTCAGTAAGCTTTGCTGAAAAAAAAGGAGGGAGAGAGGGATAGAGTGCAGAGAGAGGTTAGCAGGGTAGAGGGAGAGAGAAGGACGAGGAGAATAGGAATGTCTTATGGAGTTTCCAAAACTTAAGGAGATCAGGCTCTAAACGGAGGGTGGCAGGGAGGCTATTCCATCATAATGAACATTCCTGAAAAGTACCAGCTATTTAGTCACATGTAGACCTTCTTCATGTCCCTCCTAGCAAATGGAGTCCAAGACACTGCAAATTTCAAGTGGCTCTAGGTGACCCCGTATGAAGTTTTATTGTCTGTCATTTCTTCATACTCAGCGTTCTGTGCCATCAAAGAAGAACTGTAAGCCCTGAGGCTTATAACCTTACAAAATAGGTATAGTCTCGACCTCCTAACAGCTATGGAGGGAGGGGTCTGTCAGATGATAGGGAGTACCTGCTATACTTGTGTGCCTCCTAATGATTTGGAGATTGTGTCCCTGACTCAGATTTATGGAGAATGAGGCGAGGATCAAAAATGACCTGTGGTTGGACTCTTTTTTTCTTGGGTGCCGGATTGGATGAGCCTAGCAATGAGGATTTTGGTGACTAGTTTTGTCATTTTTCCTATTATCTTTTGTTCCTGTCTAATCCTGCCCAGGTACCGAAAGCACCTGCCATGATGACTGGGACCCTGTCCAAAGCTAAAATTACTACCTGTCAATATCATATGGGTACTCGGACTGAAGCTGTATTGTGTCCTCCACCAAGTGTGGGTGATTGTGTGGGGCAGTGGGTAGATTATGGAAATGGTGGAGTGACGAGTTGGGTTTGTTCAGCGCAGGAGTATTCCTGTGTTGGGAAAGATGAAAGAGGTGATTGTAGGGTTGTTCTGTGAGAAAATGATTTCAAAGACCAGGAATATGATTTGTTAGTTAAAGTATTAACTAATGGGGTAATGTTAGGGTGGGCAGGAAAGGTCCCAATGATGAAGCGTGCCATATTTGTGACTAGAGGTGCAGCGAAATGGGAGCAATGTTGCTGTTACAGGGTTCTCCTGAACCAAGAGATGTGCAGTATCAGTGATGGTAACATGGGCCCAGTTTATTTCCCCTCTCTTCTCATTTTATCTATGATTTCTGTCCAAAGCCTTGCACTACTTATACATAAAGCACACTGAAATAAAACTATTCTGATATGAACATATCCAATAAGGAAGCATACAATAAAAAACATCAAAACAAGAAAACAAATGTATGTCTTAACTCCTCTAAAGCCATTCATTCACTGTACTGTATTGCATAAACATCCCCACCATCATCATCAGCCATTATCTAGGGTGCATCTAAAACAACAAACACAGTCATAACCACATGTCCCCTTCCTTTCTAGCTCTGAACATACCTGTCACTCTAAAATACAGAATCACCTCCTTCATGTGTCTGTCATGTTTGTGTGCACTGTCCAAGTCAAAGTCAATGTTTCCCTTACTTTCCAGTATACAGCCAGCCTCTAGTACCTCTCAGTCCCTAGGTGCACCTGCAGTCAGTGTCAGCAACTTGTCAGGTGCTTGTGTAAGTCAGAATGTGGGTGGTACTCTGAGTAGCAGGCATCACCATATCCATTGGTAATATCTGTACCCTGCATCTTTATCCCTGCAGGCACCTACTTGCCAAAGCTATCATCACACCACTTTTTTCCAGAATGTCCTCACATCACTCTCTTGCACACAGGTGCCTCCACTAGTTTCCAGCCAGCCTCTGTCTCCTCCCTCTTCCTCTTCCTCCCCTTTCTCGGAAATACATAGAGCCAACCCCACAGCGTTCTGTGTCATCCACCAGAACCCGCACAGGCACTAGTTCTAGCACCTCACAATCCTGCCCCTATGTGTGTTCTCCCTCCACCCACTCCCTCACCGGCACTGCTTTTCTCACTGTCAGCCGCATGTCATCAGCTGCATTCAGAATGTACGCCTACCACTGGGCGGACCTTAACTTTTCCTCCACATCCACCTTCTCTTCCACCACCCTCATTATGTCGTCTGGCAACAGCCACCCTATTGTGGCCCTCATTAGAGTTTGTGTAAGCATTACTGACTGCAAACTCTGAGGGTCTCTGATCTCTCTCTATCTTCATCACCTTTGTGATATCTTTGTGCTTCACTTGTAGTTCAGCACTATCACACCTGTTGTACCCTTTGTAACTTCTGTTCCTCGACGACCCCACCTGCCTATACCTTTGTACCAACTGAGGGACCACATCCCAATTGTCCACCATGCTCCTCAACCTCTCCACCACTCTCCTTGACCGCGATATATGACAGGTCTGCCCCCTCCTCTCGCTTGGTCAGTGGACTGGCATCCGCCATATTGTAACTGTAACTGTAATCTGTAACTAGTATCCACCCTACTGAAGGTTAACTCAAGCTTCCAACCTGTGCCCTTTACATCATCGACCCTACACGGTATCAAAGATGCTCAAGAATGCTCTGACCTGATTGCAGACCTGTAGTTGACCTTGTAACCCTATTCTGTATCACTGTAGCACTCCGAGGCAATGTCTCTGCATTATTCCCAAAGTCCCCCAGTCAAGCACACGCAACAGGTACAATGAAAAACAGTTTTTTCACGTACCCATTGTATTGTAATTCCCAGTCATGCATGTCAGGAAGGGGAGCTCCTGGGTATCGGCACCATATGTTACATGGTTGTCCTGCTCCCCACAATACCACTGCACCCCCACACCTCAGGCACAGCAGGTACTCCAGGCACTCAGCACTTGGACACAAATAATACACAGGAGACCAGAAGTAGAGAGAAATGGGCTGTAATGCAAAAACACCCCAGTACATGTGAGGGCTGAATTCTGCTCTGCCCCTCCCCGGCCTGGCTCATCCTTATATACAAATGGAGTAGCTAAATCCATTCTCCACTCATAAAACAGCACTTACAATACATGTATTATAACAAACAGGCCCATTTTGGAGAAGCCTGAAGTTGAGAAATGCACTGTTAAGTCAATTCTGCGAGGCAGCCTCGGGGTTTGAGCCAGCAGCATCGTTGCTGTGTACATTTTCAGAAGGGACCTGAACTGACCTCGTCAGTGTGATGCATCACGCATTCCACAGCTCAGCTCTGCTTTGCGACCTCGCTTGGCATGGGTGTTCAGCTGTTAGGCCAGTTTCTTAGGCAAGCCTATAGGCAAGTCTTGTTGCATCAGAGGTACCTCAAAGAAACCAAGAGAAAATGCAGTATCGGTGATGGTAACAATTGCAATTCCATATGTATACAGTGTAGTTAAATGTAAATGGGATACGTTACTTTAAGTGTTATTTTGAGTTCAAGATTGATACATTTTAGATTTGCAGGCATGTAGAAAGACAAATGCCAAATCCGCCAAATTAAATACAAAACACAATCCATATATGGTGTGTTATGAAGAGCCTAGAAGCTGGGCAACAAGGAGTTTCATAATCTGCATGCAATGAAGGTGACTGGTCATTGAGAGCCTACTGCGAAGAAAACATGACAATTAAAAATGCATGCACACTGATATATATACACAGGGAATTCAAAATCTACATGTCGTGGGATTGTTTATCGTTGGATTAAACTCGGCAGTCTGGGTTTCACAAGATGTGACTAGGAGGTTTTACAGAGTTTCAGAGGCCAGAGGAAGGGTAAATGAGTAACCATGACCTTAGTAGATGGTTAGCTCAGCTAACAAACCAAACAAGGTTTTTATGTCCTGGTAGCACCATGAAGGCAGATGTAATCTTTTTTTAAGTGCAAGGGGGCTTGCAGAGGAATTCAAACATTTGCTTTTGACCAACAACAAACATGAAGTCAAGAACGACTGAGGGCAGGGTTGACCTATAGCCCCTGTGTTTCGATTGTTTTTAGGATTTGCCATGCGTGCTGAATTGGTAGTTGTTAGATTAGAATTTCCATTGATGCCAGTAAACAGGGGTGGGTGAGACGGTTATCGGCAGTTCAAAGGGAACCTGTTTATTCTGCTCTCTCTCATGCCGTTTGGTATCCGTGAAAACCATGTGCCAATTACATTTAGGGTTAAGAGGTCTCTGACCAGCTGGGACTTGCAATGAATGATGTTTGTATTGAATGTATAACTGTATGATGATGTCATGACCTACCACAGACGCATCCTTAAAGAATGGCCACCAATGAGAATGGGGGAATTGGAGAAAGATGGGATTTCTTTGTGTAGGTTTTAACCAATCATGTGTGCGGGATGGTTTGCAATAAAATATCTGGGAATGTTTTAACTGTTGCAAAAATGTATGTAATGTGTCAACTTGTGTGGGTCAGAGAGACTTGGGTTATTTTGACTCCATAGGTTTAGCTAGTGCCTCCTGACCGTTTGTTCAATGAGCTTGCTTTATGGGAAAAACATGCACTCGCTTCTTAAGAGGTGGGCATACTCTGGGTTAAGGTGATTGGAGGCCTGCCCCTATAGCCTTCCCCATCATCTGGCCCCATACATGCACTATTGACCCCACATCCCCACCCAGCATGACTCCTCTGAGGCCTGGCTCCTAGCCCATGGCACCTGCAAACTCCCTAATGAGGGAATGGAAACAACACACGCTTGTGACTTAATTTTTTCGGCAAGCAACGCTGGTGTGGATATCTACTTCATTGCTTAAGCAAGAGGGGGGAGGACGACCCTCCTGTGTGTAAACGTGCCTCCTTTGCTGGGGAAAGGGAATGGTTAGGGGTAGAAGGTTCAGCATTTTGAAACAAGCAGGGCAAGTAAGAGACATGAATCAGTCCTGGTGCAAAGACAACGGTATTGATCTTCCCTTTGGAAGCCTACAATGGCACATAATTAACAGTGAGGTCCAACAACAAAGTCAGAGAGGAGAGAGTGTGTGTGTGTGTGTATGTGTCTTTCTGTGTCTGTCCCAGTGGCAATGTGTAACATGGGCACATTTAAGGCCTTTTTCAATGGCGAGCCATTTCCGAAACCACTCTCCTGTTCCTCCCTACTCACACCAGTTGCTCACCAGAGGCAAACCGGTAGGAACTGGTTGGGGTTACTTAGTTGTAGAGTGCAAGTGTACACCAACATAGTTAGCCTCGTGGTGCTGGACTAATAACTGCCAACTGCGCCCTTCAGAGTGGCTCAATGCCAACAAGTTGATGTGTTAATTGCATTCTGAAAGACATGAGTTTAAGAGTGGTTCCTATATGTGAAAGGTTGTTCTCATATGGCATCCACATCCTGCTTTGTTTGATCTCGCTCTTCCTATTAAACTTGCATCACAACCTCATTGTACATGGGATAAAGTATCCCCTGTTTTATGATATAAAGGTATGACACAGAGAAGTTCTGTGACCTACAGAGTTCCTTTATAAGGTCACAGAACTCTGGGGTTACTAACAATACCCTTATAATGTTTCGCAGGTATTCTATTCCTTTTATTAGGACACCCTAGTGGTGTTTGTAGTAACGTGATTGGTCGATCTGCGGGCTATACGAACTGGTATAGCCCGCTGATTGAATATAAACCCAGAAATATTTAATTGGAGGGTTATAGGTCAAAGGATCGAATCAAAAGGATCGAATGGTCAAAGGATCGAATCAAAAGCACCGAAAAACAAAAGGATCAATTTTTTTTTTTATTGATTTTTTTGGGGGGAATTTCCCCCCCAACCCCTGTTTTTGTGGTAAAAAACACTTTTTTTACCTATACAAAAACCCCAAAAAATATATGTAATGAAAAAAAAAAATTCGACCCTTTTGTTTTCGGTCCTATTGCGTCGATCCTTTTGCATTCAATCCTTTTGTAGTCGAAACTTTGACAGGACACCTAATTGGAGCTAAGCTCCAACGGAGCGGCAGCATTGTAGGGCGTAATTGCATTAAACCTGCTAAGCAACACTGGCGCCGCTTACACTCGGCACACGGAACTGAAACAGTTAAAGTGTGCCGTGTTGCTGTAGTAGTGTTAGAAGCGTGCCTGGCGTGGTCATGCCCCCTCAAGGAAGTTAACTTCCTTTCATTTTCAATCCGCAGTTAAGTCTGGGCATAACGTCGGCGCACTGACAGAAATGAATCCCCCATTTATGCTGCTACAATAGGTCGGCATGGAAAAGATGAACTTGTCCCTCACAACAGTTGTTAAGAAAGCTCGCTCGATGAGCTTCATGATGTGTGTGCTGTGAAAGCATGAAGGGCTGGGAATGAACACGTTGGGCTTTTGTAAAATGCCACTACTACACAGCAGAAATGTAAGTAGCAAACCGTTTTTTATGATAGTTAAAGCTACATAATGAATATGTTTTTAAACCAATATTGGACAGTTTTTAATTGTAAATGGCATGTGACTAATTAATAAATAGTTTAGCCCAACATTTGCATTCATACAGGAGCACAAACCTAATTAACTACTCCACCCACACATTACTAATTAGCTCCCACAACCGTATACAAAACGTCACTACCAGGAAAACGCACGTACCTTAGCAGCTTCAACTTTCTACTCCCACACTGTGGGCCTCATTACAAGTGAGGTGGTACCGCCTCATTACGAGGTCCCCTCGCGGGACCCGCTCTGGACGTTTGGTCAGACCAGACGTCCTTTGAGGGTCCCACGAGGACCATTAACGGGCCCGTTGTTAGCATGCTCCCCATTCCCATTGAGCCCCGTAGGGGCTCAAATGGGAATTGAAATGGTCCGGGTTCCCTGAATGGGGAAATACCGGCCCTCCAAAGTCAGAATGGCCTGGTATTTCCCCCTTCAGGGACCACGGTCCCGGACCCGAGTTTGGAGGCAGCCATGCCCTTATTAAGGGCATGGCTGCCTCCAAACACGTAATGAGGCCCTGTGTGTTGTGTAGATGTTGTTATTTTTTACAATACTACACTTTCCATCCTCTAACCCTTTTCCCAATAATAATTAAGGTGTGCAGTATTTATTAGTCATGTGTCTTGTTTCTTATTTAATAAAATACTCAGGGGGTTCTAATAGCTTTATAGACCAGCAGCTCGGGCCATACCGGACGTATGGTCCCTCATACCTCGTTAAAGGCCCGAGCAAATTAACTCGTTCTTCAGGGCCCATAACGCCTGGTACGGCCCTCGCTGCAGGTCTATAAAGCTATAATCAGGGCTCAAGTTGGGGGTAGACGCGGGGGGGGGGTGGAGTCCACCCACTTTTTTCAGAGGGTGGACTCAGTCCCCCCCGCAGCTAAAATAAGAGACATTGAATGTCTTCAAACCGCAGTTGTCAGGTTTGCAGGCCAGACACTTCACCACTGCACTATATAACCCGATAAAAAATAACAAACAACTACAGGTGAAAAGTCTCATTCCGGTGCTGCAAGTCCCAGGGAAACATTTGTATTGGTTCTTGGAGTTTAAAACATGCACACCTTTTAACGTTTTCAAAAACACTATTAGAATTAAATATCCTCTCTTGGTTTATCCTCTCTTGGTTTTGTGTGTGTTTTGATTTTATGAAAGGCAAATGCCGTTCGTCCTGCGCACTTATGCAAAGCCAATTTAATCAAATGTGCACATTCCACCTCGATATGCTAATTTCTGGTGACGTCACATCCCATTGTGTTTGGTGATGAGTCCCCCACTTTAATTTTTAGGACTTGACCCCTGGCTATAATATGTGGTCGTATCGCCGTCGCCTTTAATACTTCATCTCTTGCTGGCTCTGATGTAAACAACCTTCCAGTTGTTGTAATGTGGAATAAATATAGAGTATTTTTGGTTGATAAAAACACGGCGATATACAGCTTATAAGCAGTTAGAAACCAGGGCCCCAAGCCGGCGGGCGAACGATGCTGGTCAAGACCCCTCAAACCTGGCCTCTAGCCCCCCCTAAGAGAGGCGACCGCTTCGGTGTGGGTGAGGCCGTGAGAGGCGGGGGCATCTTGCCTCGGTTGGGGAGCCTTTAATATGCCAGTAACTGCCACCAGAAGGCCCAGGATGCGAGCTTTGCTATCGCAGCAGGCAAGGCGCCAAATTAGCAGCAGTTTGGCCCATTTACACCTCCAAGTGAGGTTACACACTGTTCTCGCAACCTGTGCTTCCTGCTTTTTTTAAAACCAATAAACGACACTCTTTCATCTGACTTAAAATTCCAAAGTCTCTAAAAAAAATACACTCCGTTTCAAAGTAAAACTATTTCTCAAACTGAAAAGTACCTGTTGATTTCTGTAACTCCACTTACGTTTAATTTTTGTGGGAATTAACTTGTTTTCATGCCCGCCGGACCGGTGTTATCGCTAAATTATCGTCCCTTAATCTCAACATGTACCCTACGCTCTGGAGTGGGCCGATACATTCTGTAACAGCTTTATCCCAAGGGCTGGAATGCAGTGGGATCGTTAGGGAGGGGTTGGGCCCCTCCTATAAAATCCTGTGTCCCCCTTCGGCCCCCTAACCTGGGCTACTCTCTCTGAAGTAGAGATTCTCTCTAACAGAGCGTCCTGGAAAGTGCTCTCTTCTTTTTGCTTATGTTTAGGCATTTAGCACTGATATGATAAGATATGATGATACAGCATTTATAACGTGCCTATACACAGTGTTTTTCATGGTGCTACTCGGAAAGTAAAGGGGAACAGAGGGAGGACAGAGACAAGGATCTTACTAGGCCAGGTGCATTGAGATTGTGCAAGTGCAGGGGAGGGGAAACGGAAAAGTGCAGGGGAAGGGGAGGGGGCAGTGCTGTACATGGGATCAAAACAATAACAAGAAGTGCGGCCAGCAGGTGGCAGGTGCAAGGGTAATTGCAGACAGCAGGTTTCCAAAAGTGCAGGTAGGGGGGACTGGCGGGTTACAGATCCAGATCCAAACTAAAAGTTTAACCGGGAGGCAGTGCAGATGTACAACTGGGCAGGCAGGGACATGGGCCCGAAATCAGAGGGTAGCCAGATGACCAGTGCAGTGTCAGACAGGAAATTAGCAGTGGAGAGGAAGAGAGAAGGCAGAAGCAAAGAGGAAGTTCTTGAGGTGCTTCCGGAACCGGAGATGGTTCTCCTCAAGTTTCAGAGAGACAGGGAGGCTGTTCCAGAGGGAGGCCCCAGCCGAAGAAAGAGATCTACCATCAACTCGTTGCTTGGAGAAGCGACTGACCCTGAGGGAGTTGGAGGTGGAGGAGCCGAAGAGCTCGAGTAGGAAGGTATTTATGAAGAGAGAGTTCGAGGTATTGAGTGCCCAGGCCCCAGGAGGCCTTGTGGACAATGCAGAGGGTCTTGAACTTAATCCTCTCAGCCACTGGGAGCCAGTGCAGAGATTTCTTTTTTTTTTAATTTACTTGTGTATAATCAAAATACATGATTTTTACAAGGCTGAGATCTTACTAGAACATCTTGAATACCGATCTTGTTTAAGAAAGTTCCCGTCTTCTGTTACATAGACATCATGTGTCACGTACGTGAAGAAATTCTATACCACGCCCCATGGCACCCTGAGGCAATTTAGGGCGAGGAGATAGGCAGGGTTAAGCCAAGCCCAAGGGCGTTAATTTTACTGAATGCCGCTTCCATCAGTTTAGATGTCGCTATTGTCCAGTGGGTTTTTTCCCCTGAGATGAGACGACACCACCAAGTGTCTTCTTCGATCAAACGGGAATCGATCCAACAGGGAGACAGAAAAGCAGAGCGTTCTTGCGTTAAGGAAGGGCAGTTCAAAAGAAGATGGCGAACTGTCTCTATGGAATCAGGGGCGTTGCATAGTCTACAGATTTTTATTGGTGATTGGTGTCTTATTCCCAAAATTTCTCTTGTATGAAGTAAGTTCAAGCGGGTTCTTAAAAAGGTGGCCCTTAGTTTCCTGTCCGGAAATTTCAGGCAGTAAGCTAACGGAGCGTTTAGCCTATTGAACGTCAGAGGAAGGTGAGTCAGGAGCTTACATGCCGACGATTGATCATTGGTGGTTATCCAGTACTGGATTTTCAGTTTTTTGGTGACTCTTTGGGGATTGGAGATGAGATCGTCCGTGGTACACTCTAGCTCCTGTAATTTCATTTTTTGGAGGTCAATCCATTTCAAAAGAGTCTTGCATTTTGATGAAGCCATCTCTTGAGCTATGATATTAAAGATAGGGAGCCCATCTTTTATAAGAGTCTTTCTGAATAGGGCCAGTGTGGACACACTCACAGTGGCACCCAGTGATAGCAGGCCTAATTCTCTTCGCAGGGCCACAATAGGAACAGAGTTAGGAAGGCCAAGAGCTGATTTCCAAATGAAGCCCTCTAGTTTCTGCCAAAAAGAGGTCGGTATGGTAAGCGAGGTGTCCATACCATAAATCAGGGCAGGAACCATTTTGCCTTTGTAAAAGTTAATGGCCGGGACCAAAGAAAATTTGCCATATTTGCGGTCCACCATTCTCAATTGTGAAGTAAAATGTTTAGCTTTTGCCCACAGCTGTTGTTGCATTTTTATGTCTTGCCTGCTATCGTCAAGAATCACTCAGAGATATGTGAACTGCGAGACCACTTTGATATTAATTTTGTCTACAGACCAGGACTTGATGTTTTTGTCGGCCGTTGACCTTTAGAGAATATCATGATCTTGGTTTTCAGCTTATTTTTGGACAGATTATTAATTTCCATATAACATGCTAGATTCTCCAGCTGGCGTTGAAGGCCAATGGGCGTTTGGTCAAGCAGAATCATGTCATCTGCATATAACATGCGGGACATCTTGGAACCACCAAAATTCGGAGGAAATGATCGTATCATGCATTCAGACTCTTTGAAATCTCCTAGAAAGGCAACAAAGAGTGCCGGTGCCAGCGGCAGCCTTGTTTTACCCCTCTATTGGCTGAAATTTCCTTAGATAGGGACCCTTGTTTATTCAGGCGAACACTTAGCGTGGTATTAGTGTGGAGTGGGATTATTGGGTTAAGGATGGCATCTGGACAATTCCAGTTTCTTAGCTTTTTCCACAGCAGCACTCTGTCTACAAATGCCTGTGAGAGGTCGATGGATGCAGCGTAGACTGTCGGAGCCCCTTGTTTGATTTTAGCCTTCAAGATGTTCATTATGAAGATGTTCACGCTGGTGCTTCCGTTCTTCTTGAAGCCAACCTGGAAGGTATCTCTGCAAGGAGCCAAGAGCGCCCAACGCCGAAACGGTCCAATAGGAGCGATGCAAATAGTTTCCCCAGGATATCCAGCAATGCTATAGGCCGGTAATTGCCTGGTTCTTCACGACTTCCCTTTTTAAAAATGGGGATCACAATGGCTTTGGTCCACGATAGAGGAATTTTCCTACTGTCGGCACAATGTTTGAAGAGTAAACTTACGAAGGGGACCCATTCCTTGATGTAGGTTTTTAGATCCAGGTTAGAGAGGCCATCAGGACCCGGGGCTCTGGAAGATTTCAATTTTTGAATAGCCAATGATATGTCCGTAGGATCCGACAAATCAACCCAAGATGTCTGCGACAGCTCTATCTGCAGATTTATGGTGGATCGTGGGCTCGTAAAAAGGACTGTGAAGAATTGGACCCAGGCTGCTTCCGACACTGCGTTGACCAAGTTGTTCTGCGTGTTACGCTGAGAGTGATTTATCAGATTCCAAAAGTCCGCAGTTTTCTTTGTGATAAGGGCTCTCAGCATTATTTCTCCGTCATTTTGATAAATGACTGCTCTTCTTGACCTGATCCATGACTTATAGATGTTGTTGTAACTATTCCACACGTCCCAGGAATCCTGTGTGTTTTCAATCTTCGCGCTGCGTTTTTGTTTCCTTAGCTCCTTCTTTTTCTCTGCTATGAGTTTGTCGTAATTGTGGGTAAAGGCTGGAAAAGTACCCATCCCAGACCCCACCTTTTTTCTCTGTTCTATCAACATCGGCAAATAGTTTGGCCTCGTTGCCTGTTCGCCGGTGTGTGGCGGTTTGGCCACTGCAGCATACTGCTGAGTTAAGGACCGCACATTGGCCGCTGTTAGACGAAGCCGAGATTGTTGGGGATTCGTCTCGATGGAAGGAGAAAAATAGTTACACGCTTGAACGTTGGCTGCCCATTACAAGGTGAGCATGTTGTGATCGCTTACCTCGGTTTTCACCACCTGATAATCTTAAATTGCTGCGGTTAGGGCCTGCGAGACAAAGATGTAGTCCAGGGTTGCAGATGACTGGCCTCTTTCCCAGGTCGGAATATGATGGTCTCCGCCCAAAATCCATTCCGCGTTATGTAGCCCTCTCGCTGTCATTAGGTCCATCCAGGCTTGCCCTCTGTGTCCCGCTTGCGTGGTTGGAGAAACAACTTGTTGGGTAGGGTGGATACAGTTGGCGTTCAAATCTCTGCAAATTATTGCGAAAGGGGTGTTCCATTCCAGCATTATTGCATCTATAGTTTCTGTCATGGTGTGGCAAAAGTCTGCGGATGACGTTCTTTGTGGGTTCCAATACGTGGTTATCACCGCTAAGGGGTGCTTTGCATAAAGCTTAGAACGAGGGGGAAGATTTTCCGCAGCGTAGTTCCACTCAATAAGGACGGCTAAGACCCCATAAGCCCTCTTCGTGGTCTTGATGATTCTCAAGTTGGGCCCAGAGTGTACCGCCACAAGGAGGCTGGCCGAAGGACGGCCTAGCAAACCCTTTGTGGCTGGCGAAATCTCAATTTCGAATCCGTCCATGGACGGCTTGTCTTGGAGCCACGTCTCTTGGAGACAGAAAATGTCAAACAAGGCTAAGACAATGGTGCTGGATTCAGCTAAGTGGGCGTGACCTCTCGTATTCCATGAGGCCAGCATCAGAGTCTTATGGGCACACACTTCGCTGGTTTCGGAAGATGGTTGCTATGAAGGTCGTTTAGAACTCAGCGCTCCTTTGATCCAATTCCATGGACCACCTAAGGGTGATTTTTTTTGGGGAAATCACAACGATCTTCTGAGTTCTGCTTGCCGAGCCTTGTCGATGTTTTCTTTGAGTGTCCTTTCTTGTGTACAAAGAATAATCTCTGGTGATTTGTCTTGTTGAATAGGTGCGACGCTTATCCATGCGTCGTTCTGGCGAGCTGTCTCTATTATTTTCGTTTCGGCCTCTCCTATTAGAGAAGTCTGATGTAACTTCCGCGTAGATTCGAGCATGATGGTCTCTTCACCGGATTGCTTCAGGTGTTCGTGGACGGTTGATTGTCCGGCGGATTGTTTCCAGAGAGCGAGCTATTTGCTGGATTTGATTCCTAGGGGTATTGTTCTTATCTGGTAAATCAAAGAAATGTGCTTTCAAAGCTTCTCTCCGTGCAGAGTAGTGGAGGGCTGGGCTTTGTGGTTTGCGAGTGGTGGTCGAAGCCTTGTCCTTCGTCACATAGTTGCTGTTTCCCGGGGATTTGATTTCTGATAGAAGAAACCCCAGTGATTTTAGTTCATCTCCTGTTTTGCGGAAGAGATCTTGTATTGCGGTGGCATATATATACAGGTATGCCTTGGCCTTCTTGTCGCTATGGTAAGGTTGAATCCATCTAAAGTCCTCGGATTTCAGTTTCTTTAGGCTAACTGTCGAGGATGTGATTTTCAGTACTGTTCTACGATTCAGAATCATGAAGCTGTCTTTGCTGGAAGCTTGTTCAATTTTAAACAGACGGATCTGATTTCCCCTATTCACGTCAGCCTCTTGGGATTCTGAGTGGTTGTCAGAATTATGATGACAGGTTGATACGGATCCATTTTGACGAGATCTCCGTGCGGGACTGTCCCTTGGGACCAGCGGCCGCACCGCAGCGTCCTCCATGGCTGAGCTTTGGACGGTTAAGCTCTTCGTATATTGTAGTTTCCGTGGGGGACTGCTTGAAACAGTAGGAGGCTTCAACACTTCCTTCAGCTTATGGTCTTCTGGCAGTTGGACTTCGTCAAGCTGTACACAGACGTTCGATAAAAGGCTTGAGTCCGCTGATTTAGGTGACTGAGTTAGATCAGTTACAGAGCCTGCCAGGCTGCCCCTTACAGCTGATATGCCCACCTCTGAATGAGACCGCGAGAATATCCTGCTAGGTTCCGAATCCTGATGTAAGGGCTGGACAATCGGCAGTTCCACCTCTTCTTTCCTACTTAGTTTCAGTGTTTTTTTGCCCTTAGTCGGGTGTTGCAACTGGCTGAGGCCAGGGCCCCCTGTCAAAGCCCCACTAGCAGAAGGCCTATGTGACGGGGTTGTTGCAGAGGACTTGTTGCGGAACAATGGAGCCAGTTCCTCGTTGTATGTAAATGGCTGGGTCTGTGTCGATTTATGAACCGCCACTTCTGCCAGACCTCGTTTGGTGCATGTACATGATGATGGATTGGACATGACTCGCTCCGGGAGGTCCCTTTGTTTGGATTGAATGTTGTATTTTAAGTCTATTGCCGTGATGTAACCCTCCAAAAAGGTTAGCTTTGATTGGATAATGGCTAGAGATGCCGTATTGTCTTTTGATGTATCGCCCAGGGATTCATAAAGTTTACAGAAAGGTGCCATTGCTATGGTTATGGCAGACATGATTGTAGTCATGTCTTTCCTTATGGTTGGTGATTCTTTATGCCTCGGTGATTCGTTGTCATTTAATCTTCCACTCCTTGCAGGTGTGGACTTTGGATCTATAGAAGTTGCATTAGCAACTGAGTGCCAACGTCTAAGGCTAAGTTCCTGTGGTGAAGAAACTGCTTTCGGTGTATTCAAGTGAGCTGTTGTCCATGGATGAGCAGACATCTCTCTTTGAGTCGGATAAACTTTAGGCTGAAGCAGCTCCAGGATCTCTGAGACTCGGTTAGGGGGTGACCTAGCCTCAATAGCAGGGGACTGCAGGGGTATACACGGCGGGATAGTAAGATTAAGTGACGTTAGCCCCGCTTGAGGAGATATTAAATGAGCGGGGTTAATAGTCGATGGAGTTTGTGATTGCGCTGATGCCGTGCATGGAGCCATCATGGGGGTTTGCCGGATATCCAGCGCCTGGCCTACATCTGGCTCAGTTATCGGTAAATGGGGGACTGACACCCCAGCTGTTTTCCTACATTTAGCGGCCGGAGGGATTTGCTCCAGAGCTTCCAGGATCTCAGCATCCGATGGTTCGAAGTCACTGCTTTTCTTTTCCCCTGCGTCTTGAAGAAATTCAAAAGGGCATTTGAGAGCATGGGAGTTGAGAGGAGACTTTTCCCCGGAGGTTTTTTTTTGTTACCTGCAGATGGCCCCACTTGTTTCATCTGTTTGCTGTTCTTTCCTTTGAGCTCCACTTGGTTATGCTGTGTTTTATTGAGTGGAAAACTCTTAACAATGGGGCCTTGGCAATGGATGTTTCTCAGGGTCGTCTTTCCTTTGTTTTAATAAAAAGGTCTTTTTGTATTTGGCTGTTGAGACGGCTTAGGACTCGTCAGCAATGCAGAAGACTGATCCGAAACTGAATCAGAGTCTGATTCCGAAATGAGTTCGGGGGGGCCTCTAGCCCTTTTCGAGGCAGACTGAGGCGCCATGGCCTGCACCTCATTCATTGATGATGCTGGTCCGGTGGGTACATCCAATATTGAAGAAGATTCTGGTTCCGTGACAGCCGAAGTCAATGTTGCTGGAGGCCTAGGAGACATCGGGGGAACAGTTTTCCCTGGCTCGTTGATTTTTATGGCTAAATCCACCAGCGGAGAGTGCATCATAGCCATGGTGGTTTGTGAGGGAGGGGACGGCTCCAGGGGCTCGGGCAGATCAAGCAATGCAGCTGTAGGCACCGAGTGCGCGCCCGCCTGAGCCAACCTGCCCGCCAGTAACACCCCCCCCAGGTCCTCCCCGTGGATCCTCTGACCTTCACGGAGGGAGGGCCGCTCGCCAAGACGGTATCGGGTGGGCAGTACTGGCTAGCGGGATCATGTGTGGTTCCACGTTGTAGTTGGAGGCGCCGTTAGAAAAGAGTGGATGGTCTTTAAGATCTGTCGCTAGGGTCTGCGGCAGAGGACCATTAAAGACACAATTGGGTGCCGCAGATTTCAATGTCGCCAGTGCCAAACCAGAAAGCGGCACAGCCTTTGGAGCTTTCATTTCATTAGGCGCATCTTGCCGTCTAAGAGGACTGGTTGACGTTTCGGCCTGGACTTGGCCTGCCGACGACAAGGGCACGGTCGAAGAAGCGACCGGCAAGTCTGTAGTGGAAGTCATTGATGAACTGTTCTGCATTAATAGCAGATTTTTTTTGACACAACTTCTCAAAAGGCGCTGCTCCGAGTCTTAATCCATAGCCCGGGAAAAGCAGAGGAGAGGGGTAAGTACAGGAGGGTGTGGAAACGGGAAGGGAAGGGGGGGGCAGCGGGAAGGGAAGGGGAAGACAGAGGGAAAGCGAGAACAGGGAATTACTGGAGACGGTAGGACGGGAAAAAGGGGGGAGAAGGGGGAAAGGGGAAGGAAAGACCACGGGAGGAGAGGGAAAGAAAAAGCACAAGGGTGAGGAGGGTGAGGAGGGTAAGGAGGAGGGGAGGGAAAGAAAAGGGGGGGAGACAGAAACAGATGGGAAAAGAGAAACAAAGAGACAAACGACAATCTAATGGAGGAGAGGAAGAAGGGAGGGGGAAGGGGGAAGAGGGAGAAGGGGGGAGGGAGGAGGGAAAGAGGATGGAAAAGACCGAGGTACGGAGAGAAGAAAATCGAGAGCGTGGGCCACCTTTCCGCCACCGCCGGCAAACGTTGGTTTCAAACGCTGGTTGAATCAGCGGAGGTTGTCACAGAACAAACAGACCGTAAATAGGTCACACTGCGGAGCGTCCTTGCACAAACACAAAACGGGGGTAGATAAGAGTGCAGCCTACCTCCCGTTCGGTCAGAGAACCACCTCCACTTCACCGGCCAGAAGCGGACTGGAGCAGACTGGAACTCTGCCCGAACTCCGCACCCAGGGCGAGTTTTTAAAGGTGGTGCAGGATGTTTTTCCTTAAAGGTGCAGGTAACAGCAGGAGTCCGTGGAACAGAACAGGAGAGCAGCAAAGTACTTCCTCACAGGAGCATTCACTGGAGCAAACTGGAACTCTGCCCGAACTCCGCGCGCGCTCCGCGCGCAGGGTGAGTTTTTAAAGGTGGTGCAGGATGTTTTTCCTTAAAGGTGCAGGTAACAGCAGCAGTCCGTGGAACAGAACAGGAGAGCAGCAAAGTACGTCCTCACAGGAGCATTCACTGGAGCAGACTGGAACTCTGCCCGAACTCCGTCCGCGCTCTGCGCGCAGGGCGAGTTTTTAAAGGTGGTGCAGGATGTTTTTCCTTAAAGGTGCAGGTAACAGCAGGAGTCCGTGGAACAGAACAGGAGAGCAGCAAAGTACTTCCTCACAGGAGCATTCACTGGAGCAAACTGGAACTCTGCCCGAACTCCGCGCGCGCTCCGCGCGCAGGGCGAGTTTTTAAAGGTGGTGCAGGATGTTTTTCCTTAAAGGTGCAGGTAACAGCAGCAGTCCGTGGAACAGAACAGGAGAGCAGCAAAGTACGTCCTCACAGGAGCATTCACTGGAGCAGACTGGAACTCTGCCCGAACTCCGTGCGCGCTCTGCGCGCAGGGCGAGTTTTTAAAGGTGGTGCAGGATGTTTTTCCTTAAAGGTGCAGGTAACAGCAGCAGTCCGTGGAACAGAACAGGAGAGCAGCAAAGTACGTCCTCACAGGAGCATTCACTGGAGCAGACTGGAACTCTGCCGAACTCCGCGCACGCTCTGCGTGCAAGGGGAGTTTTTAAAGGTGGTGCAGGATGTTTTTCCTTAAAGGTGCAGGTAACAGCAGCAGTCCGTGGAACAGAACAGGAGAGCAGCAAAGTACATCCTCACAGGAGCATTCACTGGAGCAGACTGGAACTCTGCCCGAACTCCATGCGCGCTCTGGCCGCAGGGCGAGTTTTTAAAGGTGGTGCAGGATGTTTTTCCTTAAAGGTGCAGGTAACAGCAGCAGTCCGTGGAACAGAACAGGAGAGCAGCAAAGTATGTCCTCACAGGAGCATTCACTGGAGCAGACTGGAACTCTGCCCGAACTCCGTGCGCGCTCTGCGCGCAGGGCGAGTTTTTAAAGGTGGTGCAGGATGTTTTTCCTTAAAGGTGCAGGTAACAGCAGCAGTCCGTGGAACAGAACAGGAGAGCAGCAAAGTACGTCCTCACAGGAGCATTCACTGGAGCAGACTGGAACTCTGCCGAACTCCGCGCACGCTCTGCGTGCAAGGGGAGTTTTTAAAGGTGGTGCAGGATGTTTTTCCTTAAAGGTGCAGGTAACAGCAGGAGTCCGTGGAACAGAACAGGAGAGCAGCAAAGTACTTCCTCACAGGAGCATTCACTGGAGCAAACTGGAACTCTGCCCGAACTCCGCGCGCGCTCCGCGCGTAGGGTGAGTTTTTAAAGGTGGTGCAGGATGTTTTTCCTTAAAGGTGCAGGTAACAGCAGCAGTCCGTGGAACAGAACAGGAGAGCAGCAAAGTACGTCCTCACAGGAGCATTCACTGGAGCAGACTGGAACTCTGCCCGAACTCCGTCCGCGCTCTGCGCGCAGGGCGAGTTTTTAAAGGTGGTGCAGGATGTTTTTCCTTAAAGGTGCAGGTAACAGCAGGAGTCCGTGGAACAGAACAGGAGAGCAGCAAAGTACTTCCTCACAGGAGCATTCACTGGAGCAAACTGGAACTCTGCCCGAACTCCGCGCGCGCTCCGCGCGCAGGGCGGGTTTTTAAAGGTGGTGCAGGATGTTTTTCCTTAAAGGTGCAGGTAACAGCAGCAGTCCGTGGAACAGAACAGGAGAGCAGCAAAGTACGTCCTCACAGGAGCATTCACTGGAGCAGACTGGAACTCTGCCCGAACTCCGTGCTCGCTCTGCGCGCAGGGCGAGTTTTTAAAGGTGGTGCAGGATGTTTTTCCTTAAAGGTGCAGGTAACAGCAGCAGTCCGTGGAACAGAACAGGAGAGCAGCAAAGTACGTCCTCACAGGAGCATTCACTGGAGCAGACTGGAACTCTGCCGAACTCCGCGCACGCTCTGCGTGCAAGGGGAGTTTTTAAAGGTGGTGCAGGATGTTTTTCCTTAAAGGTGCAGGTAACAGCAGCAGTCCGTGGAACAGAACAGGAGAGCAGCAAAGTACATCCTCACAGGAGCATTCACTGGAGCAGACTGGAACTCTGCCCGAACTCCATGCGCGCTCTGGCCGCAGGGCGAGTTTTTAAAGGTGGTGCAGGATGTTTTTCCTTAAAGGTGCAGGTAACAGCAGCAGTCCGTGGAACAGAACAGGAGAGCAGCAAAGTATGTCCTCACAGGAGCATTCACTGGAGCAGACTGGAACTCTGCCCGAACTCCGCGCACGCTCCGCGTGCAAGGGGAGTTTTTAAAGGTGGTGCAGGATGTTTTTCCTTAAAGGTGCAGGTAACAGCAGCAGTCCGTGGAACAGAACAGGAGAGCAGCAAAGTACGTCCTCACAGGAGCATTCACTGGAGCAGACTGGAACTCTGCCCGAACTCCGCAGAGATTTCAGTGCTGGAGAGATACGATCCCTGGGCTTGAGGCCAAGGACAAGTCTCACAGTCCTGTTTTGGATGAGTTGCAGAGGGCAGAGAGTAGAGGCAGGCAGATTTTGAAAGAGGATGTTGCAGTTGTCCAGCCTAGAGAGAACCATAGCAGTGAGCATATGGGGAATTAGAGGAAAGGAAGAATACCTCTGAGGAGGTGCAGTTGGTAGTTTGACTTCTTAGAGATGTCAGTGATGTGAGGAGCAAAGGAGAGTGTGGAGTCAAAGATGACGCTGAGGTTCTTAGCCTCACAGGTGGGAGCAAGAAGAGGGCCAAGGGAGGCCGGCCAGAGAGTGACAGGAAAGGAGGGTGCAGATGTGCCAATGAGGAGAATCTCCATCATACTGGCATTAAGGCAGAGATCGTTGGCTGCACACCACTCCCGGATAGCAGACAGACAGTCAGAGATGAGAGAAGGAGAAGAGGTGGCAGAGGGGAGACTGAAAACAAGATGAGTGTTATCCGCATAGCTCTGAAAGTTGGAGCAGAGAGTGGAAATGCAATGGGTGAGTGGTGCCAGGTATTGGTTGAATATCCAGAGAGAGAGGTTAGACCCCTTGGGAACACCACAGGTAGAGAGTGAGATATAGGAAAGGAAGGACCCAAGTTGGACCTGAGAGGGTCGATCAGAGTGGAAAGGGGTCAGCCAGGCCAGGGCCTGATCGGTGATACCCAGGTTATCACAGAGGCGATTCAGCAGGATGGCATGGTTGACCATGTCAAAGGCAGAATAGAGATTGAGTTTGATGATGACAGAGGAGAGTTTAGAATCAAAGTTAGAGAACAGGTCTTCACAGATGTTCAGGAGAGCAGTTTCCATGCTTCTGGCCGTTCTGAAGCCAGACTGATGGTCATGGAGACAACCAACAGATTCAGTGTGAAGATTAAGATGGGAGATGGCCAGCTTTTCCAGGCATTTGCCCAGGAAAGGAGTGATGGAGATCAGGTGATAGTTAGCCGGGCAGGAGGGGTCGGCTGAGGGTTTCTTGAGAAGAGGGTGAAGAAGAGAGTGCTTCAGGGGGAAGGGAAGGCACCAGTGGAGAAGGAGTGGTTGCAGAAGTCAGCCAGAGCAGGAGCCAGGGAGTCAATGTGGTCCTTGATGGTTTTGGAAGAACAAGGAAGAACCTGTTTTGACGAGACTTTCATAGATCGGACTTGTCCAAAAACCTCATCTGGGGAGAACAGAGGAAATTCAGAGAAAGAGGGAGGAGAGGTGGCTGCAGGGGGGCCAGAGGTAGAGGATAAAGGGAGGAGGAGCAGAGGAAGAGAGGGTGGACAGCATGTCCTGGGTTTTAGAGATGAAATGAGAAGCCAGGGCCATGCAGAGGACCTGGGAGGGGACATGAGCGGTAGAGACTGCAGCAGGATTGGCCAGCTCCTTGCAGATTTTAAAGAGTTTTCTGAGTTGTTAGATGCTGCAGAGACACAGGCTTGAATGGGAGCTTTCTTCTTAGTGCGGACAGAGAGCCGGTATTGCCTTTGAAGCAGGTGGCAGGCCAGTTTGTCAGAGGGTGCACATGAAGCACGCTATTTCCTCTCAGCCACACTGCACTTGCGTTTAAGGGTGACAAGGTCAGAGTCGTATCAGGAGTTGGACTTGGCTTTGGGCTTCAAGCAGATCCTCATGACAGAGGCAAGAACATCAAGAGTATCAGAGATAGAAGAGTGGAGCATGGAGTGGGCTGTGTCAGGATGTGAGTCAGCCAGAGGAGGAGGAGGTGGAGAGAAAGTGGTGGAAGAAGCCTAAACTAACACGCACTTCATGGGTCGGATGACCGAGAAGGTAGGTGGCAGTGCTGGAGTTGGCCTGGCCTGAGGTGTAGAGAGGGAGAGATGGGAGGAAAGGAGAAAGTGATCACTCCAAGAGAGAGGAGTGGTCAGAGAGATAGGGAGGGGAGGTCTGAGGAGATCAGAACATCCAGAGCGTGTCCTGAAGAGTGAGTCGGGCCAGAGGGGAGAACAGAAAGAGAGAGAGAGTCGCAGAGGTCGCAAAAGCGTCCAGAGGAGGGACAGGAAGCATCCAGGTGGATGTTGAAGTCTCCAAGAAAGAGGAGTTGAGTGGTTGAGGCCAGGAGAGAGGAGGAGAGGTCCGCCCACTCAGAGAGGAAGGAGGTGATCTGACCAGGTGGCTGATAGATAGTAGCCACGGTAAGAGACTGGCCAGGAGAGAGAAAGCCTGCAGGCAAGGCATTCGAAAGAGGAGTAGGCCTACATAGGAATGACAGAGGCAGGAATCCACTCCGGGAAGATCAAGGGTACACCCCCTCTGGAACAGTTGGATCTGGGCACAGAGAGGATCTTGTAGCCATCAGCGAGGAGAGAGTCAAAGCTTGTGACAGAGATGGCCGTGAACCATGTCTCGATGAGTCCGAGGACATCAAGCCCAAGTTCTTCCAGGAGACAGCAGATGTCAGAGGAGTGTTTGACAGCTGAGCGAGAGTTTAGAATGGCAATATGGAGATGATTGCCATCCTTGAAAGACTTCCGGGGAGGGTTACATATCAGGGGTACGCCCTGCGGAGGTGTAGAAGGAACCCGAGGGGGGCAGAAGAGGAAGGAAGAGAGGGCAAGGTAGCCAAGGAGGAGACAGAGGGAGGAGGCAAGGAAGCCCTGGAAGGGGTAGAAGGGACAGCAGGAGAAGAAAGGAAATTGATGAGGCGTGGGAAGCATCAATCAAAGGGGAGAAGTTTGGCCTGAGGGCCTTAGACCAAGATGGTGCTATTCAGGTAAACATTAATGATGACTTTAGAGGAGTGGAAGGGAGCCAGGAAGGCCTCCCACCGGCTGCACCATTAATGGGAGAAGAAGAGAAAGGAGAAAGCACAGAGACTATATGAAGAGTCTATAGGTCTGGTGAGGGAACGCCAAAGAGGATGTCAGTGAGAGTCTGGAGGAAGCACTGGTGTAGGTGTGAGCGATAGGGAGGCCTGGGTTGGTGACCAGGATATCCTTTTTGAACTTCTTCCTACCAGACTTAGTAAGGAGAGCAGGATAGTTAAAAGAGAAGCAGTTTGAAAATATAGGAGAAATAGAGAGCACCATAGAGTAGTTGGGGGGAGAGGAGAGAGGAAGAGGGGTGGATGGGAAAGGTAGGGGGGACACTAGGGGAGGACATAAAGAGGGGTGCGAGCAGACGAGACAGAAAGGGACCAGACAATAGCAGACAACTTAACTAAGCATACAAGAACTCAGATGGAAGAGCAGGCTGAATCAAGGCAGTCCGGTAGAGAAATCAGGTTACCAGGGCATCAAGAACAGAGAGCAGTCAACAATGATAACCTAGAGGAGGGAAGAATACAGCAGAACACAAAGCAATACAATGCAAAACAGGGCAGTCAAAGAGGAAGAGCAAAGGGGGCGTGTGGGTGCAGGAGGAAGGAGAAGGGGGCGGAAGGCACACACGGTGGGAAATTGCAGGGTACCAAGCGGTCAGGGATGCGCGATGCAACGAACCAAGGATGGAAGTGCGAGGAACACGCAGTAGGCAGTTGCGCGGGACACGCAGTTAGGGGGATGCGAGGGACCACGCAGTCAGGGAAGCGCAGCTGCGAACGAAACTGGGGTGGAGGTGTGTGGAACCACACAATCAGGGCTGGTTGCGAGGGAGCACACAGGCTAAAGGCATGCAGGCACGAGCGAGGTCGAGGGTAGAAGGGTATTGAGAGGCACGACGAACACGTAAGTTCAGAGGAACGCACTGACGTGAGCGTGGCCACGGATGAGAGGGCGCTAGAGCACTCGCGATCGCAGGATTGCGAGGGACCATGCAAGTCGGAGGCACGTGGGAAGGCAGGGAAGGAGAAGGCACGGAGGTGCACACAAAGGTAACGCAATGGAAGATTGCGTGGGGCAACCCAGGTAAGGGAGGCGAAGCGGGAGCGATGCAAGGTTTGAGGTGGCGAGGGCACGTGCATAACAAGCAGGGATAGAGGTGCGCGGATGGGTACTCGAATAAGGAAAGCGAAGGGCAATGCAGGGAAGGGCACAGGGAGGACAGGAAGGAAGGGCGAGAGGGGACAGCAAGGAAAGATTAACAGGGGAAGGGTAGCACCAAGCAGGGGCCAGGGGGAGAGGCGTAGGTTGCAGAGGAAGGGATGGACACAGTCAGGGACGAGGCACAGTCGGAAGGCCGGTAAGCAAACTCCCCAACTTCTTATCTGGCGGCCGCAGGCAGAAGGGTGAATCGCCCGCACTCACTGTCTAGGCCGCAGACGATGGGATCTTTACAAATGAAATACACCTCACAGAAGTGTACTTGTACAAAAGGGGTCACATCAGTGTCAAATACCCAAACATAAGCCCCCTTTTAAAGTTGTCATGTATGTGATAGACATGCGAAAAAGGGATTCCCTTGCATAGATAGCAAATGTTCCTAAAACTAACAGCAAGCTGGGAGTTTATCACAAAGGTGATCTGTATCCAAATGACATTACCACTCCTTTGTTTGTTGTGATTCTCAAAGCATTTAGAGAATAGCAGTGGTGTTGAAAAACGATTATTCTAGCTTGCCAGTGAGCATGTGGATACTAAACCTAAAACGACATTATTTTGGCTGAACATGTTTCCCTAAGAATTTAAACATTGCAAGTTTGCGTTCCTATAAGATGTGTATTTTGCAAGTAAACTATCAGAGCTGTCAGGTTTCCTGTGGCCATGCGTGAGATCACGCAGCCCTGTTTTTTCCCTTTGGATTCTGGAACTTGTAGTTTTCCTAAATTTCAAATGGGTACAAAAAACTGCAAGCATAAGAATGCCAAGTAAAAAACACGACTGGATAGCTTTCTCACGCATGGCCCTGGGAAACTTCAGAGCGCTTTTCTACAAGACCTTATTGTAGGCGCTTGAAATCCAAAAGGTACATATTTGGGTCTGGTGCAGCTTGGAAGGTAAGTGTTCAAGTGCCTAAACTGTAGAACGCTTTAAAATCCCACTTGCACTGTTTACCCAAAGTGTGGGACACTGGGAAAATAATGTCATCTCTTATAATACAGAAGACTTGCCTCAGCAGAGCCAATAGTAAGTTTCTCTCCCTTTTGCAGCCATTCACCAAAGTGGCATGGACTGTCCAGAACAGAGTGACGCTCTTCCCGATGCCCGGTATGCTATGTTATTCAGTCTGGTGTAGCATGAAGACTACCATTTTCACGGTTTGGAGCTTTAGGACCCATGTCCGGGTCTGTGGCTCAGTGGACGAATGCATCCACCCCAAGAGCCTGTGTCTGACCTCATGTCACAGGTTAAAATTCTGGCAGGTCCACTCAGGCCTTCATCCTTTCGAGGTCGATAAAATGAGTACCATTACGTTGGGTAACAACAAACATCTGTTATCAGCGCCAAGACGGCCCTCTGGGGGTGAACGTGTGCTTTACAAACACGCCTGTTATGTTAGGATCTGCAAGAGGTGGGGTAGGGGCTAACTTAGGAGCAGGATAGGGGTATTTTGTTGCAAAGCTGATATGTGCATATCTCTGTGGTATCTAGTTTTAGCCATTTTGTGAGTTGTCTGGAACAGGGGTTAGTGTGTGCTTTAGCTAAATTGTTTATGTGGTTTTGGTGGCTGCCGGAGTGGTGTTTAAGAGCTGTGGAGAGCTATGTTGATGTATCTGTGATGGGCTACTGGGCTAGTTAGGGAAATGTGGTATGGGCACGTGTGTTCAGGGTGGTGTGCATTTAATTGTGTAACCTTTGTTGTGTTGGGGTTGGAGGGGCTATGTGTGTAGACAAGTGTGGTTATTTAAGGTTGGATGTAGAGTGATTCCTGGCGGCATTACCAGCTCTTGCTCAACAGGCACATAATAACTGAGGGCAACCTTTTTCCATTTGGAAATATCCCAGTTGGTATTTGCTTACATCACAGTAAATCCTTGTTATTCCATTATATATAATGTTAGAAAAACTGTTAATCTAAGTGTTTCTAAATCCCCAGATGCTGATTGTTGAAACTCAAATTGGGGTCTTGGCGGGTAGGTTGCCCCTGGCAAGGGGTTCCCGGCCAAGCCCCCAGCTTCGGTGGGCTCAGTGATCTAATCTGCTGTCCTCTTTTGCCCAGCCATCACTCGTGCGTTTGCAGGGCTTTTGCTCAGTCTGTTTTCTTTCTTCTGGCCTGAAAGGGGCACACTGCACTCAAGACATCAAAATGGCTCCATCGCTGCAGAAGACCCTGCTTTAAAGGATCATATCTTGCTGTTGGTTGACCACTGTTATAGCACGCACACTGTGCTCCTCTAGTTCATAAGCACGTCTGGATATTCTCACTGCTCTTGCTACATTTGCACCATAAAATGTTCACACAAAGTATTTAGTATTTAGTATTTTATTTATTTCTATAGCGCACCAGGCCCAGGGGCAACCGGGCGCTTAACTTAGTTACAACAAGATGAAGGCATGACAAGGCAATGTGACAGAGTATTACAGGAGTATTACAGGAAGATTTACAAAAATTACAAAATATACATTCAAGCGAATATCGATAAGGCAGTGATTTACAGGATAGTTAATAAGGGATGCAGAGTAGGTCAAAGTGCAAGTAGGGCAGTAAACTGGTGTTAGCTGTCTTGGGCGGATAGCCAAGCTTTGGTAAGGTGTTTGAATTTCTGGAAGGAAGGTTCTGCTCTAAGGTCATTGGGGAGTGAGTTCCAAAGTTTGGCTGCCAGGATGGGGAAGCTGGTTCCACCTGATCTTTGGAGATTAAAACGCGGGATGACAAGGCAGTTGGCTTGGGCCGCTCTGCGAGGTCTGGTGGAATTGTGGAAAGAGAATCTGTTTGCCAGGTAGCGAGGGGCTTGGTTGTGGAGGCATTTGTGTGTGAGAGCCAGGGACTTCAAAGAGATGCGATGTGGGATAGAGAGCCAGTGCAGGTTGCGCCTGGTGTCAGATATATGCTGGCGCCTAGGAATGTTAAGGGCCGCTCTGATCGCATTGTTTTGGACAATTTGTAGCTTGTTTAAGTTGCGGAGATTAGTACCTAGATAGAGGGCATTACAGTAGTCGACCTTGGATAGTACGAGGGTCCTCGCCAAGGTTACGTAGTTGGCAGTGGTTAGGAACGGGCGACAGGCGGTGATGAGCTTGCAAGTATACGCTGCTGCAGATGAGACTGCGTTGGACTGTCTAGTCAAGGATAGGGTTGAGTCGATGTAAATCCCTAGGGTTTTCGTGTCCTTAGCAATAGGGATGGTGTTCCCATCAATGGTGAAAGACTTGAAAGCAGGGTCAAGTTTAGTGAGTTTTTGTGGTGAACCAAGAATGAGGAGCTCTGTCTTTTCATCATTTAGGCAGAGGCCGTGTTGGGCCATCCACGCTTGGATGACCTGGTAGATGGCGTTGATGGCGAGGGAGTCAGTTGTGTAGTCTCCTGTGATGGGGATTAGTATCTGTGTGTCGTCAGCGTAATTGGTATACGTGACGCCCAAATGGTCCAGAATATCGAAAAGGGGTTTGGTAAACACGTTATATAACGTGGGCGAGACACAAGACCCTTGAGGCACACCACAAGAGACCGGAGCGGGTGGTGCGGCCGCAAGTGGGGAAAACACGCGCATTGATCTATTATCCAGGAAGGATCTGATCCAAGTAGAGGCATTTTCTGAGAAATGTGCGGCTGATTTGAGGTGATGGCAGAGAATTTTGTGATTGACAAGATCAAAAGCAGCAGAGAGGTCCAGGAGAAGTAATAACGCCAGTTTGCCTTTGTCTTTGAAATCTTCGATCTGCGTTTTTAAATCGATAAGGGCGGTCTCAGTGCCATGGCGAGGCCGGAACCCTGATTGCCTGAGTCCCAGAAGTTTATTTGATTCAAGGTATTCCTGAATTTGTAGGTAGGCCACGCGGTCAAGGATTTTTAGTAAAAAAGGTACAGTGGTAATTGGTCTGTAGTTAGTGGGTATGCTGGGATCCAGGGTAGGTTTTTTCAGAAGCGGGATGACCCACGCATCCTTAAGATTGTCCGGTACAATCCCAGAGCTAAAGGAGGAGTTGATGAGCGTAGTGATGAATGGTGCTAGGTCGTGAGCTGCTTCCTTAATAATAGGTGCAGGACAAAGGTCACCCTGACAATTGGACGGTTTAAGGCTAGTGATGATCTTTTCCACTTCGAGAATGGAGAGTGGAGAGAAGCTAAAAGGAGTCAGAGAGTCTGTGATAGAGAGGTTTATGGTAGGTATAGGGATCTGTAGAGGGTTGGATTGAAGGCTAGATTGTTTGTTGTTGATTTTAATTTGGAGAGTGGCAATCTTACCTAGGAGAGCTTCTTGGATTTTGGAGCACCAGGTGCTATCTTTGGTACAGGTGTCAGGTGGAGTAACAGGAGTTTCAAGTTCTTTTAGGATTTTAAACAATTCTTTGGTGTTAGATTTGGCTTGTTCGATGCGTTTGTTGTATGTGTCTTTTTTTGCCTGGAATATAGCTTCCTTGTAGTTAAGGGTGGCCAGGAGTACGCGTGATTTGTTAGCTAGAGAGTGATTGCTTCTCCAGTGGGATTCTGCAATTCGTTTTTCTTTGCGTAGAGCTCTGAAAATACTAAATACTAAATACTAAATAGGCGTGTTATAAATGCCATATCATATCATATCATATCATATTATATCACTTGTGAAAGGCCACCTACAGCAGATGCTATCGGGACACAATATGGACACTGTATAATTTCAAAGTGCATAAAATGACAGGTGTCCTTTACCAGCCAATGACAACAGGCAACATCTGAACACATTGCACATGAAGGCCCGAAACCAGGAGTGAATTGAACTGGTGCTGTGTATGTGTGCTTTTAGAATAAAAATGTCCCTTTGCATTTCTTAACACAGAAACATTAAGAACCTTTGTATGACAATTTGGATGGCACTATGCATCTGGTGGGATGTTTGTTATAACTTTGTTGTTAATTGTCTGTTTCTTTTTTTCTGTAAGTTAATTTTTTTCTTTTTTTTCCTTTTCAATCTAATGTTTTTGTACTATTTGTTAAAGGTTAAGGATCTTAGCTGTACAACAAAAAAAAAACAAAATAAATTAAGAACCTCTTGTCCAAAAGAATGGTCTGTTAAATGAGCATCACTGATACATCGCTCCCACTTTAAATGCTCTGCCAGAAGGAAGAAAGTGATCAGCAGTCATTAGGGGGTCCCTCCCATTCCCCAAACAGTGTCTGCCGCTGGGAAGGGGGTATTTGTCTGTAGAGAGTCAGAGGTAGGTCTTGGCGATATATCGAGTTTTAGTGATATATCGATATTTATTTTCAATATCGGTACAGGATGAGGCAATATCGTTAATATCGATATATGTACATATATAAAACAGAATTGCTTGATGTATAAATGTAAGAGTTGTACCTTCACCCAGGCCACTTTGGACTACTTTGCCCACGTCAATTTGGGAAAAGCATACACATTGCCCTTTTATAGGTGGCCCCCCTACTTTTGGCTGTGGCTCCTTCTGTCCCCCCTGCATTTCATTTCTGGAGACCCGACTGCTGGAATGCCTCATTAAAGTAGGGTTCCCTCTTTTTTGACAATCAGAAAGTGTGCAAGACATGACCACAGTAGAAGTCTGCATTCTATGCTCCTCCTTTGGTCTTCTCAGAGGATCAGCATTCTAGCCAATCAGCATGCTTTAAATGGAGGCTGAACCACCAGTAAAGGCTGCATGCCAAGCTTCTCTTTGTGACGTGTACACGCTGGGCACATTGCTTGCGAGGAGACATGGACAAGCTCAGTCACAGGAAGCCACAGGTGAAGCTTCTCCCCTCAGCTGCACAAGCTCTCATTTTGGTGCCCTCGCCATCTGGCTTGCTTGTGAGCTAAGGGACCTTCACCCTCGTTAGAGGCCTCCCTTTTGAATCAGCACCACTAACTTGGGTGGCAGTCATTTACCGCACAATATGTCCCCCCTAGTGCAGGCTCTAACGCTTCATTCTGAACGTCCAGCCACTCTGAAGGTCTTCAATAGACACTGGGACAATTTAGTGGCCTGGTGTGGTAGGAATAACATAGCGGCCCTTGAATGTGGGGTTTCTGCAGTACTTCAGTTTCTCCAGCATGGGTTTCCCCAAGGGTACGAGCCCGATGGGGAACTGTTAGGGCATTCCGGGAACATCGGTTTGAGGATATGGACAGAGAGAAACAGATGGGGTGACTATTGATGAGTTTCTCTCTTTCAAGGTCTCTGTATACCTGCCTCCTTTGAGGCAATTGAGTCCTTTGACATTACATATCTAACACTGAAGACTTGATTGTGGCTGGAAATAATGTCAGCCCATAGGCTTGCAGCAGGTACAGGGAGCCTGCTATGTAGACCTCGCTGTCTGGAGGTCCAATCAGGTGCATTAGCCATGAGGTGTGATCCTCCCTTCATGGCGAAAGTACATTCTAAATTTCACAAATCTCAGGACAGTGTGTTGCCAGACTTTTTTCAGAATCCCTCTCCTGGAGACGAGGAGACTTGGAACTGTCTGGATCAGAAGAGAGACGTTCTGGAGTATGTAAAGAGGACAGAGGTCATGTTTGGTGCTCCTCTGAGGGTGGTGTCCCCTCGCCACTTGATTAAGCCTGCAATTGCCATTGCATGCACAGCATCAGGGAGGCCCTGGGTAGTTCTACGGTGTCATTTTACGCCAATGCAAGCCGAGTGTCTCTTCAAGCGATGTTGTGTAGAGCTGCAAAGTGTGCTGTTCCAAACTCATGTGTTGAGCTCAGGAGTGCAGTGAACACACAGGTGCACGACTACTTACGAATACACAGTGATAGGTTGTACAGCAGCATAGAATATGGTGTGTGTGCATTGCCATAAACCCCATCCATTGCCAGCAGTATATCTCATAGGTAGGCCCTGAGGCCAAGAATGGGGCGTGGAGGTAATGAACCGATAATCCTCATTAATCATGATCCTACTCTTCCTCCTCACAGTACTGACTTTCCGCCTTGTCCTCCCGGTTTATGGAAGCAAAGCGTTCTCCTACAGGGAAAATGAACTGGGGATTATGGGATGGTGGCAGTGTCTGCTTTAACAAGAGGAAGTAGCAGGTTTAAATGGATTGGAGACTAGGTTGCTGTTATGGACGTTGCCACTTTATAGGCAAGTACTGCGGCGAGGAAGATTAGAACCAGGAGTAATATGGATTACCAGTAAGTAATCTGTTAATTTCCCAATCCTATATTGTATGCTCTTTGTTAATAATGGCTATTTTTAGCTGCCTCTTTAGTTGTCTTCTTCGTAAACTACAGCACAGGCCCCTTTGTCCATACGTAGACTGCCATGACCAGTATAACTGTGTACCACACAATAATTTCTTTTATGACACCTAATTCTAGGGCTTAACCTGTTTCTTAAGCACCCACAATTTGCCAGGGAACTGAACTATGGCACAAGAGGATAATTTGACATGCCCAGGGTCACAGAGTTTGGAAAAGTGGGGAAATTCAAATTAAACTCGGATTGTATTTCCACGGCCGGTGACCAAACCACTATAACATACCCCTTCCTGGCAGTGCCTCTCACCCATGCAATGACCACTTAGCTTGTTTCACTGTGTATCACATGGCAGTGCCTAGCTTGTATTACTGTGCAGAAAACAGTGAAGGCAAACTGGACTATATGTGCCCAGGAGAGAGAACAGACGTCATTCGAAAAATAATAACAGCTGAAACAAATAGACACAAGTAACCAGTTCCAAGATGCAACTGGTATTGATGGCAAGGTTCTGCATAGAGGCCAGTAGACACCGAACTATCTGTATATCGATCAATGGGATCCAGTAGAAGCCTTCTGCAACTGGACATGCACACTATAGCGTGAACTTCCTATGACTTCTTGCACAGGACCCAAGTTTAGAATTAAAGAAGACAGGGACATGACTCTGAAACACACAAATTAAAAACAAAAAAAGGCTGCAGATGAAAATGCAACAACTGTCTGGACTAAGAGCAAACATATGCTTAATGCATGGTGCATAGCTCAGTCGGTCACTGGAGCAGGGCCGACCCTAGCCACAGGCAGTCTGTGTCATCGCCCAGGGCCTCAATCCGCTGGGCACTCCAGAGAAACCAGCTGCCACATGTATACTGGCTAATTCTGCTCCTTAGCGTGAGGCCCTTTTTGATGACTGTCACCAAGTGGGACTGTGCTGTCACCTCCCCACCCGCTCTGTGAAGTACTAAAGGCAACTTCTCTCCCGCCACCCCAACTTCCCCTGTCTCCTAGCAGTCACAGCACAGCAGGGCTACTTTGTAACTCTCTTTGGCATGGCAGAGCGTTTCAATGAGAAGCTATTTATAAGTGATGATTGAGTTGAGTAACCACTGTTTTCAACAAGACCTTAAGTTTTAATGTTTTAGTAATAAGAACTGTAAATGGGACATTTTTCTTCTGACAGCCCGTGCAAAGCATCCGTTAGCTAACAAAATCTGTGCCCTCTTTCAAGACAAGTAAAATGGTGCACATAAAAAAAAGTGTAAAACTGTCGCCCTTATTTTCATGTGTGTTTGACACCCCAAAAAGTGTTTGTTAGTCTGGTATTTAGTCTTCCATACAAGGGCGGGACAATTATTTGAAAATCATGTGCTGTTTGCCTAAAATTTTCCTATAAGGATTTATATATTTTTCCAAGTACTCTTTTATGATTAATGTATTTTTCAGGTCATCTGTATAAAACAGGGTATTGGTGAAAGTCCAATACAAATGTATACCAACTGCAGCTGAGAAGATTATATAGTCAGGAGACTGGTCTCAAATCCCGGCCTTACGACTTAACTAAAGAGTGTGATCCTAAGCAAAGCATTGGATCTCAGTGTGATTTATTTGCCAAAATTAAAAGTTCCTAGAAATTATTCAGTTCACACACCCCTAGTAAAAAAAAAAAGCTTAACTCATGATATTGCTTATTACCTATCCAATCAGGAAGCTTGGAACATGGGCTGTATTCGCTGGTATAGGCTCACGTTCTGAGCAGCCTGCATGCTGCCGGCCTGCACATTCTTCCCCTTCCCTGATCTTCTCTCGCCCCTTAACACCCACGTACCTCACATGTGGGTGCTAAGGGTGTGTTCAAATTAAAGAAAAGAAAAATAAATCTTACCTTGCAGCCTGGCGCTACTGGGTATAAGTCTGTTTTCCATCTTTATAACATCACGGTCATCAACATGGAAAACGGACTTATACCACACAGCCCCGGGCTGCAAGGTATTGTTTTTCTTTTTTCTTTTTTTAAAGTAAAACACTCTTAGCATCCTCTTATGAGGTATGCGGGTGATAATGGTGATATAAATCCTGGTGTCAGGCCGATGGCAACTTTCACGGTACCGTTGCTCACATCAAGGGACTCTCACTTCGCTCATGCCCTTAACTTGGCCAGCAAACTGCGGCAGAGACGGCCCACCCCCTCAGGTTATTTCGTCTCAAAGTTTATTAATATAAATATTAAATGATCATTCATGCAGTGCACAACATAACGTTAATTTGTCTCTTGGCTTACTCCCATACATGCCAACATTTTGCAGCAGCTGGGGTGGGGGGGAGATTCTCTCCGAGCAATCGGGAGAACAGAATTTCCCCATTCGAATGCATTGGGGTTTGAATTATTTTAGGAGGGAGGCACTAAAAAACAGCAACATTTTTGCTAATAAAATCGGGAGTCTCCCGCCTAAATCGGGAGGGTTGGCATGTATGTACTCCTGACAACAGTGGCGCTAGAACGGTTTTCAGAGTGGGGGTGTTTGCCAGTGACATAACGTCACAAACATTATTGGGGCGTGCACAGTCCTGGTGCTACTGAAACGGTGTTTGTTTGCAACAAATAACCGAACACCATTCAGAGGAACTTGTGTGTGGGATGGGATATTGATCTCAGTCTACTTTTGAAAATGTAAGGACCAGTTGTGAAACTGAAGCACATCTTTACCTATGCTAAGAGTTGGTCCTTCTTAAGACCACTTAAAAGGCCTCTTAAGAGCTCCTTGTGGTTGTGGTGAACGGCTCGGCAAAAAGGCCCACCGCCATAGAGAATGGCCATTCTGATCCATCTCCTGGCGGGGCAGAGACAGACTTTTGATTCAATCCCGGCAGAGGCTCAGAATGCCGCCAACATCCTCCAGTTCCGCAAAACACTACACACGTGGCTCTTTCAACAATACCTGGTGGACGAATACAAATCCTGCCCTCCCTACACCACCAGTGCTGCGTTACTGTATAAAATACCAAGCCCAACACGGGCAAACTCCTGCTGTAAAGCACTCAAGTTCTTTCGAGAGGTTTGTTCCTATAGGCAATAAAATAAATACAACATTAGTCATGCTAAGTAGAGTATGTACTGTCCATGGAAACTCTAGCAGCCATGTTGAGAACTGCTGATTCTCTCCCTTATGGTATACGGTCATATTGTTGAAAAGAAAAATTCAAATGCCATTTGGTTGAAAATAAAATGTGCCGAAAAAAAAAATGTTGAATGCATTTTTTTATGTTATATATTTTTTGGGGGTTTAGCTAGTAAAAAAACAATGTAAATAAAAAAAACCAGGAGCTTGAGGGGGGAACCCCCCATTAAAAAAATTAATAAAAATAAAACATTCAACATTTTTTTTCTGACATTTTTCGTTCGACAAATGACAATCGAAAAAGTGACATTCGACATAGTCACTATAAACCCTCCCTTATATAGAACAACATTCACACTGAAAAGTGGTGTAACCTGGTGACAAATGATGCACTGCCTATAGAGATGGGTGGGACACCACAGTTCAGTGCAGCATGGTGGAATGGTGGCTGTTGCTGATTCCAACTTGCGGTGGAGTCCCACCAACCAAAAATGCCCATAGCAGCCCAGGCGTTCCAGGTAACCAGATTGGTCGAAACATGTTATGAAGGACTGATGCATCTGTTTGGCTCAAGCAGCCATTGCTAGCAGGAATACAATCAGAAAGTAATGCTTTTCTCATACACTCTGTCTAATCTTCAGTCATAAAATTCATTAAACAGTCCCCACTGTTCCACATGGACATCCTCTCTATGCTGTTTTTTAAACTTTATCTTCTCAAAATTTGAGAGAATCTGGTAGGGTGGTTGTTTGTATTGTGTATGTGTGTCTGGTCACGTCCCATGTGTTTTTTCTTTTTTTTTTTTTTCTGTTATTTGGAAAGCCATTGTTAGATGTTAGTGATTTGGATACATTTTTTGCTTCAAATGTGCTATTGCTTTTTATTCTGATTGTTAATTACTTATAAGGATGGTTTTATTCTGCTGAATTGCATATGTTACTTATGTGTTGTTTGTTTGTTTGTTGTTACCTTTTAAAAAAATGTAAATAAAGAGATAAAAAAAAGAAAGTAATGCTTTTGTTTCTGGTGTGGGGAAGAGAGTATAGAAGCCCTGCTGAGAAGTGTCAGTACTGTCTGATTTAAAGTACAGCCATACTGAGGAGAACAACCTGTCCATCCCTTTAAAGATATAGAAGTCCTACTAAAAAGTACCATACTGTTACATGCAAAGTATAGCCACCCCGCTGAAAAGTGTGGGCTCTACTGCAATGACCTGTACACTAAGCACATATTTTTGAAGCAGGCACATTTATCAACCAGGCTATCTCACCAAGATTGGATCCTGCAGGTTAAACCTAGATCTCAGCAGCAGGTGCGTTAACAGAGGTACATTTCGCACATGGCTTGGCCGGCCAGTAGTGTTTGGCCAGTATTAGCAACATGTGACACTTGCCTAACTTGCGACTGACTCTTTCCCAGAGTTACTGGAAAAAGAAAGATCTGCCATAAATGTAAATCAGGGGATTTAAAAACAGGGTGATGCCTTTCAAAAGCAGGTAGGTTTGGGGAAGTGTCCTTCACCGGTCCGTTACATGGGTTGGGGGTGACATAAAAGGTATTGCATTAAGACCACTGTGCCAGGCTATTGCCGGTTTATAGTGATAATTTCGAATTACATTATGTAGAAAGTCAAATGTCTTTTTTTATTTGTTTTTTGTTCGAAATGGGTGGGGGTTCCCCCCCAACTCCCTTTTATGTAATTTTTCTTTTGTTTTACCCCTTTTTTTTACTTGCGGAACCCAAAAAAGACATGTAAATAAAAAATAAAACATTTGAAAAACATTTTTTCAACATTTTTGTTTTCGACATTATGACTTTCGACATAATGTTTTCGACTTTTTAACTGCACACCGCTATTGCCTGTAACAATGGAAGTGTCTCACACTGGTATCAGGTAATAATGTCCCCCATACATAATGTACCCATTTATAATGTAGCCGGAAAAAGCCATTGATGACATAATTTATTGAAACGGTTTGCAGGGATGTCCCCTGCTCCTATTTTTTTTAAAAACTGAGGCTGCAGGGGTTTCCCCTACATTTTCAATGTAATAATGTCTCCACAAAAAACGGCAGCTTTTTTGTCAGGGGACATTTTTATGGGGACATTATTACATGGAGCACTCACATTGCTCACCAGTGACCACAATACTTGCACATGAAGAGGGCGAGAGGAATTCAAACGTTGGTACCATTGAGTCTTTTGGCTCTCTGCTGAAAATAGTATAACTACCCTGGAAGTGCTATTAGATCCATATACTGCATGCCCAGACAATCCTTGACCTCTCTGCTGTGAGTACCAGACTGATTTTCACGCAAAGGGCTTTTCACTATGAAAGCCATGCCAGACCCTGTATCCATCTTCCACACATCCAAAAGCTAAAGTCATTAAATTCTGTTCTGAAAATAGGTGAAAGTAGAGCATGATAGAATTCCCATACAACAGGCCTGGATGGCCTGTGCAGCTATATGGTAATGCTGAAACAGTCTCAACATCATGCTAGGCACGGCTAGTAGGGGCTACATGCGCGTCCTCTAAGGGACACAAGGAATAACGTTGCTGACACCAGGGTAAATAAAGTGTTTTAATACATGTGTGTTGTGTGTTGTGTGTGTCTGTGTGTGAGTGTGTGAGAGAGTGTCAGAACATCCCTACCCAAAAGAGCTGGAAAAGGACAGAAAAAAAGAAGAGAGAAAGAAAGGAGAAGAAGAAGAAGACTTACTAGACTTACTGCCTCAAGTAGCCCTCAGGACCTAAATCCTGAAATTGGTGCCAGGCGGCACGTGGGGAGCCCCTCCCCTCGAGACTGAACTAGGGGGTTGAGTTCCAGATGCAAGGGGCAAAGGGGAAGCTCGCCCACTTTGGGGCTGTGGCAGATGTCGGCCCGCGCGGGGACCAGACCAGACAGGCCCAAGTATCCAGGGCTCAGACAGCGTGCCAGGTGCTGCTTGGGCCAACAAAGAGCAGGTCAGCTCGGGCCACATGTGGGGGGTAGCCCAGACCGACTACCCAGCCGGGATCCTGATGGCCAGCCTCGTGGCCAGCGAGGCGAGCCCTTCAAAAAGTCCTCCTGGCTGCATCTGCTAGGCATGGCCCGGGAGGTGAAGCGCGTGAAGCCCGCTTCATCCCGGATGGTGGAGAGGTGTAGATAAGTCCAGGGCTGGCCACAAGCGCCAACCCGGGTGAAGAGGAAGGGAGGAGGAAGTCGGGATGCTCTGTTGAGCAACCCGGGTGTAGGAAGGCTGCAGCGCCCAGCAGTGATCTAAGGCGGCATCCCCTACTGCCATGGAGATGCCGCCTGACCATAAAATAACAATGTGTGAGGCAGTCATCACGTCGGTGTCCCAATGACACCGGGACACTGCCTGATTACAGAATGGCAGTGTGGGCCGCGAAGTGATGGCCCACATGCTAACGGGTGGCCCGGAAGACTTTGGGGCATGTTGCGGGTGCAGCAGTGAATGCAGGAGGGCCTCCCAGCAAACAGTGCATACCCTGAAGGATCCAGGGAGGCACGGGTACGGCAGTGAATGTGGGTGGACACCCAGTCAACGGGGCCCAGCCTGAAGAGGATAAAAGTCTGCTGAGTGCAGCAGTGATTGCGGACGGACCCGCACTCATGCAGGGGGCAGACCAGGACTTTAAAGATTGCGGGCTGCGTGATGAGTGCGGGTGGCCCCGTGTGGTGGGCAGGGTCATCCTGAAGAAAGAAGAGAGCCCAGGCCCCAGCCGTCATGAGTAGGGGACAGGCCCCAGCCAGCGTTTCCACCAGCCGTCATCCAGCATTGCCTTCAGGCATCTTTTCTGCTAGCCCCCATCCAGCATTGCCTTCAGCCAGCATCACAGCCAGCGCAGAGCCAGCACCACCAAGGACAAACCCTCAAAGGTACTGTAAAGGAGGTGACTGGGTGCAGCAGTCACCCCATTGTGGCATAGTATTTATTTTATGTGTGTTAAATGTTGTATGTACATATACATATATGTATGTGCAGTTGTAGGTATATATTTATTAAGTGCTAAATAGGGGGAAGCGTAGAGTTTGGCGTAAGTGTTAGGGGGAATGTACAGTAGGGTTAAGAGTTAAGTAGTGGTAGGACATTAATTATTTATAAGAATGCTAAGTAGATAAGAGGGGTAATGGGGAGGTGCCCTGGCGTGAGGGAGTGGGATAGAGTGGCAGCCTGCTTGCAGCCGCCTGGTGAGATGGGGCCACCCACAGAGGCCGTCCTCTGGCCTCACACTCCATGTGGGTGGTACCTACTGCAGGGAGGGGGCCTGTTGTGTCAGGCTCACCCTAAGGGTCCTTGAGACCCCTGCAAGGAAGGGTCAGCTGATATAGCAGGTTCCGCTTAGATGGAGCTCACGCCAGGGGAATACTAGGGAATCGGAAAGGGAAGGGAATTTAAAAGTTCAAGTGTTTATCATAAATAAAGAGGGGCCACCATTGGGATCCC
Source organism: Ambystoma mexicanum (assembly GCF_040938575.1). Taxonomy (NCBI): domain Eukaryota; kingdom Metazoa; phylum Chordata; class Amphibia; order Caudata; family Ambystomatidae; genus Ambystoma; species Ambystoma mexicanum. The sequence continues at coordinate 110,342,240 of NC_090927.1, forward strand.
TACAAATTCACTCTGGGGCCTGTGTCCATTAGTGATCTAAGAACTCAGGGCGTAGCCCATCCCCTATTGTCAGCGATTTTATTTAGCAGGTGCAGCGCCGCTCCCTAGTCAGTGGGCGGGGGGTAGTGGTTTCCATGGGAACTGTCCCTGACATAGGCCAGGAATGGATTCTCCCTGGCTTGGGTTAGGGCCGGGAAACAGGGGTTACACGTGCGTGCCACTCCTGTGAGCAATTGTGGGCCCCTTAGTTCACAGTGCAGCTAGTCACTTGCAGCAATGTAATTGGCCCGGTGTGCTTTCAAATGCACCATTTGCCACATTTCCAATAAAAGCATAAGTATGGACCATGATTTGTTGGTGCACGGGCCTATATTTATACCATTCCAACCCGAATTCCAAAACATACAGGTTGACTATCTTCCTTACTGGGCAGAGAACAAAATAAAAGAGCAAACCAAAATGCAACAGAACACTGCCAAAACCTCACACATTATACTCACTAAGAATAGACGTACTTTTAATATATCCACTCAGGCATTTGAAAAAGTGTGAGCAACATTATACTTTAGCAATTGTTGTGCTGGAAATGTACAGACAGCTAGCGATTGGGACGGATTCCAGTCCGCGAATACAAACCTACCAGCTTTTTAAATGACCCAGAGCAGACAAGCACCTAGTTGTCTGGAATGACTCCCTTCACTGTTGAAGCCGGTGTTAACGCCTTCTTGTAAGGAACATAAGCGTCCACCCTTTTTACATATTTAAACGTAGCTGCCGGAGTGGGTGGCGCCTACAATGATTTCCTATGGGAATTCAGGACGAATATACACGCCCTGCACTTAAGGGTTAAGAAATTGTGGACCCTGGAGTATTTGCAGACTGTCCTGTCAGCAGTCAACTTCTTGAAGCTGTATGGGGGTGCTGCGCACCTCCAGCACCCCTACATCCAGTACCACTGCCTGGAGACCTCGTTTGGTGTAATGTCCCGTGATCTCCTGGAGCATCAACCTGTGACGTCATTCTCTAGGGCCTGACATGCACCCAAGCATTAATTTGTTGCACAGCTGTGGGTTGTATGACTGGTCATCGCCTCTCTTGTGCATCCTGACAGCTCAGAGTGATGCAGCACAGAGGCAGTCCTTGCTTAGTACCCAGAGCACTCACCTGCGGCTACTTCCGGTGTACCATTTCCTGTGTAATGGGCCCAGCGCTGCTTCCTGAGCGGGCAGCTTCAAACGAGCTCTTAAGCAAACATGTTCCTTTTGGTTCCTGATAATTAATTTCTGCGCTGGGTGTAGGAAGCAGGCGCTGCCAGCCCTCACCTCGGCTATGTTCAATTTGCGGTCCCCTGCCCCTTGCCTCGAATTCTCGCTGGCCCCCACTGATGATGACCTCACACCAGAGAGTACATGCGAAGGCCATGGCGCAGGCTATTTCCGACTGCTGTCCTGAGAATGTGCCAGAAGCTGGGCAAACAAGAGAGACAAGGGAAACGCAGGGTATGTACTGAGTGTCACATTAGGCGTGCGCCCCCGACCATCGTCACGATTTCTGTCCCCCTGGGAGCAGACGTATTTGGGTCCCCTGTGTGGAACAGTTACATTTTAACAAGTAGCAGAAATTGCATCCTACCCTAAACCCCCCATGACTCATTTCCCAAGGGAATTCTCGCTTCACTGAGCCATTATGAAATCATTGTGCTATATAAAACCCAGTTCTGGCAAGGAGCTGTACCACACATAGATAGTACACAGTAACACAACATAACAACCGCACACATTTATTTCAAAGCTATTGGCCTAACTCTTTATTTATTTTTAAGCGCTCACACAGCCCGCGGGCATCGAGGCGCTGTTACAGGAATTGTTTGTTTTTTAGTTGCATAATTGTTTTTGTCTTAATTGCGTATTTATAATGCGCCTACACACCCAGAGGTTTCTAAGCACGGACCCGGGGATCGAACCTGTGTTGCTTCGTGTCGTCTCGCTTCCAAGGCGAGCATGTTGCCGCTGAGCTATCCTGAACAGCAACCGCCTCCTTAAAGATGTCCCAGCAGGGCGTTGCTAGGGGAGGGCTGAGGGGGCTATAGCCCATTGTCTTTTGGTTGTAGCGCTGGATAGAAGCTCAGGGGCAGCAACCAAAAGGCTAGCTAGCCCAGAGTCTCGACATTAGCGTAGCCCCAGTTCTTTTCCAGACCTAGCAACATCCCTGAGCTAACCTGGCCCGGTCGAAATCTGCCCAGTCCGCCTCATCGAAGTATGAAAGAAATACTAGAAAAAACCACACACTCCAGAAACCCCTAGAGTTACCCCTTTCAGACGACGCGCATCACCTTCACAGGTGACCAGAGCACTGACTTACCTGTCTTTGAAACTACTGCTCTCCGAAGGCCAACACAACACCAGGGGCCAACCATCTCCATTTTGGAAACCATAAAAAAGCAAGAATGAGCATGCTTGAAAGTTGGCGTTCTCCCGCTACTACGCGTCAGCTCTCTGGAAGGACCTACCGAAAGGCCAGGCAGGCTCCTTCTCTCCTACAAATCTGGAGGGAAATGAAGACACTCCTCGTCAGGGCGCACTACCCCGACTGATGATAGGCTGCTTATGACCGTGCACCTATTGGAGAAGTATTCCAAAATCTTAGTCCCGCCCATCATCCAAACCCTCATAAAAAGAAGGTACTTGCCCCACATCTGTAAATACGTACCTCTTCCCCTTGTATATCACCCAGAATCTTGCTGGATATGAACCAACGTTCCCCATCTTTAAATCTATTCTTCTTGTCAGTGAAGCACGGGGGACGTCTGTGGACTGCAGGATTATCCCATTCTCAAAAAATCCCTGTTTCCTCAATGGGGCCTGAAAAAGGACTTCTTTAGATCCAGAGACCACAAGACCAATTGTGATCATGCCCTTGATCACCCTTTACCATCAGATCTTTTCCTGGAAAGACTAGGGACTCATTATAAGCAAATAAATGCTGGAATCACCGGCACCGGTACTACCATGCCGGTAATTCCAGCAATCACATCCATGGAGTAGTATGGGACTCCATGGAGTGGGAATCTACCAGCATCTCCACCGCCTGTAAAATCCCAGTAATACAGGGATATCAGGTGGTGGAACCAGTAAGGCAGTTTTGCCAGTATCACGCCAGAATTACCAGATGGATACCGGCAAAACTGTAATGAGTGTCTACGTGTTTTCTACATAAAGGGGGAAGGAGCCACAAATGAGAGGACCTTCTTTATTAACTCCTTCTAAAGCCATTCTTGTTGTGGGAACCCCAGTTCTTGTGCACTGGCCTTGTGAACCCTTCTCTCTAGTAGTTTGATCCTCAGGTTTGCATCCACTATGTTTTGGGCAGTATTGAAATCTTGAAGAATGTTCCTGACGATCTTCTTCTGCTGCGATTCCCGCTACTGTCCACATCTTCCCAATGAGTTACGCCAAAGCATTCTCTCTCACTGTCAGCCTTCCCATCATGGTTTTCAGGCTGGTCTCCACAGTGGAAAATGTGGACTGGGAATTTGGACTACAGGCAGTATAGAGCTTGTTTAAGGAATTTAAGAGGCGCCTCTCCGCAGTTGTCAGGTCACCCCCCCTGTAAACCTGCCCTGGTTAGTACCTAGCTTCATCTACCTCATATCCAGTTCCTCCCAATGCCATGCCTTGTCCTCCACCCCGTCAGTGCATGCAAGCTTGGTACCATATGGCCTCTTTGGCTTAGACATCGCCTCCACCATTGTTGTCTATTCTGCACCTCAATCTTTGGATAAAGTCCATAAGCTCAAATCCATGGACCTGTAATGGAGCGGCAGGGGCACTCTTAGCAGCTACACTGGTTACCAAGAAGAGGATACCTGGGCCCCAACAGTTTCCCCCGCCGCAAGAACGCAAGACTCAACCATAGGGCAAAACCATTGGTCTTTGTTACCCATCAAAACAACAGGGATTGCCACTTGAACAGCATAGGGTTAGGGATTGAACAGAAAGGGTCTTCTCGGCTTTGGGACCTTGGACTGCTACCAGGCCGAGTGCAGCCACTCAAGGTAGTGTGAACGATCACAAAGGTGCTGCGTGTTCCCAATATGTTGCCATCTGCAATCTCCTCGATCTTGAGACAGAACATTAGGCTTTGAACCTGTATAATAGTTGTATCTTTTCACCTTTGGTTCGATGGAAATAGCTTTCCCCATATGCCTCAAATGAATAGGCTCTGTCCTGCACTTTCAGGTCATGTGTGTGGAGACCACGAAATGGAGCTCTCCTGCTTGCAACTAAGAGGATTTTAGGCGGTATTCCTAGCAGGTGCCTTATCGCCTTTGCTGACCGGAAACTTTCCATTTTTGCTTGTCCTTGCTGAGGCTGTGCACAGTGTCTGTGCTGGAAGCCTTTGTCTGTGTGCTTCGGGTGGATCAGTCTGTCATCCTTTCCCTGTATTGTGGCGTTCGTATTGCTTTCCCCATTCACTACAATGCACCTATGGCTTCCATCTTTGTTCTCATGGCCGTCCATGTTAGTCACAATTAATCTTGCGCAAGCTGGCTATATGTATTCTTAGGCGTCTTGCTGTTTGTGAATCATATTCATTTTCTTTGTGTCTATCTGCAGTAAACTAAAGTGTTCATGTAGCTTTGTGCATGGATGCCTATATGCTTCATGTCTAACGCATCTATGTCATGATGTCAGTATCGACCTCATCAGCTTCTTTGAGGTTCTAGTCAGTCAACTTGTTAGATCAATGACAGCTGTATCTCGTCAATGTTGTCAGCCGAGTATGATCTAAATTGTTGTCTGAGTGAATAACATTTCTCACATCTGCAATAAATCATCGATGGTGAGGAAGGGCCCAGAAATGATGAGCATCTTTCGTTTCTCTGTCCCCTGGCTGAGAGCTGGGTGGGGGTCATGAGGGACACACTCGGGTCTCCCTCTTCAGACCGCACCTCAGCACCAGCCTCTCCCACTGCCATGATTTTGCATCTGTCTCACAGGTAAAAGAGACATTGGGAACCCTCTATCATTGGCACCTGTATGGAGTCCCGATCGCAGCCTGCTTTGGTGCTGCTTCCCTTCCTGCTTTCATGCTGAATCTGCATGGACAAGTAGGATGGAGGTGGCGTTTCCCGCACTGCAGCCACACTGCATCTAGAACCACATATGCAGAGACCTGTGGCAAGCTCTTCCCCATCCTATTATGAATTTTAAATTATGATTATTCCAAATGTCGCTAATCATAGATTCAAATGTAAATCAGAATATGCTATCATTCTTAATGACAATACACTGTACATGCTTATTTTTATTGATAGATTACTCCTTTAATATACATTGTACCATCTATACTAAAGCTTTGTCTGGTACAGGTGTCTGCGACCTTTGGCTCTACAGACGTTTTGGACCCCAACTCCCATCATCCCTAACCAACATAGTCAATGGTGAGGGAACATGGGAGTCGTAGTCCAAAGCATCTGTACAGCCAGAGGTTTCAGACCACAGGTCTAGTAGGTAAACATAGACTGGGGATCAATGTTCCAAAAGATCTTGATTGTTAGTCTCAACTATGGTGGCACCCATTGCCCTAAACTTCCCCAGTTCCAAAAGCCTCTCAGACACCCACCTTTTGGGAAAAAAATCGACATTGCTGGTCAGAATTGTATAACAGACTTGCCTTTCATCCTCCTTTCTTATGTCTCCAGCATCAGTGTCCAGACGAAAAAAAACAATGATGGCCTTACTTGATATGAACGTCCCGCTCATATAGATGAAGACATATGGAAAGGCAGCACTCAGCCTGGCTAGGACAACTTAATCAACAAATCTGCTTCTTGTTCCTTTCTGCATTTCCTGCAATGTAGTGTTTTATTCAGCTAGAATTTGGAAGGGATTTTTTTCTTGGCCTAAGGATAGCAGTGGTGAATGCCTTGGCTCCTCTATGAACAACGCCGTAATTGGAGATAAGCCCAAGATTTTGGGGAGACTGTATTGGATACACAAAGTGAGCAGTGTGGCCTTCACAATGTTCCAAGTGGCTAGCTTGGACATCGTCCAGCTAGAACATACCAGAGGACAGTTAAGAGAGCCTTACTACCCTATGTAAAATGAACAAAGCCTTGAAATAGAGAGGATTCTGACACCATAGCGGGTCTTATTGTGAAGATGCAAATGCCATTAATATAAGAGAAGATAAAGGACCACCCTGAGGACAAGTAAAATCTAATTATTACCCAGGTGAACACAGTTGTATTAACAAAAAACAAAGCGGCAATTGGAATAAATAGAGAATAAGGAACATTTTGAACACAAATGTACACATTTACCGTAAATTACAAAACATGATGTTGATCAGAATTGAGAAGAAGAAGAAAAGAGTTAGCAGAAAGGCTAGTGTGAGGTTAAAGATCATCTGAAAAGGGGAATCGAGTGCCAGTATTAAGGAGAGAAAATTCATGAAAACGTGGATGTGCACAAGGGAGATCTGTGGAAATCTGTGGAACAGAAATTGGGAACGAGAGCAAAGGGAGCATGAAGGCGGGTACCAGGAATTGAGAGGGGGAAGGTAGGGAGAGGAAAACCATGTAAACATTTAAAAACATTGGATACAAAATTAAATTGAAGATGGGAGAAAAAAGAGCAGTGATACTGGAATGGCGAGGCGAGTGCTCGCTGGCAAGACAAACAGAAGAATTAAAGATAGGGCGGGGAGAATTTGCAGGTAGATCGAGAATAAGAGAGGAACAATAATCGAGAAAGGAAAGAAATCATGCTAGCGTGAAGATGAAGAAGCTCGGTGCCTTAGAAGGTTAGCAGCGAGCCGGCCCTACGGATGCTAAATAAGTGGATACAGGATGAAAGGGTGGTGTGAGATATGAGAAGCAAGAGAGAGGGAAGAATTCAATATCACGCCTATGCTGCAGGCTGAATTAGAGAGAAGTAATTGAGAAGGGCGAAAATAAATAAAGGAGACACACAGAGAGCGACCTGCAACAAAAACATTAAATACATTTCAGTTTCTGAAGAATTTAAGTGAAGAAAATTTAGATGTCATCCAAGATGGGACTGCTTAAAGACCAGCAGAGCTCTTAGAAAAACAAACAAAGATTTCTGAGTCATCCACATAGAAATGATGAGAGATGGAAAGAAGAAAGGATAGCCGACAAAGGAATAGTACATATTGGGTAAAAGGAGAGGACCAAGAACTGATCCCTGGGGAACACCATACTGCAAGGGAAGTGCTGTCTGGTGTGCCAGACCAGGATACAGAATAAGAGCAATACAAAAGATAGGAGAGGAAGCATTTGTGAACAGAACCAGGACTAGCTAGAGAATACGGTACAGAAGAAGAAATAGAGTGGCCAGATGTATCAAAAGCCTAAAACACCACTAGTAAGACAAGACTAATGAGCCATGAAGAAAAGAGTGTGTAATATAACAGGCAGAAGGAAGGGAGTTTCTGACACAGAATAGACTTGTTTTTCAGTGAAAGAAAAGGAGAATCTTAGAAGTATAAGGAAGACGCGAAACAAGGCAAAAACTGGATGTGGCGGAAGGGTTGAGTAAGAGGAGAGCTGAGAGTATATCACTCTTTCGAGAATCTTAGAAGTATAAGGAAGACGCAAAACAGGGCAAAAACTGGATGTGGCGGAAGGGTTGAGTAAGAGGAGAGCTGAGAGTATATCACTCTTTCGAGAATCTTAGAAGTATATGGAAGACGTGAAACAGGGCAAAAACTGGATGTGGCAGAAGGGTCGAGTAAGAGAAGAGCTGAGAGTATATCACTCTTTTGTGAATCTTACAAGTATATGGAAGACGCGAAACAGGGCAAAAACTGGATGTGGCAGAAGGGTCGAGTAAGAGAAGAGCTGAGAGTATATCACTCTTTCGAGAATCTTAGAAGTATATGGAAGACGCGAAACAGGGCAAAAACTGGATGTGGCAGAAGGGTCGAGTAAGAGAAGAGCTGAGAGTATATCACTCTTTTGTGAATCTTACAAGTATAAGGAAGAAGAGAAACAGGGCAAAAGAAGAAGCAAAACTGGGCAAAAATTGGATGTGGCAGAAGGGTCGAGTAAGAGGAGAGGTGGGAGTATATCACTCTTTCGAGAATCTTAAAATTATAAGGAAGGAGAAAAACAGAGAAAAAACTGGATGTGGCGGAAGCGTCTAGTATGCGTTTTTTCAGAATAGGAATGATAGTTGCATTTTTAAATGCTGCAGTGGAAAAGGGATGCATTGAACAAAACGTTTAGATAAGGGATTACAAGAGGAAAGGGTTGAGGAATTAAAATGGAGGGAAAAGTGTCACAGGGTGCATCAGTAGGATGAGTACGAGTGACAAACCCAGCTGTGACAGTATGAGTGAGGAAAGAGAAAGCTGAAAACTAAGTAGGGGTACAGAAAAGCTGGGAATACACTGAACATAGAGGTACTAGGAGAATCAGAGGAAAGGAAAGTAGCCACTTTTGAGGTGAAATAAGAAGCATAGTCAGCAGCAGAAAGAGAAGGGTAGAGAGTCAGCTGACAGAGGGGCAAGGAGACGATTGTATTGTTGAAGTAAATGATGCAGATGAGAAGAAAGGTTAGTAGGGAGGTTAGAATACTATTGTTGTTTTACCGAAAAAAGTGCAAATATGATAAAGGATTTGAAGAGATATTTACCCCTTAAGTGCCATGCTATTATGCAAGTCTATGCAAAAAGGACAAGCATACCCGTCCTTTGCACTTTTAAAGAAGCTAGATCAGTCAGGGAGAATTGGATTTCTTCTAGCAGCATTGGGCACAACGGAGCAAGCAGTGAAGAAGGCAAGGAGCGGGAGTGAGCCTTTGCTTAGATGGTTTCTAGATGGAGAAAACGCTCTAGCTAGAAAGAAATGATCAAGAGAAGAGTGAAGGCAGTGGTTAGAGAGGCAGATCACCAGAGAGAGAGAAAAAAACTCAGTAAGCAAGGGAAGAAAAGAACCCCAATGAAGGATGAAGGAGATGAAACAAGAGGAATTAAAAGATCAGAGATCAGACATAAAGGATGTACAAAGCTTAGGCGCGGGAAGAGATAATGAAAAAGAGAGCAAAAGATGATTAGAAGAAGATGGGAGTAGTAGAGGCAGAAGAAATGATGTAGCTGAAGAAAATATGAGATCAAGAAAGGATCCCGAATGATGAGAAGGAGGAAGTGGGATTTGAACCCAGTGATACGAATCCAAAATGGACCGAAATGGAATGGAGCTATGAACTGAAGACGATGGAGTTTAAAGTCACCTAGTGATATGGTTTGAGAATTAACCGGATGTAAGTGGAAAAAGTGTATCAAGTTAATCACATGAGTATAATGGAGAACCTGCGGGCCGGTAAATCGCGAGAAAAGTTCGAGAATAAGGAGATTTGGACGAGATATAATGACATTCAAATGAAGGAAAAAGTGGCAAATCCAAGAGGGCGGGTAAATTAGTCAAATGTGGATGGAAAATAATACCTGTATCACCACCATACCAATGGAACGAGGGGAACGGGAGACCATAGAAGATGAAGTGGAAAGTGCAGAGACAGAGGGCATATTGGAAGTGCTATATACAAGTTTTAAGTGAGAAAAAGAAACCATACATCTGCTCCTTCCCCTTGCTTTCTGCAGGCCACCATGAAAAGGGAAGAGGGGCTCCGTACGGAGCCCCGCCTTCCCTTTCCATGGCGGCCATCTTTGTATCGGATTTCCCTTCGTACAACGGGACTCCGCGTGCTTCCTGTTGAAAGATTTTAGCACCCCAGGTTATCGCTTTGGTAACCTGGGGTGCTAATGGCCTTAAGCCCCTGTTCCAAGTGCTGGAACGGAGGTCACGGCCCAGAGCCCTTGTTAATGTCCCTCAGTTCGCTTGGGCCATTAACGTGGGTTGCCGCCCGTTAACCTCCTGCCCCGTTCCATCCCTTGGAGCAGGGGCTTAACGCCACAAAACGGTCACATTTTCAAGTTGTAATTTGAGGTTTTAATTAGGGAAGTGCTAATGCAAAGCTAGCCCCGGGGAAAAGTTCCCATTGGGTTTAATTGGACTGGAAGAATATTTTGGATTCAGATATTGCTCACACCATGCGTTAAGGCAAAGGGCTGACAGAAGCATTTCCCAAATGCATTATTACTACTTTTTAATTTAATTGATTCCTTCTCAGTTAGTTGCTCATTGCATAATAGAAGCATACATATTCTACCTATTTTCTATAATGTTGATATGGAGAGCTTACAATTATGCGTGAATGTGTGTGGTGGATGTGTGGATGTGTGTGGTGGGTGTGTGGATGTGTGTGGTGGGTGTGTGGATGTGTGGATGTGTGTGGTGGGTGTGTGGATGTGTGTGGTGGGTGTGTGGATGTGTGGATGTGTGTGGTGGGTGTGTGGATGTGTGGATGTGTGTGGTGGGTGTGGTGGGTGTGTGGATGTGTGTGGTGTGGATGTGTGTGGTGGATGTGTGGATGTGTATGGTGGGTGTGTGGATGTGTGTGGTGGATGTGTGGATGTGTGTGTTGGGTGTGTGGATGTGTGTGGTGGGTGTGTGGATGTGTGTGGTGGATGTGTGGATGTGTGGATGTGTGTGGTGGATGTGTGAGGTGGGTGTGTGGATGTGTGGATGTGTGTGGTGGATGTGTGGATGTGTGTGGTGGGTGTGTGGATGTGTGGATGTGTGTGGTGGATGTGTGGTTGTAAAATAATGCAATGGGCACTTTTGGGATCATTTGTATGGGGGAGTGCTGACAGCGCACTTCACCCTCACCCACAAGGACATAGTATAGATTACCCAGCCAGCGTTGCACATGTGGGTAGGGCAGGTGGGTGGAGTCTCTAACAGATGTGGGCATGGCATCACGTGTCCAAATATCAGTTTTTTTTAAAAAAAAATGTTCAAATGTAGGGAGGTTTGGCGTCAGCACAGAAGTACCCTCCCCTTCTGTTCTCCATAGAGAGGCAGCCAGCACAGCAGCCCAGGCCCACACCTGTCACCTGGGGAGGGAGGGTGCAATGGGGGGTACATGATGTTCTAGGGGAGGTAGGTGCCCCCTCCCCCAACCCTACTCTAGAGATGGCACTAAGTAAGGTGGCCAGCAGCTTAAACTCGTGTACAAAGGGAAGGGCCTACACTCAGAGGAACGCAACATTCCATGCTCACACATAAGGGCCAATTGTGTCTACTTTGTGTCATTTGAGTGTGTTAGAGGCAGGTGGTTGAGTCAGCACTGACTAGATTCTCTAGCCCCAGCCAAAGACAAGCACATGGAGGGGGTCTTACTCTGTTCTTTTGTCTTTCAGGGGGTCAGAGGGTTGCCAATGGATACCCCGGGAAGGAAGGGGTGAAGCCTGATTGACACTGGTAAAGCATCCAATCGGAGACTGGGAATTATGGGGGAGCAAGGGAAACTTCCACACTGTCTCTGGGTCTTTTGAGGTCACGTGCAGCTTTAATTGACCAAAGCTGTCTCAGTCCTGCCATACTGCCAACAGGAGGGGCCTGTGGGGCCTTGTTATCAGCTTCCTATGTTCCAGAACTTTTCAAGTTTCCTGGCACCAATCACAAGCCTGACATGAATTCTGAAATCGGCTCAGTTCCGGAATCCAGTCCTGACTCTAATGGAGCAAGAATGGTGCATCGTGGTCCTTGTCGTTCTGCCCTCTAAAATCATGGAACATCTGCATTCGCTACGTCTGTACATGGTACTGCTTTCAGTCGCTCATGCGCCCGTACTGTAAAGGACGCCTGGTGCTTGTCTACATACCTCCCTGATAAATGACTGAACCAAACGCCGATCCAGAATCCATTTTGCTTTTTGAAGCTTTGCCCCAAACCATTCAAAGAACATGGCTGGGTGGGGGAGGGGACTTCTGAGTGTTTGCAGCTGGGTCAACTGCCCCTTGCTTCCACTGCTATGCTTCCTTTATAAGCCCTCTGCTTTCGGAGCTCAGGGTTCTGGCGACTGTTTTTCTACCCGGTTCATAAACCGGAGTCTGACTCCTTGGATTGCTTGCTCCACCTTGTTCCGGGCTTCCGTTCGCCTATTTGTTCCTGGTTGGCTGGTGCCACTCTGTTCCTGGTCAGGACAGCCGCGTCTCTCCTTTCAAGCCTGCAACCTGATTTGCAAATTGCCTGTTCCTTCTTGAAGCTACCCTGATGTCCGTGTGGTCCCCAGTCTCCCATGTGGCTCTACCTTCACGTTTCCAGTTTGTAGGGATTGTGTTGCTGGTTGCCAATGGGAACACCCAAGCTCCAGTGTCCAAGGACCCGAATATCATTCATGTTTGCATTGGCTGTTGCCAATTCCCTTGCACCACTGTAAATTGCTGTCACTTTCTCATAAATATGTGCTGGCCACACAGTGTAGAGTGAGGTTCCCAGCCCATTGTGTTAATGCTTGAATGAGCGATATCTCCCCTGCTTCAACGGATGTCCTACTTATTCTAGGTGTTCCTTCTCATGCCTTTGGCTTCCTCTGTCCTTTAATTAACACATCCTGATTAAGGTTACATTTTCCCTGGTCGCTGACTCTACGATCCACTAGATCGCCCTTCAGTCTTCCCTTGCTTCACGAGACCTCTCTGAGTTCTCTTGTGATTTGCATTCGTGTAATTGCACTACCCATCCTTTACCAAGGTTGCAAGTGAATGGCCTTTTATAGTGTCTTACACACTCTCAGGTCTCTTTCCCCATAGAGATGGGGGTCAATGTGCACGAGCAAATGGCTGCAGTGTGACTTGGAGATCTCTCTGAAAGGTCAAGGTTTGGTCACATCCAACAAGCTATAATGTCTTCCATGGTTGTTTGTCTTGCCCGCGGCTCTTAATGAGACCCTTTCTATTGTCTTTGGCCTATGGTCTCGTCTCCGCTTTGAACATTGGCTTCTTTCTATCCCCTGAGCCCTTCCATGAAGCCCCCACTGCTTCTGACGTGCGTTGCATGTGTGTCTCCTGTTCCTGTACTCTTTATAGTGCCGTTTCCGGTCTCATTCTCCTATTTGGTTCTTATTCCCGCCCAGTCCCCAGACATTGTTCCATCTTGTTACACCTTCCTGCCCAATGTCTTACTGCTCTGCCGGTAGTGACCTTATTCCCTCACTAAGGGTCTGTGTGGTGGCCCATGTGACCCGGTTTCACTTGTGGGTCCTCACAAATGTACTGAGAATCTATGTCATTGGTCCCTGAGTATAAAGGCAAAACGAACCATGTTCGTCAACGACTGCCCGGCCAAGAGCAACTCCTGTTGGAACATGGCCGATGACTATTGGCTGGGCTGGTTTGTTAAAGCAAAAGGAAATATCGAGGCTGAGTACCCCAAAAGGAAATACACCAAACACGGGCTTACAAAGATACGCAGATCTTTATTCTATAACTGAACAGTTTTCAAAGGAACAAAGTATCAGATAGATATCTGGCCCTCAGTACATCACAGCGAATACCAGCTCTTTCGGTGTGAGAAGTGAGTGGGACTGTACATCAGAACATTCACTCTTTTATGCAATTTGTAACATGATGTCCAGCCCATCTACAGGTTAATCATTCCTTGGTCTAGGGGTTTGTGCCGAGTTCACTTCTAATTTATTCATCTATATGCATATGGATTATTCCTAGTTTATACACAAATAAGTCACAATGGCAACAGTGTATCTTTGGATCTAACATTAACCCTTAGTACATGTTTTTATACAATATAGTTCAACAAGTGTTCACGTTCAGTATTTAAACAACATTGTATTTAATATATATCCTGGCGGATTTGTTTTGTTGGAACAGGTAATCCTTGATCTACAGGTCAACGAAGGACAAGGTCTCATTACATGACGCTAACATTTGGCCTACGTGCAGTTTAGACATTCACTTGCATGTAGAGGTCAGGACGGCCGAGTTACAAACAGAAAAACACTGTCCACCATTTTAGAACACAGGGTGACTTTGGAGTGAGAATCAAAATGGTGGATCAACCTTAAATGGCGGCTAAATCGATCTAAGATCGGAACTTTGCAACACGGATTTCTTCGCAGAGCGACTGGGCTTAGGCCAATTTATACAATAAAGGAGGCACAATATGATATCCCATTTAACAAACCCTCCTTTTGGTCTAATCCAAGCGCTAAACTACTTCTAGTCACTTTACGAGTAACTCCACGTCTCAATGTCCATACATCCTGAATCACTATTGGAGATATCAATTGCCATAAGATCAGATACTAAGGTTTCTTTCAGCACATTTTCATTGGAGATCTTCTCTGGGGCGTATACGTTGTGTCCTAATGTACCTATCGCTTGTGCGCAACATCCCCCTAGCATCAAACACATACCAGGAAGACATTGTATACAACAACAAAGAAACAACAGAATACCCAAAATAATCAGTAAGACCGAAAATAGTTTCCATCCCCAAGATCGCAAAAAGTCCCAGAACCAAGCACTAAGATCCCAGTTTCCCTCGGGAACATGCACTTCTAAACTAAGGACATGCAGTTTCTGTATTGTCTTGAATAGTTGGGGAGGAATCTGGCAAGAAAACACAGCAAGCGGACCCCACTAATTTACATACCCCACCATGTTCAGCCAGGATGTCATCCGGTTCTGAAGTGCTACTAACCTTATTGCTTTCTGTTCTAGAGTCATATTATAGAGTATGTCAGTGGTCCGGTTGATGGTCCTCTCCAGTACTCTCGCTAGTCTCCTGATATCTTTTGAGTTCATTATTTGTCCCCAAAATGGCACAAAGGATTTAGCTACATCACCCAGAACTTGTGCTGAAGTGTCACCATTCTCGTCTCGCCGTGGACGAGCCTTTGAAAATTTCTACAGTACTAGTAATGAATACCCTGGGTAACAGAATCCCTAAATAACAAGTTCCCTGCCAATCCCTGGGTAACCATGGAAATGCTACATTACCGCAAACAAAGTAGACAGGTTTGCCTACATACAAAGGTCTGTCCTCGTCAGTCAAATTTGCAACATTGGCGCAACCTTTAAAATCACCCATTGACTGGGTACCATTCCTTTGTATGCAGAAAGAAACTGAATCGGGGCTGTGGTTAACAGTGTAGGAAGGAGGCGTGGCATCCTTATTGCCTATAGAAGCCATCTTGAAAGAGATCAAAGATTGAAAAGGACGGGACAGTCTATCAGAAGGCCTAATAGAAGCAATGTTAAGCTTACTCCTATTTGCAAAGAGCGAGCATCCCAGGGACGTCAGAACACGTTTTTCAAACTCGTTCAAGTTAGTCCCATCGAAGTTCCCCGAGATGCTCTCATTCCATCGACCAAAGAATAGTGCTCTAAGAGAAGCATAACATGCAGTTGTCAAAGGTAAAGGATGAATATACCAACCTAGCCCCTTATCCCTGTGTTGCGGTAAATGTGAACAGACCCGGCAATTAGACTTGTTAAAAATGCCATGTGTAGCATTCATAATGAGTAATAGTGTGTTGTTGTGATAACTCTGTCTGTGCTGAGAGTCTCTAGGAGATAGAGTGTGCAGATGCAGAAACCTAAGACAATGACTATTGTAAAACCAATTAACATTATCACAAGACAGCAATACGTTTTGGGGGCCCACACATCGGATTGTCCATTTTCGCAGCTGGTCACACATTCTCTTATCTGTTCCGTGCGAGCGGGAGCGGTTGCAGGCATTGTATTCTTAAAACGAGAGCACCAATGTTATTTGCTAGTGACTTCCAGGCCAAGCATTTTCTTAGTCCTTCCACAAACCCTAGCCAACAGAATCCCCTTATGTGCAAATGATCGGGCCAAAAAGACAAGCCCTTCTATGATTTTCCTTGATGGCACAGCCGAACCGTGCAGTAAGTCTACTTCCTCAGACGCAGATCGTACCTCGTGATTCCTGGTACTGAATGATCTGTGAACAACGTGTCGTCACTTCCCACTGGAAGTGGCGAATGATCAGAAGCAAGATCAGAAACAAGATTCGGAACAACTTCCGGAAACAAAACTGTTGGAGAATGTGGAGATGAAATGGCTGTTTCCCCAGGCCTCACCGGGTTCAGGGAGAGTCTCCGATGCACTATCGATGCTGGTTGCTGCTTCGTGATCGTTGGTTAGAGCATTGGTGAGGGGTTCTGTATCTTCTGTATCGCGTGGCACTGGGTGTGGAATCCTCTTGGTGTGCAACGCATGTATCCATTGCTTCCGGACTGCTACCCGCACTGCAGTCTGTTTGACCAGCAAAACTTGGAAGGGGCCCCGCCAACGAGGTGCGAGGCAAGAAGATTGCTCAAATGATTTCGTGAGGATCCAGTCTCCCGGTCGTATGCTGTGACCGGGGCCCTAGTACCATACAGGTAAAGCCTCTCGCACCTGGTGATAAATCAAATACAGGTTTTTAGTTAACTGGCCACAATAGTCAGAGAGAAGTACATTTTCGACGTCTCGTAAAGAACGAGACTTTGGAACATTGCAAATGTTAGCTGGCCTACCCATGGCCACCTCAAAGGGAGAGAGCCCAGTCTTAGTTTGAGGGGTCGTTCTCATAGATAATAACATGATCGGTAAGGCCTCCGGCCATTTTAGTTTGGTGCCGGCACACGTCTTAGCAAGCTTGTTGTTCTTGATGATTACGTTGTGTCTTTCTACTATTCCAGCACTCTGAGCGTGTCTAGCCGAATGGAACCATTTATCGATCTGTAATCCCGCGCATGTCTGCAGAATTACAGCAGCGATAAAGTTTGGACCATTGTCCAACCAGATGACTCTCGCCAATCCAAATCTTGGAAAATATTCCTTTAACATAGTCTTTGCCCTGGTCATAGCTGTGGCATCTTTGACGGGAAAAGCTTCAACGCATTTGCTAAAAGCACAAATGACGACTAATACATACTTGAAATTGTGGCAACGCTCCATCTCAATAAAATCAAAATGAATAACCTTGAAGGGGACAGAAGGTGGAACAAAACTACCCCTAGGACTTGATGTGCCCTTTCCCACATTATGCTGTAAACAAATCATGCACCCCTGAATGAAGCGTTCGGCTACTTTTGGGATTTTGTCATTTACCCACACATTTTGCAACATTTTAGTGATTTTACGAGCAAATATATGGGTGGGACCATGAGCCATAACAACCATCATCATAATATTTGCATCAGGCAGTAACCACTTCCCTTCAACTCTGTCCACCCAAAACCCATCATCATCCAGTTTCCCTGAGCCCTCAACCCATTTCTTAGATTCTTCTAATGTGGCATTGGCTTGGATATCAGAGTCAATACCCTCATCCAAAGTACAGGCATTTGGGGCTTCCCTTGAAGTATACATTTCTGAAGAGAGATCAGTGGCAGTCTGTTTGGCTATCTGGTCAGTGAAAGCGTTCCCTTTTCCTACATTGTCTACAATCTTCTGATGCGCTGCCCATTTTATGATAGCTAGCTGAGTAGGGAGTGCAAGCGCTGAGAGTAACCGCGTACTATCAAGGAGTCATGTTGAATTTTTGTACCATGTGAAGTCAAGAAACCTCTTTCTGACCAAAGTCTACAGAAGTTGTGAACCACCCCAAAGGCATACTGACTGTCAGTATATATATGTACTGTAAGCCCTTCGGAAAGTTTATAAGCTCGGGCCAATGCTATAATCTCTGTGGCCTGTGCAGAGTTACGCGTGATTCTCTTGGTTTCCACAACCGTGCTCAATGTGGTGATTGCATAAGCAGCTGTGGATGTACCATCCGGGAGTTTGAAGCAGGAGCTATCGCAAAACAGCTTCCCTTGTGGATTGTTCAAAGGAGTATCTTTCAGATCGATTCTACCTTTTGTCTCTTGTTCTGTGGTGTAAAGGCAGTCATGTGACTCTTCGTCACTGCAAGCAGTACCCTGCGGGAAAGGTAAAAGTTCAGCTGGATTAAGAACACAACACCTCCTAATTTGTATGTGCGGTGGAAACAAGATCAATTCATATCTCGTTAATCGTGCAGAGGTGAGGTGTTGCGTTTGTGTTCTGTTCAATAGAACATCTACAGAGTGAGGTACCATCAGGGTTAAAGCATGGCCTAGGACCATTCCCTTGCTCTGTTTTACGGTCGCAGCAGCAGCAGCGACGGCTCGCAAACATCTTGGCAAAGCTCATGCTACATGATCAAGAGTGGAAGAAAAGTATCCGCACGGCCTATTCTTCCCTCCATGTTCCTGCATTAATACAGCCAAAGCAAATCCATCACATTCATGCACATACAACACAAAGGCCTTTTCATAGTTTGGTGTGCCCAAAACCGGTGCCGAGCACAATGCAGTCTTGAGCAGATGAAATGCTTGCTGTTGTTCCAAGTTCCACGGCAATGGCGAAGAAATGCCCTTCTTCGTCAAGTCCAACATTGGTTTAATCACTAGTGAGAAATTGGGGATCCACTGTCTACAGTAAGAAGCCATTCCTATCAAGGCTCTAACTTCCTTCTGTGTATTTGGGACAGACATGCTAGAAATGAGTTTTATCCGTTCAGGCGTCAACCTTCTTCCCTCCTTTGACAGGAGATAGCCTAAATAGGCGACCTCCTGACAACAATATTGAAATTTTTTAAGCAAAGCTTTATGTCCATGTTTAGCCAAGTGAATAAGCAACAACACAGTGCCCTCCTTACAAGCGCTGTCTGAGTCAGCAGCTAAAAGCAAGTCGTCAACATATTAAAGCAGTGTACAAGTAGAGGGCAACTCAAGGGTATTGAGCTGCTTTTTCAAGGCCCTACTATAGATGCTAGGACTTTCCGTGTAACCTTGCGGTGCACGGGTGAAGGTAACCGAATGTCCCCCTAAGGTGAACGCGAACAGGTATCTACTGTCTTTATGTATAGGAATACTAAAGAAAGCATTCTTTAGATCCACAACACTAAAATGAGTAGCTGAACCCGGGATCATGGTTAATATTGTCGTCACATCAGGCACAATTGGAAATTGTGGAGCAACGATCTTATTGATGGCACGTAAATCAATTATGAAACGAAAAGGAATTGCATTATCGCCTTTTTTGTACACAGGAAAAATCGGACTACTGCACAAGCTACCTGCAATTTCCTCAATCACCCCCCGATGCACAAATTCGGAGACTATGCATTTCAAAGCTTGCTCACCATCGACCGAGATCTTATACTGGGGAATACGTGGCAGCTTTACTCCTTGTTTCAAGATAATGTTAACAGGCTCAATTTGCAAAACACCGATGTCAATATCGTCAATTGCCCACAAACACTCCGGAACATCACTAAATTACGGTGGCAAAGGTCTGGTCAACAATTGAGAGAAAGAAAGTTGCTGTGGTGAAATCGTCAAACGCACTCCATCAGAAGAACAATGATTTACCACATTTAATTCCTTCAACAGATTCAACCCCAAAAAATTCTCTCCACAATTCGTATGTCAAAAGGAATGGACAGTGGTCCGTAAATGACCCAAAGAAATAGGTACCAGCGAAGAAACCGGACAACTGGTGTGCCAGAAAACGCTACAGAAACATTGGTTTGCCCTGACAGTGGAATGTTTGGAGCCCGCAAATGGTCAATGGAACACTTCTGTGCCCCTGTATTGATCAAAAATAGATGTTTCCTATTTCCCACTAACATTTCAACGTAGGGACCTTTCTGATTAACGGGAATAGGCGTTGGTTCCAAAACCTGCTTCGGGCAATCCTAACGGAACAGAACGTCATTGAAAGGAAGTTTTTCAGAGAGGTAAGCAGCAGAAGGATGATCGAAAATGTTTCTATTATCCATACTTGGTGCCTGATTGTCCTGTGAAAAAAGTTGCTGTGAATGCTGTGAGGACCCCCTACCTCTCTGGATCGTCTACCCATATTCCCAAATGCGTTATTTGACCTCTGTTGGAGGATCGGGCATTGTGCACTCCAATGACCCTTTTGTCTGCAATAAGGACACTGGTTTATGTTTACAGGACCCAATGGCGCATTTCCCTGCGGAACATACTGACTCCTGAATTGCGAGTTACCCCCTCTAGTGCCTCTAACAATTTGCTGCAATAATACTTTTGTTTTTGAATCACCTTTTCTCTTTTCGACTCTTTCCTTTTCATTATTGACACAATTCTCGTAGTACTGATCTATATGCAATACTTCTGACTGAGACTTCGCTTGCCAAGCACTCTCGGAGGACATCATTTGCGACTGGATGTCCGGCAGCAATCCACGCACAAATCTGTCCGCAAATAATCTTTTCCCAGACTCTGTGCCTTAGTCTTGTCCACTGAAATCTGAAAATACCTGTTTGAACCGATTAAAGAACTCAGTAGCACCCTCAGACTTCCTTTGGACACAGGCAGTAAGCTTGTCCCAAATAATTCTCTTTTCAGGAATTATAGTTTTCAATTTCGTAACTATTCTGTCAGGCAATGTTAGTATCACCTGAGGCGGTCTTTCGCCAGCTGGCCTTTCTCCATCGAGTCTAGCCATGTTAGTCCATGTATCTCCTAACCCTGGTACATCATCTACAGTTCTAATCTGTTTCCACAAATCAACAGGCAGGAGTACAGGAAATAACAAATCAATATCACTTAGAGTGAATACTGATGATTGGAAGGCAGACTCTATTTCTTTGTAGAACCCTGTCGGATTCTTCCTAATGTCGGGAATAGATTGTTTAATGGTGTTCACTTCCTGTCTCGAGAACGGGACGTGAACGAACTGCGACACATAATGTGCAGGAATATCATAGGCAACTGCACCTGTTCTGGCATCAGCTAGAACCTCGACTTTTGGGACAAATGTTTGAGGGACATCTCTCATAGGCAACTGGGAAGTAGGCAACTCCGAACGCTTACTAAGCAACAGAGCCAAATCGAACGGTAAAGCAGCTGAAGAAGTGTCAAACAAAAAAGCCCTCTTATAAATACTCAATAACTCTGCGGGACAACAAATCTTTCTTTTTATACACTCATCCTGTAGGTACTCTACCATTAGCTTTATCACTTTCCTCTGCATTTCTGGCGTATACTGACTATAAGTGTCATATACCTCTATGGGAGTTATCGATGTGTCTGAGATCCATCTAATCGCATCTTTCGTACAAATTCGTGTTTCCTCAGTTATCGATTTACGACAAGAAAGGAACCGTTTCTGTACGAACATAATGTTCAAACTATCACCATCTACATCTTCATTCCGTAACCTTTCCAACTCCCTTCTATACGCAAAAACCCTCTCAACATGCTCTTGTACTTTCTCTGCAGTATCTCTATAGAATGCTAAAGTGTTCAAATCCCTCAACCCTTGTGGGAGATCTATATCATTTAGCCTGTTTCACATTACTCATAAATGAATTCCTTATCCTTCAATAAAAACGTTTTTCTCAGGAGAATTGTCTATATTAGAAAGTGTGGCAAAAACATCAGCTTGTTCACCCCTCTCCATGCAATGCTTAGCCCACGCGGTTAACTCACGCTTTTTCTCTGAAGATACAGTATTACGAGTTACAACCCTGGATCCCACTCCCCGATCTATTACAAGTGGTATAGAACCACTTGGAAGAGGGAGAGTAGGCACATTTTGAGCATCTGGATACAGAGGTACTATCACTGGGGTGGCAGGTAAGCCCACCGGACCCATAACAGCAGGCAAAGGTGGAGGAGCAGGTGGAGGAGCGATGACGAGAGGAGGAACAACGACTGGAGGAAGAGGAACAGCAGGAGGAACAATAGGAGGAGCAGGAGGAACTATGGGAGGAGGAATAACAGCAGGAAGAGGCAAAGCAGCAGGAAGAGGAATATACAGAGGTGGTGCAGTGGCACCAGGCTTTCGTTCATTTAACAGTTTATCGATAAGCTCATCAGAAACGTGAAAGTCTTTAGAAGGAAACATTTTCTGGATACCAAGTGAAAAAGCCCTATCCATATTCCTAGCTGACTCAGACTGTTTATTTTGGTCATACAACAACGCTTTTTCGGCATTCGTCATATGACCGCGCGCATGCTTTTCTCTACTCTTAAGCTGCTGCAAAGCTCCTTTCTTCCAATTCTGTAATACATCAAATGCTGCAGGTCTAGCCTTTTTCTTCAATAATATAGATTCTAAGTATTCAATACGAGGGATTTTAAAACTACCATTGTTTGGCCACTGAAGTTCGGAAGCATGTCTAGTTTGTCTGTGCCAAATATCATTAAACACTATACTACCAATGCCGTGCTTGCAGAACATAGTACACGCCAGCGACCCCTCCATTGGAACCGGACGGCCAAATTCCAAAGATTGTCTGTCCTTGCGGAATAATGCCCTAAAGCAGGCAGACAATTTCCCAGGCATATCAGAATACTGGTGTTACCCGGCCAATAATTGTACTGGCGAGTGCAATGCGGCAAAAAAAATTATCAGGATATCAGGATACTTAAGAATCGGGTCACGACTTACCTGATCAAATCCTAAGGAGGTCCGATCGGATTCCAAAGTTCTAACTGAGATTTCCTTGTGTTTGGTGATTTTGGCAAATCTGCCCGCCTCGATATATGGACCCTCGTCCAGGGATCGGGTCATGCAGCGCTGCTGAGGTGTCGCGTCTCATCCAGGAAAGGGGCCCCCTTCTACACTGTCCGATCCTGGTCCGATAGCCGCGTAAACCCTCAACGAGCTGGCATCAATCTTGAGGGTCCCTATTCGGGCGCCATCTGAAAAAGCAAAAGGAAATACCGAGGCTGAGTACTCCAAAGGGAAATACACCAAACACAGGCTTACAAAGATACACAGATCTTTATTCAATAACTGAACAGTTTTCAAAGGAACAAAGTATCAGATAGCTATCTGGCCCTCAGTACATCACAGCGAATACTAGCCCTTTCGGTGTGAGAAGTGAGTGGGACTGTACAGCAGCACATTCACTCTTTTATACAATTTGTAACATGATGTCCAGCCCATCTACAGGTTAATCATTCCTCGGTCTAGTGGTTCGTGCCGAGTTCACTTCTAATTTATTCATTTATATGCATATGGAATATTCCTAGTTTATACACAAATAAGTCACAATGGCAACAGTGTATCTTTGTATCTAACATTAAGCCTTAGTACATGTTTTTATACAATATAGTTCAACAAGTGTTCACGTTCAGTATTTAAACAACATTGTATTTAATATATGCTCGCATATCAGTTTCGTTGGCACAGGTAATCCTAGATCTACAGGTCAACGAAGGACAAGGCCTCTTTACATGACCCTAACATTTGGCCTACGGGCAGTTTAGACATTAACTTGCATGTAGAGGTCAGGACGGCCAAGTTACAAACAGAAAAACACTGTCCACCATTTTAGAACACAGGGTGAATTTGGAGTGAGAATCAAAATGGCGGATG
The DNA here is from genome assembly GCF_040938575.1 of Ambystoma mexicanum. NCBI lineage: Eukaryota > Metazoa > Chordata > Amphibia > Caudata > Ambystomatidae > Ambystoma > Ambystoma mexicanum. Next base: position 110,365,532 of record NC_090927.1, read on the forward strand.
AACCTAAAATGGCGGCTAAATCGATCTAAGATCGGAACTTTGCAACGCGGATTTCTTCGCAGGGCGACTGGGCATAGGCCAATATATACAATAAAGGAGGCACGATATGATATCCCGTTTAACAGGTTCACTGCTGTTGGTTGAATCTAGGAACAGAGTTTTCACAAGGCACTTCCTGCGCACCCGCAGTCTTGTGCACAGGATCAGTGTTTACCCTACACATTTCTGATAGAGGGTCTCATGGTTCTTCCTCCTCCATTGGAGCTCCTGCCCAATAGAGGGTTTTTATATAGTGTGAATCGTGAACAGCATGGAGGCAACACCAATATCGGGGTTAATTCCTGTGTTCCTGGCATCCATCCCTATCTAGTGGGCTGCTTTTTCACCCTTGCTTGCAGTGAGTCTCTCATTCTTTGGGTGGATTCAACTAAAGCTTAGGGAAGACCCTTGTTGATCATATTACATTTATCATTTTGTGAATTTCTTATTTCAGCCGGTGGATCCCTCATTCGGACCGGGGAAGGTCGTGATTGCTCAGCCAATCAGGTGGATGAAAACACGAGCGAAAAAACACAGTGCATACCATCTGCGTTTTACCGGGTGCCGCCCTCTTGATTGCAGGGAGCCTCTCCCTGTTGCCCCCCATTCCCTCACCCTCCCACGCACCCCAAACACTTCCCACACCCTCCCACGCCCTCAATTTACCAGCTGAACCAGAGCGTTTTGCTCCGGTTGCGGTGCCCCGTCCCTTCCTCGGCAGTGCTATAGAAAAAGAAAAGGGACTACATCCATTTTCTATTTACTATGGCGAGGACTATCTTGTTTTTCTAATGGGAGATTGGACTTTGCATGGACCTGCCTAGGCTCGGGCTGGCAGGCCAATCTACAGTCCCCCCGGCCCACAGTCTCATTTCCTGGGTGAAACCTTAAAAAAAAAGATGCCTCAATTCTTATTGGATTTTCTTTTCAGCCAGGCAGAATTTCTAACTTCTTGGTGGTATCCCGCATTAATCATATTAAAAGTCCCTGTTGCCATTTTGACTAATTTTTTCATATATTTATAGACACAAATCCCTCTGTTTCCTGTTGGTATTTAATTGTAAAACACAGATAAAAAACAGAAACGCAGCTCTTTGGTTTGGTTTTTCCAAGCTGTCAATTGTGCCGTGCACGCCCACCAATTGTTAGCACCAAATAACGAAGGGGAGAGACTACATAACGGAATGTATCTTCTTTTAAAGTTGTGTCAATGGCTGCCGAGATGTGGCAATTAACAGGAGCAGCCATTGCCTTTGATATTAAGATGGTGCTTGGTTAGATGTGCAAGGCCATGCCTATTTATTTATTTATTTTAATGTTTGTACCCCGCCACATGCTCACGGGCCTCCGGGCGCCTCTCTTTGGCAGCCCCCATTACCACCAACAATTGCCAATGTAGTTTTCATTTGAATACACGTGGGCACATTCTGGCAGCATTTGAATAAATGTGGATACAATACAGAGAAAATTGCAGGAAAATAAATACAAACGGACATCTAGCAAAATTCTGCGCTTGGAGGCCCTAGGGCATGTAGATCCTTACTGGAAAACTAAAATAAATAAATAAATAGCATCGAAGCGGGGGCCTTATAATCACAGACAAGAGTACGGGGGTGTTTCATGGGGGACAGAACTAAGAGCGTTCCTGTGATTTCCTCAGGGGATGGCTAGGCCTTCCCTTATACATATGTGACCCTATTTGACATCACCATGAAGGCCATGTCAAGGACATGTGCTAGACAGGCACTGGCGGCGACACTCAGCAAAGAACCCCCCACTTGTGAGCTGGGCCACGGAAATGAAGTTTGAACAGAAATGTTCACTTAATTAAAAGCTCCCTGTCAATCTGAGGTAATGATGGACTCTTATTGGAGACTCTCTTATTTATTAGGGTTCATGTTGTGCTCCCCAAGGGACGGACACATTAATCAGGGGTGTCTTTCTTATTCCATGAGGGAATCAGTCATTAATCAAGAAGATTTTTCATCCAACATCAAACCCAGGAAACCCCCACTGTGGTTTGGATTCAACCCAGCAAAGAGGGGGTCACCTTAGAATGTTATTCACATTATGGAGATTTACCACCTGCTCGTGGGCTGTGTTAAGCAACATGATTCTCCTCTCATTGGCTTACCCCACACCCTCCATTGCAGCTGAGTCAACACACTCGCTGATCAATTCAATGAGGGGCCTAGACCATGATCAAAGCATCACTTCTTACACGTGTGTGTGTCTTGCATTGAAAATGTCTCTGGCGTGTGCTGCTTGTGGATCACAGCAGTAAGCTACAGCCCCGGTCTTCCATTGCCTCCCTTTAGAGCTGCGTACCAAGGCATCCATTAAATGTTTGCGGACAGTGCAGTGCTGTTGCTTGTCTTGATAAGAACACCGCAGAATCCTTTACCGTCTGGCAGAAGTAGATTCCATATGTGCCTAACGGTTGTAGGTCAACTGGTCGAATCTAAATGGTCGACAGGACAAATGGTCGACACCAAAAGGTCGACAGGTCAAATGGTCGAATTTATTTATTTATTTTCACATTTTTTTTTTGCTGCTAAAAACCCCTTTTTTCCCTAAACGAAAACCTAAAAAAATATATATAACTAAAAAAAAAATGCGATCATTTGTCCTGTCGACCAAATTGTGTCGACCATTTGTCTGTCGACCATTTGTTGACCATTTGACTGGACACCGTGCCTAACATGTACGAATACACAAATACTCCAGCATAAGCGTGTGCACTTGAAAGCCAATCACTCTAAACACATTATGCCTATCACACTTTCCAACAGGACCCATTCGAATCCCTGGGTGCTTATCCAGTCCTGGTTGTATCTTTGCATTCTGGGACTTGTAGTCTGAGTTTTATCACATGGAACTACATATCCCAGAATGCAAAGAAAAAAAGACAGGACTCTGGCTAAGCACCTACAGATTGGAATGGGGCATGTTGGCAAGTATGTGCGCCCTGAGGCAATCGGGCGAGCTGGCGCGTTATCGGACATTTAAATAAATAAATAAACAAATAAATAAATAAATGTGCCTATGCATGTTCGTCATATCTAAGCATGCGCTGGACTTTTTAAAATGGAGCCTCCAGCTCATGCCTCCCAGCGGCGCTACATGCTTGGTATCTAGGGGAGACCACCTTAGTTATAGGAAAGGGCTTGTCTTCTTCTGTCACTGGCACTCGACCTCCATCTTTGTGCGGGCGAACAAGCATTGAGAGCTCCTACCAAATGGCCCATGTACACTGCAAGGATTGATTGTGGACCAAGAAAAAGGCCGGTGTGTTCAGTGCAACCACACTGCACCCTTGTCAGAGCTTTTCATGGTAATGTCTTGTTCTTCCAAGATTCCATTTCTTTTTTATTTATTTTCTCGAGTATTTTGACCTTGTATAGCGCACCGAACCCGGAGGCATCTAGGCACTTTTTTGCATAAGATGGTTGGTTGCAAGAGTTGCTTATATTATAGTTGACTAGAACCAGCTGTTGCCAACGCATCACACACACACTTTCTGATTTTGTTGTACGGCTGCTCAGAGGATCCAGAAATTAGCTAGCTGGAGATGCGCCCAGCCAACTTGATCCTCATGGCTTGAAGCAGCGAGGTCTGCAAATAGCCACGTTTTCAAGACTCTCTAGGCCTGATTCATGGCATTTTTTTTGGCATAGTGCAAAGTGTCTTTTAACTGGTGCAAATTGACTTTGCACTGCCAACAAACACCCTGATTCATGGAACCGTGCAGAGAGTATTTTTGCATTGCAAAGAGACTTTGCACTGTGCAAAAAAGTCCATGAATCAGGCCCACTGTATCTGACTTATCAGGCGGGAAACGCGGATTGCTGAGAAGTTGCTCTGTAGGTGCAAGCTTTCTAATGCTTCAAACGAACCAATATTTGATCTTCTACATCAAAGTCTTTGGTTGTATGTAAAACATTTATAAGATCACTTTTTCTGCCCCAGTTAACCAATACCGTGAAGGTTCAGCCCGCCTCGTTTTCATATTGCCATGGCAGCAGCCATTGCTGGAAAATGACTTTTTTCACTCGGGTATCCCACTTAGCGCAGGGATTGAGGGGCTCTAACGCGGAGGCGGTTATTTTAGTCACCCCATAAACATTTTCTTCTCAGCCCCTCGGAAGAGGAATCACGAGCACCTGGAAAATACACATTTCTTCTAATGTCAGCAAAGTACAAAATGTGCACACATTTTAAACCCCCAGAAAATGCACATCAATACTGTGTGTACAGTGCAACATTAACAGGGGATCTCAGAGCGCTCCTGCTCGGACCCTCGCGTGGTCTTGTGGGCCAGTGTCTGGCGACCGCGGGTCAGAGCCCGACCTCTGTGCAAATGCACCGCAAACATACATGTGGAGTGCACATGGGTTCCCCAAGATTGGGGCGCTGATCCGAGTTCTGGGCAGACGTTTTTTGCCGGATCCCAGATCCGGGAAGATCCGTCCCAAGTACAGCAACGGCAGCAGAATTTTGGAGCATGTCATCGGCTTCCAATGCTTTTTGTTGCTCCTGCTGGCTTCTGTGATTGCAGCACCCCCATTTCATCTAAATCCAAAGACGATTTCTTTATATGAGGTCCCCTGTCATCAATTGTGAACCGAACACTCGATCTCAGAAGAAGAGGACGGTTGTGTCTCAAAGATATTAATTGAGCTGTTTTAACTTCTGGAGACCTTGTCTATTGAATCAGAATCATAGGCTTTGTTTGTCCTGTTGGAAGGAATGTCTATGTTTGTGTTTCTGTTGGCACACAGTCAGATTGCTCTCTCTGATTTGCAATACAGGTTTTGTTTCGTTTATTACCATGGATATTCAGAAATAATAACACATTGCAAGTTTCAGTTTTACATACAGTATTTGCAAATGAGTTACCAGTGTGATTAATAGTCACTCATAGTAAATTATCCCTTTTCTGCAAGGAGTTCATACTCCAAGCCAACATAAGCATAGCGATCTGTCCTCTTTATTTATTTATTTATTTGTTTACAGCAGCGCGCATACCCTGTGGGCATATAGGCACTAGTTACAACACAGAAGAAGTGAGAATGGAGAGAGCTAGTGCCATCGTCAGCTGAAGAGGTGTGTTTTGAGTTTCTTTCTGAACACAGGGTAGGAAGGTTCAGCCTGCAAGTGGGGGTGAGTGAGGTTGTTCCAGAGGGTGGCCGCGCAGACTGGGATGCTGGAGCCTGTGGCTCTTTTGCAGTTGCATCTCGGTGTAGTCAAGCAATGTTTTCATGTCTCTGGAGGATAGCTTAGGGGCAACGTGCTGGCCTTGGAAGCAAGACAACACAGACCAACACAGGTTTGATCCCCGGGTCCGCGCTTAGAAACCTCTGGGTATTAAGCGTGATATAAATAACCCATCATATCATATCATGCAGAACGCTGAGACCTTATAGCGGTTTGTCATTTCAGTTTCTGGCTGAGGTATGCCGGCACATGGCTGAATAAGCACCGGTGGGTGATGGAGAGAGTCATGAATTTTATTCTCTCTCTGACCGGGAGCCAATGAACAGATCTCCTGGCTTTCAATGGAATGAAATGCAGGAGACATCAACATAACTGACAACGCATATGGTATGGCGCACTGATATTACCCTCTCCAGCACCCAACTTAGCCATTGCGAGATAACCCCAAAAAATGTTTTTGACCTAAAAAACCCACTTCTCCTTGATTTATTGGATGCATATGTTGTTATCAGCGAGCCTTGACATCATCCTTCCTAATCTTATTGAAATACTCAGCAGTAAGGGTAACTTCAAATGGGAAATTGATTGACGAAACAGCCCATTAAACAACCCAGTGACAAGCAATGAAGACAAGCAATCACCCTCAACAATCCCTAAGCAACCCAGTGACAAGCATTGAAGACACGCAATCACCCTCAACAATCCCTAAGCAACCCAGTGACAAGCAATGAAGACAGGCAATCACCCTCAACAATCCCTAAGCAACCCAATGACAAGCAATGAAGACAAGCAATCACCCTCAGCAATCCCTCAGCAACACAGTGACAAGCAATGAAGACAAGCAATCACCCTCAGCAATCCCTAAGCAACACAGTGACAAGCAATGAAGACAAGCAATCACCCTCAACAATCCCTAAGCAACTCAGTGACAAGCATTGAAGACAAGCAATCACCCTCAACAATCCCTAAGCAACCCAGTGACAAGCAATGAAGACAAGCAATCACCCTCAACAATCCCTAAGCAACCCAGTGACAAGCAATGCAGACAAGCAATCACCCTCAACAATCCCTAAGAAACACAGTGACAAGCAATGAAGACAAGCAATCACCCTCAACAATCCCTAAGCAACACAGTGACAAGCAATGCAGACAAGCAATCACCCTCAACAATCCCTAAGCAACCCAGTGACAAGCATTGAAGACAAGCAATCACCCTCAACAATCCCTAAGCAACCCAGTGACAAGCAATGAAGACAACCAATCACCCTCAACAATCCCTAAACAACCCAGTGACAAACAATGAAGACAAGCAATCACCCTCAACAATCCCTAAGCAACCCAGTGACAAACAATGAAGACAAGCAATCACCTTCAACAATCCCCAAGCAACCCAGCGACAAGCAATGAAGACAATCACAAGCAATGAAGACAAGCAATCACCCTCAGCAATCCCTAAGCAACGCAGTGACAAGCAATGACGACAAGTAATTACCCTCCACAATCCCTAAGCAACCCAGTGACAAGCAATGAAGACAAGCACTCACTGTCAACAATCCACACCTGCCTGGAGTCCCGTACCCAGGAACAATGACAGCAATTATAGGAATGAGAAGGCATAGCCACTGTAACATGTCCAAGCTGGAGGATTCGCCGACATTCCAATGACAAAACACGCTAAGCTCAACAGAAGATTGACCACCACAAATGCCAACAACATCTTCCAGTGTGGGGGAGAGTTCACTTTAAACATATTAGGAATCACAACAACCATTGATTCCATTTTACCCAAGGCTACACAAGATTCTCCACAAATTGGATGTAACAGAGAGGCAGTGAAGCCACCCTCATACATCCAGAGAGACTTTGAGTAACCATGATTGATAGATCCCCACTCATAAATGTGTTAAATCAGCATTAACACCTCAGCGACTATCATTGTGATCTACCACCCACCAGGACCCAAAACAACCTTTTACTGGTGTAGATCCAGTTGCTGGAAAGTGTTCAAACCACTGCTAATATAAATTCTGATTATGGGGGATCTAAACCTCTGGCTTAAGCAGCCGACTATCCCGAACACTATCTTATTTACCAACACCATGACCCTTGCTAGACAAACACAACCATAAAGTGGGGACCACCTTCAGCATCATTGGAATTATTCTAAATAAGGCGACTCGTGTAGAACTATTATATTCAGACCACCGAGTATTCAGCAACACATAGAACCATCCAAACCAATCCACACCCTATGAAGCCAAAAACAGAACCCAGAACATTGACTCCTGAGAAGACAAATGAGTAAAGTAAACAAATACAGCTTTGCTAAAAAAAAACCTTGCCTCCCAAGAACCACTTCACTACAGTAAACAATCCCTTATCCTTATTAGAAAATGTAAACAAATCTGGCACCCAACATAGTACCAAATGGTGTCCAGGCAAAGTTTTGAATCAATAGTTTTGAATAACAAAGGTTCAGAAACAAAAGTACCCAAAAAAAAAGTTTCGAATTTATTTTTTCAATATTAAAGGGTTTATTTTAATTTAGTATAGTTAAATAAGTGTTTAGAAAAACAGGGGTTAGAGGGGGGGCCCATAAAAATAAACCTCCTATAAAAATGAAATAAAAATAAAATTTGAAACTTTTTTTTTCAACACTTTTGTGTCGGAACTTTTGTCAGTCGAAACTTTGACTGTCGATAAAGTCACTATGAACCGTACCAAACGGTTTGATGAGTAATTAGCCCACATAAAAAATGATGGGACAAAACCTAGAGCTTAAATGGAGAAAACCCAAATGACCCAAGGACAAACAGGCTTGCAAGAAGCATAGTAGAGGCTACGACGCAGCCATGTAAAGACATACATTCTTTTCTAAAGCCTCATTTCACCTGCCCAGAGTAAAACTAAAGAAGTGTTTAAGATTTACAAATTGCTAGAAAACCTCATCAGACCAGCAACCAACCTAAAATGTCACAAGAAATAGTGAACATATTAGTAATGGCCGACCAGTATAGAATCATTATAATACAAACTTCACTGGCCTCCAGTGAAGACCAAACTGTGTTACAAACCTTTCCCTTGGCCAACCCACTGCATTCCAGTGTAACCAAATCACACCTGAGGACCATGGCAAAACCACAAGGAGATTAAACCCAACTGCCAGATGCTGATAAAGGACCACATTGGCCCTCATTCCAAGGTGGGTGGTAACCCCAAATCCGCCGCCTGACTTCCCGGTGCCACCGGGACAGTACAAGTTGCTGCTTCCATGAAACGTTTGCCTGCAGGGGCTGTTGCGCCCAGCAGGTCTGCCCCTGCCAGGCACAATTGCCCCTGCAGGCAGACTCGTAGTGTGGCAATCTGGAAACAAGGGTAAGCTTACCGGCACCCTTGTTTCCGGACTGCCACACTTGGAATGGCATAATGTCTCTTCAGCTGAAACAAGGACAGAAGGGCCTCTCTTAAAACAGTCACGCTGACTACTTTACCACAAAAAAACGAGTATGGTAGGGTGATAAAAATGTGAGGGTAATAGAATTACCGCTTCTTTTACCTCCCCACCATATTCCGAGTATGGCCCTGGAGTGGACGATTTACCGCCAGCAAAATGCTGGAGGTAAATCCTCAAACTTTCCGCCAACAAATCGGCAATATCAGCAGAGTTACCACCAGCGGTAATACTCACGAAATCCCCATGGAGTCACAGCCTGTGACCCCCTCCAACCCTCGAAACATAAGTATGTATACCCCTTACACTTAATTGAGTAAAGTGTTATCTCATAAACTCATTATTGCTGCACACATTTCAGACAGGGACTGTGGAGAAAATAGAAGGGCATCACACTTCAACACAACGTTTGCACATTGAATCAAGAATGACTACTATTGCACAAAAGAATACATTTTATTTAAAACAATTATAGTATTTCTGGGTTTGCTCTCTAATGATTCACCACAAAATCAAATCAAATCAATTCAACCTTCTCTGGGGCTGCAGAAGTAAGGTCCGGACACAATGGTGGCATGTTTTTGGGCAGAAACTTTTATTATATGAAAAAGGGTTGGAAAAATGCCTCTCGGTTCCTAAAACTAAGAGGGATTTCCCCGCCTCTGAGAAAACAAATGAAATTGTCTGAATGTCCAGATTATAAAGTCTGCCATTGTCGTGTCTCAAAAGCCTACTTCTGTCGCTAACACTAATAGCATAAGCCAACTGTGAAAGGAGGAACTCTTCCTAAAGTAAAATGTTTTTGTATCTCAAACCAACAGGAAAGTTCCCAGTTTCTTGGGTAAAAAGTAGTGTTCAGAACTGTACACCTCCAAGGTCTAGGGTCATAATCCTTTGACACTGGATTCCTTATTATAGGGTTCTCCTTTTGGGGCCTTTTAGGCATGTACTTGCTTCAACAAATGTTAGTAGCCATATGTTTTTCCTATTTATCCTACGAACTTGGCACACTTCTTTTGCCAAGCGTAGAATTTCTTGCACTGTGTTGTCTTCACTTATTTTGGGTGTTGGTCTCAGACTCGCAGTATTCAGTAAGGCTTGGATTACTTCCTTGCCAAGCAATGGCCCTTTTATGGACTGTCCCTCTTTTGGGTGAGAGTCCCAGACCCGCAATATAACTGCTTCGTACATTCTCCTGCCATGCAGTTACCCTTTCATGAAACTTCTCATTTGGGTGCGAGTCACAGACTCGCAATATTCAAACCGGCTTGGTATACTCTCCTGCCAAGCATTCGTCCTCTCATGGACTCTCCCCCTTTGGGTGCGAGTCCCAGATTTGTAACATTCATAGTTGGTTGGTTTACTCTCCTGCCAAGCAACATTCTGAACATCTTTTTGGGTGCAGGTCCCAGACTCGCAATTTCGGTTTGGCTTCAGTTCATTTTCTCATATGGGTGCTGGTCCCAGATTCGCAATATTTGAATTAGCTTTTGTTTCTGTTTTTCATATGGGTGTGTTTCCCAGACTTGCACTTTGTAACCAGGGTCTCAGACCCCTTGCTCTCGCTTCCGCCTTCACCCCCTTGCTCCTCCGGACCTCTTGCACCGCTCGGCTAAGCTTTGTACCTGTTTCCTTCCCTCTCGAAGGTACCAGCATTTCATGAGCAGCTGCAACGTCTCTGGAAGCTCTGGTCACGTTCAGGGCTTTGCAGCGGTCAGTAACTACTTTCCTGATGTTTGCTTCTTCCCGGCGCTGCGTCCTCTCTGCTGGGTGCTTCGCCGGTGCTCTGGATGCCCTCTGGTTGCCCACGGCAGTAACATAAGCCGCACTGGCTTATAGGACCTATCCCACATTCTCCTCCGCTCTTGGCTTCCCTCCAGCTGGCTCTCGTCCTTTTCACTGCTGCACGGCTTGCCGGTCTCCTCCTTGGAAGATAGTTTTCCTCTCTCATCTCAGCTGTCTGATGTTTAACTCCCGCGCTGGGAAAGGCAGTTGCTTTGGGCCAATCAAGTTCGTTGTGAAGCTAGGGCACTCACTCTGCGCTCGATAGTGATCCTTGGACTCCTGATCATCTTCTTCTCACTACATAGAGTCAGATGTAAGATACTTTGCATTTTCTAAGGTTTGAATCTTGTCCAGGATATTGGGTTGACTAACTTCACAATAAGATATTGGTCTTATCAAAAGAAGGGGGGGGACTGAACTTTGGAGAGGGGTTTTGTTGTACTAACGCGGGGCCATCCTCCCTCGGTGCATCCCCCACAGGGGGACTATTGTGCTGTGGGCGCAGCGTCCTGGCTACATGGGAAAGTTCTTCCCTTAGGGGAGAAGGGATGACACCCTCAGATTTGTCACACTTCTTAAGGGTACAACTCATATTTCTATCAACCACATTTATGATCAGGGTCTGCAAAAAACATCTCTTCAAGAACAACCCTAAAAACCGCTCAGTCCATTCCCAAATGGGCATGCAACAATTCCCATTAAGAAAAACTAAGATCTAAAAGCAAAAAGCCTTAACATTGACTAAGTTCAAAGGAACATGTCCAACTCCACGTCTCAAAATACAAGCAGGTATCACAGACACCCCATTTAATGAAATGCAAGAACAAAAAAACCTACTCTGGTGCATCATAAGCTCATCTCTACCAGAGAAAGGCTAGCATTTTTAGCATCATTGCAAGAAAAACCAGTGTATCGTCCTTTTTGCATAGACTTGCATAATAGCCTGGCACTTAACACCTAGAAATACTAGCATTTTAGCATCATTGAAAAGAAATTCAGCAATGGAAACGAAAACACATTAATTCAGTCTGGTAAGCACCTATCTGAAAATAAAGAAATAAATGACCAGTAGTTGGCACAGTTCCAATTCAGTTATACCCGGCAAAGAAGGTGCAAACTTCAAAAGGGAGCCAGCACCCCTGTCATTTGTCTGTCTTGACAGCTATGACTGACAACAGCTCCTCAGTATCAGCTTTCCCCATCTGATTGTGCCAGCCATCTCCAATGGACGTTCATTGGGTTTATATAGGGCCCAGAAGGAAATTCCCCTAATAATGAACTCATACATCACTCCGTGGGCCGTGTGTCAGTCAATGGCCAACTATGGTACCTGGCATTATACCTGGCCAGATGTTCTATGATGTATGTAAAACATCCTACAAAGACCACCCTCCATCACAAAGTAAGTTCAATAACAATGCTTTGGAGTCCATTATCATATCAGCTTTATGCAAACAAGGTGCCCCATTAGTCTGGTCACTTTGTACAATGCATCAAGGGCAGGATGCTCTAAATGACATCTTTGTTATATCAAACCAATCTGTAGCTTGGCGCTTGGAAGTCTATTCACGTCACCACGCTGCTATTGATAAGTAAGGTTGGCATCGTGCTGTGCTAGGTGAAATGTCAAGGCCTTGCTCACTGCCTTCTTAGCTTCTATTTATGCAAAGAATAACATAGATTGTTTTTGCATTTCTTGCAGGTTCAATGTGGAAGTAACAGGATTCTATGCAGGACTCAATATATGCATGTATATTTGAATAAGCCAAAAGCAATCAAACATAGGTAACTTTAGCACACTCACCTCACTAGAGGCTGCTTTGCAAATGTAAAGCAAATACTAGTTAATACAGGCATCTAGCGCATTGAGCGCTTCCTGTTGTTTCAAAGCACTACGTTCTGCTTACAGACCTCATTTTAGTCTAAGCTAGGTTACATATATGAGGGGAATTCTACATGCCATTTATCTCATATGCAGCTTTCCTACGCCACAGGTGGCAAAATGTGTACCTACAATGACACAGGTTCCTGCACAAACAGGAGCATGGATGAACACCCACTATTCATGAAAGAAGACATTCTGAAATTGCTTGACAATAGCATTCCCACAGTCCACCATCTCCTTGATTTACAGTCAGCATATGACAACCACAACAGACTAATACAAAGATCAGAAATGCCAATGGGGTACACTGGATTACCAATTATCTTGAAGACAGTGAATCAAAGGTCTATTTAGGATATTTCAATCATCCAATTTCCCCTAAATGTGTGGCTTCCTTCAAGAATCCATCCTATCCAACTTGGCTATTTATTGTTCTAAGTTAAACCTTTGGCTGACATCATTCTCCCCTTAAATTACATTTTATTCAACTCTATGCATATGATTCACAGGTCAGTAGTAGAAGGGTCCCTCTTTTGTCTCCATCAAAAGTTTGACAGGTGAGCATGCCTCCTGTTTCCGGTCTTAGTACCTCCCCCTTTTGCTATGCTTTGATATAAACGTAATTCAAATTTGATATACAAATAGTATGAACATTTTTTATATCGATTTTATATCAAATGCATATTGGATATAAAGTGGGTATACATTTCATATCATTTGATATAAGTGAGTATACATTTGATATAAAAACTATATAAACATGGGAGCAGTGGTTGACAATGTTGCTTGGTCGAGCACTGAAAGCAAAGTGAGCTCTGAAGACAGAGACTGTGAATCTACGGTTTTGCAGAGTGATGTGGTGATGACGTCACAGAGGGGATGAGCCCTGATGTGATAGGAAGTGGAAGATGATATTAAACAAGAAATGTTTTTAATATCAAAATGTATATACACAGAATTAATATACAAATTGTCCCTGATATATAACATTTTATATAAAGTTCCCCAAAAAGGTGTATATAATTTTTTTTATTATATCAGTTTTGATAAGAAAATGTATATCAAAGTTACATGAACTGGTTTTGATACAGAGTGTAAATAATGAAAAGCAGTTCGCTTTACAAATAAAGAGTGCCTCACAGAGCCTGTACAAAAGTTCTAACTATTGGCTTTGACAATGCATGTTTCTTTTAAATAATGAAAAACTTTTCACTTTATAAGTAAGCTGTGTTTCACAGACCCCTCTGCCACTCTTTGTCCCGACAAACAGCAGGTGCCAGGGGAACTGCTGTGGGATGGGGGTGTTGTACTTCTCAACCACAGATGACTAATACACAAGGGAATGCCAGGAATGCCAGCAATTTTGATTACTCACACCGAGGCATGTGAGGGCAACATGAAGCACAAACAAGTCTTTATAATTAGCTCACCGGAATATAGTACGTTATGCGACAGCTGTGTAAACACATCCAGGAAATACGCAAGGACATTTGTTTATCAACTAAAGCCAACTGACGGAATACTGGCACAGGAAATATCTGCAGGCTGAGCTTAATTTGGCAAGTATGCAGGAAATAGAATGCTGTGTTTTGTTGATAAGAAAAGTGTCTATGGACCCAGGAAACAGCTAAAATTAGATTGTTACAAACCCCATTTAACAAGTAAGAACAAAACACATGAGTTCAGTAAATCTGTGTTTGTTGATAAGAATTAGATCTTTGCAAAAAATAAAACACACACACATGGGTTCAGGAAGCCCTGGTGTGTTGATAAGAAATGTGGCGCTGGGCCCATGAAACTGTTAGATTGGTATAAACTCAATTTTCCAAGTAAATCTGTACATGTTGATTAGAAAACTGCTCAGAGAGGAGGTTCTCTGACACCATCAAGAGTATTGTCAACCCTACTGTCAGAGTGCTGGCCTGATGATTCCCTTGCAGTAACACTAATTTAATAGGAACAACTGATTGCAACTCTGCAGGGGACTTTGCTTTTCAGTTGGATTTGATCATGGGTCTGGGGACACTGGGAGACCCCCTGAACAACATTTTTGTTGAAAACTGTGCCTGCTGCTTATTCTGAGTTGGTTTCAACACCATTAAAAAGGTGAGCACAGGGGTATTTTAAGAAATCTGCTTTAATGTATGTTTTTGTATTTTTCTGAAAATGTACAATTTATGTGGTTTTATTCAAGCTAGATAAGGCTTCTTTTAATGTATTTATTGATATTTGTTTCATAGCGCTTAGAATGCACTCAAAGGCACTTTGCTGTGTATTTATAAACTAAACAACTGTTTGCTTTTAATGACGTGTTTTTAAATGTACAGTCTTTGCTTAGAATGCTCTGTCGTTTTGCATGTCAGCCAGGATAACGCTGAGGTGTTGGTAGAACCGGGGTGAGTGCGTGTGTGTGTGTGTGTGTGTGTGTGTGTTGTTTTTGAGATTTTGACAACAGCGCTGTCAGCAATCCATGATTCAGAATCTGGAATTTCACAGAGTCTCTGACAGTGCAAACATTTTCATAATCTGCAAATAATGCATTTCTAGTTAATATTACATTTTTATTTATTTCTATTTATGGACTCACCATCGCCCTCATAGCTGACCCAAACATTCTGTTATTTCAACAACAAAAAAAGCCAAACTCTTCGCACAAAATAAACCCTGACAGCACTTTTGGTACACTTGTCTTTTTGTGATGCAGGATATTTGCACGCAAACAATGCTTTATTTTAGTTTCACAGCACTGATAAAGTTGATAGATATTTTTTGTGTGTAAAATATTCAGCACAAACCGATCAGTATGTGCCAAAGATCACACATGTTGTGTTCAATAAAAGAATGCTGGAACACTGGATTTTTTTTAAAGGGTTGCAAGTGGCAGGTTGTTATACCGGCTTGAGATGGTTGGGGATGTGTAAAACCCAGCTTCTATACCAGTGCATGTTTTAGATTGTGCTGGATTCATTTTGTACTTCCAAGTAGGTGCTACAATTTATTTCATTCTGCACGCAGAATGGCACAAAGTAAAACAGAATGTGTCTATTCTCTTCTTGCAAGGGAAGCGCAGAGTGTTGGCCTGCATCTTTACATGTGAAAGCTGCAATGTGTACTTTAAAACACAATTGTGAAGTAGAAGTGTGCTAGGACTTTTAAAATAAGGTTCTAATTTTTGCAGTATTTTATACAATCTTGATAATACTGACAATGTGAAGGCCCAATTTTGGCAGACCAAGTACTCTGGGACTCCAATTTTTGCCAAAGATCGCACATGTTGTGCAAATGTTATAGCAGAGATTTATTTTGTTCAAACTGCCAGCATGACAGATATTTCTTTAAGGAACATGCACTGAGGTGTTACACTGGGCTTGAGATGTTTGGTGATGTGTTAAGTATTGATGGGTAGTTTTAGAAAAAATGCCCTGTGCTAACCGACAAGCATCAACCATTGGATTTATGGATCTAGGGTTACCCATGGATGCGGTTTGTGGACCATCGCAACTAACATACACCGACACCATGGAACTGGGGCTACCCATGGATATGGCTACAGGGTCCTTGCAATCATCGAGGATGGAAGTGCATAGTAAGGTTTTGTGGAATGTACCCTTGGAGATGACTGTATTTCAGGTGGCTTCAAGCCTCACAGACCTTGGGTGGCAGCCAGCAATGGAGAAGTGCTCTTGGCTGGCAACCAGTGTCATGGGACTGTGTCGAGAAGAGAGCAGTGTTATTGGACTCTGTCGCTATCCACAAGCACAAGGTATAGCGGGGGCCATGGAGCCCATTTCTTTGTCATCGCGAGGGGATATACAGGGAAGGAGCTGTGGCTATCAAGGCTGCAGGTGCTCTCTGGATGTGAATTGTGTCAAAAGGCAACTGGCTGCCATTGGTTTTATGGTGTTTGATTCATCTAATGCAACACGCCCATCTGCTTCTGGGGCCAACAAGACCTAAGGGTGATGGGGGTCTGCCACAGTTTCAAAATGGCTTTTGGTGCACATCAAGTTGCCTCACAACCAACGGTATGGAAATACATCTGCAGGCGCCAGTGGCTTTTGGACACCACTGCTATTTGCAAGCCCAGGAGCCTGGAATGGCAGTTGTTGTTTTGTCATTATCAGAGGACATACAGCTGGGGCAGTGCCACAGCTATCAAGGTACCAATCATGGGGCATTGTAGGTAGTGTTTTGACTCCAAAAACCAAGTTACATAAGAGGGCTCCCAACATCTGTTATCTCATTCAAACAAAATCACATTGTAAAGCAGTGAACAAGATGAAGACTTGTGGTGAACACATAATGTTTAAAGAAAGAAAGAAAGTTAGGAATAGTGCTACGGACAGTTAGAAAGTTATTTTTGTTTTTCCCTTTTTGCACAGTTGCTAAGAAAGAGCACTTGTCCTTATAAATTGGAGTACATGACAGGGAGTATTGTATAGTTCAATGTATTCATTAACTCTTGATACATCAATTAATGACATAATATATTGATAACACATGAAAAAAAAAAACAGCAATGAAAACGAGTCACATGGGTGTTAACTGTACAAACTAGGTGGACCTTGAAACTGTATACAACAGAACATCACCAAATTACATAAGACAATTCAAACAAATGTTGAATTGAATATAGATGAATACACTGTATAATAAAATGGTGTGCACATTCTATTGGTATATCAGACTACGCAGGAAGTGATTCCGAAAGTGGATCACTACCTGTCTAGGATGACTTTGCACTAGATCTCCTTGAAGCTCTACCTCGAGAAAAATAAATTTGCATTATTTTGGTGGGGTAATCGGGAGTTATATCTTCTCCTATTAATCAAGTGACGATGGCTGTTGGCCTATCTGTCTATTCGGTAAGACGTTTCAGCTTGGTTTATTATTGGACCATTGCCTTCTTCAGGACCATATTCAATTTCTTTGTGGAAACATAATCTGTGATTTATATGTTTCTAAAATATACATGTAATTCAATATATTGCCAGAGTGTTGGAGCAGCTGTAATGTGAATTCATGCTAACCTCTGGAGCTATTTAATTGGGAGGAGTCATGTTGGTGGGCCTCGTCAAGTGTCTTGAGAGAGTAAGCATTCAAATCTACATCTGGGCATGCCTGCACATAGAGCAGAGGGATAGAATATATATTTATATATGTATCTATAGGCAGGAAAAGGTTTCTGTGGCCAGTCTAAGGGTCGCCTGTAGTAAAATCTGTTGCCCTGTACTAACATTTTTAACCTGTAGTAAGTCTTCAATACGGGATTGTCGGCTGCGTTTCACCAAGAGGAGTAGGGTTCTGTGGGTGGTGGTGGTCACTCTCTGTGGAGAGAGTATATGAAGGACATCGCTAAATAGATTCAAACATGTGCAAATGAAATATGCTGTCTTGCTGGTTAGTCTGCAGTCACATGCCTGTACATGACTGGGCTCATTATGCGCCCCCCGGCCGGTTTCTCTTACCTGCAGCTGTGTGTTGCACCTCGAGGTACGCTGCTTGTGCTGAGCATTCATGAAATCCGTTGACTTTCAAGTCAGAGAGGGCTCCAATCATTGAGGATCATAAAAGGAACAGGCACCTACTCAGGGGGGCTCCGTCTGCCTCTCCCTCCTCTAAGACGGTGTCTGGCACTGTAGAGGAGACAAAGGTGGGTGTCACGCGAAGTGTATTGTAGGAGAGTACATTTCAGGGATGTACATAATGTGCTGGCCGTCTGGCACTGTAATCTGAGCAGGTGGGAGTCTTACCAGGGGAGAGCTTATCTCATCTGACGAGCTGTGTTGTATCAGATGTTGCTGGCATCGGAAAAAACTAGCGCAATCTCAAAGCAGTGATTTTAGTGGCTAATGCGGGAACCCTCGGACGGTTACTATTTTAGGTAGTGGCTTTGACCCCAACAACCGCCAATACAGATTGTGATTGTGGCTGCTACAGTTTTTATTTATTGTCTTGCAGGTACTGTGGGGTGGGGCGGCCATATGTTTGATGATTCATTACAACATCTAAAGGGAAGTTGTGTATAATATACAGTGAATGTTTGTTTTATATAGTCTTTAATGCCATATTGTTGAAGAAAATATGCAAAAACTGTCACATGTTTTTATTCGCCGCTTCTAGGTAAGCTAGAGAAGACTATGCATTTCATTTATAGGCTTTCAAGTGGCACTTAAGTGCTTAATATACACATCCAGATACAGCAGTGTTTGTTTTACCAAACCTTAGAAGGTTGAAAGACTAATCACCTGGTATGATTTCAATTTCCCGCAGCGTTTGTATGTAGATATCTGTACATGGTTTGTTAGTGCGCAAGATTTTGTCATTACGGATACCAGGCTTCAACATCCGTTTGCGTGTGTGCTGGCAGGGCTTTCCAGCTGCGGCGAGAGTAATTTTTATCAGAAAACCTCTAGAAAACACCCACACCATACGGACATACATTCCTAATAATACTGGCTGGTTCTACAGCTGCTGTCAACCTCTTTATAACACCTTGCAACAACAGTCTACCACTGGTCTTTTGCAATATTGGTGGTGACCGTTTCCACATGCGGTTTAGCCATTTGAAAGCCACAACATAGGAAGGGCATTGTACGTCTAAACAGACTTCTAAATATACCACCAAGCCCGCACCATACATTACAGGGGTTCCGATAAAATTTGGGTGATTGCCGTAACCGGTCTGGTTCATGTAATATTCCACATAGGCCACGGGGTCTCCATAGTTTTGCACCATAGCCATTATAACATTGTTTTATTTGGGCCTCATTACAAGGTGGGCGGTAAGGGATTACCGGCACCGGTAAGTGCACTGGTGCTGGTAATCCCTTACCGCCCTACTAGGAGTACCCTTTGCAGGTCCTTCCTTAACGCCTGGTTTTTTCAGGCGTTAAGGACGGGACCCTCATAGGGACTCTAGAGCTAATAACGGTACCGCAATTTGCGGTATCGTTATTAGCGCCTTCCCCATTCGAGCCCTATGGGGGCTCAAATGGGAATGGGGAATGGCCCTGGTGAATGGGGAATTACCGGTCCCACCAATCTTGGAATGGACCGGTAATTGCTCCATTCACCAGGGCGGAATCGGAACGTGTTTGGAGGCAGCCATGGCGCTAATAGCGCTATGGCTACCTCCAACCTCTTAATGAGGCCCTTAGTCTTTCAGCCGGAGCTGTCTGAAGTGCAACCGCAGCTAGATTTTTCTGTGTTTAAATGATTAAAAAAAACCTGGTTGTCTCTTATCTGCATGTTGATGGTTTCGAAATAGTTTTTACACACAGGGACGTAATAGGAGTTGTTGGATTGAATGTTCACAATATTGTTGTTGTTCCCTTTAATCTGCACAGTTCTAAGCAGCGAGGCGTAGCTATCCCCCACCCTTTGATACTCCACGAACCACCCTGCTTTGATCCTGCAAAAGGTTATCTGACTTGTTGCCTATTTTGTCTAACTATGTATAGCAATGACAGCAATGTTTGCAGAATGAAACCTTGTTACTTGTGTAGCAAAGTGTTGGCAAAATGCGTGATTTTCTCTTCTGTGTAACCCTACCTTCTTTATTTTTACATTTTTGCGATGCACACTATACGTCAAAAAGTGTGTTTCAAGGAGCATCAAGACAAGGAAGGGGGAGATAAGAATGAGGAAAAAGGTAAAAAAACAATAGCAAAACGTTCTTAAAAGGTCTTCAACATTCTGAACGTGCAAGTGCTATGGCATGAGCAGGGGAGAGGGGGAGTAGGGGGAGTGCAGGAAGGGGAGGAGGGAGTGAAAACAACAAAAAAGGGTTCCTACTAGGCCGTGAGACGATTTGGATTGTGCAAGTGCTAAACATGAAACAGGGGAGGAGGGGGAGGCAGCAAAGTGCAGGAGGGGAAGGGGGATGAAGGACAGGCAAAAAAGCATCCTTACTAGGCTTTGAGGCGAATTAGGTCGTGCAGGTTCTATAAAATGAAGAGGAGAGAAGGGGAGGGAAGGGAGGAGCAGGAGGGGGAGGGGGAACAGGAGGAGAGAAAGGTACATTAGGTGCAAAACAGATTGAACACAGGCCGTCGTGAGACATGCCACATCAGAGCACGAGTAAAGGGTTACGGTGAGTAAACAGAAGTAGGCAACTAAAAACAATGGACTGCCTCAGCTTCCGGTGCAAGGGTCACAACAGTAAGGGGTACAAAGGCAAAGGTGAAGCATTAGGGAATAAGCAGGTCCAGAGGGTAGGCTACGCAGACAAAGTGCGAGTGGACAGATAGAAACTAGCTCGGGATGCACGCCTTGAGGCTATGGCTAGGCAACAAGATGAGAACGAGTGGCAACACAGGTTATAGGGGGTACAAGGGAAAGTAAACACTGGAACTGCAGGTAGCGTGGCACTGCAGGGTAGGGATAAAAGGCAGTAGTAGGAGAGGAAAGTGACACAAATGTTGTGGTAGAAATACACCAGGTGTTAATAGCAGGGTCCAAAGTGCCATGAAGAGGTCTGCAAGTCCGTGCAACAGGAGTTAAAGGCAGGGCCCAAGTGTCACGGAGTAGGTAGCAAAGTCAAAAGAACCAAAAATGTAGAGAGTACAATCAGATTCAAAAGGCGTGGAGAGTGAACGACCTTTCCCACATAGCCAAACTGGTGAACATCGAACAGAGATGCTGCGATCCGAGGCAAGATGAAGAGCTAGATCCAGGAAACGGAGCTGTGAACAGTGGGGCAGAGGGGGACTGAAGGAGGGAGCGGGGCAGCGGCACGGCACTCTGGCCACGGCCGGTCAGGAGGAAGGCTTTGGTGTGGGCCTTAGTGGGGCCATTTAACATCTGTGGCCGGTTCTGTACGGCATCGGATCTGTAGCGCAGCCAGGTCGAGTCAACATAGCCAAATATTTCAGGGGGTTAGGGGGGTGGTGCTGAAGCCCGGTCTGCTAATTTTTTTGCACCACTAGGGGTACATAATGAAACACATAACAGACTACTATATACATGATGCATTGCATTGCTTCACGGGTCAATGAACATCTCCCAATATTGTCGCCGACTATAAGCATCACAGTCCCTTCCCCTTGCGCTGTCCCTCCTTCTCCGCTTGTACTGTCCTTCCTTCCCACCTTGATCTGTCACTTTTCACCCCTTGTGCTGTCCTTCCTTCCCACCTTGCACTGTCGCTCCTCTCCCCTTGTGCTGTGACGCCTCCCTCTTACGCTGTCCCTCAAATCCCCTTGGGCTGTTCTTCCTCCCCCTTGCACTGTCCTTCCTCCAACCCACATCTATTCCACATCCCTTGCGCTGTCGCTCCTTCCCCCTTTGTGCTGTCCATCTTTACTCCCATGCCCTGCCCTTCCCCATCCCCCTTCCCTTTGCACTGTCTCTCTTCACCCCCTTTCACTGTCCCCATTGTGCTGTCCCTCCTCCCTCCTTGCGCTGTCCCTCCTCCCCCTTGCACCGCCCCTCCTTCCTCTGTGGCAGACCTAGGTGTGCTTTTCTCCGGTATTTAAATTGCATTGTGAAAGTATTTAAACTACATTGTGAAAGTAGTGCTGTCTTTAGTTTTGCCTTCTTAGCAAAACGTTCATTTAGCAAACTGTTCTACTATTGTCTGAGCTCTTGTTGTTTTGTTCAATTGTCTACTATTCTCTCATTTCTCCTTGTCTCGCCTGCTTGCACCCCTCCCTGTGTCCTTCCCTAGTATTTTCCCGGTCCCCAACCCCTTCCATGCCCCTTCCTCTTCTCTCCTCTCCCTACCTACTCTATGGTGCTCTCTGTCTCTCTTATCTTCTCTAACTGATTCTCTATCAACTATCCTGCTATCCTCACTAAATCTGGTAGGAAGAAGTTTAAAAAGGACATCTGATCTCCAACCCAGGCCTCCCTATCACCTACTTCTATGCCAGTGCTTCCTCCAGACAAACCCTCACCGACAACCTCTTTGTCGTTCCCTCGCCAGACCTATGGACTCTTCATCTGGTCTCTGTGCTTTCTCCTTTCTCTTCTTCTCATATTAATGGCCAGACCCGGTGGGAGGCCCTCTTGGCCTCCTTCCACTCCTCTAAGGTCATCATTTGTTTACCTGAATGGTACCGTCTTGGTCCAAAGCCCTCAGGCCAACCTTCTCCTCTTTGATAGACGCTTTCCGCCAGTGGTGTTGCTAGGTCTGGAAAAGATCAGGGGCTAAGATAATGTCGGGACTGGCGTGATTCGGGGCTAGCTATAGCCTTTTGGTTGTAGCCCCTGAGCTTCTATCTGGGGCTACAAACAAAAGAACCGGGTCTATAGCCCACTCAGCCCCTCCCTAGCAACGCCTCTGCTTCCCGCCCCTCATCAATTTCCTTTCTTTTTTTGTGGTCCCTTCTCTTCCCTCCATGGCTTCCTTGCCTCCCCCTGCTGTCTCCTCCTTGGCTACCATGCCCTCTCCTCCTTCCTCTTCTGCTCGCCCCCCCCGCTCAGGCTTCTTCTACACCTCTGCAGGGCTTACCTCTGATTTGTTGAAGTCTTTCAAGGATGACAACCTTCTCCATATTGCCATTCTAAACTCTTGCTCAGCTGTCAAAAACTCCTCTGACATCTGCCGTTTCCTTGAAGAACTTCACCTCAATGTCCTAGGTCCCACAGAGACATGGTTCACGGCCAGCTCTGTCACGAGCTTTGACACTCTCCTTCCTTTTGGCTACAAGATCCTCTCTGCGGCCAGATCCAATCGTTCCGGAGGAGCTGTAGCCCTGATCTTCCCCGAGTGGATTCCTGCCTCTGTCATTCCTACGCAGGCCTACTCCTCTTTCAAATGCCTTGTCTCCAGGCTCTCTCTCTCCTAGCCATTCCCTTACTGTGGCTACCATCTATCAGCCACCTGGTCAGATCTCCTCCTTCCTCTTTGAGTGGGCGGACCTCTCCTCTTCACTCCTGGTCTCGACCACTCAACTCCTCCTTCTTGAAAACTTTAGCATCCACTTGGCTGCATCCTGTCCTTCCTCTGGACTCTTTCACGACCTCTGCAACTCTCTCTCACTCTCTATCCTCCCCTCTGGCCAGACTCACTCTGCAGGGCATACCCTGGATGTTCTGATCTCTACAGACCTTCCCCTTTCTATCCCTCTCAACTCTCCTCTCTCCTGGAGTGATCAATTTCTCCTTTCCTCCCAGGTCACTCTCTCCATCCCTCAGGCAAAGCCAACTCCAGCACTGCTACCTACCTTCTCGGTTATCCGACCCATAAAGCCCTTTCTATGCTCCACTCGGCTATATCTGATACTCTTGATGTTCTTGTCTCTGTCATGAGGATCCGCTTGAAGCCCAAAGCCAAGTGCAACTCCTGGTACGACTCAGACCTCGTCATCCTTAAAAGCAAGTGCAGGATGGCTGAGAGGAAAAGGCGTGCTTCCTGTACATCCTCTGACAAACTAGCCTGCCGCCTGCTCCAAAGGCAATACCAGCTCTCTGTCCACACCAAGAAGAGAGCCCTCATCCAAGCCCGCATCTCTGCGACATCGAACAACCCGGCCAAATTTTTTCAAATCTGCAAGGAGCTGGCCAATCTTGCTGCCTCCTCTACCTCTCCTGTCCCCACCCGGGCCCTCTGCATGGCCATGGCTTCTCATTTCATCTCTAAAACTCAGGATATCCTGTCCTCTCTCTCATCCTCTCTTCCTCCTTCATCTACTCCCTGCTCCTCCTCTGTCCCTTCTGTGGCCACCCCTCCTCCCTCCTTCTCTGCCTTTCCCCTGTTCTCCCCAGATGAGGTTTCTAGACAAGTCCGATCTATGAAAGTCTCGTCAAAACAGGTTCTCCCTGTTCCCCTAAAGCCATCAAGGACCACATTGAAACCCTGGCTCCTGCTTTGGCCGGCTTCTGAAACCACTCCTTCCCCAGTGGAGTCTTCCCTTCCCCCCTGAAGCACTCCCTTGAGCACCCTCTTCTTAAGAAACCCTCAGTCGACCTCTCCTGCCCTGTTAACTACCACCCAATCTCCATCACTCCTTTCCTGGGCAAACTCCTGAAAAAGCCGACCATCTCCCAGCTTAATTTTCACACTGAATCGGTTGGTTGTTGCCATGACCATCAGTCTGGTTTCAGAGCTTACAGAAGCATGGAAATTGCTCTCCTGAACATCCGTGAAGACCTGCTCTCAAACATTGCCTCTAATACCCCCTGTGTCCTCATCTTACTTGATCTCTCTTCTGCCTTTGACATGGTCAACCATGCTATCCTGCTCAACCGTCTCCGTGATAACCTGGGTATTATCGATCAGCCCCTGGCTTGGCTGACCTCTATCCTCTCCGATCGACCCTCCCAGGTCCAACTTGGGTCCTTCCTCTCCTCTATCTCTATCTCTACCTGTGGTGTTTGCCGGGGGTTTAACCTCTCTTCCTGGCTGTTCAACCAATACCTGGCACTTGTTGCCCACTGCATTGCCCCTCTCTGTCCAAACTTTCAGTGCTATGCGGACGACACTCAGCTAATTTTCAGGCTCTCTTCCGACACCTCTTCTCCTTCTCTCATCTCTGACTGACCGCTATCCAGGAGTGGTGTGCCGCCAATGATCTCGGCCTTAATTCCAGTAAGACTGAGATTCTCTTCATCAGCACTCCTGCGCCCTCCTTTCCTGTCGCTTTCTGGCCGGCCGCTCTTGGCCTTCTTCCTTCTCCCACCTCTGAGGCTAAGTACCCCTGGGTCATCTTCGCCTCCACACTCTCCTTCTCTGCTCACATCTCTGGCGTCTCTAAGAAGTCACACTACCAGCTGCACCACCTCAGAGGTATTCTTCATTACCTCTCCTTCTACCAGAAGCTCACTGTCTCCAGAGCTCTGGTTCTCTCTTGGCTGGACTACTTCAACAGCCTCTTTTTAAATCTGCATGCCTCTACTCTCTGCCCTCTGCAACTCATCCAGAACAGGACTGTGAGACTTGTCCATGGCCTCAATCCCAGGGATCTCTCTCCAGGACTGAAATCTCTGCACTGGCTCCCAGTGGCTGCGAGGATAAAGTTCAAAACCCTCTGCATTGTCCACAAGGCCTTCTGGGGCCTGCGGCCTCACACCTTCAACTCTCTCTTCCTAAATATCTTCCTTCTCGAGCTCTTTGCTCATCCGCCTCCAACGCCCTCAGGGTCAGTCGCTTCTCCAAGCAACAAGTTGGTGGTAGATCTCTTTCTTCAGCTTGGGCCTCCCTCTGGAACAGCTTCCCTGCATCCCTGAAACTTGAGGAGAACCACCTCCGGTTCCGGAAGCACCTCAAGACCTTCCTCTTTGCTTCTGCTTTCACTCCTCGGGTTATTTTCACTTCACCCTGGATCCCCCTCTGTCAGTCTCAGACCAACTTTATCAACTTTATCACAAATGTTCTTTACTCTATCAACATTGAAGACATTCGATTGTGCACAGGTTTTTGCTTACTTGCCTGTCGCAGGACCACTTTAATTCATAATTCTCTACAACTCTTTATCTTTTCTTCTGGATACCGTACAGAGACATTCGATTGATCAGCCACGTGGTGCCGGACCACTCTGTCAAACATAGTGTCTCTTTGTTTCTTAGTTCAATCACTCATCAGCAGTTCCAATTTACTTGCATCTTTTGTCACATGTATTACAAACAATGTTCGTTCCAGCGCTCGCCATACAATGTTGCTGCTTGCAACCTTGGCTTCAACACAGACCGGTCTTGTACCAGTCTCCCCAACTCACCGGCTTTGTTGATTTCACTGACGCAGCTTTGTTCTTGGAGCCAAGGAGAGTAGCATGGCGAGTAATTCTTCCTGCCTTGATTCTTGATGCAAGAGGGTCCTGGGTATCTCCGGCACACAATGCAGGATTCTTCAGCCTGTTTTCCTAGTCTTACGCTTTCCAATCTCAAGGGCTCATGAAAGCAATGGTTCCTTGTCAAAAAAGTCAAGGGAACTTCCCTCCTTGCAATCCCCTTTTGTTTCGCCGACTTTCTCCTCTTGTTAAACTGTCATCTTTGAACTGCTGTTTCCTTGTGTGCTTTGCCTCGCTCAGTGTGCTATCGTGCTCTGCCTTTTTTCGGTGTAGGGAAGCTTAATGGAAGTCAGGTGTGTTTGATGGTCAGTAATTGCCTGACTTTGCCTGACCATTGTATTGGGACACGTCAGGTATATGTCTTGGGTGTTAGTCCATTTTCATTCATAGCGGGCTGTCGGTGAGAAAGTGTTTGTGTTGTAAAGGGGAATGGAGGTTGGAGTTCCTAAATATCCTACTTCGTAGGATGGGTTAAAGGTGTTATAAGGAAGGGGATACCACGTCTCACCATCCGGTGTCCCACACCCACTCCCCGAAGACCCGTCATCCAGGTGATCCTCTCACACTGGTCCACCCCCAGGAACTAGATCCAATAGCGAGGGCTGTGTCCTGGCCACCTGGATGACAGATCCACGGGGACTAGCGGGTGAGACACCTTCTGGTTTCTCACACTACTCAGCCTCCTGGGCTCGGGGTGGAGCTCAACAGTGCAATAGGTTTAATGGCCCCTCTCACTACCAGCTTTCAGAACTGCTATCCAGCCCCCCCAACATTGTGTGGTTTGCTCCACCCGAGTAGCCTAACCCCTGATGAGTTTTTGGTTTCCAAACCAGTTCCACAATCCACAATAAATCCTGTTTGTAGACAGACTCTGTTAACACTTATTCGAACGGTTGAAGGCTATCAAGTCAGTACTTGCCAGTTCGCATCATGACAACCTCTGACAGGGCATTCTTCCACACAAAGATAAATTGTTTTTAGGTTGGAAGACCACAGGAAGAGCTGAAAGTGGTCCATACTCGCAATCCTAGCTTTGACATTTTTAGATAGGGCCTTGTTGGACCGAATCCCTGCGGTGCAGCTTGATTCCCTAGGCATGGCAGGAACGGCACTCAAATCTGAGCATTTATGCTGTCACTTAGGGACACAAACTAATACCAACAAGCATTGGCAGAACTAATGGTGTGGCTTTTGTATAGGCATGAGATGGGCGTTTTGCCAGAAACTGCTATAAAAGTTCTTCCTGGTCATTATACCATAATATGGCAAGAGCTGGAAAATGGTGTGAAAATGTCACATCCTCTTGTCAGATTGTGCACTTATGCATATATCTAATAACAATCATTACCATAGTTGGGCCAGATACCTTGCGCTTAAGAAATTATTTTGATATTGTTGTTTGCAGCCTGACGTACTATTGGGAGCATCAGGCATATCCATTGCCCGGCCGGGCTGATATCCAAGTCACCTAACAGGACAAATAGTAAAAGCTGACTACCTATACAGACCAGCCAACCGGTCCATGAGAACCCACATACTAGCCTCGACAAAGACCCAGAGAGGTCGAAACACGTGTCAGCCGACCACTCAAATCATGCAAATAAAATGCATGCAATCCACTGCAAACAAGAATGTGAAAAATTATTTCTTAAGTGCACGGTACCCGAGCCCAACTACGTTCAAGTCCAAGCACGAGGTGTGGGCAACACCTCCCATTCCCGTGACCTTGCTGCAAATAAAACATAAGACATTCACCAGAAATATTCCAGTGCTGCGCATACTTGAGTAAAAACCTAGTGCCCAAGTGCCTCTACTTATAATAACAATTAGTACTTGATGAACTGTTATCTGAAAGTATTCCAATCCTTTGTTAAATCAAAGAAGTGCTAGAATTTCTCCTTTTATATGCAATTAAATATATTAACCAGTTTCTGCTGATGTGAGTTCCCTCTAAATGGAGATCTGTTCGGTCAGGTGGGACTGATGAAACAGATCCCCTACCTTATAAGGGGTATGGGACCAGAAGATGGCCTCAGAAACCCAAAGGTGTCTCACCCGCTAGTCCCCGAGGATCTGGCATCCAGTTAGCCAGGACATGGCCATCGCTATTGAATCTAGTTCCTGGCGGTGGATCAGTGCGAGAGAATCACCTCGATGGGGGGTCTTTGGGTAGTGGAGGTGGGGCACCAAAAGGTGAGACGCAGTATCACCTTCCTCATGACACCTTATCCCCATCCTACCCGTAGGATATCCAGAAACTCAACCCCCCTCCTTTTCTGACATGAACACTTTCTCACAGACAGTCAATCGTGAGCAACAATGGAATAACACCAGAGCCGCATACCTGACATCCCAACACAAGGGCCAGGCAGAGTCAGGCAATTACTGATAACTACACATGCCTGACTTACCTCACCCTTCCCCACACGGATAAAAGACAGAGCCTGAAAGCACTCTCTTAGCAAGGCCAAACACACGAGGAAGCAGCTATTCCGGGATGGCAGTTTAAACCGAGGAGAAAGGCGGCAAGACCAGAGAGGACGGCAAAGAGGGAATTACCCTTGCCCTTTGCAAGAAATAATTTCGACTTTCTAGAAGACTCAAGGAAAACATAAGACCATGGATTACAGCTGGAGAAAGGTGTAGCGTGTGTCAAAGGTACACGGGGCCTTCCGACATTGATAGCCAAGGCATGGAGACATAATTACCACTGGGGTACTATCCTTGACTCTGACAGCAAAGCAACGCCAACGAGTTCAGGACAACCGGTGAGTCGGGAGAAACTGATAACAGACCGGACTGTGTTATGCTCAAGGTTGCAAGCCGTAACATTGTATGAACAAAAGGACTTGTGTGCGATTGAATTCTGTGAAACTGAAATAGGTACCAGATGCAGAGTGGTCCGGCACCACATGGGTGCTCACTCAAAGGTCTCTGTTTGGTACCCCTTAAGCCCCCTCCAGAACGTGTAAAAGATTATTGCACGGTGGAATTGAAGTGGTCCTGCAGCAGGTTAACTGGAAGCCTGTGCACATTCGAAAGTCTTCAATTGCCCACGAACTGAAATTGGTCTGAGCATGGCTGAGGGGGACTAATTGTCAAAAGGGGATCTGACCCCAGAAGAGGGGAATCCAGGGTGAACAGTAAAACTCATCCACGAAGATACTGTTGAGGCAAATGTGAACCCGGCTGAGGAATGCCTGAGAATTAAAGTTGGTCTGAACCCGACTGAGGGAGGCTAATTGTGAAAGAAGGATCTGAACCCGGCTGAGGGGTTCCAGGGCGAAGAGTAAATCGCTCAGCTTAACCATTCAGAAGGCATTTTTCTTTGTTGTTCATGGTGAATCAGGGCCTCTGAAGCAAGAGACTTTGCACAAAAGAGACTTGGGCACAGAAGGCACTGATGTTGGCAAAAGGAAGTATGACCTTGTGCCGAAGAAGCATAAGAGTGTGTTGTGCTCGAATGACCCGCCTTGTCCCATGCTAAAAATGTGGGGAAGGGAGGCTCACTGCCTCAGCATCCTGACTTATCATTTTGTGAACACTTCTTTCTTTTTCGTAAACATTATCTCACACTATTTTGTAGTATAACGGTAAGGATTTGCAATCGTTTTCTTTAGTATAGGCCCTTTTTTATATGACTAGACTCCACTAGGACTGTATTATTATTATTTGATGGTCATAGCTTGCTCCCATCTTAGATTTAAGTTTAGATTAGGTGTTTAACTCACCTATTTTCCAGTTTAATGAACACCCTTGAACTGTAATCACATGTGTCTGTCTTAATTTGATACCAGTGGGTGAGTAAATTAGTTTTAGTGCACCCTCCCCGTGTATTGAAGTTTCTGTTTTGGTTGTTTAAAGAGTTGTCCAGTTGCTGCATGGCTACATAGAGACTAGTGTCCACCAACTAGTCGAAAAGTGTATCGGTTGCGGTTTGGGTTTTCTATGATGGCATGTGCTAATCTGGATGAGTATTACGTTTGGATTTGTCTGATATATGAGCATAGATGCGGTCTCATTGCTTTTCTAGTTTTATTGTATTCTATTCAGTTACATAAAATCTTGGTCCACACATCAATGTTTGTATTGTCGTGCTGTACAGTAGCGCCAACAAACTCCACCTGGAGGCACGTGCAAGTGTTTCACCCTTATTCTGTCTTTTTCAAGGCACAAGTGGCACAATGACCTCTACAACCAATTATTGCGAGAGAATACATTTGTTCTTGCATATTTGATTCATTTTGTACAATCAGCCATCATGTTACATGTATATTTGTCCTTTTATTTAACAGTTTTATGTTGCTGAATGGACAAGTTTCCAGTGTTGCTGCGGGGGTAGGAGGCGGAAAGAATAAACTGGTGTTAGAGTCCATTTTGATTGCTACATCGTATTTGTAGCATGACATTTTCAACATATTAGGGATTTCCTCATGCCAGTGTCCTTACCCCCTCTACACTCTTCCCCCTTACTCCCTTATATACACTAAATATATAACTTACTTAACCTTTACCCGACTTAACATTTCCCATAGTATGCCCTACATAACTTTTACCCTATATAACATTTATTCTACTTAACTTTTTTTTTTTAAACTTTGGTTTTATTAGCATTTTTAAAGACAAAGCACAAAAAAACAAAAAGTGCATAAACCCCGAACCCCCCTCCCTATCGTTGTCCCCCCCTTCTCCCTCCCTCCCCAAGTCTAATTCAAACATAACAACTGCAAGGAAACCAGACTTTCATATCGTGCCCTCAGTCTTTGAAGCAGCGCGACCCGTGACCCGCATTATATCTGGCTTGAGGCCGATGTCGCCCCGGGTCGTGGGAACCCCCCACTGGGTGTATACCTGTTCAGAGACGTTCGCGCCCTGGCCATCCGGGGGTGCCGTCCCGACACTAATGGACGACCCATCCCCATGTCTGCTGGACCCCATACCAGTCTGCGAGAAACAAACAAGAGTCATTGTTCACCAGGGCAGTCAATTTGTCCATCAAGAACATATTCTTGAGTTTTTTCATCCATCCGTCTTTGGAAGGCGTTTCCGGGCTCTTCCACTTCTGGGCCAGGGCCACTCTGCCCGCCCTTAACATAGTTTCCACCATCCTTGGGTACCGGTATAGTTCCGCCTCCTCCGGAGGGAGGCCCAGCAGCATGGTCAGCGGGTTGAGAGGAAGAGAGTCCTCCGCTACCTCCGCTATCCAATCCTTCACGGATTCCCAGTAGGACTGCACTTTCAGGCATAGCCACCACATGTGGCCTCTGGTCCCTGCCTGGCCACAGCCCCTTGGGCAGTCTGGTGACACCCCTGTGAACATTTTCGAGAGTTTTGTCGGATGTCTGTGCCACCCCTGCAGGATTTTGAAATTATGTTCCATGTTCTGAAGTAAAAAGATTGCCATGAAACGATATCTGAAAGATGCGAGCCCAGGCATCCTCAGATATCTCTTCCCTCGCCAGATCATTCCAAAACCCACAAAAACCTCTCCTAGCCTGAAGGTTATGGGTGTTGAGGACTGTGTACATACAGGAAACCGCGCCCTTTCTGGAAGTTGCTGAGTCGAGGAGTTTCTCGAAGGGAGTCAATTGTGTCTGAAGGTTTGGGCCCCATGCGGGGTTGCTGAGGATACCCTTAAGACGAAGGTATTCGAAGATGGAGAGGGACCCACCTCCCAGCCCATCCCTGAGGTCTTCATAACTCAGGAACTCGCCCTCTCTGAACAGTTGGCCCGCCCATTCCAAGCCCTCGTCGGACCAGTGCTGGGATTGGATAAACCCTCTGCTGCCCAATTTCAGAAGGGGCCCCCACAAGGAGGTCATAGGGGACGGCCAAGATGAAAGATGAGCTGTTCGAGGACACTCCCTCCAGATCTCCCAAAGAACACCTAAGGTCGGGTGGGACAGTACGTGTTTTCGGAATCAACTTGCGAGGGGACCACAGGAGGTTCCGGACCTTGAGGGGGTGGACGTCCATGTCCTCCAAATACGACCAATATGTTCGCAAGCCTTCCTTCATCTGTTCTAGGAGGACCCGTAGTTGTGCTGCGTGGTAGTATAACTAGAAGTCTGGGAGACCGAAACCCCCCTCCTCCCTTGGAAGCGTCAGGGTGGCCCTACCGACCCTCGGGGTTCTCCCCTGCCAAATGAAGTCTCGGACCCCTTTATGCAAGTCTATGAAGGTTTGGGCGGGTACCCGGGTAGGGAGGGCCGTGAAGAGATACAAAAGCCGGTGTAGTATATTCATTTTTACCGCCGTCATCCGGCCATACCAGGAGAGAATCATTTTCCCCATCTCCTCAGGACAGAATTGATTTCAGATAGAATGGGCCCGTAATTGGAGGTACCCAGTTCCGATAAGTCCCTAGTGAGGAGGACGCCCAGGTATTTAACGTTGTCCTTGCTAACTGCTATCCTGTGAAATCTGGGCAAGGGGTCCAGTACCGGGTCCACCAGACGCATTGGGAGGAGAACAGACTTAGTCATGTTAATCTTCAGGCCCGAGAATCGCCCGAAGGAGCTGACCAGGGACAGAAGGGGAGGGATCGAAGAGGCCGAGTCCACCAGATATGCCAGGATG
This sequence comes from Ambystoma mexicanum, assembly GCF_040938575.1. Taxonomy (NCBI): domain Eukaryota; kingdom Metazoa; phylum Chordata; class Amphibia; order Caudata; family Ambystomatidae; genus Ambystoma; species Ambystoma mexicanum. The sequence continues at coordinate 110,398,221 of NC_090927.1, forward strand.
TCATCGGCAAACAGGGAGAGCTTAAATTCCACCTCCCCCCTTCTAATACCCCCAATGTCTGGGTGGGATCTGACCGCTATGGCCAAAGCCTCCATTGTGAGGACATATAACAGGGGAGAGAGAGGGCAGCCCTGTCTAGTTCCCCGGGTAAGAGGAAAGGATTCTGACAGCATGCCGTTTACCTGGACCCGTTCGGTAGGGGCTCTATAGAGGGCGGCCACCCAACTCAAGATGTGCGTCCCGAAGCCCATTCGCTGGAGAAGGAGGGACATATATCTCCACTCAACTCTATCGAAAGCTTTTTCCGAATCCAGTGACGGGATGCATGCATCAAGATTTGAGTTTTGGGCAAAATGTATTAAGTCTATTGTTTTACGGATGTTATCCGACCCTTGTCTGCCCCTTATGAAACCCACCTGATCCCCGTGGACTAGCTTCTGCATTATCCCCTCCATCCGCCTACCCACCACCTTGGCCAGAATTTTGACATCAATGTTAAGCAGGGATATTGGCCGGTAAGATGAGCATTCCCTCGGGTCCTTACCTTCCTTGGGTAGAACCACTATAGTGGCTCCCATCATGGAGTCGGGGAGAGTATCCCCCTCCAAGACCGAGTTGAAAACCTTCGCCAGGTAGGGGGACAAAGATGAGCGAAACCTCTTGTAAAAATAAACCGAAAAACCATCTTCCCCCGGGGAAGTCCCCACCTTCATCCCGTTAATCGCCTTCTCCACCTCTTCCTCGGTCACCCGACCCTCCAGCCCCTCGGACAACTCTCGGGGAAGGGACGGTATCTGTATGGAGTCGAGAAACTCCTCGATCTGGGCATCACCCCCATCATATTCTGAGGCGTATAACGACTCGTAATACTGGCGAAAGGCTGCACTTATGTGGTGGGTGTCATAACCTAGTGTTCCCCCACTGTCCCTCACCTCCTCCACCATCCTACTTCTCTGGACCTCCCTCAATTTCCAGGCAAGGATCCTATCCGCCCTGTCCCCCTTCTCGTAGTATCTTTGTCTGACCATTTGGAAGCTCCTCTGCGTTTTGTGGAGGAGCAGGTTTTTTAATTGGAGCCTATAATCCTCCAGAGTGGCCACGTGGTCCCGGTCCAAGGTCTGTACTGGGGACCCCCCCGGTTGGAGGCATGCAATCTTTTCCCTCAGAATTCTCTCCTGGGTCTCCCTCTCCCTCTTCTGTCGATGATGAGTAAAGGCGTCCCAGAGGGTGTGCGTGCCCACCTCCCCATTATCGTTGAGCTCGAAGAACTCTGAAAGGCGTCCCAGAGGGTGTGCGTGCCCACCTCCCCATTATCGTTGAGCTCGAAGAACTCTGAAATGGCCTCCAGGACAGCCTGGGCGTGTACCTCATCTCTCAATATGGCGTTGTTACATCTCCAACGTCCCCTCCGTTCTCTACTCCAGTCCCCTGCCAAAGTGACTCTGACCAGATCGTGGTCCGACCAGGGTACGGGGTCTATACTGTAACCTGCTGTGTAAGGGCGCAGTGTCTCGTCCACAAGAATATGGTCTATCCTGGAGAAGGCTTTGTGAGTGGAGGAATAATACGAGAAAGAGGGAGTACCCGTTCGGGGGGTGGTCATCGTGTCCACCAAACCCAGACCCTCATTCACCCTCTGAAAGCTGCGTGACATGGTTTCTTCTGCGGGCCTAGGGTTTATTGTGCCCACCCGCTGTCTGTCTCTGGATGGGTCCAGGACCATGTTAAAGTCACCTCCCACCATCAGTGGGCCCTGGGCAAAAGTTTTCAGCCTTTCCCCCACTTCCTCCCAGAATTGGGTCTGGCCCTCGTTTGGAGCATATATTGCAGCCAAGGTTATGGGTGCGCCCTGCAGTGAGCCTCTTACCTAGAGGTAGCGGCCCTCAGGGTCTCTGATGATGGAGTCTTTCTCGAATCCCAAGCCTCTAGCCAGGAGGATAGCAACCCCTCTTTTCTTTCCTTTGTGGGATGCAAAGAACATCTCCTCTATGCCGCCCCCACGCATCTTGGGCTCCCTCCCCCTCGCCCAGTGCGTCTTCTGCACGAAGAGTAGGTCCAGCTTAGCCCTCCTAAACTCTCTGCTAATTAGGGATCTTTTCGTGGGGGTGTTGAGGCTTCGCACATTCAGGGTCCCAACCCCCAGGGCTGGTAGGTCGTCAGTCATAATCGTTGTCTCCTTCCCCCTTGGTCACCAGTGTCGCGTGGTCGTTCCCTCCTTGCTTGCTAGGTTTCCCTGCTTGAACTCTTTTAGAACATTTCCCCAACTTGCCCCCCAACTCGATCCCAACCCCGAAGACCCCAACTTGTGGACGAACCCCCACCCCCCTCCCAGGCATCCAGCCATGTAGTCCCTCCATTCCTGGATATTTGGCTGGACCACCAGCCGGTTCCCTTCGGCCAGGCGTAGATAACAAAGCACGTTAACGTGAGCCCCTCCCCCCAACTCATTCCCCATCCCGCGCACCCCGGCTCAGGTATTGCTTGAGGAGGAACTGGAACTGTTTCCCCCCTCCCGGTTGACTGGACGCGAACCATGGACGGTCCGGGCTACTCCCTCCGACCCGTGGGCGACCGTACCCCGAGCCCAGGATGGAGAGTCACACTGCACCCGTGGTTGTGGCCCCCCGGCCCCTCTTATACTTGCAAATAGAGAAGTTGCAGCAATCGAAGCGTCCCCATAGTCCGCCTGTTGTTTAGACACGATGGTTCTCGTGGGGTCACTGTTATCATCCTTCCGATTCGGCTCAGTCATCCTCCATTGGAGCCGGTGGTGTATTCAATTTCTTGAACTTCCTAGCGCCGGTTTTCCTCCTCCTGGATTTGGACTGACTGGAGGTGCCCCTGCTTAGCGCGTCCGGGCCAACTGGGCCCCTCCTGGGGGCGGGATCACCCACGTAGTCTTGAATAGCGCCCTTAATGTCCTCTTCCGTTACCAGCGTTGTGCGTTGGCCTGAGTATTCAAAAGACAAGGAGAAAGGATATCCCCATCTATAACGAATGCCTTTCTCTTTCAGAAGTTGTGTCAGGGGGCGGCACATCCTTCGTTTAGCTAGAGTGTAAGCTGAGAGATCTTGAAAAATAGAGATTTGGGCGCAGTTATAAGTTATCGCCCCTGCCTTCCTTGCAGCCTCCTGAACTTTGGCCTTGTCGGTGTAGTAGTGGAAGCGAGCCAGGACCGTTCTGGGGCTCCCCGACCTTCCCCCGGCTCTGTGCACCTGATCGAACATGAGTTCCGTTGTCATTTCATCAGCGAACAAGAGGGTGATGATGTCTCTCACCACCCTGGTCAGCTCTCTCTCCGTTTCACCCTCCGTTTCCGGAATCCCAAAGAACCTTAGATTGTTCCGTCTCTCCCTATTTTCATAGTCGTCCATTAGCCTGGCTCTCTCCTCGTCCCTCTTTTCCAGAGTCACGAGCCGTGTACCGAGTTGAACCTCCAGGGATGTAGAGGACGATTGATAGTTTTCCACTTGTAGGACTCTGTCCTCGATTTTGTCTACTCTTTGGTCTAATTTCTCGAACTTCTGGGCGATATCCGATCTCATTTCTCTAATCTCCTGGAGGATGGAGGCGAAGCCTCTTTCCATTGTCATTGCAGGTTGGCTGGCGGGTTCTGGGTGGGCCATGGTTCCGGAGAGAGGTGGGACCTCGGTAGCAACCTCTGTCTCTTGAAAGCGAAACGTTTGTAGGGTCTTCTTCCAGCTCATGGGGTGTTGCTGGTTTCCCACTCTGGGGTCCGCTGCGGTCTGGGGGGGTCCCGTGTCACCCCAGGGTCGGGATGTCGGACGTCGTACCAGTGGTGTTTATGGGCGGCGGGTTATCCCCTGCACGGGGTGAAGCAGCCCGCCATGCAGGCACTCGCCCCGCCAACCGGGGACGGGGGCCTCTCACCAGGGTAGCTTGCCACCTGCAGTTTCTGGGTTGGCAGTGGGCCTCTCTGAGGTCGAGGATGCCAAAAGCACCCCCCGATTCACAAGGAGCCGTGGGGTCCTCCTTCAATCTGTGAGGGCGCACTGATCCCCAGCTGCGCAGTCTGTTTCGATTTGGTTGGCCCTTGTGGGTGTGTTAAGCTATCCCGGGGACGTGCCGATATGCGTTGCTTGGGTGGGGTTTGCCGGATCAGGCTGTAACTCCCAAGAGGGATGGGATAGTCCCCCCAGGTGGGCACATGCCCCGCTGGCTACTGGCGGGGGCCTCTCACCTGGGCCGTCGAGTTGCTGTCGCCCCCCAGGGTTATCCCCCCCGGGGTCATCTGCTGCGTAGCGGGACCTCGCCCTGCCGTGTCCCCGGAGCACTATCTTGGATCTGGGTGGGATCCTGGCCGAGGCCGCTCACCCCTTGCATGCCTCTGGGGTAGTCCTGTGTGCTGGGTAGCCCCGTGTGAGGTGGCAACGTCGGTAATTTCGGCCCCCGTGGGAGGGGGGCCGATCCGCCACTCACCCAAGGCGCTGCAGTGTTGCAGGGCTCCTCTCTTGGGCCTCCTCCGGCGGGGTCCAGCCCCCGACGTTGTCTTCCTTTTTCCCACGCCGCTGCACTGCTGGACTCGGAGCCGGGCCGGAGGGGTGGCCGATCACTCTGTTTGTGGTCGGGTGGGGGGAGGCCATCGCCGGTCCCCCTCCGGGGAGCGTCTCTCCCCCAGCACTCGCCTTTCACGCCTGGGACCGGGGGGGGCCTGGACCATCTCTGCAGCCTTCTTGATGCGGAGGCCCCCTCCGCCTCTGGAGCCGCTGAGCGCGGCGTCTGTGGAGTCGCGCACCTCCGCTCCCTGAACTCTGGTTCTGTGTGTGCCTCTCTGCCGGCGGGGTCCAGCCCCCGACGTTGTTTTCCTTTTTTTCCCGCGCCGCCGCACTGCGGGACTCGGGGCCGGGCCAGAGGGGTGGCCGATCACTCTGTTTGTGGTCGGGTGGGGGGGGCGCCGCTGGTCCCCCTCTGGGGAGCGTCTTTCCCCCAGCACTCTCCTTTCACCCCTGGGGCCGGAGGGGGCAAGGACCGTCTCTGCAGCCTTCTCGGTGCAGAGGCCTCCTCTGCCTCTGGAGCCGCCGAGCGCGGCGTCTGTGGAGTTGCGCTCCTTCGCTCCCTGAACTCCGGTTCTGCTTGGAGTTGGGAGCCCGTTCCTTCAAGCGGGGGCGTCACGGGGGGTTTAGCCGCTCCTGCCTCACGTTATGTTCGCTCGGGGAGGTCTCGGGGGGGCTCAATCCCCGAAATAGGCCCAGCCTCGGCGGGAACACCGCAGTCAGGCAGCCATTGCCTGTGCGCCCCCTGGTGGCCTCCTATTCTACTTAACTTTTACTGTACACTTAAATGTATATGCCAAATGAATGGGGACAAAATGGTGTGCCACGAAAGTTAGGGGGACAAACACCCTTGTCCCCCCCTAAAAGTACACCCATGCACACACTGACATACAACATATAACACAAGATTTTGTACACAGGGGCGACTGCTGCAGTCAGCCACTTCTTTCACATTACCTTGTTGGATTTGTCCATTTGTGGAGACTGGAGGCTGGGAAAGTCTGTCCCTGATGGCATATGGGGCCTGGCACCCAAAGCTTGTTCTTCTGGGTGGCCCCGTCAACCATGTGAGGGACACCCGAGCTCACTGCGTGGCCGACGCTCATCAATTGTTCTTGAGTGACACCCTGCCTGAATGGTGACTCACCCAACATCACCGCTGCGGCCCTGCAGTGGTCCTTAACTTGTTGACAGCCCTCGTGGCCTGTGGGGGCTGCCCGACATGACCGCCACACCCTGTGGCTCCATGTTTACTCCAGCATTGCTGTGGGGGCACGACCATTCTCACTGCCACAACCGCAGTGCCAGCTTTAGTCCAGGTGGTGTCCCGGTTGCTGTGGGGACACTTCCATTCTCACCACCACACTCGTGGCCTGTTGTAGTCTTTGCAGCACCCCCCCTCTGCATTGCCTTAGGGAATGCAGGGGGCAGTGCTTCACTTCACGTGGGCTGCTACGCTGCAGAAACTCGGGTCTTACATTCACCCGGCACCTATGACGAGGCAACCCGGGACCTCACCGATGCACACACTAAAGGACGCCACCATAGCACCTCTCTCACCAACTTGTATTACACAGCGTGAATCAATGCACCCTAGCACTCTGGGCAAACAAGTATCCCCTCTGGAAAATGATACCGTTATTACTTTTGACATAAACCACATATGAACCCTCCTGCATTCACTGACGCAAGCGCTCAGCTATCTTGCATTTCCCTCTATCCCTACGAAGCCCTTGTTCAACACTCATAGGGTCATGAGACCATAAACTCCACACTATGCGCATAACCAAAAGACTCGCAGAAAACAAATGGCTCAAGGTTCCAACACCTACGAACAAAGCCCACTTCCAAACCTTAGCAAACAATTATAAAAAATAAATCATTAAAGCTAAAATTGAAGTTTATAAACAAAGAATCTCAAATGCTCAATCCCATACCAGAGAATTATTCACATTTCTCAGCGAATTAGAATCACCTGCTCCTACCCCAGACCATACCATCAAAAACGAACAATGGTGTTCTAACATCCAAAAAGTCTCCTTACTGCAACAAGAAATAGCCCTAAAAAAATCTAAACTCAACATTAATCTATCCTGCTCATTATCACTTCCCTCAATGGAACCCCCGCACCCCTCAAGGTCAATAAATTTGCCCTCACACCATTGCTCATTCCAATTTCCACCCTATCACCACTGTACCATTCTTATTAAAAATCTGCAGCTCCAACATTTTTTGGGCCTCAGACAATCAGGATTCTGACCAGGTCACAGAACTGAAACAGCCGAAAACACAAATGGAGCAATATATAGACAATGGCAATCTGTGCACCCTCTACTTACTAGACCTCTCGGCCACTTTTGATTTGATCAATCACGAGACCCTATGCCAACATCTTGCTACTGCTGCCCATTTCTCTCCCGAAGCCATTAAATGGATCAAATCCTTTCTAACTGGATCATGAGGGTCTTCTCGGATACATCAGCAGCCCCTCCCGTCTCGGTAAGGGGTTCCACAAGGATCATGTGTGTCGCCGACACGATACAATGCGTTTCCTAAGTTAATATTTGATAAGCTTGACAAAATGGGTATCACGTATAAAAATTATGAGGATGATACTCAAATACTCATCCCAATTACCGAATGTGAAGACACAGACTCCAAAAACTTTAAGAAAATCTATCTAGAAATCCAGGCTTGGATGGCCGTTAACGAATTGTGTATTAAAGATGATAAGACCGAGTTGATACTAATTGGAAACAAAACCCAACTAAACAAGCTCCCTCAAGACTATAAATCCTTCAATATCGATATCAACACTATCATGGTTGATAACGAAATAAAAACTCTTTGGCTGTACATTGACTCCTCCCTCAACTTAAATAGGTCAGCTCCTTAGTCTCATCTACCGCCTACACAGCTAAACTGATTAGAGCCAGTAGACCCTTCCTTTCACCACACAACTCCATCACCCTGGCCAGAGCCTTGACACTCTCCAGGATTGACTACTCTAATTCACTATTTGCAGGAACTAGCATGCAAAACATTAAAAAATTACAAATTGTACAAAACAACGCTACCAGAGCAGCTCTGAATATCCCCATCAAAGATCACATCTACCAGGAGGAACATCCATTGGCTCCCATTCTCGGACGGAATTCAATTTAAAATTCTCACGCTCACACACAAATGTATTACCAACAATGCGCCTGCCTACCTAAATAACTTGATCTGCAAAAACCAATCTAATAGACCCACCCGGTTCTTCTACACTAACCTGCTTGCCATACCTAGATACAGAAGGCAGAAAGCAGGAGGTCTAGGCTTTCCAGTGATTGCACCCAAAATGTGGAATGCACTGCCTACGCATCTGAGAAATGACACATTTTAATGGTCTTTCAGAGCAAACTTAACTTTTTAAGTCCGACCTCCTCATGCAGTCGCCTTGCTACGCAACTCCTAGCGCTATCACTGACGACTCCACTATTACTATGACAAACACTAAACCTACTCAACCAATGCAATTATAGTTACCTAATAAATGTATGTGCTAACGTGTAACTGACGATACTACTACCATGTAATGCATGATGCTAATGTGCAACCGATGTTACCTTTTCTATGTAAATATTTCTCTTTCCTCTGTAACCTTAAGCTACTGGAACCAACTCCCTAAATCAGTGCCTAGTTGCCTTTGGGCTTTGTGCGATCTATAAATAAATACATAAATAAATAAATAAATAAATAAATAAATAAATGAATAAATGAAAATAGCATCAGAGTTCTATAACCCCCAATAACATGCATAATATATTAACTGTTCTTTGTTCTATGACTGTATTTATTATATTCATTTATACTGTTTTGTTTTTCTGAGCATGTGATGCTGTTACATTAGGGTTTTACTTGACCTAATTGACTATTTCACTTTCTTTTTAGTAGAGAACTATGTGCCACACGTGATGGTGCCGCCAGCAATAAGAAGGCTAAAGGGCAATTCAGCCTATGGTGTGTACTATTAAAAGTATTATCATTAATATTAAATCAAGCGTTTACTTGCAGAGGAAAACGTTCGTTTTTGTGCCTGACTTCGATCCAGCTACACGCTTCCTGGAGGAGGCGTGTCACTCAGCACGTGACTGTATCACGTGACCTGGCGCCACCTTAAAACCCGGAGGCTGCCACCCGCTCAGTGTGAGCGTTTACTTGCAGAGGAAAACGTTCGTTTTTGTGCCTGACTTCGATCCAGCTACACGCTTCCTGGAGGAGGCGTGTCACTCAGCACGTGACTGTATCACGTGACCTGGCGCCACCTTAAAACCCGGAGGCTGCCACCCGCTCAGTGTGAGCGTTTACTTGCAGAGGAAAACGTTCGTTTTTGTGCCTGACTTCGATCCAGCTACACGCTTCCTGGAGGAGGCGTGTCACTCAGCACGTGACTGTATCACGTGACCTGGCGCCACCTTAAAACCCGGAGGCTGCCACCCGCTCAGTGTGAGCGTTTACTTGCAGAGGAAAACGTTCGTTTTTGTGCCTGACTTCGATCCAGCTACACGCTTCCTGGAGGAGGCGTGTCACTCAGCACGTGACTGTATCACGTGACCTGGCGCCACCTTAAAACCCTGGCTGTAAGCCCGGTGGAAAGAAGCCCATTGGCTGTTATACGGCTGTTGTACGCAGTGGACGCAAATAAGCCGTATGATGGGCCCCCAAACACGCCAAAAACAGAAAACACGAACACAGTCCGAACGAGCGGATCATCCCTTGCAGGCATCGGTATACATCGCTGAGGAAAATACCTCGAGGGTCAATGATGTAAATGAGGTAAGAACTGTTACATTAAATGTGCCTACATTGTCTCAAATCACACAAACTGAAAATGGCGGACACATAACGCCACTATATACAGTAAGCTCCTTGCTTACTTTGACAGAAAATCTTATTATTAATGTCAATTTACTAACTCACTGCCGACTGAAATTGACGCCAAATGCAACACGCGAACAAATACTTCTACTGCCCTGCGCTCTATGCTTAACGAGGCAAGCAAGAAAGAGTTCTCTAAGTGCTGCATACACAAAATTTGCCCAAGTACACGAAAGTGTAGATGTTCTGGATAAAACAGCATTAGCGGAGAACTGCAATAAATGTGAAATCTTTACAATCCGGTCCGTGACTTTATCTACTGGCTCTACGACCCGAGTTGCGGAACTGAGAACGCAGGATAATGTGTGCGAGATAAATACCTCCTTGATCCAGTCTCCTTTCGATGTAACGGATTCAGAACTATTGTCAATCCAAGTGTCTGCAAACACCTTATCCATGTCCCCCCTAAACCAATCAAATGGTCAGGTAGACAAAAATACTGTACAGAATAAATCTCAAACTAAAGAAGGAGCTATGACGCCCATGATGGTAGCAACTGCAAAACTGCATGAAGCTGAATCTAACGTGCTAATGTCATCATATGCCTCCCGAGGTTCCATAAAAACTGGACTTGTAAACCGCAAACAGAGCTCAACTAAGTTTAACCTGTTACACTCTCGTCTACCTATAACAGCAAATAGCACCGGAGAAGTACATGAAGTGGAAACTTGGAACCCACATGAAATTTCTACAACACCTCAATCACATCTGCTTAACATAGAAACAAATCCAATACCAACTTTAGAGACCTCATTAAAAGCTCTAGATCCAGTAGGACGAGAGGCACGTCTGACAGAGAGGCTAACTGCTGATTACAATGCCATCAAAGAAAAACTGATACAGAGTTTCGGAGAAAAGTCCAACTCTAAGCATGTAAATCGTATAATAAGCAGATATAGCCCCAATAACATCTGCCGTCACTCTAAATTTGGTTTTTTTGATCAGAATCTTCCAAACCACAATTCAACAATTGATTACACAATCATCGGTGATAAAAATGTTGTAAAGACAGTTGAGATGGAGAATCTAATCCAAATGAATGAAGACGAGGTAGAAAATGAGTCTCTACAGCAACGTAGGAAGAGACGAGATTCCATGGCCAAACAAACACATGAAACGGCGCCAAAACTTACAGCTGCTACTTCTGCACAGGATCAAATGAATAAATCCAACCTGTCAGTAGCAGCTGGCATTCAAATCCACAATAATGTATTGGCCGCCACTTCTTTGGCGCTAATCCCGTTCGTAAAACTGTACGAGAGTCTAAATGAGGCTATAAAAGAGCAGAGTACGCAAATTACTCAGCTTATCTCAAAAGTTGACAAGATGGAACATATGAATAATGCCTTGCTGCAAAGAATGGACAGAGAGGCGGAGACGTCCTCACAATGGCAATATCGCCTTGGAGATCTTCTAGCAAGTACCCACGTGGATAATTCCACCTTAATGGCCGCAACGCTTGAATGTATGAAATGGGCAAGGCACAATATTCCAATAAATACGGAACAATTACCAGAGCACTTAAATGGAGCTGTCACGCTGAATAAAACAACTCCTGCTCCTAAAATCACAAACTCCGCTTCAGCTGCGGCCCATCTCTCAAAGAACAATCCTCAAGTGGAGTCATCTAGTTCTAACAGGAATAATAGACAACTCCAGGAAATTCCTGCTCAAGCAGTCAAAACTAAACCAAATACTGAAGCCCCGCTGACCTGCTCAACTACAAATACTAGTAGGGCACTTGCAGACAGAAGAACAACCTCAACGGTACAAATACAAGAAACCCAGACCTCCTCTGATGCTGCAGAAATAACAGATCCGACCCACTTGGCTATAGAGATCGGAGAACCAATACAATCACTGGAAACTCACAGTGCGACTGGAATTCAAACACTACCGTCTACATCGAGGCTCATAAATTCGTTTGACATCTTTAAGGGTGGAGCAAAAAATTTTCACGTGGACAGCTTAAAGATACCAACACTGTCTGCAAAGAAGGTACGATTGGCTCCAAAAAAGCAAGCAACCAATCAAGCAAAAAAACGTAATACTAATGTAAAACAGTTTGTAAGAAATATAGTAACTCCACAAAAGCTTGCGCTGTTCGAACGACCTACAAAAGAGGCTGCTGTAGATAATGTCATCATTGTGCAATCAAAGGAGAGACGGAATAAATTGAATGATGCAAAATCATCGTCAATACAAAAACAAAATCCAAATAAGCGTGCTCGTCTAGATTCGATTTCTGCACAAGATGAGGACTCAATAGACCTATGTGACCTCTCAACTTACTCAATTGACTCTGACAGTTCTTCTTCGACCTTATCTACAGAGACATTGAGTAAAAGACAACCAATTGGACCAAGCAAAGTACTCTCTAGGAAACTTATAGGTGATGAGGATAAAGGGCATAGAAAGGTCACCATGTTTCCTCCTACCTTTGATACGAACTCCTCGGAACCTAATCAACCTAGAACACACCAAGTTACAAACAGAAAAATGGTATCTGAATCATTACAAAATTTCAATCCGAAAATGACTGCTGCTCAGCGAAATAAACAAATTTCATTAAGAATAAGTGAAAGCGATGGACGTCAATCTAGCTCCAAATATCATTCTTGGAGAATTAGAGTGGAAAATGTGATGTCTGATGATAAAGATGTTAACTTAAACAGAAGAAACATTATGAAACTACTGCATATCATCCCTTCACTCCGTACAATTACATCAGAAGACATTCAAATTGTTGAATACATTTCAGAGGAATCCGCTGACAAAGTTTTCTTACATATTAATTCATCAGCAGTGGAAAAAACTCTTTTTGCTGCACAAGATGAACTGTTGGCCTTTGGTTTTGAAATACACTCAGAGAGAAATATGTTAAATTATGGGAAAAGTGATGAAATAAAATCAAGAAATGATTGTCGTCGCGAAAAATTGAGGAACCAATTGTCATTGCGAAAATGTGGAGTAGAAACAAAACCTACATGGAAAAATTATGATGAAACCATAAAACGAGCTACATCACAGAAAGATCAACAAACATAACCATCACCAAAAACGGATATGGAAAAATGCGGGATCCTCTCTTGGAACACCAGAGGATTCCTTCATCTATTCAATGAGTTCCCTAAGGCCTTAATAAATAATTTTGCCATTTGTCTCCAAGAAACATGGCTTCGAGAAGTTCCATCGAAAGACGGTTATTCCATCATTCTAAATAAAGCAGGAAAACATCAACGTGGGAGACCTTTCTCTGGTTTAATCACAATGGTTAATAATGCCTATGGATGGGAGGTCATTCAAACATTCATGCCAAACCTCTTTGTACTAGGAACTCTACTACAGCTGAGCCAGAAGGAAAATATACCCTCCCCACAACTGCTAATTATCAATCTTTATTGGAACCCAGCCATGATCTCTACTGCAAGTTTCATTAAATCAGTAACGGCAATTATTGATCCCTATTTAACATCAGATTTGGAGACCATTATAATAATATGTGGAGACTTTAACTTCTCATGGCTCGAACTACCTCCCAAAAATAAGACTGAACAAACTGTAATACGAACTAGAGGAGATAAATGGTTAGAAGCGATGCAATCGAGAAACTGCGAGATGGTCAATGGTTCAATTAAAGGTGACATTCCCCCAAACTCTACCTGGAACAAAGATAAAAGCCAAAAAATATTAGATTATTTTTGGATCTCTGCTTCTTTCTGGTCAAAAGTTACAAAAATGTCAATAACTAAAACAGCAGCGAGTGATCATAGTATATTGGAATTAATCTGTATTCTAGAACAGTGCATAACATCAGCACAGTATGATTTACCTCTGGAAGCGAATGAGGGGCTGAGTAGGCTACGAATCAAAAACCATCACATCCGTCAGCTGAGAGATGGCCTCAAGGATGACATAACAATAACTTCTGACAAAATAAACTATGCACCTTTGCTAATCCAATTTGGCACTACAAAAAAACAAACTCACAAAACCTCGCAAACTCAGAAAAAATATATATATAGTGCACAGGTAAATTTGCAAAAGAAACAAATGACCAAAAGCATCAGGCAAATCAACAAGAAAGATATTAAGTCTTTTGAGAAAAAAAGGGAAATCCAAAACTGTAAAACGAAATACCGAAACTGGTTAAAATCTTTCAAGATAATCAGAGATCAAGAACGAGCTGAAACAATGGTAGGCCTAATTATTCAGCGGAACTCACGAGACATCTGGAAAATTTTAAATAACAACAACACTCAAGATTCTGGTTTCATTAATGGAATATCAAAGCTTACCTGGGAACAACATTTTAGGAAAGTATTTGTAAGCACTTCAATTTTAAGCAGCCCAATACAACAGATAAATCCGGTCACATGGGATGTATGTGAATCTAGAGAAAAAATTCTTACTCAAATAACACAATTGAAGAATTCTCGTGCAGCGGGCCCTGATGGCCTAACAAATGTTCTATTAAAAGAAAAAAAGGAGCTTTGGGCCGACTTTATTGTAGACCTGTTTGAGCTAATTTCAGAAGCTAGGATGATACCGTGCTCATGGAGGACTGCAATTATAGTACCAATATTCAAGAAAGGCAATAGGGAGAACCCGGCCAATTACCGCCCAATTGCCCTCTTGGATATAATAGGGAAAATCTTTGCTACTTGCTTACAACAAAAACTCTCCAAATGGGCATCTTGTAACAACTTATTGGATAAGCGACAAACAGGTTTCACAAAGGAGGTCGGAACTGAAATCAATCTCTTCATCTTAAACATACTTAAACTTGAATCATTGAAGAACAAAGGGAGCATCTTCATAGCATTCATAGATATGCGGCAGGCATTTGACCAAATCAATCGCACAAATCTATGGGAAAAATTAACATCATGGTCATGCCCTCCAAATATTCTCCATCCACTTATGGCCCTACACACAGGTACCTCAATAAAAGTCCGCATCGATAATAAAGGAACCGTGACAAATGAAATTCCAACCACCAAAGGAGTGAAACAGGGATGCCCCTTGGCAGCCCTACTGTTTAAGTTATACATTGCTGATCTACCAAAGGCCTTCACGAATATTCGCTGCTTTCCACCGAAAATAAATAACCAACCTATTAGTTATGCGACATATGCCGATGACATTGTATTATTTGATCAAACTAAAATAGGACTCCAACGTCTAATACAAGCATTGGTTATATATCTGCAGACAAACGGTTTGGAAATAAATGCTGGGAAATCAAAGATCATGTCCTTTGGACCAGCAAAGAAAAGATTGGCTGAGAATTTCAGTTGGTATGCGGCTGGAGAAAAGATCGAGACTGTACACACTATACGTTATCTAGGGATACAAATAAACAAATCCATCAGAGAACAAGAATGGAGTTTAGATTTGAAGCATCGTATGACTTCTTTCACCCTACAAGGAAAACGCCTACATAATGAATTTGGCAAATTTACCCTGATTCCAGTCTTAACCTTCTATCGACAAAAAGTCATTCCTACTCTGACCTATGGGGCGGAGGCCGGACTAAACATCGATAATCGTATTTGGGCAGTTTTGGAAGGGCAATTTTGGAGAGGAGTTTTAGCTCTGCCAAGCTGTGTGTCTATTGTTGCAATAAGACATGAACTAGGCCTTGATCCCTTAGACGGCCTGATTCTTTGGAAGTCCATTGTTTTGTTACGAAAAATGAACCTAAAAATAGTCGCTCCAGCCTATGAGATCTTAAAACAAAAAGAAGATAAACAATATTCAGGGATGATACATATTTGGGCTACGAAAATTAGGAAATCTCTAGCGGTCATGGATATCTCTTGGGAGTCTATATGTAACACACCACAGATTGCAAAAAGAAAACTGAGATCCTGGTACTGGATAAAAAACGAAGAACGTCGAATGGCAATGTCATCTTCGCTTAATTTAGGCTTGACATGTAATACTCTTGACAAGCTGCCCAAATACTTAACAAGATTTCCGTCAAGATACCATCGCAACAAATTTTTAAGATTTCGGCTAAATTTATATGAAACTAAAGAGATAATGTACCTGAGACACTACAAAGAGATAGATGATAATAAATGTAGGCTCTGTAAAAACGAAGTAGAATCACTTAAACATCTAGTCTCTGATTGTGACCAGGTGGCGACTCAGCGTGCATTTTTCTTTAAACATCTAACAACTGTCCAACCAACGGACCATCTGTGGTGCATGCTGGTAGCTGGAAATAATGTTAAATCAATTTGTGCAGTGGTAGATTTTCTCGATAACATCTTGGAGAAAGCCTTGAGCTGAAAACAAACTTTCCATCTGAAAGAGCCAGAAGAAAACAATGAACCTATAAGAGAGCTAAATTGATGACAAAGAAAGATGATGAAATTTTGTATGAATTTTTGTAATTGAAGTTGTGTAAATAACTAATTGTTACAAGTAAAATAAAAAAAAAAAAAAAAAAAAAAAAAAAAATATTAAATCAACACTATAGTCTGTGATACCATGGATGAGTGAAGTGTCTTGTGCAGTACAAAAGTAGCAGAAACACTTCTCGGTCCATGCCATCACAAAACATATGGGGGTGGCCCTCAAAGCCCCGCTATGGCCCCTTTAATCTACTTTATGAAGCACAGGCCACGACAGACTCCCAGGCCGGTCTGGGCTTCCATGCATGCATAAAGTGCATGTTGTCAAATGAGCGCGTTGGACTGTGTGTAACATGTAACTACTTTTGTTACGCAAACCTTTCATCTTTCATCTAGCATGGAAAAAAGGGGGGTGGTCAATCCCTGTTGCTTAAGCATGTCAGCCATCACTGTGCAGGGCCAGTAATATTACTCCATGCATGCCACTGGCAGAGGCAGCGTTTGGTATTATTGAAATGGGCAGCTCCCGAGTGGGTATTAACATTGTAAATGATTGAACATTTCTCGGTCATGCAAACACATGGATATTTTTAGTGGAGGGACATTAATATCTACCACAAATTGCTACAAGTGACCGATAACAATGAAGGGGAGTTATGGGAGGGGGTCTAACAGCACAGGTTTGGACAAAAGTGGCTTAAAAGGGCACACAATTCATTCTGCAAGGTAACACATGGAAACATCCAGCAGGTGCCATGTCGTCAACAGAACACAGCATTGCCATTTTAAGTAACTTTCATGCAGCTGTGCCCAAAATCTATGCTAGTAATGGTCACTGTGCATAACTTTTATGAAGCTGCGGCCACAATCTTTTCCAGTAGAGTCACTGTAAATCACTTTCAGGAAGGTATGGCCACAATCTATGCCAGTATTGTCACTGGTAATCTCAGCAATTAAGCTGCAGCCACATGTATGTGAGTATGGTCACTGTAACTCAGCGTGGTCCCTGGAAAGCACTATGATGAAGCTTTGGCCACAATCTATCCCAGTAACAGAGGCTGTAAATGTAGTGTGGCTCCTGCCACCATTGTTGTGCGTGCTACCCTCAGCTGATGTGCTCAGCATTCGGGGCACAGAACAATTGAGGTCAGCGAAGTGGGTTGGATGACAACAGAGAATGGCAAAGGCTGGTGGGGCTCTATACCCTATTAACTTAAATAAATCCGTACATGTCTCCACACGCAGTCTCTGTGTCCCTCAATCACTACAAATATGGCGACGAGGCATCCAGAACCCACTGAGACCCACGGCCGCCCTTACCGCATCGTATGCTGATGTGACAGTGAGCAGAGCTGAATTGTGAGCCGAGTCAACCAGTAAGCCGTACTGTCCATTCACAGTGTTTCTTGAACTCTTTCGAGTGAACAAAACAGTGCAGCACCAGTGCAGCAATCTCTCACATTTTGAACAGGGACTGCCTGAGTTCGAGCGCCACACTGCGGAGCTCGGGAACCATTACCGCATTACTGTACATATATGGACAACAGACTAAAGAACGGTGTAAATGACCATGATACTGCTATTATGCCCTCCCAATAATAATCGCACTGCCAGCCACAATTTCCGTTTTACTCAGTGTATACAGAAAACAAACATTACAGCAAGCAGAATTCTTTATTATTGTATACTGGGATAATACAGCTAAGTGAACTACAATCCTCTTATTCAACTAGCATCTACTAATACAATTAGCCATCACTGTTTCACTCCCTTCACCACAACAATGACGTTTGGTGGTGTTCCCCCACCAACCTTTTTGCTACTATAGATAGTGGAACCCACAATACCCTGGAAGAGTTGGATAAAATCACTCGAACACTATGCCGGTGTAATATGTGGAACCATTTACAGTGTCGACAGAAGGAAATCCCTGCACTGTAGGTCACGAAAAATGGGAAGACTTACCAGATCTTCCAGAAAATTAGGGAGAAGACCTAAATGAATATGAAAAAGCGATCAAAAAGATGAGCAAACACTACAAGAAAAAATTAAGCACAATAATAGAATGTTACTAATTCGGAAAAAGAGTACAAGAAGATGGCAAAAGTGTGGAGCAGTACATTACAAGCCTAAGGAAGTTAGCCAGAACATGTAATTTCAATAACCAACTGGACCAACACCTCAGAGACCAATTCATGCTGGAGTGCAACAGTGCGAAAGTCAGAGAAAAACGATGATCGCTAGATGACCCCCCATTAGATACAGGCCTGAGAGTAGCCAAAGTAGTGGAGCACACAGAAAAATGTGTAAAGGTCCTAGAAAACAGGAAAAAAAAAGTCTTACCTAAATATAGACGTTGTACCACAACCTGCAACCATACCCAAAGTGAATTATGCTATATCGACAGTTAACGAGAAAACATACGCGAAGAAGAAGACAGGAGAGATGCAAAGAGAGGTAGAATGACCTTTCGCACAAGGAGAAGGGGCAGTCCAAGACAGAATAGCCCAAGGAGATGGTTCAGGTGTGATGGTGCGGATCATTGGGTAGACAACCCAGAATGTCCTGCTCTGAAAATCATCTGCCAGATAAGTAAGGGAAAAGGTCACCTCGCAAGATGTTGCAGGCGCAAGAAATCTTCCACCAATTGGATTGGTAGTGACCACATTGTAGAAGAGGGCGATGAATGCATATCGGTGATAGTAGATGAAGGCAAAGAAGAATAGATAGTCCTAAAGCCTCACTGCTGTTGACAGTGTTTCAACATTCATGATGATTGATTCAGGTGCCAAATATGCACTCGAACCCCAGAATGAATGGGAAAGACTAGGACATGACTATCTAAATGAAGTGGACATCAATCCCAGAGCATTTGGAGGAACAACAATTGAGTTAATTGGGTGGTTCTGTGCCACTCTAAAATGTTTAAATAGAGAAGCCCAAGGAAAAGTCTATGTAACCAAAAAAGGCAAAAGCACCTTATTGAGTTGGACACACCAAAGAAACTCAAAGTAAAACTAGATCCTAATGCAGAGGAGGCAGTACTTGCCACATAAAATGTTAACAATGAACAGAAAGTAATAGATAAAGTATTCCAGCATAAGATAGGCTGCTTATGTGGATGTGTGCATAACATAAAAATTAAGGATAACTGCGTACCAGTTGCGCAGAAATTACGTAATGTCCCTTTGTCTATGAGAGAAGTCAAACGAGAGATGAAGAAATTAGAAGATCAAGACATCATAGAGAGCATAGATGCAGCAGAATGGGTATCGCTGTTAGTCATCTTATGGAAAAGCACAGAAAAACTCTGGATTTGTGTGGACATGAGAGAACTCAATAAATGTGTGGTTCCAGAGAGACACGCATTGCCCAACATTCAAGAGATCATATCGACTATAGGTCCTGCAAAATACTTCTCAATCTTAAATCTCACTTCTGCCTACCATCAAGTGAGATTACAAGATGTGTCCAAGTGTGAACGGCTTTCATCACTCCAGAGGGGCTGTTTCAGTACAAACAGATGCCATTTGGCCTAGTGGCGACAGCCTCAGTCTTCCAGAAGGTTATGCACAGACTATTCGATGAAGATGAAGGAATTTTATGCTTTCAAGTCGACATCCTAATTTATGTAGATGATCTTAAGCTTCATGACAAAAGATTGAATAATGTGTTGAAGAAGCTATATGCCACAGGCATGACACTGAGTCGCAGAAAATGCTAAATTAATTGACAAGAGATTGAGTACCTAGGACATGTTATCTCTGTCGAAGGGATACGTCCTAAGAGACAGTTGGCAGAAGCCATTGAAAATTTGCCAAGACCTATATGTCGTGAAAAAATTCAAACCTTTCTTGGTATGGCAGAGTATTACACCAAATTCATTAGTGATTTTGTGAAACATGCTGTGTCCGTGCGTGAACTGATCAAAGTAAAGAGTGTGTTTATTTGTGTAGAGAATGCAAGGAAGAATTCAAGTTCATTAAGATGGCCTTGGAAAGAGCCCCTGTGCTGCAGAGTTTCAGAAGTGGCGGAAGACCATAATCATGACAGACGCCAGCACTGTTGGTTTAGGCGCTGTGGTGACACAGGAGGAAGTTGGGAAGGAATTCCTCATAGCCATTGCCTCCAAATTACTGAAGGGAGCTGAGAAGACATATGCTACGATTGAGAAAGAAGCACTGGCCCTCAAGAGGGCTGCAGAGAAATGTAGGAATTTTATTTGGGGCAGAAGATTTGAGTTCCAAACTGATCACAAACCTCTTGTACAGATAATTACATTGAAAGGTTTGGACAAAGTTTCAGCTCGAATCAGGAGATGGGTGTCTCAATTACAAGATTACAATTTGACTGGTCAAGTATTTGCCAGGAGTGAAGAACTTTGCAGCAGATTGCTTCATCTATAGTAGAGTTGAGTGACGAAGAGAAGTACCAAGAAGTCATTTTGGAAGTAACTTCCATGACTGTTCCAAGAGAAGAGTGGGAATAAGCCATGAGACAGTGTACAATTTTAAGAAGTCTCAAACAAGAATTAGAGGAGGACAATGCTAACAGGAAAAAAGTCTTCGGGAGACTGGGGCTATCACCCTTCTGGAATGTAATCGATAATTTATGTATCCAGGAAAGGATGGTGATGGGTGGTGACAAGACCATTCCACTTGAAAACGTTCGGGAACGACTCATAAGACTTGCTCATGAAGGTCACCACGGGATTGTTAAAACTAAGCAGAGAATAAGAAGTGAGTATGGAACACGGAGTGAGTGTCTCTTGTGAGGAGAATGGGAAGAGAGGAGAGTGAGAGGATCACTGGCAGAAATAAGAAAGAGTTAGAAAAGTCAGTGAGATTATGAGGATGAGAATCCTGGAATCCCATGATGGCGAATTCTCCTTGCCTCGCCACACAGCTGTGAGTTCTTTCCGCTCAAGGTCAGGAAGATGCTATCAGAGGCCTAAGCATCTTGCAGAGTATATGTAAAAGAGAGCGACTCGGAGAGACTCTACATGGTGATTGGGTGAAGGAACTTTGTGAAGAGAGGGGGATGTGTAGTATGGCTCCTGCCAGCGGTGCTGCGCATGCGTCCCTCAGCTGACGTGCTGAGGATTGGAGGAGCAGAACAAGTGAAGCCAGCAGAGGCGGTTGGGTGACGAAAAGAGAGAAGAGCGAAGGCTGGCAGGGCTCTATACCCATTAACTGAAATAAAACGTATACGTATATTCACACTCAGTCTCCGTGTCCCTCAATCACTACAGTAAATTACTTTCATTAAGCTGGGGGAACAATCTTTACCATAATTCCCCATACAGTGCTTAAATGACTTCGAAAAAAGCATTGTCACTAAGAATATGATGAACCACATCATCCTCCCCATCCTCCCCATCCTCCCCACACACACACTGCAATGCATTGAAACATGCACACTTTAGGGATGTCATTTCACTAGGAATCATGGGGTAGAGGAAGTAACATCACACTACCCTTGACCCCTGATGACATCACAGTGATTTAATTTGACCCCGCCCCCAAGTGACATCACAGGAAGTGATGGCACACAACCTTTCACCCGTTTACTAAACAGAAAGTGGCATCACATAGCATTATTCCTCAGTACGCAAAGGAAAACATGGTTACAATATCACTGTAATATGATATACATTTCATACAAGAATGGATCTCCATATGTAGCATTAATATTAGTGTGTATAGGCCCATATTACCAAATTACTGTGAATGTAAGCAGACGTCCAACACAACAACCTGGACTATTGTACATCACTCGGGCTAAACTGTAAACAGACACAGAATCTTGAAGAGGCCAAACCCCAAGGTGCAGACACCCAGTGCCTGCCAAGTGTCTGGCCACAGACTGGAAACAGCAATTGTGCACTCTGAATCATTGCCCAGCAACCCACCCCTGCTAGTCACCCAGAGCCTGAATATCCCCAAAACATTTTCACCACAGACACCCCACCGTCCACTGCGAGACGCTAAGGGCCCTCCATCAAGAGCTTTAAATGTCTGGCACCCACTCCCGCCCTCCAACACCTTACATCTCCAATGCCTTGCTCCAACACCTTTCATGTTTACACAGTGCCACCCTCCAGCAACTTAAGTCTCCAGCATTCTCCAACACCATCAACATCAAGCAAACTAGCAACTTAAGTCTCCAGTACCTTCCTACAACACCCCAACAGTGTGAGTCTCAATTACCCTCCTCAAACATCTTATTTCTGCATTCAATGCATTGCCACTCACTTACAACACATTACGTCTCAAACACTCTACCAACATCTATTATAGGTCACTAGCACATCTGAAGTCTCCAGGCTCAAACATGTCTGGGGATGCTTGTGGTCTCATGCAGAAGGGATGTGACCTAGCATTTCGGGCTGGATGGCCGTTTTGCGGTGGGACCAAGCATGATTTGGATAGGATAGCACAGGGGCAATGTGCTGGTCTTGGAAACAAGACCATGCAGAGCAAAAGAGGTTCTAATCCCGGATCCGCGCTTAGAAACCAAACTCATGTATGGTATTAGGCTTGTTATAAAAAAAACAATTATTAATTAAATCAATTAATATGGTCTTTTCCTTTCTGTAGTGGCTTGGCAGTCTGAAAAGCAGTGCCAGTGGTTATGAATTATTTGAAACCTTCCAGTCATCACCTTTCTGTTTTGGTGATTTGATAAGTAACCCACCGTTTTATTTTGTTAGATGGAAGATAGTGGGTAAGGATGTGCTGCAGGTCGCAGTAATTGCAGTTTCGTTTTTATTTTTAAAATGTAAACAGCAGCAGTTCCAAGATATCACCCTGAGAAAAGACCCATTTTATTATTTTCTTTGGTTCTTTGTATGTTGCTTCATGGCCGCCTCCTCCAGCTTCTAAGCACTGTAACAGGAACTGAACCCATGTTGCGCTGCATCCTCTTGTTCCCAAAGCAAGTGCGTTGCCCCTGAGCTATCCTTCCTTCCATATATATATATATATATATATATATATATATATATATATATATATTGCTTGAGGAAGCAACAGATGGTTTACTTCAAAGGCAGAGGGCAACTTCATGTAGATTAATTCTCTCACCTGGCGTCTATCCACAGTATGCCTGTGATGCAGGTCTGGCAGATCTGGGTCAGGTCACACAGTGCCCAGGCTGGATTGGTGGCAGACCCCTCTCATCACAGGCCCAGTGCCTCACAGGATGTGCAAAGCAGACGAGAAACACTGATGAGATTTGCGTTCATGCTGTGCTGTCACTGAGTACTGCAGGCTGCTCTTCCCCATTCCCTGCTAGCTAGACCTAGCCCCCATATCCTTCCTGTTGCTGCAGTACTGGGCATGAGCTGCACAGGCAGCCCCGCCTCTGAACCCAACCATTCAGACATTCTTCAATAATGGACTGCCAACCTGTTAGTGATGTCGGCATCATGGTTTTTCCTGAATCCCTGTTATTTCTCCAGCTAACGAGATCTAGAT
Source organism: Ambystoma mexicanum (assembly GCF_040938575.1). Lineage (NCBI taxonomy): Eukaryota > Metazoa > Chordata > Amphibia > Caudata > Ambystomatidae > Ambystoma > Ambystoma mexicanum. Next base: position 110,421,501 of record NC_090927.1, read on the forward strand.
TCCTAGTGAAAAAGGTTCTTTTTCTGGAAGGAATTGGGACTTGTTTCATCTTTTTCAAGGAAACACTCTCAGATCCAGGTAGAAATAGACTTAAGACATGTGAAAACAACAGCACTGGTGGTGGGATCATAGGGCGGATGCCAGTGTGGCTGATGCCCGCAGCCTCTAGCAGTGAGACTGGCCAGCAGCAGCTTGAGGCCCCTCGTGGAGGCTTCAAGGGGTCACTGATCACATGACCACATCGAATAGTCAATTGTGGAGGCCTGGCTGTGAGCCTAGGTCTTCTGATTGCAGAGCTTGGAATATTGCAGGCTCCAGGTTGCACATTTTCCAATTGCATCTTTAGTTTTGCACCAACATGCTGTGCTGGTGGGCAAGAGTTATACTAGTGATCTGTGCCACCTTCTAGATCTTCCATGCTGGATAGAGGGGCGGAATCCCAAAGCATGACCTTTGCCTGAACTGAACGTGACCTCACAGGAAAGGCCAATCCGGACCAAACATGTAAGGGGGAGGAGTGAGGTGAACTGCGACAATAATGTCCCTGGATTTCACACCAGATCCTTTTTTTTAGACTTGGCATAAAATGTTCTACGGTTCTCCATCCTGCCATCCCAAAGATTCAAAACTCTGTAGGAATGGAAACGAAGGACACACTCACTGAAAGTGCTGCACAGTTGCACTCATTTCATCAAACCCATCCAGACACAAAGCTCTCAAGTGGTTCTGGGTAAAGCTGGCAGTGTTTGACAAATGTAGAATTGTTTTGCCCACGTCATTCCGTATTCCTGTACACAATTTGTATCTTCATGTCCCCACTGTAAATGCAGGAATACCGGTATGGAATGTGATGGGAGCCTAAAAAACCAGGACGAGCTGAGAATATCCATAACATGTGCCAACTCGAGATGCCTTTGATATCTCGCCTGAGCAATACATCAGTGTTAACATCACCTGCTCTTAGTCATTGTTTGATACAGTTCTAGACCTGTCAATGCACGATGTGACTACAAATTCCATTCCCACAAAAATTAAACGTGCATTACATTAGAGATATCAAACCGTGATTTTCAGTTTGAGAACATAGTTTTACCTTGGAATTGTAAGCAAGCAGAACAGTGCAGTTTACTGGTTTATAGAACAAATTAAAAAAAATTAAAACACATGGGCCCTCATTACGACCCTGGCAGAGTGGGTTTACGCCAGCGTTATTCGCGGCGGACCCGTCCGCCCTACTACGAGTTCCCGTAGCGCCATGGAACGTTTTCCGCCTGGTTTTTCCGGGCGGAGAAATCCATGGCGCTAGGGGACCTTGATGTTAATTACGCCACCGTATTTTGCGGTGGCGCAATTAACGCCTTCCCCACTCCCATTATACCCTATGGGGCAAAAATGGGAATGGTAAAATGGGGAATGGGGATTTACCGCCCCGCCAAGGTCGGCATGGGGCGGAAAATCCGCCAACCTCCATGGCGCTATCGGCAGCTTTCCGCCGTGCTCCGCGGTGCATTTAGCACCGCGATTTCCGCCAGGGTCGTATGGTCTGGCTAGGTATTTGCATGCAGTCGGCTTGAGCAATAGTGTTCTGTCTCGGGTAGAGGAATGCATGGCTCTTTGATGACTGTGGGGTATTAATCACTGCCCCAGCCAGGCCACCATCCCTGGCCTGGCATTCTGGAGTGCAGACCCTGTGGGGCCAGTTTCTCCAGTCAGCCCCATTGTGTTAGTACCACTGGAGAGGCAACCTTTTTGGGGGGCGGGGGCCTGCTTTGGGCGAGCCTGACCCGCACAGCCTGCTCCACAGCACCAGATCTGTGTCCTGATGTGATGTTTCCCTTCACAGAGCATTCTTCCTGACACAGAAGGCGCATTTACAGTTAAACTTCCAGCCATTTAACAGGAGGACACCACCCGTGGGCCTACTGACCTGCCCATTTACATATACATGGAAATAAAGACACAGTTTTGTTGTACAACAAGTGGGTGTTTGTTTTATTTCTATCCATATTTCTTTTATCTCCGGATACCTGAGGGTGCAGTTGATACCATGGTAAGATATGGTTGCACAATCCAAATCCTGTGTTCTTTCAACAATCACTCTGTGGAGTGATCCTGTCTTGCCTTACAGTGAGTGCCCCTACAAAACCGGTGATATTTCTTCTACTTAGTAACAGGTGAATGTTCCATAGAGAGAGTTTTGAGGTTGTGTTTTTTTGTAGAGCAAGAGCCCCCCCACGAAGCTGGACGACATTACCCTGACTATAGCTATTTCAGCGCTCTCTCTCTCTCTCTCTCTCTCTCTCTCTTCCCTCTCTCTCTCCTCTATCTATCTATCTATCTATCTATCTATCTATCTATCTATCTATCTATCTATCTATCTATCTATCACTCTCACACTCTTTCTCTCTCTCTCTACGTCTCTCTCTCTATCTCTCTACTTACCTACTTTTCGACGTATCTCTCTATCTGCCAATCTCTCTCTCTATATCTATCGCCATACCTATCTATCCATCCATCCACCCATCCATATATCTCATATATCTATCTCTCTATCTACCCCTCTGCTTACCTACCTATCTACCCATCTCTCTCTCGCTCTCCATCTCTATCTATCTATCTATCTATCTATCTATCTATCTATCTATCTATCTATCTATCTATCTATCTATCTAGCTCTATCTATTGCTCTACCTAACTAGCTCTCCATCCATCCATCTATAATTACTCTACCTACCAATCTATCTCACTACCTAGCTATCTACCCATCTATCTCTCTTCCTATCTAGCTATCTCTCTATCTGTCTCTCTGCCTATCTGTCTATCTATCTCTCTCTATTTAAATATCTATCCATCCGTCTATCTCTCTCTATCTATCCATCTACTTACCTACCTACCTACCTACCTATCTACCTACCCATCTCTATCACCCATCTATATATCTATCTACCTATCTATCTATGTATCTCTCTCTATCCATATATCTATCTATGTATCTCTCTATATAGCTATCGCTCTACCTATCTATCATCTATACATATATCTATCTATTTTCCTATCTATCTACCCATCTATCTCTCTACCTATATATCTCTCTCTCTGTCTGTCTATCCACTCATCCATCTATTTATCTGTGTCTATATCATCTCTCTCTCTCTCTCTCTCTCTCTCTCTCTCTCTCTATTTCTCTCTCTCTCTCTCTACCTAACTAGCTATCCATCCATTCATCTATTCCATCTCTCTACCTACCTATCTATCGCTCTACCCATCTACCCATCTATCTCTCTATCTATCCCTCTATCTCTCTATCTGTCTCTCCACCCTTCCGTCCATCTATATATCTCTCTATCTATCTCTATCCATCCCTCAATTTATCTAACTACCACTCTAGCTATCTCTCTATCTCTCTACTTACCTACCTATCTACCTACCTATCTCTCTCACTTTCTCTATATCTCTATCTATCTTTGTATTTCTCTATCTATATATCTATTGCTCATGTTTTGTAGAGAACTGAACGAGGAGAGGGAAAAAATATCTTCAGAACAATTTGGCCCCGAGATGTGGACAAGACTCCGATCAATGGTGGGAAGCTTTATATGTAGATCTTCACAAGAGAACTGTGAGAGGCCTTGGCATGTATTTGGAAAGAATGCTATTAAGGATAACAAACAAGGCAAACAACTCATGTACGGAAACAGAAAACTAATAATACCTAGCCGAACGCAGGACATACCAGTAACTGATAATCATTGACTGATGAACTGTGAAACGGAAATGACTATTCCTTCCTCGTCATTTGTTCGGCTAGGTAGGAGGATGAGTAAAGGAACAATTGGATGAGTAAGCAAAAAAGTTATGTATTAATTCACACTAAAATACTTAATAAATAAATAAATATCTATCGCTCTACCTATCTATCATCCATACATCTATCTCTTTGCCTATCTATCTACCCATCTATCTACCTATATCTCTCTCTGTCTGTCTGTCTATCCATCCATCTATTTATCTCTGTGTCTGTCTATCTATGTTTGTTTGTTTTATTATTTATAATGCGCACCAGACCAGCGTATCAGGGCGCAGCAGTTACAAGAATGTGCGAAGCTTGGTTACAGTGATACATAGAATGAGATACATTACATACAAATACAAGATTTAAATATTACAAAGCAATACACGAATTAAAGTTCTAACCAAAGGGATAACAGGCAGGCAGTGCTAAGTTACATTTTAGATACACAGACATAAGATCATCCCAGAGTGGAGGTTGCATCGCCTGTGTTTACTGGTCGGAGGATTTGAACCATGTGATAGTATTAGATCTGAAGTTCTGGTAGGACTGGTCTTCTCTCAGTGCGGGGGGCGGGGGTCAAGGAGTTCCAAAGTTGGGCCGCTTTGACGGGGAGGCTATTACCTCCAATCGTGGATAGTTTGAATCTGGGAATGGATAAGCAGTTCAGGTTAGCTAGACTGATCGGTCTTAAGGATGTCCGCCTGTGGAATCTCCCAGAGAGGTAGATAGGTGCAGCATTGTTAAGTGATTTGTGAGTGAGTGACACCGTTGTTAGTAGGATTTTGTCATTAGTCAGAAGCCAATTGTTCTGTCGCCTACTCTCAGGGATGTGATCTCTTCTGGATTTACCTAAGGCCGCTCTTAGGGCGTGATTTTGGAGGGTTTGGATTCTCCTGATGATGGATTTATTTGAGCCTAAGTAAAAGGCATTACAATAATCTAAACGGGACAGAATGAGAGCTCTGGCCAGGATAATGCAACTGTTGTTAGAGAGAAAGGGTTTACCAGTTCTAATAAGTTTACACGTGTACGCCGTAGTGGACGCTTCGGTGTTAACTTGTTTAGAGAAGGACAAGGTGGAGTCAAGATAGAATCCTAATGTTTTTACCTCCTTAGCTACCTTGATGAGGTTGCCGTCAAGTATAAAGGAGGAGTAATCAGGGCCTCATTTTTTTTAGGTTGGTGGGGGTACCCAAGATGATGAGTTCGGTTTTATCATCATTCAGGCATAGACCGTTCATTGCCATCCATGCCTGGATGATGAGGTACACTCTATTCACCAAGGCCAAATCCTTGTCATAATCCCCTGAAAGTGGGAGGAGGATCTGAGTATCATCTGCATAGTTAGTGTAGGTTATACCAAGATGGTCCCTATCTATCTATCTATCTATCTATCTATCTATCTATCTATCTATCTATCTATCTATCTATCTATCTATCTATCTATCTATCTATCCATTCATCCATTTATCGCTCTACCTACCTATCTCTCGCTCTACCTATCTACCCACCTATCTATCTCTCTACCTATCTCTCTATCTGTCTCCCCACCTGTCCATCTATCTATCTATCTACATCTATCCATTCGTCTATTTATCTATCTACCCATCTAGGTATCGCTCTACCTCTCTACTTACCTACCTATCTACCTACCTATCTCTCTCACATTCTCTATCTATATCTCTATCTATCTATGTGTCCGTATATCTATTGCTCTACCGATCTATCATCCATACATCTATCTATCTCTTTGCCTATCTATCTCTCTACCTATCTATCTCTCTTTCTGTCTATCTATCCATCTATTTATTTCCATGTCTATATCTTCTATCTATCTATCTATCTATCTATCTATCTATCTATCTATCTATCTATCTATCTATCTATCTATCTATCTATCTATCTATCTATCTATCTATCTACCCATCTATCGCTCTACATAACTAGCTATCCATACATTCATATATATATCTCTCTACCTATCTATCGCTCTAGCTATCTACCCACCCATCTATCACTCTACCAATCTCTCTATCCCTCTGTCTCTCCACCCGTCCATCTATCTATCTATCTCTCTATCTATATCTATCCATCCGTCTATTTATCTATCTACCCCTCTAGCTATCTCTCTATCTCTCTACTTACCTACCTATCTACCTACCTATCTCTCTCACTTTCTCTATCTATATCTCTATCTATCTATGTCTCTATCTATATATCTATCGCTCTACTTATCTATCAACCATACATCTATCTATCTTTTTGCCTATCCATCTACCCATCTCTATCTATCTATCTATCTATCTATCTATCTATCTATCTATCTATCTATCTATCTATCTATCTATCTATCTATCTATCTATCTATCTATCTATCTATCTATTCTATCATTCTACCTAACTAGCCATCCATCCATTCATACATCTATCTCTCTACCTACCTATCGCTCTAGCTATCTACCCACCTATAGATTCGCTCTACATATCTCTCTATCTCTCTATCTGTCTCTCTACCCATCCATTATCTCTGGTATAAGTAGAGCGCTGACGGCCAAAAAGCATCTAAATTGCACTTAGCCTGCTCTAGACAGACACATTTAGGGGACAGGAATGTTTTGAGTCTGTGTCTAAACAGAAGGAGTTCATCGATGTTGCAAAGCATTTTGGGTAGTGAGTTCCATAGCTTTGAGGCTAGCACATGGAAGGACCTGCCTAGAGCTCTGGTCCATCTGAAATAAATTGCACATAGAGTATTGCTGTCCGATGATCGAAGAAACATTGAAGGATACAGAAAACAATGATGCAACCGAGAACTCTAATCCCAAGGTGAAAAGACTGAGCAAAATAGATTTCAAGATCCTTTTAGCCGCTGGTCAATCCTTGATATGTTTCATTTTTATGGTATTGTTGGTCCTGCTGACTGTAGGAGCAGCAAGCAGGACCAGATCCTATTGTAATCGGCTGCTCGGAAGCTTGAATCCGGGGACCACAAGAGGCTCCCCAGGGCATACAGAGTGTTTTAAGCCTGACCCAAGCATTCAGACACTGGCCGCCAGTGGACCAATGTGAAGGTGGCCTTAATATTGCAGGAAGAGAAGTGAGCATGCAGCCACAATGTGAGTCTGCGTACTACAGCTCTGAGATCACAGGTGCTAAAATAGTCTGAACACATATTGGGAAAGAGAGGAAAGGAAGAATGTGATTAAGTAAGTAAAGATACAATAATGTTTTTTAAATGCCGCATAATTAGCTTTCTGCGTAAATACCTGGGTGTGAACTACTTTGAATGGAAAATAACTTCTTCCTAATTGTCTGGATCATATTTATGTGACCTGGGTTCCAGGTGGGTTACCAGGCAAGCAGTGAAGTTGTCCGGTTGACTACTGGTGTTGGGTACCGTCTGCTTTCATGTAGACGGGTCCCCCAGGTGATAAGGTCAGTGCGATCAGAGTGATTGCGTAAATATTAAGTGCAGGCGGCGAGAAGGCCAATCGCTGGAGCACCGCACTGGTAAGAAGGGAGTTCTAAGATTGAAATAGAGGCGGGAACACTCACTCATTGAGGTCCGTTGGATGGCCATGACACCACCAGACTGAGTTCTGAAGTGGAGGGAGGGATATCCGTTGAAATCTGTTTGATGGACATGATGGCGCCCAACGGAGTGCTGTTAGCTGGACTCCTGGGTAGAGAATCCGTAAAAAGCAGTCCAGTGTGACCAAGGGGGTCGATGGCCACAGATTGGTCTAGCAGGAGCTGGACTTCAGTGCAGTTAAGATCTGTGGGGACCATGTAACAAGTTATTTCTTTATTTATTTGTTCAGCTGAGTGGCTTTGTATATACAACACAATACAAAACGTAGTTACATATATAGCACAGAACATACAACATGAGTTAAATGGCTGAGGGTGGGCTTTCGAAATGTTTGTTGGAGGGTGACCACATGTGTGTCTAGTTAAGTTATAAGCGTGAGTGTGGTAGTTGTGTGTGTGTGTTTGAGGTATGCCTTACTGTCTATATTCTCACTATCTGATTGCCCATCCTATATGGGGTCAATTTTATGCAGGTCTTTCATGACGAATTATACTGTAGTAAGATTTTTTTTTTTTTTTTACTTTTTCTCATCTTCTGTTTTTAGTTACTCTTGTCAGTTATTAGTTATTACTAAGATTGCCATAGCATTTATTGATGATTTTGTTCTTATGTTTGCAATTTAATTGATTTTATTGGAAGATACAACTAAAGAGTTTAACAAAAAAAAGACCTGCGTCCCACCTGAGATTGTCGAAGAACCTGTAAAAACTCACTTGGTTCCATGCAGTGGAAGCCAGGGGAGACTCTCACATCTGATTTTTTTATAGTCCGCAAAGTCTTGGGGCTGTTGTGCAGCTATATTCCCCAGATGTTCAGCTGGAAATGCGAGGTTGCCTTGAGTTCTATGTTTCAGCAGGGCCAGACCAGGGACTTCTTTTACAGAGGGGTGACTAGGACAGAGCAGAGAGACAGCCTGATAATGTCAATGACATGTTTGCCCATGGAATGCCTTGCTCCTGGTTTTTTCAAGATGGCGGTGGGACATTGGAGGTGACAGGCGCCTGAACATGTTTGCTTTTCTTGACCGGAGTTTGATAAGCCTTCAAGTTTAGGGACAAACACGTGTTTGTGTAGAATTAAGTTCTTGGCATCGGTCACGTGTGCGCATATGTTGAAAGTATCTGTGTCAGGATGGACATTTTGTAGACATGTAGGACTGGCCCTTGCCAGAAGGGGGCTGGTTTTAGGGAGGGAAACAACACTTTTCGATATGTTTTTGAATGCTTCTATGTTGTGGGACCATAGTTTATTTTGGGAACACTTCACTGGCCGTTTCCGCAGAGTTCCTAAGTTCATGAATTAGTCAACATTGATCTTTCTGGGGACAATTCAAACATGTATATTTCTCTTAATAATTGCATTTCTTTGCATATTTATGATTTTGTATTATGTGAAGTATACTTTGAGAAAGATTTTTCTACAGGCAAATCGTGCTGTCTCCCCTCCCATTCTGGCAGGCGTTTCTGTTTTTTTGCATCTCTCAATTCTGCAGAGAAGCATTTTTGGTTATGGTGTCTTTGTTAATTAAAGGTATTCGAAGAGCATGGCAGCTTCATATCACATCCTTGTCATTATCAGACACTGTGTCTAGGGTGCAGCGGGGGGCTGGTTGATTATCGGTTCCTATAAGGGATTCAGCATCTATGTGGCAACGAGTGGCTGGATGATCATCGGTTCCTATAAGGGATTCAGCTTCTAGGGTGCAGCGAGTGGCTGGTTGATCATCGGTTGATATAAGGGATTCAGCATCTACGGTGCAGCGGGTGGCTGGTTGATCATCGGTTCCTATAAGGGATTCAGCATCTACGGTGCAGCGGGTGGCTGGTTGATCATCGGTTCCCATAAGGGATTCAGCATCTACGGTGCAGCGGGTGGCTGGTTGATCACCGGTTCCTATAAGGGATTCAGCATCTACGGTGCAACGGGTGGCTGGATGATCATCGGTTCCTATAAGGGATTCAGCTTCTAGGGTTCAACGAGTGGCTGGATGATCATCGGTTCATATAAGGTGATTCAGCATCTATGGTGCAGTGGGTGGCTGGTTCATCATCGGTTCCTATAAGGGATTCAGCATCTGCGGTGCAGCGGGTGGCTGGTTGATCACCGGTTCCTATAAGGGATTCAGCATCTATGGTGCAGTGGGTGGCTGGTTGATCATCAGTTCCTATAAGGGATTCAGCATCTACGGTGCAGCGGGTGGCTGGTTGATCACCGGTTGCTATAAGGGATTGAGCATCACCAGTGCAGCGGGTGGCTGGTTGATCACCGGTTCCTATAAGGGATTTAGCGCCTATGCTGCAGCGGGGGGCTGGTTGATCACCGGTTCCTATAAGGGATTCAGCATCTACGGTGCAACGGGTGGCTGGATGATCATCGGTTCCTATAAGGGATTCAGCTTCTAGGGTGCAGCGAGTGGCTGGTTGATCATCGGTTCCTATAAGGGATTCAGCGTCTAGGCTGCTGCAGGTGGCTGGATGATCACCGGTTTGTATAAGGGATTCAGCATCTAGGGTGCAGCAGGTGGCTGGTTAATAATCAGTTCCTATAAGGGATTCAGCGTCTAGGGTGCAGCGGGTGGCTGGTTGATCATCGATTCCTATAAGGCATTCAGCATCTACGGTGCAGCGGGTGGCTGGTTGATCACCGGTTCCTACAAGGGATTCAGCATCTACGTTGCAACGGGTGGCTGGCTGATCATCGGTTCCTATAAGGGATTCAGCATCTATGGTGCAGCGAGTAGCTGGTTGATCATCGGTTCCTATAAGGGATTCAGCATCTAGGCTGCTGCAGGTGGCTGGATGATCACCGGTTTGTTTAAGGGATTCAGCATCTAGGGTGCAGCAGGTGGCTGGTTAATCATCGGTTCCTATAAGGGATTCAGCATCTAGGGTGCAGCGGGTGGCTGGTTGATCATCGATTCCTATAAGGGATTCAGCATCTACGCTGCAGCGGGTGGCTGCTTGATCACCGGTTCCTATAAGGGATTCAACTTCTAGGCTGCTGCGAGTGGCTGGTTGATCATTGGTTCCTATCAGGGATTCAGCATCTAGGGTGCAGCGGGTGGCTGTATGATCATCGGTTCCTATAAGGGATTCAGCGTCTAGGGTGCAGCGGGCGGCTGGTTGATCACCAGTTCCTATAAGGGATTCAGCATTTAGGGTGCAGCGGGTGGCTGGTTGATCATCGGTTCCTATCAGGGATTCAGCGTCTAGGGTGCAGCGGGCGGCTGGTTGATCACCAGTTCCTATAAGGGATTCAGCATTTAGGGTGCAGCGGGTGGCTGGTTGATCATCGGTTCCTATCAGGGATTCAGCATCTATGGTGCAACAAGTGGCTGGATGATCATCGGTTCCTATAAGGGATTCAGCGTCTAGGGTGCAGCGGGTGGCTGGTTGATCACCAGTTCCTATAAGGGATTCAGAGTCTAGGGCGCAGCGGGTGGCTGGATGATCATCGGTTCCTATAAGGGATTCAGCATCTACGGTGCAGTGGGTGGCTGGTTGATCATCGGTTCCTATCTGGGATTCAGCATCTACGGTGCAGCGGGTGGCTGGTTGATCATCGGTTCCTATTACGGATTCAGCATCTACGGTGCAGTGGGTGGCTGGTTGATCATCGGTTCCTATAAGGGATTCAGCATCTACGGTGCAGCGGGTGGCTGGTTGATCACCGGTTCCTATAAGGGATTCAGCATCTGCGGTTCAGCGGGTGGCTGGTTGACCATCAGTTCCTATAAGGGATTCAGCATCTACGGTGCAGCGGGTGGCTGATTGATCACCGGTTCCTATAAGGGATTCAGCGCCTATGCTGCAGCGGGGGGCTGGTTGATCACCGGTTCCTATAAGGGATTCAGCATCTACGGTGCAACGGGTGGCTGGATGATCATCGGTTCCTATAAGGGGTTCAGCGTCTAGGGTGCAGCGGGCGTCTGGTTGATCACCGGTTCCTATAAGGGATTCAGCATTTAGGGTGCAGCGGGTGGCTGGTTGATCACCGGTTCCTATAAGGGATTCAGCGTTTAGGGTGCAGCGGGTGGCTTGTTGATCATTGGTTCCCATAAGGGATTCAGCATCTATGGTGCAATGGGTGGCTGGATGATCATCGGTTCCTATAAGGGATTCAGCGTCTAGGGTGCAGCGGGTGGCTGGATGATCATCGGTTCCTATAAGGGATTCAGCGTCTAGGGTGCAGCGGGTGGCTGGTTGATCATCGGTTCCTATCAGGGATGCAGCATCTATGGTGCAGCGAGTGGCTGGATGATCATCGGTTCCTATAAAGGATTCAGCATCTACGGTGCAGCGGGTGGCTGATTGATCACCGGTTCCTTTAAGGGATTCAGCGCCTATGCTGCAGCGGGGGGCTGGTTAATCACCGGTTCCTATAAGGGATTCAGCATCTACGGTGCAACGGGTGGCTGAATGATCATCAGTTCCTATAAGGGATTCAGCTTCTAGGGTGCAGCGAGTGGCTGGTTGATCATCGGTTCCTATAAGGGATTCAGCGTCTAGGCTGCTGCAGGTGGCTGGATGATCACCGGTTTGTATAAGGGATTCAGCATCTAGGGTTCAGCAGGTGGCTGGTTAATCATCGGTTCCTATAAGGGATTCAGCGTCTAGGGTGCAGCGGGTGGCTAGTTGATCATCGATTCCTATAAGGAATTCAGCGTCTATGGTGCAGCGGGTGGCTAGTTGATCACCGGTTCCTATAAGGGATTCAGCGTCTAGGGTGCAGCGGGTGGTTGGTTAATCATCGGTTCCTATCAGGGATTCAGCATCTACGGTGCAACGGGTGGCTGGATGATCATCGGTTCCTATAAGTGATTCAGCGTCTAGGGTGCAGCAGGTGGCTGGTTGATCAACGGTTTCTATAAGGGATTCAGCGTCTAGGGTGCAGCGGGTGTCTGGTTGATCACCGGTTCCTATAAGTGATTCAGCATCTAGAGTGCAGCGGTGGCTGGTTGGTCATCAATTCCTATTAAGGATTCCACGTCTTTGGTGCAGCAGGTGGCTGGTTAATCATCGGTTCCTATAAGGGATTCAGCATCTAGGGTGCAGCGGGTGGCTGGTTGATCACCCATTCCTATAAGGGATTCAGCATCTAGGGTGCAGCGGGTGGCTTGTTGATCATCGGTTCCTATAAGGGATTCAGCATCTACGGTGCAATGGGTGGCTGGATGATCATCGGTTCCTATAAGGGATTCAGCATCTAGGGTGCAGCGGGTGGCTGGTTGATCACTGGTTCCTATAAGGGATTCAGCATGTAGGGTGCAGCGGGTGGTTGGTTGATCACTGGTTCCTGTAAGGGATTCAGCGTCTAGGGTGCAGTGGGTGGCTGGTTGATCATCGGTTCCTATAAGGGATTCAGCGTCTAGGGTGCAGCGGTGGCTGGTTGATCATCGGTTCCTATAAGGGATTCAGCATGTAGGGTGGAGTGGGTGGCTGGTTGATCATCGGTTCCTATCAGGGATTCCGCATCTACGGTGCAACAGGTGGCTGGATGATCATCGGTTCCTATAAGGGATTCAGTGTCTAGGGTGCAGCGGGTGGCTGGTTGATCACCGGTTCCTCTAAGGGATTCAGTGTCTAGGGTGCAGCGGGTGGCTTGTTAATCATCGGTTCCTATCAGGGATTCAGCATCTACGGTGCAACGGGTGGCTGGATGATCATCGGTTCCTATAAGTGATTAAGCGTCTAGGGTGCAGCGGGTGGCTGGTTGATCAACGGTCTCTATAAGGGATTCAACGTCTAGGGTGCAGCGGGTGTCTGGTTGATCACCGGTTCCTATAAGGGATTCAGCATCTAGGGTGCAGCGGGTGGCTGGATGATCATCAGTTCCTATAAGGGATTCAGCGTCTAGGGTGCAGCGGGTGGCTGGATGATCATTGGTTCCTATAAGGGATTCAGCATCTAGGGTGAAGCGGTGGCTGGTTGATCATCGGTTCCTATAAGGGATTCAGCGTCTAGGGTGCAACAGGTGGCTGGATGATCATTGGTTCCTATAAGGGATTCAGCATCATCTAGGGTGAAGCAGGTGGCTGTTTAATCATCAGTTCCTATAAGGGATTCAGCATGTAGGGTGGAGTGGGTGGCTGGTTGATCATCGGTTCTTATCAGGGATTCAGCATCTACGGTGCAACAGGTGGCTGGTTAATCATCGGTTCCTATAAGGGATTCAGCATGTAGGGTTTAGCGGGTGGCTGGATGATCATTGTTCCTATAAGGGATTCAGCATCTAGGGTGCAGCGGTGGCTGGTTGATCATCTGTTCCTATAAGGGATTCCACGTCTAGGGTGCAGCAGGTGGCTGGTTAATCATCGGTTCCTATAAGGGATTCAGCATGTAGGGTGGAGTGGGTGGCAGGTTGATCACCGGTTCCTATAAGGGATTCAGCATCTAGGGTGCAGCGGGTGGCTGGTTGATCATCGGTTCCTATAAGGGATTCAGCATCTAGGGTGCAACAGGTGGCTGGTTAATCATCGGTTCATATAAGGGATTCAGCATGTAGGGTGGAACGGGTGGCTGGTTGATCACCGGTTCCTATAAGGGATTCAGCATGTAGGGTGCAGCGGGTGGCTGGTTGATCACCGGTTACTGTATGGGATTCAGTGTCTATGGTGCAACAGGTGGCTAGTTAATCATCGGTTCCTATAAGGGATTCAGCATGTAGGGTGCAGCGGGTGGCTGGTTGATCATCAGTTCCTATAAGGGATTCAGTGTCTAGGATGCAGCGGGTGGCTGGTTGATCACCAGTTCATATAAGGGAATCAGCATCTAGGGTGCAGCGCGTGGCTGGTTGATCACCGGTTCTTATAAGGGATTCAGCGCCTAGGGTGTAGTGGGTGGCTGGATGATCATTGGTTCCTATAAGGGATTCAGCGTCTATGGTGCAGCGGGTGGCTAGTTGATCACCGGTTCCTATAAGGGATTCAGCTTCTAGGGTGCAGCGGGTGGCTGGTTGATCATCGGTTCCTATAAGGGATTCAGCATCTACAGTGTAGCGGGTGGGTGGTTGATCACCGGTTCCTATAAGGGATTCAGCATCTACGGTTCAGCGGGTGGCTGGTTGATCATCAGTTCCTATAAGGGATTCAGCATCTACGGTGCAGCGGGTGGCTGGTTGATCACCGGTTCCTATAAGGGATTCAGTGCCTATGCTGAGGCGGGGGGCTGGTTGATCACCGGTTCCTATAAGTGATTCAGCATCTACGTTGCAACGGGTGGCTGGCTGATCATCGGTTCCTATAAGGGATTCAGCATCTAGGCTGCTGCAGGTGGCTGGATGATCACCGGTTTGTTTAAGGGATTCAGCATCTAGGGTGCAGCAGGTGGCTGGTTAATCATCGGTTCCTATAAGGGATTCAGCGTCTAGGGTGCAGCGGGTGGCTGGTTGATCATCGATTCCTATAAGGGATTCAGCATCTACGCTGCAGCGGGTGGCTGCTTGATCACCGGTTCCTATAAGGGATTCAACTTCTAGGCTGCTGCGGGTGGCTGGTTGATCATTGGTTCCTATCAGGGATTCAGCATCTAGGGTGCAGCGGGTGGCTGTATGATCATCGGTTCCTATAAGGGATTCAGCGTCTAGGGTGCAGCGGGCGGCTGGTTGATCACCGGTTCCTATAAGGGATTCAGCATTTAGGGTGCAGCGGGTGGCTGGTTGATCATCGGTTCCTATCAGGGATTCAGCATCTATGGTGCAACAAGTGGCTGGATGATCATCGGTTCCTATAAGGGATTCAGCGTCTAGGGTGCAGCGGATGGCTGGTTGATCACCAGTTCCTATAAGGGATTCAGAGTCTAGGGCGCAGCGGGTGGCTGGATGATCATCGGTTCCTATAAGGGATTCAGCATCTACGGTGCAGTGGGTGGCTGGTTGATCATCGGTTCCTATCTGGGATTCAGCATCTACGGTGCAGCGGGTGGCTGGTTGATCATCGGTTCCTATTACGGATTCAGCATCTACGGTGCAGTGGGTGGCTGGTTGATCATCGGTTCCTATAAGGGATTCAGCATCTACGGTGCAGCGGGTGGCTGGTTGATCACCGGTTCCTATAAGGGATTCAGCATCTACAGTTCAGCGGGTGGCTGGTTGACCATCAGTTCCTATAAGGGATTCAGCATCTACGGTGCAGCGGGTGGCTGATTGATCACCGGTTCCTATAAGGGATTCAGCACCTATGCTGCAGCGGGGGGCTGGTTGATCACCGGTTCCTATAAGGGATTCAGCATCTACGGTGCAACGGGTGGCTGGATGATCATCGGTTCCTATAAGGGGTTCAGCGTCTAGGGTGCAGCGGGCGGCTGGTTGATCACCGGTTCCTATAAGGGATTCAGCATTTAGGGTGCAGCGGGTGGCTGGTTGATCACCGGTTCCTATAAGGGATTCAGCGTTTAGGGTGCAGCGGGTGGCTGGTTGATCATCGGTTCCCATCAGGGATTCAGCATCTATGGTGCAATGGGTGGCTGGATGATCATCGGTTCCTATAAGGGATTCAGCGTCTAGGGTGCAGCGGGTGGCTGGATGATCATCGGTTCCTATAAGGGATTCAGCGTCTAGGGTGCAGCGGGTGGCTGGTTGATCATCGGTTCCTATCAGGGATGCAGCATCTATGGTGCAGCGAGTGGCTGGATGATCATCGGTTCCTATAAAGGATTCAGCATCTACGGTGCAGCGGGTGGCTGATTGATCACCGGTTCCTATAAGGGATTCAGCGCCTATGCTGCAGCGGGGGGCTGGTTAATCACCGGTTCCTATAAGGGATTCAGCATCTACGGTGCAACGGGTGGCTGAATGATCATCAGTTCCTATAAGGGATTCAGCATCTAGGGTTCAGCAGGTGGCTGGTTAATCATCGGTTCCTATAAGGGATTCAGCGTCTAGGGTGCAGCGGGTGGCTGGTTGATCATCGATTCCTATAAGGAATTCAGCGTCTATGGTGCAGCGGGTGGCTAGTTGATCACCGGTTCCTATAAGGGATTCAGCGTCTAGGGTGCAGCGGGTGGTTGGTTAATCATCGGTTTCTATCAGGGATTCAGCATCTACGGTGCAACGGGTGGCTGGATGATCATCGGTTCCTATAAGTGATTCAGCGTCTAGGGTGCAGCGGGTGGCTGGTTGATCAACGGTTTCTATAAGGGATTCAGCGTCTAGGGTGCAGCGGGTGTCTGGTTGATCACCGGTTCCTATAAGTGATTCAGCATCTAGAGTGCAGCGGTGGCTGGTTGGTCATCAATTCCTATTAAGGATTCCACGTCTTTGGTGCAGCAGGTGGCTGGTTAATCATCGGTTCCTATAAGGGATTCAGCATCTAGGGTGCAGCGGGTGGCTGGTTGATCACCCATTCCTGTAAGGGATTCAGCATCTAGGGTGCAGCGGGTGGCTTGTTGATCATCGGTTCCTATAAGGGATTCAGCATCTACGGTGCAATGGGTGGCTGGATGATCATCGGTTCCTATAAGGGATTCAGCATCTAGGGTGCAGCGGGTGGCTGGTTGATCACTGGTTCCTATAAGGGATTCAGCATGTAGGGTGCAGCGGGTGGTTGGTTGATCACTGGTTCCTGTAAGGGATTCAGCGTCTAGGGTGCAGTGGGTGGCTGGTTGATCATCGGTTCCTATAAGGGATTCAGTGTCTAGGGTGCAGCGGTGGCTGGTTGATCATCGGTTCCTATAAGGGATTCAGCATGTAGGGTGGAGTGGGTGGCTGGTTGATCATCGGTTCCTATCAGGGATTCCGCATCTACGGTGCAACAGGTGGCTGGATGATCATCGGTTCCTATAAGGGATTCAGTGTCTAGGGTGCAGCGGGTGGCTGGTTGATCACCGGTTCCTCTAAGGGATTCAGTGTCTAGGGTGCAGCGGGTGGCTTGTTAATCATCGGTTCCTATCAGGGATTCAGCATCTACGGTGCAACGGGTGGCTGGATGATCATCGGTTCCTATAAGTGATTAAGCGTCTAGGGTGCAGCGGGTGGCTGGTTGATCAACGGTCTCTATAAGGGATTCAACGTCTAGGGTGCAGCGGGTGTCTGGTTGATCACCGGTTCCTATAAGGGATTCAGCATCTAGGGTGCAGCGGGTGGCTGGATGATCATCAGTTCCTATAAGGGATTCAGCGTCTAGGGTGCAGCGGGTGGCTGGATGATCATTGGTTCCTATAAGGGATTCAGCATCTAGGGTGAAGCGGTGGCTGGTTGATCATCGGTTCCTATAAGGGATTCAGCGTCTAGGGTGCAACAGGTGGCTGGATGATCGTTGGTTCCTATAAGGGATTCAGCATCATCTAGGGTGAAGCAGGTGGCTGTTTAATCATCAGTTCCTATAAGGGATTCAGCATGTAGGGTGGAGTGGGTGGCTGGTTGATCATCGGTTCCTATCAGGGATTCAGCATCTACGGTGCAACAGGTGGCTGGTTAATCATCGGTTCCTATAAGGGATTCAGCATGTAGGGTTTAGCGGTTGGCTGGATGATCATTGTTCCTATAAGGGATTCAGCATCTAGGGTGCAGCGGTGGCTGGTTGATCATCTGTTCCTATAAGGGATTCCACGTCTAGGGTGCAGCAGGTGGCTGGTTAATCATCGGTTCCTATAAGGGATTCAGCATGTAGGGTGGAGTGGGTGGCAGGTTGATCACCGGTTCCTATAAGGGATTCAGCATCTAGGGTGCAGCGGGTGGCTGGTTGATCATCGGTTCCTATAAGGGATTCAGCATCTAGGGTGCAACAGGTGGCTGGTTAATCATCGGTTCCTATAAGGGATTCAGCATGTAGGGTGGAACGGGTGGCTGGTTGATCACCGGTTCCTATAAGGGATTCAGCATGTAGGGTGCAGCGGGTGGCTGGTTGATCACCGGTTACTGTATGGGATTCAGTGTCTATGGTGCAACAGGTGGCTAGTTAATCATCGGTTCCTATAAGGGATTCAGCATGTAGGGTGCAGCGGGTGGCTGGTTGATCATCGGTTCCTATAAGGGATTCAGTGTCTAGGATGCAGCGGGTGGCTGGTTGATCACCAGTTCATATAAGGGAATCAGCATCTAGGGTGCAGCGGGTGGCTGGTTGATCACCGGTTCTTATAAGGGATTCAGCGCCTAGGGTGTAGTGGGTGGCTGGATGATCATTGGTTCCTATAAGGGATTCAGCGTCTATGGTGCAGCGGGTGGCTAGTTGATCACCGGTTCCTATAAGGGATTTAGCGTCTAGGGTGCAGCGGGTGGCTGGTTAATCATCGGTTCCTATCAGGGATTCAGCATCTACGGTGCAACAGGTGGCTGGATGATCATCGGTTCCTATAAGTGATTCAGCGTCTAGGGTGTAGCGGGTGGCTGGTTGATCAACGGTTTCTATAAGGGATTCAGCGTCTAGGGTGCAGCGGGTGTCTGGTTGATCACCGGTTCCTATAAGGGATTCAGCATCTAGGGTGCAGCGGGTGGCTGGATGATCATCAGTTCCTATAAGGGATTCAGCGTCTAGGGTGCTGCGGGTGGCTGGTTGATCATCGGATCTTATTAGGGATTCAGCATCTACGGTGCAGCGAGTGGCTGGATGATCATCGGTTCCTATAAGGGATTCAACATCTAAGGTGCAGCGGGTGGCTGGTTGATCATCGGTTCCTATAAGGGATTCAGCATCTAGGGTGCAGCGGGTGGCTGGTTGATCATCGGTTCCTATAAGGGATTCAGCATCTATGGTGCAGTGGGTGGCTGGATGATCATCGGTTCCTTAAAGGGTTTCAGCGTTTAGGGTGCTGCGGGTGCTGCGGGTGACTAATTGATCACAGTTTCATATAAGGGATTCAGCATCTAGGGTGCAGCGGGTGGCTGGTTGATCATCGGTTCCTATTAGGGATTCAGCATCTACGGTACAGCGGGTGGCTGGATGATCATCGGTTCCTATAAGGGATTCAGCATCTAGGGTGCAGCGGGTGGATGGTTGATCACCAGTTCCTATCAGGGATTCAGTGTCTAGGGTGCAGGGTGTGGCTGGATGATCATAGGTTCCTATAAGGGATTCAGCTTCTAGGGTGCAGGGTGTGGCTGGATGATCATCGGTTCCGATAAGGGATTCAGCATGTAGGGTGCAGTGGGTGGCTGGTTGATCACCGGTTCCTATAAGGGATTCTGCATCTAGGGTGCAGCGGTTGGCTGGATGATCATCGGTTCCTATAAGGGATTCAGCATCTAGGGTGCAGCATGTGGCTGGTTGATTTTTGGTTCGTATAAGGGATTTGGTGTATAGGGTGCAGCTTGAGACTGGTGGTTCATCAGTTCCTATAAGGGATTTAGTGTCGGAGGTGCAGCGGGTGGCTGGTTGATCACCGGTTCCTATAAGGGATTCAGCGTCTAGGGTGCAGCAGGTGGCTGGTTAATCATCGGTTCCTATAAGGGATTCAGCATGTAGGGTTTAGCGGGTGGCTGGATGATCATTGTTCCTATAAGGGATTCAGCATCTAGGGTGCAGCGGTGGCTGGTTGATCATCTGTTCCTATAAGGGATTCCACGTCTAGGGTGCAGCAGGTGGCTGGTTAATCATCGGTTCCTATAAGGGATTCAGCATGTAGGGTGGAGTGGGTGGCAGGTTGATCACCGGTTCCTATAAGGGATTCAGCATCTAGGGTGCAGCGGGTGGCTGGTTGATCATCAGTTCCTATAAGGGATTCAGCATCTAGGGTGCAACAGGTGGCTGGTTAATCATCGGTTCCTATAAGGGATTCAGCATGTAGGGTGGAACGGGTGGCTGGTTGATCACCGGTTCCTATAAGGGATTCAGCATGTAGGGTGCAGCGGGTGGCTGGTTGATCACCGGTTACTGTATGGGATTCAGTGTCTAGGGTGCAACAGGTGGCTAGTTAATCATCGGTTCCTATAAGGGATTCAGCATGTAGGGTGCAGCGGGTGGCTGGTTGATCATCGGTTCCTAGAAGGGATTCAATGTCTAGGATGCAGCGGGTGGCTTGTTGATCACCAGTTCATATAAGGGAATCAGCATCTAGGGTGCAGCGGGTGGCTGGTTGATCACCGGTTCTTATAAGGGATTCAGCGCCTAGGGTGTAGTGGGTGGCTGGATGATCATTGGTTCCTATAAGGGATTCAGCGTCTATGGTGCAGCGGGTGGCTAGTTGATCACCGGTTCCTATAAGGGATTCAGCGTCTAGGGTGCAGCGGGTGGCTGGTTAATCATCGGTTCCTATCAGGGATTCAGCATCTACGGTGCAACGGGTGGCTGGATGATCATCGGTTCCTATAAGTGATTCAGCGTCTAGGGTGCAGCGGGTGGCTGGTTGATCAACAGTTTCTATAAGGGATTCAGCGTCTAGGGTGCAACAGGTGGCTGGTTAATCATCGGTTCCTATAAGGGATTCAGCATGTAGGGTGCAGCGGGTGGCTGGTTGATCATCGGTTCCTATAAGGGATTCAGCGTCTAGGGTGCAACAGGTGGCTGGTTGATCATCGGTTCCTATAAGGGATTCAGCATCTAGGGTGCAGCGGGTGGCTGGATGATCCTTGGTTCCTATAAGGGATTCAGCATCTCGGGTGCAGCAGGTGGCTGGTTAATCATCGGTTCCTATAATGGATTCAGCATGTAGTGTGGAGTGGGTGGCTGGTTGATCATCGGTTCCTATCAGGGATTCAGCATCTACGGTGCAACGGGTGGGTGGATGATCATCGGTTCCTTTAAGGGATTCAGCGTCTAGGGTGCAGCGGGTGGCTGGTTGATCACTGGTTCCTATGAGGGATTCAGCGTCTAGGGTGCAGCGGGTGGCTGGTTGATCATCGCTTCCTATCATGGATTCAGCATCTACGGTGCAGCGAGTGGCTGGGTGATCATTGGTTCCTAAAAGGGATTCATTGCTAGGGTGCAGCGGGTGGCTGGTTGATCATCGGTTCCTGTAAGGGATTCAACGTCTAGGGTGCGGCGGGCGGGTGGTTGATCATTGGTTCCTCTAAGGGATTCAGCATATAGGGTGCAGTGGGTGGCTGGTTGATCATCGGTTCCTATAAGGGATTCAGCATCTAGGGTGCAGCGGGTGGTGGGTTGATCATCGGTTCTTATAAGGGATACAGCGTCTAGGGTGCAACGGGTGGCTGCATGATCATTGGTTCCTATAAGGGATTCAGCATCTAGGGTGCAGCAGGTGGCTGGTTAATCATCGGTTCCTATAAGGGATTCAGCATCTAGGGTGCAGCGGGTGGCGGGTTGATCATCGGTTCTTATAAGGGATTCAGCGTCTAGGGTGCAACGGGTGGCTGGTTGATCATCGGTTCCTATCAGGGATTCAACATCTACGGTGCAACAGGTGGCTGGATGATCATCGGTTCCTATAAGGGATTCAGCGTCTAGGGTGCAGCGGGTGGCTGGTTGATCACTGGTTCATATAAGGGATTCAGCATCTAGGGTGCAGCGGGTGGCTGGTTGATCACCGGTTCTTATAAGGGATTCAGCGCCTAGGGTGTAGCAGGTGGCTGGATGATCATCAGTTCCTATAAGGGATTCAGTGTCCAAGGTGCAGCGGGTGGATGGTTGATCACCAGTTCCTATCAGGGATTCAGCGTCTAGGGTGCAGGGTGTGGCTGGATGATTATCGGTTCCTATAAGGGATTCAGCGTCTATGGTGCTACGGGTGGCTAGTTGATCACTGGTTCCTATAAGGGATTCAGCGTCTAGGGTGCAGCGGGTGGCTGGTTAATCATCGGTTCCTATCAGGGATTCAGCATCTACGGTGCAACGGGTGGCTGGATGATCATCGGTTCCTATAAGTGATTCAGCGTCTAGGGTGCAGCGGGTGGCTGGTTGATCAACGGTTTCTATAAGGGATTCAGCTTCTAGGGTGCAGAGGGTGTCTGGTTGATCACCGGTTCCTATAAGGGATTCAGCATCTAGGGTGCAGCGGTGTGCTGGATGATCATCAGTTCCTATAAGGGATTCAGCGTCTAGGGTGCAGCGGGTGGCTGGTTGATCATCGATCCTATTAGGGATTCAGCCTCTACGGTGCAGCGAGTGGCTGGATGATCATCGGTTCCTATAAGGATTGAACATCTAGGGTGCAGCGGGTGGCTGGTTGATCATCGGTTCCTATAAGGGATTCAGCATCTAGGGTGCAGCGGGTGGCTGGTTGATCATCGGTTCCTATAAGGGATTCAGCATCTATGGTGCAGTGGGTGGCTGGATGATCATCGGTTCCTATAAGGGTTTCAGCGTTTAGGGTGCAGCGGGTGACTAATTGATCACAGTTTCATATAAGGGATTCAGCATCTAGGGTGCAGCGGGTGGCTGGTTGATCATCGGTTCCTATTGGGGATTCAGCATCTACGGTACAGCGGGTGGCTGGATGATCATCGGTTCCTATAAGGCATTCAGTGTCCAAGGTGCAGCGGGTGGATGGTTGATCACCAGTTCCTATCAGGGATTCAGCGTCTAGGGTGCAGGGTGTGGCTGGATGATTATCGGTTCCTATAAGGGATTCAGCGTCTATGGTGCTACGGGTGGCTAGTTGATCACCGTTTCCTATAAGGGATTCAGCGTCTAGGGTGCAGCGGGTGGCTGGTTGATCACCGGTTCCTATAAGGGATTCAGCGTTTAGGGTGCAGCGGGTGGCTGGTTGATCATCGGTTCCCATCAGGGATTCAGCATCTATGGTGCAATGGGTGGCTGGATGATCATCGGTTCCTATAAGGGATTCAGCGTCTAGGGTGCAGCGGGTGGCTGGATGATCATCGGTTCCTATAAGGGATTCAGCGTCTAGGGTGCAGCGAGTGGCTGGTTGATCATCGGTTCCTATCAGGGATGCAGCATCTATGGTGCAGCGAGTGGCTGGATGATCATCGGTTCCTATAAAGGATTCAGCATCTACGGTGCAGCGGGTGGCTGATTGATCACCGGTTCCTATAAGGGATTCAGCGCCTATGCTGCAGCGGGGGGCTGGTTAATCACCGGTTCCTATAAGGGATTCAGCATCTACGGTGCAACGGGTGGCTGGATGATCATCAGTTCCTATAAGGGATTCAGCTTCTAGGGTGCAGCGAGTGGCTGGTTGATCATCGGTTCCTATAAGGGATTCAGCGTCTAGGCTGCTGCAGGTGGCTGGATGATCACCGGTTTGTATAAGGGATTCAGCATCTAGGGTTCAGCAGGTGGCTGGTTAATCATCGGTTCCTATAAGGGATTCAGCGTCTAGGGTGCAGCGGGTGGCTGGTTGATCATCGATTCCTATAAGGAATTCAGCGTCTATGGTGCAGCGGGTGGCTAGTTGATCACCGGTTCCTATAAGGGATTCAGCATCTAGGGTGCAGCGGGTGGTTGGTTAATCATCGGTTCCTATCAGGGATTCAGCATCTAGAGTGCAGCGGTGGCTGGTTGGTCATCAATTCCTATTAAGGATTCCACGTCTTTGGTGCAGCAGGTGGCTGGTTAATCATCGGTTCCTATAAGGGATTCAGCATCTAGGGTGCAGCGGGTGGCTGGTTGATCACCCATTCCTATAAGGGATTCAGCATCTAGGGTGCAGCGGGTGGCTTGTTGATCATCGGTTCCTATAAGGGATTCAGCATCTACGGTGCAATGGGTGGCTGGATGATCATCGGTTCCTATAAGGGATTCAGCATCTAGGGTGCAGCGGGTGGCTGGTTGATCACTGGTTCCTATAAGGGATTCAGCATGTAGGGTGCAGCGGGTGGTTGGTTGATCACTGGTTCCTGTAAGGGATTCAGCGTCTAGGGTGCAGTGGGTGGCTGGTTGATCATCGGTTCCTATAAGGGATTCAGCGTCTAGGGTGCAGCGGTGGCTGGTTGATCATCGGTTCCTATAAGGGATTCAGCATGTAGGGTGGAGTGGGTGGCTGGTTGATCATCGGTTCCTATCAGGGATTCCGCATCTATGGTGCAACAGGTGGCTGGATGATCATCGGTTCCTATAAGGGATTCAGTGGCTAGGGTGCAGCGGGTGGCTGGTTGATCACCGGTTCATATAAGGGATTCAGCGTCTAGGGTGCAGCGGGTGGCTGGTTGATCACTGGTTCTTATAAGGGATTCAGTGCCTAGGGTGTAGTGGGTGGCTGGATGATCATCGGTTCCTATAAGGGATGCAGCGTCTATGGTGCAGCGGGTGGCTAGTTGATCACCGGTTCCTCTAAGGGATTCAGTGTCTAGGGTGCAGCGGGTGGCTTGTTAATCATCGGTTCCTATCAGGGATTCAGCATCTACGGTGCAACGGGTGGCTGGATGATCATCGGTTCCTATAAGTGATTAAGCGTCTAGGGTGCAGCGGGTGGCTGGTTGATCAACGGTCTCTATAAGGGATTCAACGTCTAGGGTGCAGCGGGTGTCTGGTTGATCACCGGTTCCTATAAGGGATTCAGCATCTAGGGTGCAGCGGGTGGCTGGATGATCATCAGTTCCTATAAGGGATTCAGCGTCTAGGGTGCAGCGGGTGGCTGGATGATCATTGGTTCCTATAAGGGATTCAGCATGTAGGGTGAAGCGTGGCTGGTTGATCATCGGTTCCTATAAGGGATTCAGCGTCTAGGGTGCAACAGGTGGCTGGATGATCATTGGTTCCTATAAGGGATTCAGCATCATCTAGGGTGAAGCAGGTGGCTGTTTAATCATCAGTTCCTATAAGGGATTCAGCATGTAGGGTGGAGTGGGTGGCTGGTTGATCATCGGTTCCTATCAGGGATTCAGCATCTACGGTGCAACAGGTGGCTGGTTAATCATCGGTTCCTATAAGGGATTCAGCATGTAGGGTTTAGCGGGTGGCTGGATGATCATTGTTCCTATAAGGGATTCAGCATCTAGGGTGCAGCGGTGGCTGGTTGATCATCTGTTCCTATAAGGGATTCCACGTCTAGGGTGCAGCAGGTGGCTGGTTAATCATCGGTTCCTAAAAGGGATTCAGCATGTAGGGTGGAGTGGGTGGCAGGTTGATCACCGGTTCCTATAAGGGATTCAGCATCTAGGGTGCAGCGGGTGGCTGGTTGATCATCGGTTCCTATAAGGGATTCAGCATCTAGGGTGCAACAGGTGGCTGGTTAATCATCGGTTCCTATAAGGGATTCAGCATGTAGGGTGGAACGGGTGGCTGGTTGATCACCGGTTCCTATAAGGGATTCAGCATGTAGGGTGCAGCGGGTGGCTGGTTGATCACTGGTTACTGTATGGGATTCAGTGTCTATGGTGCAACAGGTGGCTAGTTAATCATCGGTTCCTATAAGGGATTCAGCATGTAGGGTGCAGCGGGTGGCTGGTTGATCATCGGTTCCTATAAGGGATTCAGTGTCTAGGATGCAGCGGGTGGCTGGTTGATCACCAGTTCATATAAGGGAATCAGCATCTAGGGTGCAGCGGGTGGCTGGTTGATCACCGGTTCTTATAAGGGATTCAGCGCCTAGGGTGTAGTGGGTGGCTGGATGATCATTGGTTCCTATAAGGGATTCAGCGTCTATGGTGCAGCGGGTGGCTAGTTGATCACCGGTTCCTATAAGGGATTCAGCGTCTAGGGTGCAGCGGGTGGCTGGTTAATCATCGGTTCCTATCAGGGATTCAGCATCTACGGTGCAACAGGTGGCTGGATGATCATCGGTTCCTATAAGTGATTCAGCGTCTAGGGTGCAGCGGGTGGCTGGTTGATCAACGGTTTCTATAAGGGATTCAGAGTCTAGGGTGCAGCGGGTGTCTGGTTGATCACCGGTTTCTATAAGGGATTCAGCATCTAGGGTGCAGCGGGTGGCTGGATGATCATCAGTTCCTATAAGGGATTCAGCGTCTAGGGTGCTGCGGGTGGCTGGTTGATCATCGGATCTTATTAGGGATTCAGCATCTACGGTGCAGCGAGTGGCTGGATGATCATCGGTTCCTATAAGGGATTCAACATCTAAGGTGCAGCGGGTGGCTGGTTGATCATCGGTTCCTATAAGGGATTCAGCATCTAGGGTGCAGCGGGTGGCTGGTTGATCATCGGTTCCTATAAGGGATTCAGCATCTATGGTGCAGTGGGTGGCTGGATGATCATCGGTTCCTTAAAGGGTTTCAGTGTTTAGGGTGCTGCGGGTGCTGCGGGTGACTAATTGATCACAGTTTCATATAAGGGATTCAGCATCTAGGGTGCAGCGGGTGGCTGGTTGATCATCGGTTCCTATTAGGGATTCAGCATCTACGGTACAGCGGGTGGCTGGATGATCATCGGTTCCTATAAGGGATTCAGCATCTAGGGTGCAGCGGGTGGATGGTTGATCACCAGTTCCTATCAGGGATTCAGTGTCTAGGGTGCAGGGTGTGGCTGGATGATCATCGGTTCCTATAAGGGATTCAGCTTCTAGGGTGCAGGGTGTGGCTGGATGATCATTGGTTCCGATAAGGGATTCAGCATGTAGGGTGCAGTGGGTGGCTGGTTGATCACCGGTTCCTATAAGGGATTCTGCATCTAGGGTGCAGCGGTTGGCTGGATGATCATCGGTTCCTATAAGGGATTCAGCATCTAGGGTGCAGCATGTGGCTGGTTGATTTTTGGTTCGTATAAGGGATTTGGTGTATAGGGTGCAGCTTGAGACTGGTGGTTCATCAGTTCCTATAAGGGATTTAGTGTTGGAGGTGCAGCGGGTGGCTGGTTGATCACCGGTTCCTATAAGGGATTCAGCGTCTAGGGTGCAGCAGGTGGCTGGTTAATCATTGGTTCCTATAAGGGATTCAGCATGTAGGGTTTAGCGGGTGGCTGGATGATCATTGTTCCTATAAGGGATTCAGCATCTAGGGTGCAGCGGTGGCTGGTTGATCATCTGTTCCTATAAGGGATTCAACGTCTAGGGTGCAGCAGGTGGCTGGTTAATCATCGGTTCCTATAAGGGATTCAGCATGTAGGGTGGAGTGGGTGGCAGGTTGATCACCGGTTCCTATAAGGGATTCAGCATCTAGGGTGCAGCGGGTGGCTGGTTGATCATCGGTTCCTATAAGGGATTCAGCATCTAGGGTGCAACAGGTGGCTGGTTAATCATCGGTTCCTATAAGGGATTCAGCATGTAGGGTGGAACGGGTGGCTGGTTGATCACCGGTTCCTATAAGGGATTCAGCATGTAGGGTGCAGCGGGTGGCTGGTTGATCACCGGTTACTGTATGGGATTCAGTGTCTAGGGTGCAA
This sequence comes from Ambystoma mexicanum, assembly GCF_040938575.1. Classification (NCBI taxonomy): domain Eukaryota; kingdom Metazoa; phylum Chordata; class Amphibia; order Caudata; family Ambystomatidae; genus Ambystoma; species Ambystoma mexicanum. The sequence goes on from NC_090927.1 coordinate 110,449,011, forward strand.
CAGGTGGCTAGTTAATCATTGGTTCCTATAAGGGATTCAGCATGTAGGGTGCAGCGGGTGGCTGGTTGATCATCGGTTCCTATAAGGGATTCAGTGTCTAGGATGCAGCTGGTGGCTGGTTGATCACCAGTTCATATAAGGGAATCAGCATCTAGGGTGCAGCGGGTGGCTGGTTGATCACCGGTTCTTATAAGGGATTCAGCGCCTAGAGTGTAGTGGGTGGCTGGATGATCATTGGTTCCTATAAGGGATTCAGCGTCTATGGTGCAGCGGGTGGCTAGTTGATCACCGGTTCCTATAAGGGATTCAGCGTCTAGGGTGCAGCGGGTGGCTGGTTAATCATCGGTTCCTATCAGGGATTCAGCATCTATGGTGCAACGGGTGGCTGGATGATCATCGGTTCCTATAAGTGATTCAGCGTCTAGGGTGCAGCGGGTGGCTGGTTGATCAACGGTTTCTATAAGGGATTCAGCGTCTAGGGTGCAGCGGGTGTCTGGTTGATCACCGGTTCCTATAAGGGATTCAGCATCTAGGGTGCAGCGGGTGGCTGGATGATCATCAGTTCCTATAAGGGATTCAGCGTCTAGGGTGCAGCGGGTGGCTGGTTGATCATCGGATCTTATTAGGGATTCAGCATCTACGGTGCAGCGAGTGGCTGGATGATCATCGGTTCCTATAAGGGATTCAACATCTAAGGTGCAGCGGGTGGCTGGTTGATCATCGGTTCCTATAAGGGATTCAGCATCTAGGGTGCAGCGGGTGGCTGGTTGATCATCGGTTCCTATAAGGGATTCAGCATCTATGGTGCAGTGGGTGGCTGGATGATCATCGGTTCCTAAAAGGGTTTCAGCGTTTAGGGTGCTGCGGGTGACTAATTGATCACAGTTTCATATAAGGGATTCAGCATCTAGGGTGCAGCGGGTGGCTGGTTGATCATCGGTTCCTATTAGGGATTCAGCATCTACGGTACAGCGGGTGGCTGGATGATCATCGGTTCCTATAAGGGATTCAGCATCTAGGGTGCTGCGGGTGGATGGTTGATCACCAGTTCCTATCAGGGATTCAGTGTCTAGGGTGCAGGGTGTGGCTGGATGATCATCGGTTCCTATAAGGGATTCAGCTTCTAGGGTGCAGGGTGTGGCTGGATGATCATCGGTTCCGATAAGGGATTCAGCATGTAGGGTGCAGTGGGTGGCTGGTTGATCACCGGTTCCTATAAGGGATTCTGCATCTAGGGTGCAGCGGTTGGCTGGATGATCATCGGTTCCTATAAGGGATTCAGCATCTAGGGTGCAGCATGTGGCTGGTTGATTTTTGGTTCGTATAAGGGATTTGGTGTATAGGGTGCAGCTTGAGACTGGTGGTTCATCAGTTCCTATAAGGGATTTAGTGTCGGAGGTGCAGCGGGTGGCTGGTTGATCACCGGTTCCTATAAGGGATTCAGCGTCTAGGGTGCAGCAGGTGGCTGGTTAATCATCGGTTCCTATAAGGGATTCAGCATGTAGGGTTTAGCGGGTGGCTGGATGATCATTGTTCCTATAAGGGATTCAGCATCTAGGGTGCAGCGGTGGCTGGTTGATCATCTGTTCCTATAAGGGATTCCGCGTCTAGGATGCAGCAGGTGGCTGGTTAATCATCGGTTCCTATAAGGGATTCAGCATGTAGGGTGGAGTGGGTGGCAGGTTGATCACCGGTTCCTATAAGGGATTCAGCATCTAGGGTGCAGCGGGTGGCTGGTTGATCATCGGTTCCTATAAGGGATTCAGCATCTAGGGTGCAACAGGTGGCTGGTTAATCATCGGTTCCTATAAGGGATTCAGCATGTAGGGTGGAACAGGTGGCTGGTTGATCACCGGCTGGTTCAGCATCTAGGGTGCAGCGGTGGCTGGTTGATCATCTGTTCCTATAAGGGATTCCGCGTCTAGGATGCAGCAGGTGGCTGGTTAATCATCGGTTCCTTAAAGGGTTTCCGCGTTTAGGGTGCTGCGGGTGCGGCGGGTGATTAATTGATCACAGTTTCATATAAGGGATTCAGCATCTAGGGTGCAGCGGGTGGCTGGTTGATCATCGGTTCCTATTAGGGATTCAGCATCTACGGTACAGCGGGTGGCTGGATGATCATCGGTTCCTATAAGGGATTCAGCATCTAGGGTGCAGCGGGTGGATGGTTGATCACCAGTTCCTATCAGGGATTCAGTGTCTAGGGTGCAGGGTGTGGCTGGATGATCATCGGTTCCTATAAGGGATTCAGCTTCTAGGGTGCAGGGTGTGGCTGGATGATCATCGGTTCCGATAAGGGATTCAGCATGTAGGGTGCAGTGGGTGGCTGGTTGATCACCGGTTCCTATAAGGGATTCTGCATCTAGGGTGCAGCGGTTGGCTGGATGATCATCGGTTCCTATAAGGGATTCAGCATCTAGGGTGCAGCATGTGGCTGGTTGATTTTTGGTTCGTATAAGGGATTTGGTGTATAGGGTGCAGCTTGAGACTGGTGGTTCATCAGTTCCTATAAGGGATTTAGTGTTGGAGGTGCAGCGGGTGGCTGGTTGATCACCGGTTCCTATAAGGGATTCAGCGTCTAGGGTGCAGCAGGTGGCTGGTTAATCATCGGTTCCTATAAGGGATTCAGCATGTAGGGTTTAGCGGGTGGCTGGATGATCATTGTTCCTATAAGGGATTCAGCATCTAGGGTGCAGCGGTGGCTGGTTGATCATCTGTTCCTATAAGGGATTCCACGTCTAGGGTGCAGCAGGTGGCTGGTTAATCATCGGTTCCTATAAGGGATTCAGCATGTAGGGTGGAGTGGGTGGCAGGTTGATCACCGGTTCCTATAAGGGATTCAGCATCTAGGGTGCAGCGGGTGGCTGGTTGATCATCGGTTCCTATAAGGGATTCAGCATCTAGGGTGCAACAGGTGGCTGGTTAATCATCGGTCTCTATAAGGGATTCAGCATGTAGGGTGGAACGGGTGGCTGGTTGATCACCGGTTCCTATAAGGGATTCAGCATGTAGGGTGCAGCGGGTGGCTGGTTGATCACCGGTTACTGTATGGGATTCAGTGTCTAGGGTGCAACAGGTGGCTAGTTAATCATCGGTTCCTATAAGGGATTCAGCATGTAGGGTGCAGCGGGTGGCTGGTTGATCATCGGTTCCTATAAGGGATTCAGTGTCTAGGATGCAGCGGGTGGCTGGTTGATCACCAGTTCATATAAGGGAATCAGCATCTAGGGTGCAGCGGGTGGCTGGTTGATCACCGGTTCTTATAAGGGATTCAGCGCCTAGAGTGTAGTGGGTGGCTGGATGATCATTGGTTCCTATAAGGGATTCAGCGTCTATGGTGCAGCGGGTGGCTAGTTGATCACCGGTTCCTATAAGGGATTCAGCGTCTAGGGTGCAGCGGGTGGCTGGTTAATCATCGGTTCCTATCAGGGATTCAGCATCTACGGTGCAACGGGTGGCTGGATGATCATCGGTTCCTATAAGTGATTCAGCGTCTAGGGTGCAGCGGGTGGCTGGTTGATCAACGGTTTCTATAAGGGATTCAGCGTCTAGGGTGCAGCGGGTGTCTGGTTGATCACCGGTTCCTATAAGGGATTCAGCATCTAGGGTGCAGCGGGTGGCTGGATGATCATCAGTTCCTATAAGGGATTCAGCGTCTAGGGTGCAGCGGGTGGCTGGTTGATCATCGGATCTTATTAGGGATTCAGCATCTACGGTGCAGCGAGTGGCTGGATGATCATCGGTTCCTATAAGGGATTCAACATCTAAGGTGCAGCGGGTGGCTGGTTGATCATCGGTTCCTATAAGGGATTCAGCATCTAGGGTGCAGCGGGTGGCTGGTTGATCATCGGTTCCTATAAGGGATTCAGCATCTATGGTGCAGTGGGTGGCTGGATGATCATCGGTTCCTAAAAGGGTTTCAGCGTTTAGGGTGCTGCGGGTGACTAATTGATCACAGTTTCATATAAGGGATTCAGCATCTAGGGTGCAGCGGGTGGCTGGTTGATCATCGGTTCCTATTAGGGATTCAGCATCTACGGTACAGCGGGTGGCTGGATGATCATCGGTTGCTATAAGGGATTCAGCATCTAGGGTGCTGCGGGTGGATGGTTGATCACCAGTTCCTATCAGGGATTCAGTGTCTAGGGTGCAGGGTGTGGCTGGATGATCATCGGTTCCTATAAGGGATTCAGCTTCTAGGGTGCAGGGTGTGGCTGGATGATCATCGGTTCCGATAAGGGATTCAGCATGTAGGGTGCAGTGGGTGGCTGGTTGATCACCGGTTCCTATAAGGGATTCTGCATCTAGGGTGCAGCGGTTGGCTGGATGATCATCCGTTCCTATAAGGGATTCAGCATCTAGGGTGCAGCATGTGGCTGGTTGATTTTTGGTTCGTATAAGGGATTTGGTGTATAGGGTGCAGCTTGAGACTGGTGGTTCATCAGTTCCTATAAGGGATTTAGTGTCGGAGGTGCAGCGGGTGGCTGGTTGATCACCGGTTCCTATAAGGGATTCAGCGTCTAGGGTGCAGCAGGTGGCTGGTTAATCATCGGTTCCTATAAGGGATTCAGCATGTAGGGTTTAGCGGGTGGCTGGATGATCATTGTTCCTATAAGGGATTCAGCATCTAGGGTGCAGCGGTGGCTGGTTGATCATCTGTTCCTATAAGGGATTCCGCGTCTAGGATGCAGCAGGTGGCTGGTTAATCATCGGTTCCTATAAGGGATTCAGCATGTAGGGTGGAGTGGGTGGCAGGTTGATCACCGGTTCCTATAAGGGATTCAGCATCTAGGGTGCAGCATGTGGCTGGTTGATCATCGGTTCCTATAAGGGATTCAGCATCTAGGGTGCAACAGGTGGCTGCTTAATCATCGGTTCCTATAAGGGATTCAGCATGTAGGGTGGAACAGGTGGCTGGTTGATCACCGGTTCCTATAAGGGATTCAGCATGTAGGGTGCAGCGGGTGGCTGGTTGATCACCGGTTACTGTATGGGATTCAGCGTCTAGGGTGCAACAGGTGGCTGGTTAATCATCGGTTCCTATAAGGGATTCAGCATGTAGGGTGCAGCGGGTGGCTGGTTGATCATCGGTTCCTATAAGGGATTCAGCGTCTAGGGTGCAACAGGTGGCTGGTTGATCATCGGTTCCTATAAGGGATTCAGCATCTAGGGTGCAGCGGGTGGCTGGATGATCATTGGTTCCTATAAGGGATTCAGCATCTCGGGTGCAGCAGGTGGCTGGTTAATCATCGGTTCCTATAATGGATTCAGCATGTAGGGTGAAGTGGGTGGCTGGTTGATCACCAGTTCTTATAAGGGATTCGGCGCCTAGAGTGTAGTGGGTGGCTGGATGATCATTGGTTCCTATAAGGGATTCAGCGTCTATGGTGCAGCGGGTGGCTAGTTGATCACCGGTTCCTATAAGGGATTCAGCGTCTAGGGTGCAGCGGGTGGCTGGTTAATCATCGGTTCCTATCAGGGATTCAGCATCTACGGTGCAACGGGTGGCTGGATGATCATCGGTTCCTATAAGTGATTCAGCGTCTAGGGTGCAGCGGGTGGCTGGTTGATCAACGGTTTCTATAAGGGATTCAGCGTCTAGGGTGCAGCGGGTGTCTGGTTGATCACCGGTTCCTATAAGGGATTCAGCATCTAGGGTGCAGCGGGTGGCTGGATGATCATCAGTTCCTATAAGGGATTCAGCGTCTAGGGTGCAGCGGGTGGCTGGTTGATCATCGGATCTTATTAGGGATTCAGCATCTACGGTGCAGCGAGTGGCTGGATGATCATCGGTTCCTATAAGGGATTCAACATCTAAGGTGCAGCGGGTGGCTGGTTGATCATCGGTTCCTATAAGGGATTCAGCATCTAGGGTGCAGCGGGTGGCTGGTTGATCATCGGTTCCTATAAGGGATTCAGCATCTATGGTGCAGTGGGTGGCTGGATGATCATCGGTTCCTAAAAGGGTTTCAGCGTTTAGGGTGCTGCGGGTGACTAATTGATCACAGTTTCATATAAGGGATTCAGCATCTAGGGTGCAGCGGGTGGCTGGTTGATCATCGGTTCCTATTAGGGATTCAGCATCTACGGTACAGCGGGTGGCTGGATGATCATCGGTTCCTATAAGGGATTCAGCATCTAGGGTGCTGCGGGTGGATGGTTGATCACCAGTTCCTATCAGGGATTCAGTGTCTAGGGTGCAGGGTGTGGCTGGATGATCATCGGTTCCTATAAGGGATTCAGCTTCTAGGGTGCAGGGTGTGGCTGGATGATCATCGGTTCCGATAAGGGATTCAGCATGTAGGGTGCAGTGGGTGGCTGGTTGATCACCGGTTCCTATAAGGGATTCTGCATCTAGGGTGCAGCGGTTGGCTGGATGATCATCGGTTCCTATAAGGGATTCAGCATCTAGGGTGCAGCATGTGGCTGGTTGATTTTTGGTTCGTATAAGGGATTTGGTGTATAGGGTGCAGCTTGAGACTGGTGGTTCATCAGTTCCTATAAGGGATTTAGTGTCGGAGGTGCAGCGGGTGGCTGGTTGATCACCGGTTCCTATAAGGGATTCAGCGTCTAGGGTGCAGCAGGTGGCTGGTTAATCATCGGTTCCTATAAGGGATTCAGCATGTAGGGTTTAGCGGGTGGCTGGATGATCATTGTTCCTATAAGGGATTCAGCATCTAGGGTGCAGCGGTGGCTGGTTGATCATCTGTTCCTATAAGGGATTCCGCGTCTAGGATGCAGCAGGTGGCTGGTTAATCATCGGTTCCTATAAGGGATTCAGCATGTAGGGTGGAGTGGGTGGCAGGTTGATCACCGGTTCCTATAAGGGATTCAGCATCTAGGGTGCAGCATGTGGCTGGTTGATCATCGGTTCCTATAAGGGATTCAGCATCTAGGGTGCAACAGGTGGCTGGTTAATCATCGGTTCCTATAAGGGATTCAGCATGTAGGGTGGAACAGGTGGCTGGTTGATCACCGGTTCCTATAAGGGATTCAGCATGTAGGGTGCAGCGGGTGGCTGGTTGATCACCGGTTACTGTATGGGATTCAGCGTCTAGGGTGCAACAGGTGGCTGGTTAATCATCGGTTCCTATAAGGGATTCAGCATGTAGGGTGCAGCGGGTGGCTGGTTGATCATCGGTTCCTATAAGGGATTCAGCGTCTAGGGTGCAACAGGTGGCTGGTTGATCATCGGTTCCTATAAGGGATTCAGCATCTAGGGTGCAGCGGGTGGCTGAATGATCATTGGTTCCTATAAGGGATTCAGCATCTCGGGTGCAGCAGGTGGCTGGTTAATCATCGGTTCCTATAATGGATTCAGCATGTAGGGTGGAGTGGGTGGCTGGTTGATCATCGGTTCCTATCAGGGATTCAGCATCTACGGTGCAACGGGTGGGTGGATGATCATCGGTTCCTTTAAGGGATTCAGCGTCTAGGGTGCAGCGAGTGGCTGGTTGATCACTGGTTCCTATGAGGGATTCAGCATCTAGGGTGCAGCGGGTGGCTGGTTGATCATCGCTTCCTATCATGGATTCAGCATCTACGGTGCAGCGAGTGGCTGGGTGATCATTGGTTCCTAAAAGGGATTCATTGCTAGGGTGCAGCGGGTGGCTGGTTGATCATCGGTTCCTGTAAGGGATTCAACGTATAGGGTGCGGCGGGCGGCTGGTTGATCATTGGTTCCTCTAAGGGATTCAGCATATAGGGTGCAGTGGGTGGCTGGTTGATCATCGGTTCCTATAAGGGATTCAGCATCTAGGGTGCAGCGGGTGGCGGGTTGATCATCGGTTCTTATAAGGGATACAGCGTCTAGGGTGCAACGGGTGGCTGCATGATCATTGGTTCCTATAAGGGATTCAGCATCTAGGGTGCAGCAGGTGGCTGGTTAATCATCGGTTCCTATAAGGGATTCAGCATCTAGGGTGCAGCGGGTGGCGGGTTGATCATCGGTTCTTATAAGGGATTCAGGGTCTAGGGTGCAACGGGTGGCTGGTTGATCATCGGTTCCTATCAGGGATTCAACATCTACGGTGCAACAGGTGGCTGGATGATCATCGGTTCCTATAAGGGATTCAGCGTCTAGGGTGCAGCGGGTGGCTGGTTGATCACTGGTTCATATAAGGGATTCAGCATCTAGGGTGCAGCGGGTGGCTGGTTGATCACCGGTTCTTATAAGGGATTCAGCGCCTAGGGTGGAGCAGGTGGCTGGATGATCATCAGTTCCTATAAGGGATTCAGTGTCCAAGGTGCAGCGGGTGGATGGTTGATCACCAGTTCCTATCAGGGATTCAGCGTCTAGGGTGCAGGGTGTGGCTGGATGATTATCGGTTCCTATAAGGGATTCAGCGTCTATGGTGCTACGGGTGGCTAGTTGATCACTGGTTCCTATAAGGGATTCAGCGTCTAGGGTGCAGCGGGTGGCTGGTTAATCATCGGTTCCTATCAGGGATTCAGCATCTACGGTGCAACGGGTGGCTGGATGATCATCGGTTCCTATAAGTGATTCAGCATCTGGGGTGCAGCGGGTGGCTGGTTGATCAACGGTTTCTATAAGGGATTCAGCTTCTAGGGTGCAGAGGGTGTCTGGTTGATCACCGGTTCCTATAAGGGATTCAGCATCTAGGGTGCAGCGGTGTGCTGGATGATCATCAGTTCCTATAAGGGATTCAGCGTCTAGGGTGCAGTGGGTGGCTGGTTGATCATCGATCCTATTAGGGATTCAGCATCTACGGTGCAGCGAGTGGCTGGATGATCATCGGTTCCTATAAGGGATTGAACATCTAGGGTGCAGCGGGTGGTTGGTTGATCATCGGTTCCTATAAGGGATTCAGCATCTAGGGTGCAGCGGGTGGCTGGTTGATCATCGGTTCCTATAAGGGATTCAGCATCTATGGTGCAGTGGGTGGCTGGATGATCATCGGTTCCTATAAGGGTTTCAGCGTTTAGGGTGCAGCGGGTGACTAATTGATCACAGTTTCATATAAGGGATTCAGCATCTAGGGTGCAGCAGGTGGCTGGTTGATCATCGGTTCCTATTGGGGATTCAGCATCTACGGTACAGCGGGTGGCTGGATGATCATCGGTTCCTATAAGGCATTCAGTGTCCAAGGTGCAGCGGGTGGATGGTTGATCACCAGTTCCTATCAGGGATTCAGCGTCTAGGGTGCAGGGTGTGGCTGGATGATTATCGGTTCCTATAAGGGATTCAGCGTCTATGGTGCTACGGGTGGCTAGTTGATCACCGGTTCCTATAAGGGATTCAGCGTCTAGGGTGCAGCGGGTGGCTGGTTAATCATCGGTTCCTATCAGGGATTCAGCATCTACGGTGCAACGGGTGGCTGGATGATCATCGGTTCCTATAAGTGATTCAGCGTCTAGGGTGCAGCGGGTGGCTGGTTGATCAATGGTTTCTATAAGGGATTCAGCTTCTAGGGTGCAGAGGGTGTCTGGTTGATCACCGGTTCCTATAAGGGATTCAGCATCTAGGGTGCAGCGGTGTGCTGGATGATCATCAGTTCCTATAAGGGATTCAGCGTCTAGGGTGCAGCGGGTGGCTGGTTGATCATCGATCCTATTAGGGATTCAGCATCTACGGTGCAGCGAGTGGCTGGATGATCATCGGTTCCTATAAGGGATTGAACATCTAGGGTGCAGCGGGTGGCTGGTTGATCATCGGTTCCTATAAGGGATTCAGCATCTAGGGTGCAGCGGGTGGCTGGTTGATCATCGGTTCCTATAAGGGATTCAGCATCTATGGTGCAGTGGGTGGCTGGATGATCATCGGTTCCTATAAGGGTTTCAGCGTTTAGTGTGCAGCGGGTGACTAATTGATCACAGTTTCATATAAGGGATTCAGCATCTAGGGTGCAGCGGGTGGCTGGTTGATCATCGGTTCCTATTGGGGATTCAGCATCTACGGTACAGCGGGTGGCTGGATGATCATCGGTTCCTATAAGGCATTCAGCATCTAGGTTGCAGCGGGTGGATGGTTGATCACCAGTTCCTATCAGGGATTCAGTGTCTAGGGTGCAGGGTGTGGCTGGATGATCATCGGTTCCTATAAGGGATTCAGCTTCTAGGGTGCTGGGTGTGGCTGGATGATCATCGGTTCCGATAAGGGATTCAGCGTCTAGGGTGCAGCGGGAGGCTGGTTGATCATCGGTTCCTATAAGGGATTCAGCATGTAGGGTGGAGCGGGTGGCTGGTTGATCACCGGTTCCTATAAGGGATTCTGCATCTAGGGTGCAGCGGGTGGCTGGTTGATCACCGGTTCCTATAAGGGATTCAGCGTCTAGGGTGCAGCAGGTGGCTGGTTAATCATCGGTTCCTATAAGGGATTCAGCATGCAGGGTTTAGCGGATGGCTGGATGATCATTGTTCCTATAAGGGATTCAGCATCTAGGGTGCAGAGGTGGCTGGTTGATCATCTGTTCCTATAAGGGATTCCGCGTCTAGGGTGCAGCAGGTGGCTGGTTAATCATCGGTTCCTATAAGGGATTCAGCATGTAGGGTGGAGTGGGTGGCAGGTTGATCATCGTTTCCTATAAGGGATTTAGCGTCTAGGGTGCAGCGGGTGGCCGGTTGATCATCGGTTCCTATGAGGGATTCAGCATCTAGGGTGCAACAGGTGGCTGGCTAATCATCGGTTCCTATAAGGGATTCAGCATGTAGGGTGGAACGGGTGGCTGGTTGATCACCGGTTCCTATAAGGGATTCAGCATGTAGGGTGCAGCGGGTGGCTGGTTGATCACCGGTTACTGTAAGGGATTCAGCGTCTAGGGTGCAACAGGTGGCTGGTTAATCATCGGTTCCGATAAGGGATTCAGCATCTATGGTGCAGCGGGTGGCTGGTTGATCATCGGTTCCTATAAGGGATTCAGCGTCTAGGATGCAACAGGTGGCTGGTTGATCATTGGTTCCTATAAGGGATTCAGCATCTAGGGTGCAGCGGGTGGCTGGATGATCATTGGTTCCTATAAGGGATTCAGCATCTCGGGTGCAGGAGGTGGCTGGTTAATCATCGGTTCCTATAATGGATTCAGCATGTAGGGTGGAGTGGGTGGCTGGTTGATCATCAATTCCTATTAGGGATTCAGCATCTACGGTGCAACGGGTGGCTGGATGATCATTGGTTCCTTTAAGGGATTCAGCGTCTAGGGTGCAGCGGGTGGCTGGTTGATCACCGGTTCCTATAAGGGATTCAGCGTCTAGGGTGCAGGGGGTGGCTGGTTGATCATCGCTTCCTATCATGGATTCAGCATCTACGGTGCAGCGAGTGGCTGGATGATCATTGGTTCCTCTAAGGGATTCAGCATATAGGGTGCAGTGGGTGGCTGGTTGATCATCGGTTCCTATAAGGGATTCAGCATCTAAGGTGCAGCGGGTGGCGGGTTGATCATCAGTTCTTATAATGAATTCAGCATCTAGGGTGCAATGGGTGGCTGCATGATCATTGGTTCCTATAAGGGATTCAGCATCTAGGGTGGAGTGGGTGGCTGGTTGATCATCGGTTCCTATCAGGGATTCAACATCTACGGTGCAACAGGTGGCTGGATGATCACTGGTTCATATAAGGGATTCAGCATCTAGGGTGCAACGGGTGGCTGGTTGCTCACCGGTTCTTATAAGGGATTGAGGGCCTAGGGTGTAGCAGGTGGCTGGATGATCATCAGTTCCTATAAGGGATTCAGTGTCTAGGGTGCAGCGGGTGGATGGTTGATCACCAGTTCCTATCAGGGATTCAGCGTCTAGGGTGCAGAGTGTGGCTGGATGATTATCGGTTCCTATAAGGGATTCAGCATCTAGGGTGCAGGGTGTGGCTGGATGATCATCGGTTCCGATAAGGGATTCAGCATGTAGGGTGCAGCGGGTGGCTGGTTGATCATCGGTTCCTATAAGGGATTCAGTGTCTAGGGTGCAGCGTGCGGCTGGTTGATCATCGGTTCCTATAAGGGATTCTGCATCTAGGGTGCAGCGGGTGGCTGGATGATCATCGGGTGCAGTGGGTGGCTGGATGATCATTGGTTCCTATAAGGGATTCAGCATCTAGGGTGCAGCATGTGGCTGGTTGATTATTCAGTGTATAGGGTGCAGCGGGAGACTGGTTGTTCATCAGTTCCTATAAGGGATTCAGTGTCGGAGGTGCAGCGGGTGGCTGGTAGATCACCGGTTCCTATAAGGGATTCAGCATCTAGGGTGCAGCAGGTGGCTGGATGATCATTGTTCCTATAACGGATTCAGCGTCTAGGGTGTAGCGGTGGCTGGTTGATCATCTGTTCCTATAAGGGATTCCGTGTCTAGGGTGCAGCAGGTGGCTGGTTAATCATCGGTTCCTATAAGGGATTCAGCATGTAGGGTGGAGTGGGTGGCTGGTTGATCACCAGTTCATATAAGGGATTCAGCATCTAGGGTGCAGTGGGCGGCTGGTTGATCATCGGTTCCTATAAGGGATTCAGCATCTAGGGTGCAGCGGTTGGCTGGTTGATCACCGGTTCCTATAAGGGATTCAGCGTCTAGGGTGCAGCAGGTGGCTGGATGGTCATCAGTTCCTATAAGGGATTCAGCATCTAGGGTGCAGCAGGTGGCTGGTTGATCATCGGTTCCTATCAGGGATTCAGCATCTACGGTGCAACGGGTGGCTGGATGATCATCGGTTCCTATAAGTGATTCAGCGTCTAGGGTGCAGCGGGTGGCTGGTTGATCAACGGTTTCTATAAGGGATTCAGCTTCTAGGGTGCAGAGGGTGTCTGGTTGATCACCGGTTCCTATAAGGGATTCAGCATCTAGGGTGCAGCGGTGTGCTGGATGATCATCAGTTCCTATAAGGGATTCAGCGTGTAGGGTGCAGCGGGTGGCTGGTTGATCATCGATCCTATTAGGGATTCAGCATCTACGGTGCAGCGAGTGGCTGGATGATCATCGGTTCCTATAAGGGATTGAACATCTAGGGTGCAGCGGGTGGCTGGTTGATCATCGGTTCCTATAAGGGATTCAGCATCTAGGGTGCAGCGGGTGGCTGGTTGATCATCGGTTCCTATAAGGGATTCAGCATCTATGGTGCAGTGGGTGGCTGGATGATCATCGGTTCCTATAAGGGTTTCAGCGTTTAGGGTGCAGCGGGTGACTAATTGATCACAGTTTCATATAAGGGATTCAGCATCTAGGGTGCAGCGGGTGGCTGGTTGATCATCGGTTCCTATTAGGGATTCAGCATCTACGGTACAGCGGGTGGCTGGATGATCATCGGTTCCTATAAGGCATTCAGCATCTAGGTTGCAGCGGGTGGATGGTTGATCACCAGTTCCTATCAGGGATTCAGTGTCTAGGGTGCAGGGTGTGGCTGGATGATCATCGGTTCCTATAAGGGATTCAGCTTCTAGGGTGCTGGGTGTGGCTGGATGATCATCGGTTCCGATAAGGGATTCAGCGTCTAGGGTGCAGCGGGAGGCTGGTTGATCATCGGTTCCTATAAGGGATTCAGCATGTAGGGTGGAGCGGGTGGCTGGTTGATCACCGGTTCCTATAAGGGATTCTGCATCTAGGGTGCAGCGGGTGGCTGGTTGATCACCGGTTCCTATAAGGGATTCAGCATCTAGGGTGCAGCAGGTGGCTGGTTAATCATCGGTTCCTATAAGGGATTCAGCATGCAGGGTTTAGCGGATGGCTGGATGATCATTGTTCCTATAAGGGATTCAGCATCTAGGGTGCAGAGGTGGCTGGTTGATCATCTGTTCCTATAAGGGATTCCGCGTCTAGGGTGCAGCAGGTGGCTGGTTAATCATCGGTTCCTATAAGGGATTCAGCATGTAGGGTGGAGTGGGTGGCAGGTTGATCATCGTTTCCTATAAGGGATTCAGCGTCTAGGGTGCAGCGGGTGGCCGGTTGATCATCGGTTCCTATAAGGGATTCAGCATCTAGGGTGCAACAGGTGGCTGGTTAATCATCGGTTCCTATAAGGGATTCAGCATGTAGGGTGGAACGGGTGGCTGGTTGATCACCGGTTCCTATAAGGGATTCAGCATGTAGGGTGCAGCGGGTGGCTGGTTGATCACCGGTTACTGTAAGGGATTCAGCGTCTAGGGTGCAACAGGTGGCTGGTTAATCATCGGTTCCGATAAGGGATTCAGCATCTAGGGTGCAGCGGGTGGCTGGTTGATCATCGGTTCTTATAAGGGATTCAGCGTCTAGGATGCAACAGGTGGCTGGTTGATCATTGGTTCCTATAAGGGATTCAGCATCTAGGGTGCAGCGGGTGGCTGGATGATCATTGGTTCCTATAAGGGATTCAGCATCTCGGGTGCAGGAGGTGGCTGGTTAATCATCGGTTCCTATAATGGATTCAGCATGTAGGGTGGAGTGGGTGGCTGGTTGATCATCAATTCCTATTAGGGATTCAGCATCTAGGGTGCAATGGGTGGCTGCATGATCATTGGTTCCTATAAGGGATTCAGCATCTAGGGTGGAGTGGGTGGCTGGTTGATCACCGGTTCCTATAAGGGATTCAGCGTCTAGGGTGCAGGGGGTGGCTGGTTGATCATCGCTTCCTATCATGGATTCAGCATCTACGGTGCAGCGAGTGGCTGGATGATCATTGGTTCCTCTAAGGGATTCAGCATATAGGGTGCAGTGGGTGGCTGGTTGATCATCGGTTCCTATAAGGGATTCAGCATCTAAGGTGCAGCGGGTGGCGGGTTGATCATCAGTTCTTATAATGGATTCAGCATCTAGGGTGCAAAGGTTGGCTGCTTGATCATTGGTTCCTATAAGGGATTCAGCATCTAGGGTGGAGTGGGTGGCTGGTTGATCATCGGTTCCTATCAGGGATTCAACATCTACGGTGCAACAGGTGGCTGGATGATCATCGGTTCCTATAAGGGATTCAGCGTCTAGGGTGCAGCGGGTGGCTGGTTGATCACTGGTTCATATAAGGGATTCAGCATCTAGGGTGCAGCGGGTGGCTGGTTGATCACCGGTTCTTATAAGGGATTCAGCGCCTAGGGTGTAGCAGGTGGCTGGATGATCATCAGTTCCTATAAGGGATTCAGTGTCTAGGGTGCAGCGGGTGGATGGTTGATCACCAGTTCCTATCAGGGATTCAGCGTCTAGGGTGCAGGGTGTGGCTGGATGATTATCGGTTCCTATAAGGGATTCAGCATCTAGGGTGCAGGGTGTGGCTGGATGATCATCGGTTCCGATAAGGGATTCAGCATGTAGGGTGCAGCGGGTGGCTGGTTGATCATCGGTTCCTATAAGGGATTCAGTGTCTAGGGTGCAGCGTGCGGCTGGTTGATCATCGGTTCCTATAAGGGATTCTGCATCTAGGGTGCAGCGGGTGGCTGGATGATCATCGGGTGCAGTGGGTGGCTGGATGATCATTGGTTCCTATAAGGGATTCAGCATCTAGGGTGCAGCATGTGGCTGGTTGATTTTTGGTTCCTATAAGGGATTCAGTGTATAGGGTGCAGCGGGAGACTGTTTGTTCATCAGTTCCTATAAGGGATTCAGTGTCGGAGGTGCAGCGGGTGGCTGGTAGATCACCGGTTCCTATAAGGGATTCAGCATCTAGGGTGCAGCAGGTGGCTGGATGATCATTGTTCCTATAACGGATTCAGCGTCTAGGGTGTAGCGGTGGCTGGTTGATCATCTGTTCCTATAAGGGATTCCGTGTCTAGGGTGCAGCAGGTGGCTGGTTAATCATCGGTTCCTATAAGGGATTCAGCATGTAGGGTGGAGTGGGTGGCTGGTTGATCACCAGATCCTATAAGGGATTCAGCATCTAGGGTGCAGTGGGCGGCTGGTTGATCATCGGTTCCTATAAGGGATTCAGCATCTAGGGTGCAGCGGTTGGCTGGTTGATCACCGGTTCCTCTAAGGGATTCAGCGTCTAGGGTGCAGCAGGTGGCTGGATGGTCATCAGTTCCTATAAGGGATTCAGCATCTAGGGTGCAGCAGGTGGCTGGTTGATCATCGGTTCCTATCAGGGATTCAGCGTCTAGGGTGCAACAGGTGGCTGGTTAATCATCGGTTCCTATAAGGGATTCAGCATGTAGGGTGCAGCGGGTGGCTGGTTGATCATCTGTTCCTATAAGGGATTCAGCATCTAGGGTGCAGCGGGTGGCTGGTTGATCATCGGTTCCTATAAGGGATTCACCATCTATGGTGCAGCGGGTGGCTGGATGATCATCATTTCCTATAAGGGTTTCAGTGTCTAGGGTGCAGCGGGTGGATGGTTGATCACCAGTTCCTATCAGGGATTCAGCGTCCAGGGTGCAGGGTGGGGCTGGATGATCATCGGTTCCTATAAGGGATTCAGCTTCTAGGGTGCAGGGTGTGGCTGGATGATCATCGGTTCCTATAAGGGATTCAGCATCTAGGGTGCAGCGGGTGGATGGTTGATCACCAGTTCCTATCAGGGATTCAGCGTCTAGGGTGCAGGGTGTGGCTGGATGATCATCGGTTCCTGTAAGGGATTCAGTGTCTAGGGTGCAGCGGGTGGCTGGTTGATCACCGGTTCTTATAAGGGATTCAGAATGTAGGGTGGAGTGGGTGGCTGGAATGTCACCGGTTTGTATAAGGGATTCAGCATCTAGGGTGCAGAAGGTGGCTAGCTAATCATCGGTTCCTATAAGGGATTCAGCGTCTAGGGTGCAGCGGGTGGCTGGTTGATCATCGGTTCCTACAAGGGATTCAGCATCTACGGTGCAGCGGGTGGCTGGTTGATCACCGGTTCCTATATGGGATTCAGCTTCTAGGGTGCAGCGGGAGGCTGGTTGGTCATCGGTTCCCATAAGGGATTCATCGTCTAGGCTGCAGCGGGGGGCTGATTGATCACTGGTTCCTATAAGGGATCCGGCTATTAGGCTGCTGTGGGTGGCTAGTTGATCATCGGTTCCTATCAGGGATTCAGCATCTTCGGTGCAGCGGGTGTGCTGGATGATCATCGGTTCCTATAAGGGACTCAGCTTCTAGGGTGCAACAAGTGGCTGGTTGATCATCGGTTCCTATAAGGGATTCAGCATCTACCGTGCAGCGGGTGGCTGGTTGATCACCGGTTCCTATAAGGGATTCAGCTTCTAGGGTGCAGCGGGAGGCTGGTTGATCATCGGTTCCTATAAGGGATTCAGAGTCTAGGCTGCAGCGGGGGGCTCGTTGATCATCGGTTCCTATCAGGGATTCAGCATCTACGGTGCAGCGGGTGGCTGGATGATCATCGATTCCTATAAGGCATTCAGTGTCCAGGGTGCAGCGGGTGGCTGGTTGATCACTGGTTCTTATAAGGGATTCAGCATGTAGGGTGGAGTGGGTGGCTGGAATGTCACCGGTTTGTATAAGGGATTCAGCATCTAGGGTGCAGAAGGTGGCTGGCTAATCATCGGTTCCTATAAGGGATTCAGCGTCTAGGGTGCAGCGGGTGGCTGGTGGATAATCGGTTCCTATAAGAGATTCATTGTCTAGGGTGCAGCGGGTGGCTGGTTGATCATCGGTTCCTACAAGGGATTCAGCATCTACGGTGCAGCGGGTGGCTGGTTGATCACCGGTTCCTATAAGGGATTCAGCTTCTAGGATGCAGCGGGAGGCTGGTTGGTCATCGGTTCCTATAAGGGATTCATCGTCTAGGCTGCAGCGGGGGGCTGATTTATCCCTGGTTCCTATAAGGGATTCGGCTTCTAGGCTGCTGTGGGTGGCTAGTTGATCATCGGTTCCTATCAGGGATTCAGCATCTTCGGTGCAGCGGGTGGCTGGATGATCATCGGTTCCTATAAGGGATTCAGCATCTAGGGTGCAGCGGGTGGCTGGTTGATCACTGGTTCCTATAAGGGAGTCAGCGTCTAGGGTGCAGCGGGTGGCTGGTTGATCACCAGTTCTATAAGGGATTCAGTTTCTAGGGTGCAGCGGGTGTGGCTGGTTGATCACTGGTTCCTATAAGGGATTCAGCGTCTAGGGTGCAGCAGGTGGCTGGATGATCATCGGTTCCTATAAGGGATTCAGCATCTAGGGTGCAGCGGGTGGCTGGTTGATCATCAGTTCGTATCAGGGATTCAGCATCTACGGTGCAGCGAGTGGCTGGATGATCATTGGTTCCTATAAGGGATTCAGCATCTACGGTACAGTGGGTGGCTGGTTGATCATCGGTTCCTATAAGGGATTCAACATTTACGGTGCAGTGGGTGGCTGGTTGATCATCGGTTCCTATAAGGGATTCAGCATCTATGCTGCAGTGGGGGGCTGGTTGATCACCGGTTCCTATCTATAAGGTATTCAGCATCTACGTTGCAACGGGTGGCTGGATGATCATTGGTTCCTATATGGGATTCAGTTTCTAGGGTGCAGCGAGTGGCTGGTTGATCATCGGTTCCTATAAGGGATTCAGCGTCTAGGCTGCTGCAGGTGGCTGGATGATCACCGGTTTGTATAAGGGATTCAGTATCTAGGGTGCAGCAGGTGGCTGGTTAATCATCAGTTCCTATAAGGGATTCAGCGTCTAGGATGCAGCGGGTGGCTGGTTGATCATCGGTTCCTATAAGGGATTCAGCATCTACAGTGCAGCGGGTGGCTGGTTGATCACCGGTTCCTATAAGGGATTGAGCTTCTAGGGTGCAGTGGGGGGCTGGGTGATCATCGGTTCCTATCAGGGATTCAGCATCTACGGTGCAGCGGGTGGCTGGGTGATCATCGGTTCCTATAAGGGATTCAGCGTCTAGGCTGCAGCGGGGGGCTGGTTGATCACCGGTTCCTATAAGGGATTCAGCTTCTAGGCTGCTGCGAGTGGCTGGTTGATCATCGGTTCCTATCAGGGATTCAGCATCTACGGTGGAGCGGGTTGGCTGGATGATCATCAGTTCCTATAAGGGATTCAGCATCTAGGGTGCAACGGGTGGCTGGTTGAACACCGGTTCCTATAAGGGATTCAGCATCTACGGTGCAACGGGTGGCTGGATGATCATCGGTTCCTATAAGGGATTCAGCGTCTAGGGTGCAGCGGGTGGCTGGTTGATCAACAGTTTCTATAAGGGATTCAGCGTCTAGGGTGCAGCGGGTGTCTGGTTGATCACCGGTTCCTTTAAGGGATTCAGCATCTAGGGTGCAGCGGGTGGCTGGATGATCATCAGTTCCTATAAGGGATTCAGCGTCTAGGGTGCAGCGGGTGGCTGGATGATCATTGGTTCCTATAAGGGATTCAGCATCTAGGGTGAAGCAGTGGCTGGTTGATCATCGGTTCCTATAAGGGATTCAGCGTCTAGGGTGCAGCGGGCGGATGGTTGATCATTGGTTCCTATAAGGGATTCAGCGTCTAGGGTGCAGCGGGTGGCTGGTTGATCATCGGTTCCTATAAGGGATTCAGCGTCTAGGGTGCAGCGGGTGGCTGGTTGATCATCGGTTCCTATCAGGGATTCAGCATCTAGGGTGCAGCGGGTGGCTGGATGATCATCAGTTCCTATAAGGGATTCAGCGTCTAGGGTGCAGCGGGTGGCTGGATGATCATTGGTTCCTATAAGGGATTCAGCATCTAGGGTGAAGCAGTGGCTGGTTGATCATCGGTTCCTATAAGGGATTCAGCATCTAGGGTGCAGCGGGTGGATGGTTGATCATTGGCTCCTATAAGGGATTCAGCGTCTAGGGTGCAGCGGGTGGCTGGTTGATCATCAGTTCCTATAAGGGATTCAGCGTCTAGGGTGCAGCGGGTGGCTCGTTGATCATCAGTTCCTATCAGGGATTCAGCATCTACAGTGAAGTGGGTGGCTGGTTGATCATCGGTTCCTATCAGGGATTCAGCATCTACGGTGCAACGGGTGGCTGGATGATCATCGGTTCCTATAAGGGATTCAGCGTCTAGGGTGCAGCGGGTGGCTGGTTGATCATCGGTTCCTATCAGGGATTCAGCGTCTACAGTGAAGCGGGTGGCTGGTTGATCACCAGTTCCTATCAGGGATTCAGCTTCTAGTTTGCAGCGGGAGGCTGGTTGATCATCGGTTCCTATAAGGGATTTAGCGTCTAGGCTGCAGCGGGGGGCCGGTTGATCACCGGTTCCTATAAGGGATTCAGCTTCTAGGCTGCTGCGGGTGGCTGGTTGATCATTGGTTCCTATCAGGGATTCAGCGTCTAGGGTGCAGCGGGTGGTTGGTTGATCACCAGTTCCTATAAGGGATTCAGCGTCTAGGGTGCAGCGGGTGGCTGGTTGATCATCGGTTCCTAACAGGGATTCAGCATCTACGGTGCAACGGGTGGCTGGATGATCATCGGTTCCTATAAGGGATTCAGCGTCTAGGGTGCAGCGGGTGGCTGGTTGATCACCGGTTCCTATAAGGGAACAAGCGTCTAGGGTGCAGCGGGTGGCTGGTTGATCATCGGTTCCTATAAGTGATTCAGCGTCTAGGGTGCAGCGGGTGGCTGGTTGATCATCAGTTCCTATAAGAGATTCAGCATCTAGGGTGCAGCGGGTGGCTGGTTGATCATCAGTTCCTATAAGGGATTCAGCATCTATGGTGCAGCGGGTGGCTGGATGATCATTGGTTCCTGTAAGGGATTCAGCGTCTAGGGTGCAGCGGGTGGCTGGTTGATCATCGGTTCCTATCATGGATTCAGCGTCTATGGTGAGGCGGGTGGCTGGTTGATCAACAGTTCCTATCAGGGATTCAGCATCTAAGGTGCAGGGTGTGGCTGGATGATCATCGGTTCCTATAAGGGATTCAGCGTCTAGGGTGCAGGGTGTGGCTGGATGATCATCGGGTCCTATAAGGGATTCAGCGTCTAGGGTGCAGCGGGTGGCTGGTTGATCATAGGTTCCTATAAGGGATTCAGCGTCTAGGGTGCAGCGGGTGGCTGGTTGATCATCGGTTCCTATAAGGGATTCAGCATCTAGGGTGCAGCGGGTGGCTGGATGATCATCGTTTCCAATAAGGGATTCAGCATTAGGGTGCAGTCTGTGGCTGGTTGATTTTTGGTTCCTATAAGGGATTCAGTGTATAGGGTGCAGCGGGTGGCTAGTTGATCATCAGTTCCTATAAGGGATTCAGCATCTAGGGTGCAGCGGGTGGCTGGTTGATCATCAGTTCCTATAAGGGATTCAGCATCTATGGTGCAGCAGGTGGCGGGATGATCATTGGTTCCTGTAAGGGATTCAGCGTCTAGGGTGCAGCGGGTGGCTGGTTGATCATCGGTTCCTATCATGGATTCAGCGTCTAGGGTGCAGGGTGTGGCTGGATGATCATCGGTTCCTATAAGGGATTCAGCGTCTAGGGTGCAGGGTGTGGCTGGATGATCTTCGGTTCCTATAAGGTATTCAGCGTCTAGGGTGCAGCGGGTGGCTGGTTGATCATCCGTTCCTATAAGGGATTCAGGGTCTAGGGTGCAGCGGGTTGCTGGATGATCATCAGTTCCTATAAGGGATTCAGCATCTAGGGTGCAGCCTGTGGCTGGTTGATTTATGGTTCCTATAAAGGATTCAGAGTATAGGGTGCAGCGGGAGGCTGGTTGTTCATCGGTTCCTATAAGGGATTCAGTGTCGGAGGTGCAGCCGGTGGCTGGATGATCATCGGTTCCTATAAGGGATTCAGCATCTAGAGTGCAGCGGTGGCTGGTTGGTCATCAATTCCTATTAGGGATTCAGCATCTACGGTGCAACGGGTGGCTGGATGATCATCGGTTCCTATAAGGGATTCAGCATCTAGGGTGCAGCGGGTGGCTGGTTGATCATCGGTTCCTATCAGGGATTCAGCATCTACGGTGCAACGGGTGGCTGGATGATCATGGGTTCCTATAAGGGATTCAGCGTCTAGGTTGCAGCGGGTGGCTGGTTGATCATCGGTTCCTAGCAGGGATTCAGCGTCTACAGTGAAGCGGGTGGCTGGTTGATCACCAGTTCCTATCAGGGATTCAGCTTCTAGTTTGCAGCGGGAGGCTGGTTGATCATCGGTTCCTATAAGGGATTTAGCGTCTAGGATGCAGCGGGGGGCCGGTTGATCACCGGTTCCGATAAGGGATTCAGCTTCTAGGCTGCTGCGGGTGGCTGGTTTATCATTGGTTCCTATCAGAGATTCAGCATCTAGGGTGCAGCGGGTGGCTGGTTGATCACCAGTTCCTATAAGGGATTCAGCGTCTAGGGTGCAGCGGGTGGCTGGTTGATCATCGGTTCCTAACAGGGATTCAGCATCTACGGTGCAACGGGTGGCTGGGTGATCATCGGTTCCTATAAGGGATTCAGCGTCTAGGGTGCAGCGGGTGGCTGGTTGATCACAGGTTCCTATAAGGGATTCAGCATCTAGGGTGCAGCGGGTGGCTGGTTGATCACCGGTTCCTATAAGGGAACAAGCATCTAGGGTGCAGCGGGTGGCTGGTTGATCATCAGTTCCTATAAGTGATTCAGCATCTAGGGTCCAGCGGGTGGCTGGTTGATCATCAGTTCCTATAAGGGATTCAGCATCTAGGGTGCAGCGGGTGGCTGGTTGATCATCAGTTCCTATAAGGGATTCAGCATCTATGGTGCAGCGGGTGGCTGGATGATCATTGGTTCCTGTAAGGGATTCAGCGTCTAGGGAGCAGCGGGTGGCTGGTTGATCATCGGTTCCTATCATGGATTCAGCGTCTATGGTGAGGCGGGTGGCTGGTTGATCAACAGTTCCTATCAGGGATTCAGCATCTAAGGTGCAGGGTGTGGCTGGATGATCATCGGTTCCTATAAGGGATTCAGCGTCTAGGGTGCAGGGTGTGGCTGGATGATCATCGGGTCCTATAAGGGATTCAGCGTCTAGGGTGCAGCGGGTGGCTGGTTGATCATAGGTTCCTATAAGGGATTCAGCGTCTAGGGTGCAGCGGGTGGCTGGTTGATCATAGGTTCCTATAAGGGATTCAGCATCTAGGGTGCAGCGGGTGGCTGGATGATCATCTTTTCCAATAAGGGATTCAGCATTAGGGTGCAGCCTGTGGCTGGTTGATTTTTGGTTCCTATAAGGGATTCAGTGTATAGGGTTCAGTTGGAGGCTGGTTGTTCATCGGTTCCTATCAGGGATTCAGCGTCTAGGGTGCAGCGGGTGGCTAGTTGATCATCAGTTCCTATAAGGGATTCAGCATCTAGGGTGCAGCGGGTGGCTGGTTGATCATCAGTTCCTATAAGGGATTCAGCATCTATGGTGCAGCAGGTGGCTGGATGATCATTGTTTCCTGTAAGGGATTCAGCGTCTAGGGTGCAGCGGGTGGCTGGTTGATCATCGGTTCCTATCATGGATTCAGCGTCTAGGGTGCAGGGTGTGGCTGGATGATCATCGGTTCCTATAAGGGATTCAGCGTCTAGGGTGCAGGGTGTGGCTGGATGATCATCGGTTCCTATAAGGGATTCAGCGTCTAGGGTGCAGCGGGTGGCTGGTTGATCATCGGTTCCTATAAGGGATTCAGCGTCTAGGGTGCAGCGGATAGCTGGTTGATCATCGGTTCCTATAAGGGATTCAGCATGTAGGGTGCAGCGGGTGGCTGGATGATCATCAGTTCCTATAAGGGATTCAGCATCTAGGGTGCAGCGGGTGGCTGGTTGATCATCAGTTCCTATAAGGGATTCAGCATCTATGGTGCAGCAGGTGGCTGGATGATCATTGGTTCCTGTAAGGGATTCAGCGTCTAGGGTGCAGCATGTGGCTGGTTGATCATCGGTTCCTATCATGGATTCAGCGTCTAGGGTGCAGGGTGTGGCTGGATGATCATCAGTTCCTATAAGGGATTCAGCGTCTAGGGTGCAGCGGGTGGCTGGTTGATCATCGGTTCCTATAAGGGATTCAGCGTCTAGGGTGCAGCGGTGGCTGGTTGGTCATCAATTCCTATTAGGGATTCCACGTCTTTGGTGGCAGGTGGCTGGTTAATCATCGGTTCCTATAAGGGATTCAGCGTCTAGGGTGCAGGGTATGGCTGGATGATCTTCAGTTCCTATAAGGGATTCAGCGTCTAGGGTGCAGCGGGTGGCTGGTTGATCATCGGTTCCTATAAGGGATTCAGCGTCTAGGGTGCAGCGGATAGCTGGTTGATCATCGGTTCCTATAAGGGATTCAGCATGTAGGGTGCAGCGGGTGGCTGGATGATCATCGGTTCCTATAAGGGATTCAGGGTCTAGGGTGCAGCGGGTTGCTGGATGATCATCAGTTCCTATAAGGGATTCAGCATCTAGGGTGCAGCCTGTGGCTGGTTGATTTATGGTTCCTATAAAGGATTCAGAGTATAGGGTGCAGCGGGAGGCTGGTTGTTCATCGGTTCCTATAAGGGATTCAGCATCTAGAGTGCAGCGGTGGCTGGTTGGTCATCAATTCCTATTAAGGATTCCACGTCTTTGGTGCAGCAGGTGGCTGGTTAATCATCGGTTCCTATAAGGGATTCAGCATGTAGGGTGGAGCGGGTGGCTGGTTGATCACCCATTCCTATAAGGGATTCAGCATCTAGGGTGCAGCGGGTGGCTTTTTGATCATCGGTTCCTATAAGGGATTCAGCATCTACGGTGCAATGGGTGGCTGGATGATCATCGGTTCCTATAAGGGATTCAGCATCTAGGGTGCAGCAGGTGGCTGGTTGATCACTGGTTCCTATAAGGGATTCAGCATGTAGGGTGCAGTGGGTGGCTGGTTGATCATCGGTTCCTATAAGGGATTCAGCGTCTAGGGTGCAGCGGTAGCTGGTTGATCATCGGTTCCTATAAGGGATTCAGCATGTAGGGTGGAGTGGGTGGCTGGTTGATCATCGGTTCCTATCAAGGATTCCGCATCTACGGTGCAACAGGTGGCTGGATGATCATCAGTTCCTATAAAGGATTCAGTGTCTAGGGTGCAGCGGGTGGCTGGTTGATCACCGGTTCATATAAGGGATTCAGCGTCTAGGGTGCAGCGGGTGGCTGGTTGATCACTGGTTCTTATACGGGATTCAGCGCCTAGGGTGTAGTGGGTGGCTGGATGATCATCGGTTCCTATAAGGGATTCAGCGTCTATGGTGCAGCGGGTGGCTAGTTGATCACCGGTTCCTCTAAGGGATTCAGCGTCTAGGGTGCAGCGGGTGGCTTGTTAATCATCGGTTCCTATCAGGGATTCAGCATCTACGGTGCAACGGGTGGCTGGATGATCATCGGTTCCTATAAGTGATTCAGCGTCTAGGGAGCAGCGGGTGGCTGGTTGATCAACGGTTTCTATAAGGGATTCAGCGTCTAGGGTGCAGCGGGTGTCTGGTTGATCACCGGTTCCTATAAGGGATTCAGCATCTAGGGTGCAGCGGGTGGCTGGATGATCATCAGTTCCTATAAGGGTTTCAGCGTCTAGGGTGCAGCGGGTGGCTGGATGATCATTGGTTCCTATAAGGGATTCAGCATCTAGGGTGAAGCGGTGGCTGGTTGATCATCGGTTCCTATATGGGATTCAGTGTCTAGGGTGCAACAGGTGGCTGGGTGATCATTGGTTCCTATAAGGGATTCAGCATCTAGGGTGAAGCAGGTGGCTGTTTAATCATCAGTTCCTATAAGGGATTCAGCATGTAGGGTGGAGTGGGTGGCTGGTTGATCATCGGTTCCTATCAGGGATTCAGCATCTACGATGCAACAGGTGGCTGGATGATCATCGGTTCCTATAAGGGATTCAGTGTCTAGGGTGCAGCGGGTGGCTGGTTGATCACCAGTTCATATAAGGGAATCAGCGTCTAGGGTGCAGCAGGTGGCTGGTTGATCACTGGTTCTTATAAAGGATTCAGCGCCTAGGGTGTAGTGGGTGGCTGGATGATCATTGGTTCCTATAAGGGATTCAGCGTCTATGGTGCAGCGGGTGGCTAGTTGATCACCGGTTCCTATAAGGGAATCAGCGTCTAGGGTGCAGCGGGTGGCTGGTTAATCATCGGTTCCTATCAGGGATTCAGCATCTACGGTGCAACGGGTGGCTGGATGATCATCGGTTCCTATAAGTGATTCAGCGTCTAGGGTGCAGCGGGTGTCTGGTTGATCACCGGTTCCTATAAGGGATTCAGCATCTAGGGTGCAACGGGTGGCTGGATGATCATCAGTTCCTATAAGGTATTCAGCGTCTAGGGTGCAGCGGGTGGCTGGTTGATCATCGGATCTTATTAGGGATTCGGCATCTACAGTGCAGCGAGTGGCTGGATGATCATCGGTTCCTATAAGGAATTCAGCATCTATGGTGCAACGGGTGGCTGGATGATCATCGGTTCCTATAAGTGATTCAGCGTCTAAGGTGCAGCGGGTGGCTGGTTGATCAACGGTTTCTATAAGGGATTCAGCGTCTAGGGTGCAGCGGGTGTCTGGTTGATCACCGGTTCCTATAAGGGATTCAGCATCTAGTGTGCAGCGGGTGGCTGGATGATCATCAGTTCCTATAAGGGATTCAGCGTCTAGGGTGCAGCGGGTGGCTGGTTGATCATCGGATCTTATTAGGGATTCAGCATCTACGGTGCAGCGAGTGGCTGGATGATCATCGGTTCCTATAAGGGATTCAACATCTAAGGTGCAGCGGGTGGCTGGTTGATCATCGGTTCCTATAAGGGATTCAGCATCTAGGGTGCAGCGGGTGGCTGGTTGATCATCGGTTCCTATAAGGGATTCAGCATCTATGGTGCAGTGGGTGGCTGGATGATCATCGGTTCCTAAAAGGGTTTCAGCGTTTAGGGTGCTGCGGGTGGATGGTTGATCACCAGTTCCTATCAGGGATTCAGTGTCTAGGGTGCAGGGTGTGGCTGGATGATCACCGGTTCCTATAAGGGATTCAGCGTCTAGGGTGCAGGGTGTGGCTGGATGATCATCGGTTCCGATAAGGTATTCAGCATGTAGGGTTTAGCGGGTGGCTGGATGATCATTGTTCCTATAAGGGATTCAGCATCTAGGGTGCAGCGGTGGCTGGTTGATCATCTGTTCCTATAAGGGATTCCGCGTCTAGGATGCAGCAGGTGGCTGGTTAATCATCGGTTCCTATAAGGGATTCAGCATGTAGGGTGGAGTGGGTGGCAGGTTGATCACCGGTTCCTATAAGGGATTCAGCATCTAGGGTGCAGCGGGTGGCTGGTTGATCATCGGTTCCTATAAGGGATTCAGCATCTAGGGTGCAACAGGTGGCTGGTTAATCATCGGTTCCTATAAGGGATTCAGCATGTAGGGTGGAACGGGTGGCTGGTTGATCACCGGTTCCTATAAGGGATTCAGCATCTAGGGTGCAGCGGGTGGCTGGATGATCATCAGTTCCTATAAGGGATTCAGCGTCTAGGGTGCAGCGGGTGGCTGGTTGATCATCGGATCTTATTAGGGATTCAGCATCTACGGTGCAGCGAGTGGCTGGATGATCATCGGTTCCTATAAGGGATTCAACATCTAAGGTGCAGCGGGTGGCTGGTTGATCATCGGTTCCTATAAGGGATTCAGCATCTAGGGTGCAGCGGGTGGCTGGTTGATCATCGGTTCCTATAAGGGATTCAGCATCTATGGTGCAGTGGGTGGCTGGATGATCATCGGTTCCTAAAAGGGTTTCAGCGTTTAGGGTGCTGCGGGTGGATGGTTGATCACCAGTTCCTATCAGGGATTCAGTGTCTAGGGTGCAGGGTGTGGCTGGATGATCATCGGTTCCTATAAGGGATTCAGCTTCTAGGGTGCAGGGTGTGGCTGGATGATCATCGGTTCAGATAAGGGATTCAGCATGTAGGGTGCAGTGGGTGGCTGGTTGATCACCGGTTCCTATAAGGGATTCTGCATCTAGGGTGCAGCGGTTGGCTGGATGATCATCGGTTCCTATAAGGGATTCAGCATCTAGGGTGCAGCATGTGGCTGGTTGATTTTTGGTTCGTATAAGGGATTTGGTGCATAGGGTGCAGCTTGAGACTGGTGGTTCATCAGTTCCTATAAGGGATTTAGTGTCGGAGGTGCAGCGGGTGGCTGGTTGATCACCGGTTCCTATAAGGGATTCAGCGTCTAGGGTGCAGCAGGTGGCTGGTTAATCATCGGTTCCTATAAGGGATTCAGCATGTAGGGTTTAGCGGGTGGCTGGATGATCATTGTTCCTATAAGGGATTCAGCATCTAGGGTGCAGCGGTGGCTGGTTGATCATCTGTTCCTATAAGGGATTCCGCGTCTAGGATGCAGCAGGTGGCTGCTTAATCATCGGTTCCTATAAGGGATTCAGCATGTAGGGTGGAGTGGGTGGCAGGTTGATCACCGGTTCCTATAAGGGATTCAGCATCTAGGGTGCAGCGGGTGGGTGGTTGATCATCGGTTCCTATAAGGGATTCAGCATCTAGGGTGCAACAGGTGGCTGGTTAATCATCGGTTCCTATAAGGGATTCAGCATGTAGGGTGGAACGGGTGGCTGGTTGATCACCGGTTCCTATAAGGGATTCAGCATGTAGGGTGCAGCGGGTGGCTGGTTGATCACCGGTTACTGTATGGGATTCAGCGTCTAGGGTGCAACAGGTGGCTGGTTAATCATCGGTTCCTATAAGGGATTCAGCATGTAGGGTGCAGCGGGTGGCTGGTTGATCATCGGTTCCTATAAGGGATTCAGCGTCTAGGGTGCAACAGGTGGCTGGTTGATCATCGGTTGCTATAAGGGATTCAGCATCTAGGGTGCAGCGGGTGGCTGGATGATCATTGGTTCCTATAAGGGATTCAGCATCTCGGGTGCAGCAGGTGGCTGGTTAATCATCGGTTCCTATAATGGATTCAGCATGTAGGGTGGAGTGGGTGGCTGGTTGATCATCGGTTCCTATCAGGGATTCAGCATCTACGGTGCAACAGGTGGGTGGATGATCATCGGTTCCTTTAAGGGATTCAGCGTCTAGGGTGCAGCGGGTGGCTGGTTGAACATCGCTTCCTATCATGGATTCAGCATCTACGGTGCAGCGAGTGGCTGGGTGATCATTGGTTCCTAAAAGGGATTCATTGCTAGGGTGCAGGGGGTGGCTGGTTGATCATCGGTTCCTGTAAGGGATTCAACGTCTAGGGTGCGGCGGGCGGCTGGTTGATCATTGGTTCCTCTAAGGGATTCAGCATATAGGGTGCAGTGGGTGGCTGGTTGATCATCGGTTCCTATAAGGGATTCAGCATCTAGGGTGCAGCGGGTGGCGGGTTGATCATCGGTTCTTATAAGGGATTCAGCGTCTAGGGTGCAACGGGTGGCTGCATGATCATTGGTTCCTATAAGGGATTCAGCATCTAGGGTGCAGCAGGTGGCTGGTTAATCATCGGTTCCTATAAGGGATTCAGCATCTAGGGTGCAGCGGGTGGCGGGTTGATCATCGGTTCTTATAAGGGATTCAGCGTCTAGGGTGCAACGGGTGGCTGGTTGATCATCGGTTCCTATCAGGGATTCAACATCTACGGTGCAACAGGTGGCTGGATGATCATCGGTTCCTATAAGGGATTCAGCGTCTAGGGTGCAGCCGGTGGCTGGTTGATCACTGGTTCATATAAGGGATTCAGCATCTAGGGTGCAGCGGGTGGCTGGTTGATCACCGGTTCTTATAAGGGATTCAGTGTCTAAGGTGCAGCGGGTGGATGGTTGATCACCAGTTCCTATCAGGGATTCAGCGTCTAGGGTGCAGGGTGTGGCTGGATGATTATCGGTTCCTATAAGGGATTCAGCGTCTATGGTGTTACGGGTGGCTAGTTGATCACCGGTTCCTATAAGGGATTCAGCGTCTAGGGTACAGCGGGTGGCTGGTTAATCATCGGTTCCTATCAGGGATTCAGCATCTACGGTGCAACGGGTGGCTGGATGATCATCGGTTCCTATAAGTGATTCAGCGTCTAGGGTGCAGCGGGTGGCTGGTTGATCAACGGTTTCTATAAGGGATTCAGCTTCTAGGGTGCAGAGGGTGTCTGGTTGATCACCGGTTCCTATAAGGGATTCAGCATCTAGGGTGCAGCGGTGTGCTGGATGATCATCAGTTCCTATAAGGGATTCAGCGTCTAGGGTGCAGCGGGTGGCTGGTTGATCATCGATCCTATTAGGGATTCAGCATCTACGGTGCAGCGAGTGGCTGGATGATCATCGGTTCCTATAAGGGATTGAACATCTAGGGTGCAGTGGGTGGCTGGTTGATCATCGGTTCCTATAAGGGATTCAGCATCTAGGGTGCAGCGGGTGGCTGGTTGATCATCGGTTCCTATAAGGGATTCAGCATCTATGGTGCAGTGGGTGGCTGGATGATCATCGGTTCCTATAAGGGTTTCAGCGTTTAGGGTGCAGCGGGTGACTAATTGATCACAGTTTCATATAAGGGATTCAGCATCTAGGGTGCAGCGGGTGGCTGGTTGATCATCGGTTC
Organism: Ambystoma mexicanum; assembly: GCF_040938575.1. Lineage (NCBI taxonomy): Eukaryota > Metazoa > Chordata > Amphibia > Caudata > Ambystomatidae > Ambystoma > Ambystoma mexicanum. The sequence continues at coordinate 110,479,284 of NC_090927.1, forward strand.
CTATTAGGGATTCAGCATCTACGGTACAGCGGGTGGCTGGATGATCATCGGTTCCTATAAGGCATTCAGCATCTAGGTTGCAGCGGGTGGATGGTTGATCACCAGTTCCTATCAGGGATTCAGTGTCTAGGGTGCAGGGTGTGGCTGGATGATCATCGGTTCCTATAAGGGATTCAGCTTCTAGGGTGCTGGATGTGGCTGGATGATCATCAGTTCCGATAAGGGATTCAGCGTCTAGGGTGCAGCGGGAGGCTGGTTGATCGTCGGTTCCTATAAGGGATTCAGCATGTAGGGTGGAGCGGGTGGCTGGTTGATCACCGGTTCCTATAAGGGATTCTGCATCTAGGGTGCAGCGGGTGGCTGGTTGATCACCGGTTCCTATAAGGGATTCAGCGTCTAGGGTGCAGCAGGTGGCTGGTTAATCATCGGTTCCTATAAGGGATTCAGCATGCAGGGTTTAGCGGATGGCTGGATGATCATTGTTCCTATAAGGGATTCAGCATCTAGGGTGCAGAGGTGGCTGGTTGATCATCTGTTCCTATAAGGGATTCCGCGTCTAGGGTGCAGCAGGTGGCTGGTTAATCATCGGTTCCTATAAGGGATTCAGCATGTAGGGTGGAGTGGGTGGCAGGTTGATCATCGTTTCCTATAAGGGATTCAGCGTCTAGGGTGCAGTGGGAGGCTGGTTGATCGTCGGTTCCTATAAGGGATTCAGCATGTAGGGTGGAGCGGGTGGCTGGTTGATCACCGGTTCCTATAAGGGATTCTGCATCTAGGGTGCAGCGGGTGGCTGGTTGATCACCGGTTCCTATAAGGGATTCAGCATCTAGGGTGCAACAGGTGGCTGGTTAATCATCGGTTCCTATAAGGGATTCAGCATGTAGGGTGGAACGGGTGGCTGGTTGATCACCGGTTCCTATAAGGGATTCAGCATGTAGGGTGCAGCGGGTGGCTGGTTGATCACCGGTTACTGTAAGGGATTCAGCGTCTAGGGTGCAACAGGTGGCTGGTTAATCATCGGTTCCGATAAGGGATTCAGCATCTAGGGTGCAGCGGGTGGCTGGTTGATCATTGGTTCCTATAAGGGATTCAGCGTCTAGGGTGCAACAGGTGGCTGGTTGATCATCGGTTCCTATAAGGGATTCAGCATCTAGGGTGCAGCGGGTGGCTGGATGATCATTGGTTCCTATAAGGGATTCAGCATCTCGGGTGCAGCAGGTGGCTGGTTAATCATCGGTTCCTATAATGGATTCAGCATGTAGGGTGGAGTGGGTGGCTGGTTGATCATCAATTCCTATTAGGGATTCAGCATCTACGGTGCAACGGGTGGCTGGATGATCATTGGTTCCTTTAAGGGATTCAGCGTCTAGGGTGCAGCGGGTGGCTGGTTGATCACCGGTTCCTATAAGGGATTCAGCGTCTAGGGTGCAGGGGGTGGCTGGTTGATCATCGCTTCCTATCATGGATTCAGCATCTACGGTGCAGCGAGTGGCTGGATGATCATTGGTTCCTCTAAGGGATTCAGCATATAGGGTGCAGTGGGTGGCTGGTTGATCATCGGTTCCTATAAGGGATTCAGCATCTAGGGTGCAGCGGGTGGCGGGTTGATCATCAGTTCTTATAATGGATTCAGCATCTAGGGTGCAATGGGTGGCTGCATGATCAGTGGTTCCTATAAGGGATTCAGCATCTAGGGTGGAGTGGGTGGCTGGTTGATCATCGGTTCCTATCAGGGATTCAACATCTACGGTGCAACAGGTGGCTGGATGATCATCGGTTCCTATAAGGGATTCAGCGTCTAGGGTGCAGCGGGTGGCTGGTTGATCACTGGTTCATATAAGGGATTCAGCATCTAGGGTGCAGCGGGTGGCTGGTTGATCACCGGTTCTTATAAGGGATTCAGCGCCTAGGGTGTAGCAGGTGGCTGGATGATCATCAATTCCTATAAGGGATTCAGTGTCTAGGGTGCAGCGGGTGGATGGTTGATCACCAGTTCCTATCAGGGATTCAGCGTCTAGGATGCAGGGTGTGGCTGGATGATTATCGGTTCCTATAAGGGATTCAGCATCTAGGGTGCAGGGTGTGGCTGGATGATCATCGGTTCCGATAAGGGATTCAGCATGTAGGGTGCAGCGGGTGGCTGGTTGATCATCGGTTCCTATAAGGGATTCAGTGTCTAGGGTGCAGCGTGCGGCTGGTTGATCATCGGTTCCTATAAGGGATTCTGCATCTAGGGTGCAGCGGGTGGCTGGATGATCATCGGGTGCAGTGGGTGGCTGGATGATCATTGGTTCCTATAAGGGATTCAGCATCTAGGGTGCAGCATGTGGCTGGTTGATTTTTGGTTCCTATAAGGGATTCAGTGTATAGGGTGCAGCGGGAGACTGGTTGTTCATCAGTTCCTATAAGGGATTCAGTGTCGGAGGTGCAGCGGGTGGCTGGTAGATCACCGGTTCCTATAAGGGATTCAGCATCTAGGGTGCAGCAGGTGGCTGGATGATCATTGTTCCTATAACGGATTCAGCGTCTAGGGTGTAGCGGTGGCTGGTTGATCATCTGTTCCTATAAGGGATTCCGTGTCTAGGGTGCAGCAGGTGGCTCGTTAATCATCGGTTCCTATAAGGGATTCAGCATGTAGGGTGGAGTGGGTGGCTGGTTGATCACCAGTTCCTATAAGGGATTCAGCATCTAGGATGCAGTGGGCGGCTGGTTGATCATCGGTTCCTATAAGGGATTCAGCGTCTAGGGTGCAGCGGTTGGCTGGTTGATCACCGGTTCCTATAAGGGATTCAGCGTCTAGGGTGCAGCAGGTGGCTGGATGGTCATCAGTTCCTATAAGGGATTCAGCATCTAGGGTGCAGCAGGTGGCTGGTTGATCATCGGTTCCTATCAGGGATTCAGCGTCTAGGGTGCAACAGGTGGCTGGTTAATCATCGGTTCCTATAAGGGATTCAGCATGTAGGGTGCAGCAGGTGGCTGGTTGATCATCTGTTCCTATAAGGGATTCAGCATCTAGGGTGCAGCGGGTGGCTGGTTGATCATCGGTTCCTATAAGGGATTCACCATCTATGGTGCAGCGGGTGGCTGGATGATCATCAGTTCCTATAAGGGTTTCAGCGTCTAGGGTGCAGCGGGTGGATGGTTGATCACCAGTTCCTATCAGGGATTCAGCGTCTAGGGTGCAGGGTGGGGCTGGATGATCATCGGTTCCTATAAGGGATTCAGCTTCTAGGGTGCAGGGTGTGGCTGGATGATCATCGGTTCCTATAAGGAATTCAGCATCTAGGGTGCAGCGGGTGGATGGTTGATCACCAGTTCCTATCAGGGATTCAGCGTCTAGGGTGCAGGGTGTGGCTGGATGATCATCAGTTCCTGTAAGGGATTCAGTGTCTAGGGTGCAGCGGGTGGCTTGTTGATCACCGGTTCTTATAAGGGATTCAGAATGTAGGGTGGAGTGGGTGGCTGGAATGTCACCGGTTTGTATAAGGGATTCAGCATCTAGGCTGCAGAAGGTGGCTAGCTAATCATCGGTTCCTATAAGGGATTCAGCGTCTAGGGTGCAGCGGGTGGCTGGTTGATCATCGGTTCCTACAAGGGATTCAGCATCTACGGTGCAGCGGGTGGCTGGTTGATCACCGGTTCCTATATGGGATTCAGCTTCTAGGGTGCAGCGGGAGGCTGGTTGGTCATCGGTTCCTATAAGGGATTCATCGTCTAGGCTGCAGCGGGGGGCTGATTGATCACTGGTTCCTATAAGGGATTCGGCTATTAGGCTGCTGTGGGTGGCTAGTTGATCATCGGTTCCTATCAGGGACTCAGCTTCTAGGGTGCAACAAGTGGCTGGTTGATCATCGGTTCCTATAAGGGATTCAGCATCTACCGTGCAGCGGGTGGCTGGTTGATCACCGGTTCCTATAAGGGATTCAGCTTCTAGGGTGCAGCGGGAGGCTGGTTGATCATCGGTTCCTATAAGGGATTCAGAGTCTAGGCTGCAGCGGGGGGCTCGTTGATCACCGGTTCCTATAAGGGATTCAGCTTCTAGGCTGCTGTGGGTGGCTGGTTGATCATCGGTTCCTATCAGGGATTCAGTGTCCAGGGTGCAGCGGGTGGCTGGTTGATCACTGGTTCTTATAAGGGATTCAGCATGTAGGGTGGAGTGGGTGGCTGGAATGTCACCGGTTTGTATAAGGGATTCAGCATCTAGGGTGCAGAAGGTGGCTGGCTAATCATCGGTTCCTATAAGGGATTCAGCGTCTAGGGTGCAGCGGGTGGCTGGTGGATCATCGGTTCCTATAAGAGATTCATTGTCTAGGGTGCAGCGGGTGGCTGGTTGATCATCGGTTCCTACAAGGGATTCAGCATCTACGGTGCAGCGGGTGGCTGGTTCATCACCGGTTCCTATAAGGGATTCAGCTTCTAGGATGCAGCGGGAGGCTGGTTGGTCATCAGTTCCTATAAGGGATTCATCGTCTAGGCTGCAGCGGGGGGCTGATTGATCACTTGTTCCTATAAGGGATTCGGCTTCTAGGCTGCTGTGGGTGGCTAGTTGATCATCGGTTCCTATCAGGGATTCAGCATCTTCGGTGCAGCGGGTGGCTGGATGATCATCGGTTCCTATAAGGGATTCAGCATCTAGGGTGCAGCGGGTGGCTGGTTGATCACCAGTTCTATAAGGGATTCAGTTTCTAGGGTGCAGCGAGTGGCTGGATGATCATTGATTCCTATAAGGGATTCAGCATCTACGTTGCAACGGGTGGCTGGATGATCATCGGTTCCTATATGGGATTCAGCTTCTAGGGTGCAGCGAGTGGCTGGTTGATCATCGGTTCCTATAAGGGATTCAGCGTCTCGGCTGCTGCAGGTGGCTGGATGATCACCGGTTTGTATAAGGGATTCAGTATCTAGGGTGCAGCAGGTGGCTGGTTAATCATCAGTTCCTATAAGGGATTCACCGTCTAGGATGCAGCGGGTGGCTGGTTGATCATCGGTTCCTATAAGGGATTCAGCATCTACAGTGCAGCGGGTGGCTGATTGATCACTTGTTCCTATAAGGGATTCGGCTTCTAGGCTGCTGTGGGTGGCTAGTTGATCATCGGTTCCTATCAGGGATTCAGCATCTACGGTACAGTGGGTGGCTGGTTGATCATTGGTTCCTATAAGGGATTCAGCATCTACGGTGCAGTGGGTGGCTGGTTGATCATCGGTTCCTATAAGGGATTCAGCATCTATGCTGCAGTGGGGGGCTGGTTGATCACCGGTTCCTATCTATAAGGTATTCAGCATCTACGTTGCAACGGGTGGCTGGATGATCATCGGTTCCTATATGGGATTCAGCTTCTAGGGTGCAGCGAGTGGCTGGTTGATCATCGGTTCCTATAAGGGATTCAGCGTCTCGGCTGCTGCAGGTGGCTGGATGATCACCGGTTTGTATAAGGGATTCAGTATCTAGGGTGCAGCAGGTGGCTGGTTAATCATCAGTTCCTATAAGGGATTCACCGTCTAGGATGCAGCGGGTGGCTGGTTGATCATCGGTTCCTATAAGGGATTCAGCATCTACAGTGCAGCGGGTGGCTGGTTGATCACCGGTTCCTATAAGGGATTGAGCTTCTAGGGTGCAGTGGGGGGCTGGGTGATCATCGGTTCCTATCAGGGATTCAGCATCTACGGTGCAGCGGGTGGCTGGGTGATCATCCGTTCCTATAAGGGATTCAGCGTCTAGGCTGCAGCCGGGGGCTGGTTGATCACCGGTTCCTATAAGGGATTCGGCTTCTAGGCTGCTGCGAGTGGCTGGTTGATCATCGGTTCCTATCAGGGATTCAGCATCTACGGTGCAGCGGGTGGCTGGATGATCATCAGTTCCTATAAGGGATTCAGCATCTAGGGTGCAACGGGTGGCTGGTTGAACACCGGTTCCTATAAGGGATTCAGCATCTACGGTGCAACGGGTGGCTGGATGATCATCGGTTCCTATAAGGGATTCAGCATCTAGGGTGCAGCGGGTGGCTGGTTGATCAACAGTTTCTATAAGGGATTCAGCGTCTAGGGTGCAGCGGGTGTCTGGTTGATCACTGGTTCCTTTAAGGGATTCAGCATCTAGGGTGCAGCGGGTGGCTGGATGATCATCAGTTCCTATAAGGAATTCAGCGTCTAGGGTGCAGCGGGTGGCTGGATGATCATTGGTTCCTATAAGGGATTCAGCATCTAGGGTGAAGCAGTGGCTGGTTGATCATCGGTTCCTATAAGGGATTCAGCGTCTAGGGTGCAGCGGGTGGATGGTTGATCATTGGTTCCTATAAGGGATTCAGCATCTAGGGTGCAGCGGGTGGCTGGTTGATCATCGGTTCCTATAAGGGATTCAGCGTCTAGGGTGCAGCGGGTGGCTGGTTGATCATCGGTTCCTATCAGGGATTCAGCATCTAGGGTGCAGCGGGTGGCTGGATGATCATCAGTTCCTATAAGGGATTCAGCGTCTAGGGTGCAGCGGGTGGCTGGATGATCATTGGTTCCTATAAGGGATTCAGCATCTAGGGTGAAGCAGTGGCTGGTTGATCATCGGTTCCTATAAGGGATTCAGCGTCTAGGGTGCAGCGGGTGGATGGTTGATCATTGGTTCCTATAAGGGATTCAGCGTCTAGGGTGCAGCGGGTGGCTGGTTGATCATCGGTTCCTATAAGGGATTCAGCGTCTAGGGTGCAGCGGGTGGCTGGTTGATCATCGGTTCCTATCAGGGATTCAGCATCTACAGTGAAGTGGGTGGCTGGTTGATCATCGGTTCCTATCAGGGATTCAGCATCTACGGTGCAACGGGTGGCTGGATGATCATCGGTTCCTATAACGGATTCAGCGTCTAGGGTGCAGCGGGTGGCTGGTTGATCATCGGTTCCTATCAGGGATTCAGCGTCTACAGTGAAGCGGGTGGCTGGTTGATCACCAGTTCCTTTCAGGGATTCAGCTTCTAGTTTGCAGCGGGAGGCTGGTTGATCATCGGTTCCTATAAGGGATTTAGCGTCTAGGCTGCAGCGGGGGGCCGGTTGATCACCGGTTCCTATAAGGGATTCAGCTTCTAGGCTGCTGCGGTTGGCTGGTTGATCATTGGTTCCTATCAGGGATTCAGCGTCTAGGATGCAGCGGGTGGTTGGTTGATCACCAGTTCCTATAAGGGATTCAGCGTCTAGGGTGCAGCGGGTGGCTGGTTGATCATCGGTTCCTAACAGGGATTCAGCATCTACGGTGCAACGGGTGGCTGGATGATCATCGGTTCCTATAAGGGATTCAGCGTCTAGGGTGCAGCGGGTGGCTGGTTGATCACAGGTTCCTATAAGGGATTCAGCATCTAGGGTGCAGCGGGTGGCTGGTTGATCACCGGTTCCTATAAGGGAACAAGCATCTAGGGTGCAGCGGGTGGCTGGTTGATCATCGGTTCCTATAAGTGATTCAGCGTCTAGGGTGCAGCGGGTGGCTGGTTGATCATCAGTTCCTATAAGAAATTCAGCATCTAGGGTGCAGCGGGTGGCTGGTTAATCATCAGTTCCTATAAGGGATTCAGCATCTATGGTGCAGCGGGTGGCTGGATGATCATTGGTTCCTGTAAGGGATTCAGCGTCTAGGGTGCAGCGGGTGGCTGGTTGATCATCGGTTCCTATCATGGATTCAGCGTCTATGGTGAGGCGGGTGGCTGGTTGATCAACAGTTCCTATCAGGGATTCAGCATCTAAGGTGCAGGGTGTGGCTGGATGATCATCGGTTCCTATAAGGGATTCAGCGTCTAGGGTGCAGGGTGTGGCTGGATGATCATCGGGTCCTATAAGGGATTCAGCGTCTAGGGTGCAGCGGGTGGCTGGATGATCATAGGTTCCTATAAGGGATTTCAGCGTCTAGGGTGCAGCGGGTGGCTGGTTGATCATCGGTTCCTATAAGGGATTCAGCATCTAGGGTGCAGCGGGTGGCTGGATGATCATCGTTTCCAATAAGGGATTCAGCATTAGGGTGCAGTCTGTGGCTGGTTGATTTTTGGTTCCTATAAGGGATTCAGTGTATAGGGTTCAGTTGGAGGCTGGTTGTTCATCGGTTCCTATCAGGGATTCAGCGTCTAGGGTGCAGCGGGTGGCTAGTTGATCATCAGTTCCTATAAGGGATTCAGCATCTAGGGTGCAGCGGGTGGCTGGTTGATCATCAGTTCCTATAAGGGATTCAGCATCTATGGGGCAGCAGGTGGCGGGATGATCATTGGTTCCTGTAAGGGATTCAGCGTCTAGGGTGCAGCGGGTGGCTGGTTGATCATCGGTTCCTATCATGGATTCAGCGTCTAGGGTGCAGGGTGTGGCTGGATGATCATCGGTTCCTATAAGGGATTCAGCGTCTAGGGTGCAGGGTGTGGCTGGATTATCTTCGGTTCCTATAAGGGATTCAGCGTCTAGGGTGCAGCGGGTGGCTGGTTGATCATCGGTTCCTATAAGGGATTCAGCGTCTAGGGTGCAGCGGATAGCTGGTTGATCATCGGTTCCTATAAGGGATTCAGTATGTAGGGTGCAGCGGGTGGCTGGATGATCATCGGTTCCTATAAGGGATTCAGGGTCTAGGGTGCAGCGGGTTGCTGGATGATCATCAGTTCCTATAAGGGATTCAGCATCTAGGGTGCAGCCTGTGGCTGGTTGATTTATGGTTCCTATAAAGGATTCAGAGTATAGGGTGAAGCGGGAGGCTGGTTGTTCATCGGTTCCTATAAGGGATTCAGTGTCTAGGGTGCAGCATGTGGCTGGTTAATCATCAGTTCCTATAAGGGATTCAGCGTCTAGGGTGCAGCAGGTGGCTGGTTAATCATCAGTTCCTATAAGGGATTCAGCGTCTAGGATGCAGCGGGTGGCTGGTTGATCATCGGTTCCTATAAGGGATTCAGCATCTACAGTGCAGCGGGTGGCTGGTTGATCACCGGTTCCTATAAGGGATTGAGCTTCTAGGGTGCAGTGGGGGGCTGGGTGATCATCCGTTCCTATCAGGGATTCAGCATCTACGGTGCAGCGGGTGGCTGGGTGATCATCGGTTCCTATAAGGGATTCAGCGTCTAGGCTGCAGCGGGGGGCTGGTTGATCACCGGTTCCTATAAGGGATTCAGCTTCTAGGCTGCTGCGAGTGGCTGGTTGGTCATCGGTTCCTATCAGGGATTCAGCATCTACGGTGCAGCGGGTGGCTGGATGATCATCAGTTCCTATAAGGGATTCAGCATCTAGGGTGCAACGGGTGGCTGGTTGAACACCGGTTCCTATAAGGGATTCAGCATCTACGGTGCAACGGGTGGCTGGATGATCATCGGTTCCTATAAGGGATTCAGCGTCTAGGGTGCAGCGGGTGGCTGGTTGATCAGCAGTTTCTATAAGGGATTCAGCGTCTAGGGTGCAGCGGGTGTCTGGTTGATCACCGGTTCCTTTAAGGGATTCAGCATCTAGGGTGCAGCGGGTGGCTGGATGATCATCAGTTCCTATAAGGGATTCAGCCTCTAGGGTGCAGCGGGTGGCTGGATGATCATTGGTTCCCATAAGGGATTCAGCATCTAGGGTGAAGCAGTGGCTGGTTGATCATCGGTTCCTATAAGGGATTCAGCGTCTATGGTGCAGCGGGTGGATGGTTGATCATTGGTTCCTATAAGGGATTCAGCGTCTAGGGTGCAGCGGGTGGCTGGTTGATCATCGGTTCCTATAAGGGATTCAGCGTCTAGGGTGCAGCGGGTGGCTGGTTGATCATCGGTTCCTATCAGGGATTCAGCATCTAGGGTGCAGCGAGTGGCTGGATGATCATCAGTTCCTATAAGGGATTCAGTGTCTAGGGTGCAGCGGGTGGCTGGATGATCATTGGTTCCTATAAGGGATTCAGCATCTAGGGTGAAGCAGTGGCTGGTTGATCATCGGTTCCTATGAGGGATTCAGCGTCTAGGGTGCAGCGGGTGTATGGTTGATCATTGGGTCCTATAAGGGATTCAGCGTCTAGGGTGCAGCGGGTGGCTGGTTGATCATCGGTTCCTATCAGGGATTCAGCATCTACAGTGAAGTGGGTGGCTGGTTGATCATCGGTTCCTATCAGGGATTCAGCATCTACGGTGCAACGGGTGGCTGGATGATCATCGGTTCCTATAAGGGATTCAGCGTCTAGGGTGCAGCGGGTGGCTGGTTGATCATCGGTTCCTATCAGGGATTCAGCGTCTACAGTGAAGCGGGTGGCTGGTTGATCACCAGTTCCTATCAGGGATTCAGCTTCTAGTTTGCAGCGGGAGGCTGGTTGATCATTGGTTCCTATAAGGGATTTAGCGTCTAGGCTGCAGCGGGGGGCCGGTTGATCACTGGTTCCTATAAGGGATTCAGCTGCTAGGCTGCTGCGGTTGGCTGGTTGATCATTGGTTCCTATCAGGGATTCAGCGTCTAGGGTGCAGCGGGTGGTTGGTTGATCACCAGTTCCTATAAGGGATTCAGCGTCTAGGGTGCAGCGGGTGGCTGGTTGATCATCGGTTCCTAATAGGGATTCAGCATCTACGGTGCAACGGGTGGCTGGATGATCATCGGTTCCTATAAGGGATTCAGCGTCTAGGGTGCAGCGGGTGGCTGGTTGATCACAGGTTCCTATAAGGGATTCAGCATCTAGGGTGCAGCGGGTGGCTGGTTGATCACCGGTTCCTATAAGGGAACAAGCGTCTAGGGTGCAGCGGGTGGCTGGTTGATCATCGGTTCCTATAAGTGATTCAGCGTCTAGGGTGCAGCCGGTGGCTGGTTGATCATCAGTTCCTATAAGAGATTCAGCATCTAGGGTGCAGCGGGTGGCTGGTTGATCATCAGTTCCTATAAGGGATTCAGCATCTATGGTGCAGCGGGTGGCTGGATGATCATTGGTTCCTGTAAGGGATTCAGCGTCTAGGGTGCAGCGGGTGGCTGGTTGATCATTGGTTCCTATCATGGATTCAGCGTCTATGGTGAGGCGGGTGGCTGGTTGATCAACAGTTCCTATCAGGGATTCAGCATCTAAGGTGCAGGTGTGGCTGGATGATCATCGGTTCCTATAAGGGATTCCGCGTCTAGGGTGCAGGGTGTGGCTGGATGATCATCGGGTCCTATAAGGGATTCAGCGTCTAGGGTGCAGCGGGTGGCTGGTTGATCATAGGTTCCTATAAGGGATTCAGCGTTTAGGGTGCAGCGGGTGGCTGGTTGATCATCGGTTCCTATAAGGGATTCAGCATCTAGGGTGCAGCGGGTGGCTGGATGATCATCATTTCCAATAAGGGATTCAGCATTAGGGTGCAGTCTGTGGCTGGTTGATTTTTGGTTCCTATAAGGGATTCAGTGTATAGGGTTCAGTTGGAGGCTGGTTGTTCATCGGTTCCTATCAGGGATTCAGCATCTAGGGTGCAGCGGGTGGCTAGTTGATCATCAGTTCCTATAAGGGATTCAGCATCTAGGGTGCAGCGGGTGGCTGGTTGATCATCAGTTCCTATAAGGGATTCAGCATCTATGGTGCAGCAGGTGGCGGGATGATCATTGGTTCCTGTAAGGGATTCAGCGTCTAGGGTGCAGCGGGTGGCTGGTTGATCATCGGTTCCTATCATGGATTCAGCGTCTAGGGTACAGGGTGTGGCTGGATGATCATCGGTTCCTATAAGGGATTCAGCGTCTAGGGTGCATGGTGTGGCTGGATGATCTTCGGTTCCTATAAGGGATTCAGCGTCTAGGGTGCAGCGGGTGGCTGGTTGATCATCGGTTCCTATAAGGGATTCAGCGTCTAGGGTGCAGCGGATAGCTGGTTGATCATCGGTTCCTATAAGGGATTCAGTATGTAGGGTGCAGCGGGTGGCTGGATGATCATCGGTTCCTATAAGGGATTCAGGGTCTAGGGTGCAGCGGGTTGCTGGATGATCATCAGTTCCTATAAGGGATTCAGCATCTAGGGTGCAGCCTGTGGCTGGTTGATTTATGGTTCCTATAAAGGATTCAGAGTATAGGGTGCAGCGGGAGGCTGGTTGTTCATCGGTTCCTATAAGGGATTCAGTGTCGGAGGTGCAGCCGGTGGCTGGATGATCATCGGTTCCTATAAGGGATTCAGCATCTAGAGTGCAGCGGTGGCTGGTTGGTCATCAATTCCTATTAGGGATTCAGCATCTACGGTGCAACGGGTGGCTGGATGATCATCGGTTCCTATAAGGGATTCAGCATCTAGGGTGCAGCGGGTGGCTGGTTGATCATCGGTTCCTATCAGGGATTCAGCATCTACGGTGCAACGGGTGGCTGGATGATCATGGGTTCCTATAAGGGATTCAGCGTCTAGGTTGCAGCGGGTGGCTGGTTGATCATCGGTTCCTAGCAGGGATTCAGCGTCTACAGTGAAGCGGGTGGCTGGTTGATCACCAGTTCCTATCAGGGATTCAGCTTCTAGTTTGCAGCGGGAGGCTGGTTGATCATCGGTTCCTATAAGGGATTTAGCGTCTAGGATGCAGCGGGGGGCCGGTTGATCACCGGTTCCGATAAGGGATTCAGCTTCTAGGCTGCTGCGGGTGGCTGGTTTATCATTGGTTCCTATCAGAGATTCAGCGTCTAGGGTGCAGCGGGTGGCTGGTTGATCACCAGTTCCTATAAGGGATTCAGCGTCTAGGGTGCAGCGGGTGGCTGGTTGATCATCGGTTCCTAACAGGGATTCAGCATCTACGGTGCAACGGGTGGCTGGGTGATCATCGGTTCCTATAAGGGATTCAGCGTCTAGGGTGCAGCGGGTGGCTGGTTGATTACAGGTTCCTATAAGGGATTCAGCATCTAGGGTGCAGCGGGTGGCTGGTTGATCACCGGTTCCTATAAGGGAACAAGCGTCTAGGGTGCAGCGGGTGGCTGGTTGATCATCAGTTCCTATAAGTGATTCAGCATCTAGGGTCCAGCGGGTGGCTGGTTGATCATCAGTTCCTATAAGGGATTCAGCATCTAGGGTGCAGCGGGTGGCTGGTTGATCATCAGTTCCTATAAGGGATTCAGCATCTATGGTGCAGCGGGTGGCTGGATGATCATTGGTTCCTGTAAGGGATTCAGCGTCTAGGGTGCAGCGGGTGGCTGGTTGATCATCGGTTCCTATCATGGATTCAGCGTCTATGGTGAGGCGGGTGGCTGGTTGATCAACAGTTCCTATCAGGGATTCAGCATCTAAGGTGCAGGGTGTGGCTGGATGATCATCGGTTCCTATAAGGGATTCAGCGTCTAGGGTGCAGGGTGTGGCTGGATGATCATCGGGTCCTATAAGGGATTCAGCGTCTAGGGTGCAGCGGGTGGCTGGTTGATCATAGGTTCCTATAAGGGATTCAGCGTCTAGGGTGCAGCGGGTGGCTGGTTGATCATAGGTTCCTATAAGGGATTCAGCATCTAGGGTGCAGCGGGTGGCTGGATGATCATCTTTTCCAATAAGGGATTCAGCATTAGGGTGCAGCCTGTGGCTGGTTGATTTTTGGTTCCTATAAGGGATTCAGTGTATAGGGTTCAGTTGGAGGCTGGTTGTTCATCGGTTCCTATCAGGGATTCAGCGTCTAGGGTGCAGCGGGTGGCTAGTTGATCATCAGTTCCTATAAGGGATTCAGCATCTAGGGTGCAGCGGGTGGCTGGTTGATCATCAGTTCCTATAAGGGATTCAGCATCTATGGTGCAGCAGGTGGCTGGATGATCATTGTTTCCTGTAAGGGATTCAGCGTCTAGGGTGCAGCGGGTGGCTGGTTGATCATCGGTTCCTATCATGGATTCAGCGTCTAGGGTGCAGGGTGTGGCTGGATGATCATCAGTTCCTATAAGGGATTCAGCGTCTAGGGTGCAGGGTGTGGCTGCATGATCTTCGGTTCCTATAAGGGATTCAGCGTCTAGGGTGCAGCGGGTGGCTGGTTGATCATCGGTTCCTATAAGGGATTCAGCGTCTAGGGTGCAGCGGATAGCTGGTTGATCATCGGTTCCTATAAGGGATTCAGCATGTAGGGTGCAGCGGGTGGCTGGATGATCATCAGTTCCTATAAGGGATTCAGCATCTAGGGTGCAGCGGGTGGCTGGTTGATCATCAGTTCCTATAAGGGATTCAGCATCTATGGTGCAGCAGGTGGCTGGATGATCATTGGTTCCTGTAAGGGATTCAGCGTCTAGGGTGCAGCATGTGGCTGGTTGATCATCGGTTCCTATCATGGATTCAGCGTCTAGGGTGCAGGGTGTGGCTGGATGATCATCGGTTCCTATAAGGGATTCAGCGTCTAGGGTGCAGGGTGTGGCTGGATGATCTTCGGTTCCTATAAGGGATTCAGCGTCTAGGGTGCAGCGGGTGGCTGGTTGATCATCGGTTCCTATAAGGGATTCAGCGTCTAGGGTGCAGCGGATAGCTGGTTGATCATCGGTTCCTATAAGGGATTCAGCATGTAGGGTGCAGCGGGTGGCTGGATGATCATTGGTTCCTATAAGGGATTCAGGGTCTAGGGTGCAGCGGGTTGCTGGATGATCATCAGTTCCTATAAGGGATTCGGCATCTAGGGTGCAGCCTGTGGCTGGTTGATTTATGGTTCCTATAAAGGATTCAGAGTATAGGGTGCAGCGGGAGGCTGGTTGTTCATCGGTTCCTATAAGGGATTCAGTGTCGGAGGTGCAGCCGGTGGCTGGATGATCATCGGTTCCTATAAGGGATTCAGCATCTAGAGTGCAGTGGTGGCTGGTTGGTCATCAATTCCTATTAGGGATTCCACGTCTTTGGTGCAGCAGGTGGCTGGTTAATCATCGGTTCCTATAAGGGATTCAGCATCTAGGGTGCAGGGTATGGCTGGATGATCTTCAGTTCCTATAAGGGATTCAGCGTCTAGGGTGCAGCGGGTGGCTGGTTGATCATCGGTTCCTATAAGGGATTCAGCGTCTAGGGTGCAGCGGATAGCTGGTTGATCATCGGTTCCTATAAGGGATTCAGCATGTAGGGTGCAGCGGGTGGCTGGATGATCATCGGTTCCTATAAGGGATTCAGGGTCTAGGGTGCAGCGGGTTGCTGGATGATCATCAGTTCCTATAAGGGATTCAGCATCTAGGGTGCAGCCTGTGGCTGGTTGATTTATGGTTCCTATAAAGGATTCAGAGTATAGGGTGCAGCGGGAGGCTGGTTGTTCATCGGTTCCTATAAGGGATTCAGCATCTAGAGTGCAGCGGTGGCTGGTTGGTCATCAATTCCTATTAAGGATTCCACGTCTTTGGTGCAGCAGGTGGCTGGTTAATCATCGGTTCCTATAAGGGATTCAGCATGTAGGGTGGAGCGGGTGGCTGGTTGATCACCCATTCCTATAAGGGATTCAGCATCTAGGGTGCAGCGGGTGGCTTGTTGATCATCGGTTCCTATAAGGGATTCAGCATCTACGGTGCAATGGGTGGCTGGATGATCATCGGTTCCTATAAGGGATTCAGCATCTAGGGTGCAGCGGGTGGCTGGTTGATCACTGGTTCCTATATGGGATTCAGCATGTAGGGTGCAGCGGGTGGTTGGTTGATCACTGGTTCCTGTAAGGGATTCAGCGTCTAGGGTGCAGTGGGTGGCTGGTTGATCATCGGTTCCTATAAGGGATTCAGCGTCTAGGGTGCAGCGGTGGCTGGTTGATCATCGGTTCCTATAAGGGATTCAGCATATAGGGTGGAGTGGGTGGCTGGTTGATCATCGGTTCCTATCAGGGATTCCGCATCTACGGTGCAACAGGTGGCTGGTTGATCATCAGTTCCTATAAAGGATTCAGTGTCTAGGGTGCAGCGGGTGGCTGGTTGATCACCGGTTCATATAAGGGATTCAGCGTCTAGGGTGCAGCGGGTGGCTGGTTGATCACTGGTTCTTATAAGGGATTCAGCGCCTAGGGTGTAGTGGGTGGCTGGATGATCATCGGTTCCTATAAGGGATTCAGCGTCTATGGTGCAGCGGGTGGCTAGTTGATCACCGGTTCCTCTAAGGGATTCAGCGTCTAGGGTGCAGCGGGTGGCTTGGTAATCATCGGTTCCTATCAGGGATTCAGCATCTACGGTGCAACGGGTGGCTGGATGATCATCGGTTCCTATAAGTGATTCAGTGTCTAGGGAGCAGCGGGTGGCTGGTTGATCAACGGTTTCTATAAGGCATTCAGCGTCTAGGGTGCAGCGGGTGTCTGGTTGATCACCGGTTCCTATAAGGGATTCAGCATCTAGGGTGCAGCGGGTGGCTGGATGATCATCAGTTCCTATAAGGGTGTCAGCGTCTAGGGTGCAGCGGGTGGCTGGATGATCATTGGTTCCTATAAGGGATTCAGCATCTAGGGTGAAGCGGTGGCTGGTTGATCATCGGTTCCTATATGGGATTCAGCGTCTAGGGTGCAACAGGTGGCTGGATGATCATTGGTTCCTATAAGGGATTCAGCATCTAGGGTGAAGCAGGTGGCTGTTTAATCATCAGTTCCTATAAGGGATTCAGCATGTAGGGTGGAGTGGGTGGCTGGTTGATCATCGGTTCCTATCAGGGATTCAGCATCTACGATGCAACAGGTGGCTGGATGATCATCGGTTCCTATAAGGGATTCAGTGTCTAGGGTGCAGCGGGTGGCTGGTTGATCACCAGTTCATATAAGGGAATCAGCGTCTAGGGTGCAGCAGGTGGCTGGTTGATCACTGGTTCTTATAAGGGATTCAGCGCCTAGGGTGTAGTGGGTGGCTGGATGATCATTGGTTCCTATAAGGGATTCAGCGTCTATGGTGCAGCGGGTGGCTAGTTGATCACCGGTTCCTATAAGGGAATCAGCGTCTAGGGTGCAGCGGGTGGCTGGTTAATCATCGGTTCCTATCAGGGATTCAGCATCTACGGTGCAACGGGTGGCTGGATGATCATCGGTTCCTATAAGTGATTCAGCGTCTAGGGTGCAGCGGGTGTCTGGTTGATCACCGGTTCCTATAAGGGATTCAGCATCTAGGGTGCAACGGGTGGCTGGATGATCATCTGTTCCTATAAGGTATTCAGCGTCTAGGGTGCAGCGGGTGGCTGGTTGATCATCGGATCTTATTAGGGATTCGGCATCTACGGTGCAGCGAGTGGCTGGATGATCATCGGTTCCTATAAGGGATTCAACATCTAAGGTGCAGCGGGTGGCTGGTTGATCATCGGTTCCTATAAGGGATTCAGCATCTAGGGTGCAGCAGGTGGCTGGTTGATCATCGGTTCCTATAAGGGATTCAGCATCTATGGTGCAGTGGGTGTCTGGATGATCATCGGTTCCTATAAGGGTTTCAGCATTTAGGGTGCTGCGGGTGACTAATTGATCACAGTTTCATATAAGGGATTCAGCATCTAGGGTGCAGCGGGTCGCTGGTTGATCATTGGTTCCTATTAGGGATTCAGCATCTACGGTACAGCGGGTGGCTGGATGATCATCGGTTCCTATAAGGGATTCAGCATCTAGGTTGCAGCGGGTGGATGGTTGATCACCAGTTCCTATCAGGGATTCAGTGTCTAGGGTGCAGGGTGTGGCTGAATGATCATCGGTTCCTATAAGGGATTCAGCTTCTAGGGTGCAGGGTGTGGCTGGATGATCATCGGTTCCGATAAGGGATTCAGCGTCTAGGGTGCAGCAGGTGGCTCGTTGATCATCGGTTCCTTTAAGGGATTCAGCATGTAGGGTGGAGCGGGTGGCTGGTTGATCACCGGTTCCTATAAGGGATTCTGCATCTATGGTGCAGCGGGTGGCTGGAAGATCATCGGTTCCTATAAGGGATTCAGCATCTAGGGTGCAGCATGTGGCTGGTTGATTTTTGGTTCGTATAAGGGATTTGGTGTATAGGGTGCAGCGGGAGACTGGTTGTTCATCAGTTCCTATAAGGGATTTAGTGTCGGAGGTGCAGCGGGTGGCTGGTTGATCACCGGTTCCTATAAGGGATTCAGCGTCTAGGGTGCAGCAGGTGGCTGGTTAATCATCGGTTCCTATAATGGATTCAGCATGTAGGGTTTAGCGGGTGGCTGGATGATCATTGTTCCTATAAGGGATTCAGCATCTAGGGTGCAGAGGTGGCTGGTTGATCATCTGTTCCTATAAGGGATTCCGTGTCTAGGGTGCAGCAGGTGGCTGGTTAATCATCGGTTCCTATAAGGGATTCAGCATGTAGGGTGGAGTGGGTGGCAGGTTGATCACCGGTTCCTATAAGGGATTCAGCATCTAGGGTGCAGCGGGTGGCTGGTTGATCATCGGTTCCTATAAGGGATTCAGCAACTAGGGTGCAACAGGTGGCTGGTTAATCATCGGTTCCTATAAAGGATTCAGCATGTAGGGTGGAACGGGTGGCTGGTTGATCACCGGTTCCTATAAGGGATTCAGCATGTAGGGTGCAGCGGGTGGCTGGTTGATCACCAGTTACTGTATGGGATTCAGCGTCTAGGGTGCAACAGGTGGCTGGTTAATCATCGGTTCCTATAAGGGATTCAGCATGTAGGGTGCAGCGGGTGGCTGGTTGATCATCGGTTCCTATAAGGGATTCAGCGTCTAGGGTGCAGCAGGTGGCTGGTTAATCATCGGTTCCTATCAGGGATTCAGCATGTAGGGTGGAGTGGGTGGCTGGTTGATCATCGGTTCCTATCAGGGATTCAGCATCTACGGTGCAACGGGTGGCTGGATGATCATCGGTTCCTTTAAGGGATTCAGCGTCTAGGGTGCAGCGGGTGGCTGGTTGATCACCGGTTCCTATAAGGGATTCAGGGTCTAGGGTGCAGCGGGTGGCTGGTTGATCATCGCTACCTATCATGGATTTAGCATCTACGGTGCAGCGAGTGGCTGGATGATCATTGGTTCCTAAAAGGGATTCAGTGGCTAGGGTGCAGCGGGTGGCTGGGTGATCATCGGTTCCTGTAAGGGATTCAACGTCTAGGGTGCGGCGGGCGGCTGGTTGATCATTGGTTCCTCTAAGGGATTCAGCATATAGGGTGCAGTGGGTGGCTGGTTTATCATCGGTTCCTATAAGGGATTCAGCATCTAGGGTGCAGCGGGTGGTGGGTTGATCATCGGTTCTTATAAGGGATTCAGCGTCTAGGGTGCAACGGGTGGGTGCATGATCGTTGGTTCCTATAAGGGATTCAGCATCTAGGGTGCAGCAGGTGGCTGGTTAATCATCAGTTCCTATAAGGGATTCAGCATGTAGGGTGGAGTGGGTGGCTGGTTGATCATCGGTTCCTATCAGGGATTCAACATCTACGGTGCAACAGGTGGCTGGATGATCATCTGTTCCTATAAGGGATTCAGTGTCTAAGGTGCAGCGGGTGGATGGTTGATCACCAGTTCCTATCAGGGATTCAGCGTCTAGGGTGCAGGGTGTGGCTGGATGATTATCGGTTCCTATAAGGGATTCAGCGTCTAGGGTGCAGGGTGTGGCTGGATGATCATCGGTTCCTATAAGGGATTCATTGTCTAGGGTGCAGCGTGTGGCTGGTTGATCATCGGTTCCTATAAGGGATTCTGCATCTAGGGTGCAGCGGGTGGCTGGATGATCATCAGTTCCTATAAGGGATTCAGCATCTAGGGTGCAGCATGTGGCTGGTTGATTTTTGGTTCCTATAAGGGATTCAGTGTATAGGGTGCAGCGGGAGACTGGTTGTTCATCAGTTCCTATAAGGGATTCAGTGTCGGAGGTGCAGCGGGTGGCTGGTTGATCACCGGTTCCTATAAGGGATTCAGCGTCTAGGGTGCAGCAGGTGGCTGGATGATCATTGTTCCTATAACGGATTCACCGTCTAGGGTGTAGCGGTGGTTGGTTGATCATCTGTTCCTATAAGGGATTCTGCGTCTAGGGTGCAGCAGGTGGCTGGTTAATCATCGGTTCCTATAAGGGATTCAGCATGTAGGGTGGAGTGGGTGGCTGGTTGATCACCAGTTCCTATAAGGGATTCAGTGTCTAGGGTGCAGTGGGTGGCTGGTTGATCATCGGTTCCTATAAGGGATTCAGCATCTAGGGTGCAGCGGTTGGCTGGTTGATCACCGGTTCCTATAAGGGATTCAGCGTCTAGGGTGCAGCAGGTGGCTGGATGGTCATCAGTTCCTATAAGGGATTCAGCATCTAGGGTGCAGCAGGTGGCTGGTTGATCATCGGTTCCTATCAGGGATTCAGCGTCTAGGGTGCAACAGGTGGCTGGTTAATCATCGGTTCCTATAAGGGATTCACCATCTATGGTGCAGCGGGTGGCTGGATGATCATCAGTTCCTATAAGGGTTTCAGCATCTAGGGTGCAGCGGGTGGATGGTTGATCACCAGTTCCTAACAGGGATTCAGCGTCTAGGGTGCAGGGTGGGGCTGGATGATCATCGGTTCCTATAAGGGATTCAGCTTCTAGGGTGCAGGGTGTGGCTGGATCATCATCGGTTCCTATACGGGATTCAGCATCTAGGGTGCAGCGGGTGGATGGTTGATCACCAGTTCCTATCAGGGATTCAGCGTCTAGGGTGCAGGGTGTGGCTGGATGATCATAGGTTCCTGAAAGGGATTCAGTGTCTAGGGTGCAGCGGGTGGCTGGTTGATCATCGGTTCCTATAAGGGATTCTGCATCTAGGGTGCAGCGGGTGGCTGGATGATCATCGGTTCCTATAAGGGATTCAGCATCTAGGGTGCAGCATGTGGCTGGTTGATTTTTGGTTCCTATAAGGGATTTAGTTTATAGGGTGCAGTGGGAGACTGGTTGTTGATCAGTTCCTATAAAGGATTCAGTGTCGGAGGTGCAGCGGGTGGCTGGTTGGTCACTGGTTCCTATAAGGGATTCAGCGTCTAGGGTGCAGCAGGTGGCTGATTAATCATCGGTTCCTATAAGGGATTCAGCATGTAGGGTTCAGCGGGTGGCTGGATGATCATTGTTCCTATAAGGGATTCAGCGTCTAGGGTGCAGCGGTGGCTGGTTGATCATCTGTTCCTATAAGGGATTCAGCATGTAGGGTAGAGTGGGTGGCTGGTTGATCACCGGTTCCTATAAGGGATTCAGCATCTAGGGTGCAGCAGGTGGCTGGATGATCATCGGTTCCTATAAGGGATTCAGCGTCTAGGGTGCAGCGGGTGGCTGGTTGATCATCAGTTCGTATCAGGGAGTCAGCATCTACGGTGCAGCGAGTGGCTGGATGATCATTGGTTCCTATAAGGGATTCAGCATCTACGGTACAGTGGGTGGCTGGTTGATCATCGGTTCCTATAAGGGATTCAGCATCTATGCTGCAGTGGGGGGCTGGTTGATCACCGGTTCCTATCTATAAGGTATTCAGCATCTACGTTGCAACGGGTGGCTGGATGATCATCGGTTCCTATATGGGATTCAGCTTCTAGGGTGCAGCGAGTGGCTGGTTGATCATCGGTTCCTATAAGGGATTCAGCGTCTAGGATGCAGCAGGTGGCTGGTTGATCATCGGTTCCCATAAGGGATTCAGCATCTACAGTGCAGCGGGTGGCTGGTTGATCACCGGTTCCTATAAGGGATTGAGCTTCTAGGGTGCAGTGGGAGGCTGGGTGATCATCGGATCCTATCAGGGATTCAGCATCTACGGTGCAGCGGGTGGCTGGGTGATCATCGGTTCCTATAAGGGATTCAGCGTCTAGGCTGCAGTGGGGGGCTGGTTGATCACCGGTTCCTATAAGGGATTCAGCTTCTAGGCTGCTGCGGGTGGCTGGTTGATCATCGGTTCCTATCAGGGATTCAGCATCTACGGTGCAGCGGTTGGCTGGATGATCATCAGTTCCTATAAGGGATCCAGCGTCTAGGGTGCAACGGGTGGCTGGTTGAACACCGGTTCCTATAAGGGATTCAGCATCTACGGTGCAACGGGTGGCTGGATGATCATCGGTTCCTATAAGGGATTCAGCGTCTAGGGTGCTGCGGGTGGCTGGTTGATCAACAGTTTCTATAAGGGATTCAGCATCTAGGGTGCAGCGGGTGTCTGGTTGATCACCGGTTCCTATAAGGGATTCAGCATCTAGGGTGCAGCGGGTGGCTGGATGATCATTGGTTCCTATAAGCATCTAGGGTGAAGCGGTGGCTGGTTGATCATCGGTTCCTATAAGGGATTCAGCGTCTAGGGTGCAGCGGGTGGCTTGTTGATCATTGGTTCCTATAAGGGATTCAGCGTCTAGGGTGCAGCGGGTGGCTGGTTGATCATCGGTTCCTATAAGGGATTCAGCGTCTAGGGTGCAGCGGGTGGCTGGTTGATCATTGGTTCCTATCAGGGATTCAGCATCTACGGTGAAGTGGGTGGCTGGTTGATCATCGGTTCCTATCAGGGATTCAGCATCTACGGTGCAACGGGTGGCTGGATGATCATCGGTTCCTATAAGGGATTCAGCGTCTAGGGTGCAGCGGGTGGCTGGTTAATCATCGGTTCCTATAAGGGATTTAGTGTCTAGGCTGCAGCGGGGGGCCGGTTGATCACCGGTTCCTATAAGGGATTCAGCTTCTAGGCTGCTGCGGGTGGCTGGTTGATCATTGGTTCCTATCAGGGATTCAGCGTCTAGGGTGCAGCGGGTGGCTGGTTGATAACCAGTTCCTATAAGGGATTCAGCGTCTAGGGTGCAGCGGGTGGCTGGTTGATCATCGGTTCCTAACAGGGATTCAGCATCTACAGTGCAACGGTTGGCTGGATGATCATCGGTTCCTATAAGGGATTCAGCGTCTAGGGTGCAGCGGGTGGCTGGTTGATCACAGGTTCCTATAAGGGATTCAGCATCTAGATTGCAGCGGGTGGCTGGTTGATCACCGGTTCCTATAAGGGAACAAGTGTCTAAGGTGCAGCGGGTGGATGGTTGATCACCAGTTCCTATCAGGGATTCAGCGTCTAGGGTGCAGGGTGTGGCTGGATGATTATCGGTTCCTATAAGGGATTCAGCGTCTAGGGTGCAGGGTGTGGCTGGATGATCATCGGTTCCTATAAGGGATCCATTGTCTAGGGTGCAGCGTGTGGCTGGTTGATCATCGGTTCCTATAAGGGATTCTGCATCTAGGGTGCAGCGGGTGGCTGGATGATCATCGGTTCCTATAAGGGATTCAGCATCTAGGGTGCAGCATGTGGCTGGTTGATTTTTGGTTCCTATAAGGGATTCAGTGTATAGGGTGCAGCGGGAGACTGGTTGTTCATCAGTTCCTATAAGGGATTCAGTGTCGGAGGTGCAGCGGGTGGCTGGTTGATCACCGGTTCCTATAAGGGATTCAGCGTCTAGGGTGCAGCAGGTGGCTGGATGATCATTGTTCCTATAACGGATTCACCGTCTAGGGTGTAGCGGTGGTTGGTTGATCATCTGTTCCTATAAGGGATTCTGCGTCTAGGGTGCAGCAGGTGGCTGGTTAATCATCGGTTCCTATAAGGGATTCAGCATGTAGGGTGGAGTGGGTGGCTGGTTGATCACCAGTTCCTATAAGGGATTCAGTGTCTAGGGTGCAGTGGGTGGCTGGTTGATCATCGGTTCCTATAAGGGATTCAGCGTCTAGGGTGCAGCGGTTGGCTGGTTGATCACCGGTTCCTATAAGGGATTCAGCGTCTAGGGTGCAGCAGGTGGCTGGATGGTCATCAGTTCCTATAAGGGATTCAGCATCTAGGGTGCAGCAGGTGGCTGGTTGATCATCGGTTCCTATCAGGGATTCAGCGTCTAGGGTGCAACAGGTGGCTGGTTAATCATCGGTTCCTATAAGGGATTCACCATCTATGGTGCAGCGGGTGGCTGGATGATCATCAGTTCCTATAAGGGTTTCAGCATCTAGGGTGCAGCGGGTGGATGGTTGATCACCAGTTCCTAACAGGGATTCAGCGTCTAGGGTGCAGGGTGGGGCTGGATGATCATCGGTTCCTATAAGGGATTCAGCTTCTAGGGTGCAGGGTGTGGCTGGATCATCATCGGTTCCTATACGGGATTCAGCATCTAGGGTGCAGCGGGTGGATGGTTGATCACCAGTTCCTATCAGGGATTCAGCGTCTAGGGTGCAGGGTGTGGCTGGATGATCATCGGTTCCTGAAAGGGATTCAGTGTCTAGGGTGCAGCGGGTGGCTGGTTGATCATCGGTTCCTATAAGGGATTCTGCATCTAGGGTGCAGCGGGTGGCTGGATGATCATCGGTTCCTATAAGGGATTCAGCATCTAGGGTGCAGCATGTGGCTGGTTGATTTTTGGTTCCTATAAGGGATTTAGTTTATTGGGTGCAGTGGGAGACTGGTTGTTGATCAGTTCCTATAAAGGATTCAATGTCGGAGGTGCAGCGGGTGGCTGGTTGGTCACTGGTTCCTATAAGGGATTCAGCGTCTAGGGTGCAGCAGGTGGCTGGTTAATCATCGGTTCCTATAAGGGATTCAGCATGTAGGGTTCAGCGGGTGGCTGGATGATCATTGTTCCTATAAGGGATTCAGCGTCTAGGGTGCAGCGGTGGCTGGTTGATCATCTGTTCCTATAAGGGATTCAGCATGTAGGGTAGAGTGGGTGGCTGGTTGATCACCGGTTCCTATAAGGGATTCAGCGTCTAGGGTGCAGCAGGTGGCTGGATGATCATCGGTTCCTATAAGGGATTCAGCGTCTAGGGTGCAGCGGGTGGCTGGTTGATCATCAGTTCGTATCAGGGAGTCAGCATCTACGGTGCAGCGAGTGGCTGGATGATCATTGGTTCCTATAAGGGATTCAGCATCTACGGTACAGTGGGTGGCTGGTTGATCATCGGTTCCTATAAGGGATTCAGCATCTATGCTGCAGTGGGGGGCTGGTTGATCACCGGTTCCTATCTATAAGGTATTCAGCATCTACGTTGCAACGGGTGGCTGGATGATCATCGGTTCCTATATGGGATTCAGCTTCTAGGGTGCAGCGAGTGGCTGGTTGATCATCGGTTCCTATAAGGGATTCAGCGTCTAGGATGCAGCAGGTGGCTGGTTGATCATCGGTTCCTATAAGGGATTCAGCATCTACAGTGCAGTGGGTGGCTGGTTGATCACCGGTTCCTATAAGGGATTGAGCTTCTAGGGTGCAATGGGAGGCTGGGTGATCATCGGATCCTATCAGGGATTCAGCATCTACGGTGCAGCGGGTGGCTGGGTGATCATCGGTTCCTATAAGGGATTCAACGTCTAGGCTGCAGTGGGGGGCTGGTTGATCACCGGTTCCTATAAGGGATTCAGCTTCTAGGCTGCTGCGGGTGGCTGGTTGATCATCGGTTCCTATCAGGGATTCAGCATCTACGGTGCAGCGGTTGGCTGGATGATCATCAGTTCCTATAAGGGATCCAGCGTCTAGGGTGCAACGGGTGGCTGGTTGAACACCGGTTCCTATAAGGGATTCAGCATCTACGGTGCAACGGGTGGCTGGATGATCATCGGTTCCTATAAGGGATTCAGCGTCTAGGGTGCAGCGGGTGGCTGGTTGATCAACAGTTTCTATAAGGGATTCAGCGTCTAGGGTGCAGCGGGTGTCTGGTTGATCACCGGTTCCTATAAGGGATTCAGCATCTAGGGTGCAGCGGGTGGCTGGATGATCATCAGTTCCTATAAGGGATTCAGCATCTAGGGTGCAGCGGGTGGCTGGATGATCATTGGTTCCTATAAGGGATTCAGCATCTAGGGTGAAGCGGTGGCTGGTTGATCATCGGTTCCTATAAGGGATTCAGCGTCTAGGGTGCAGCGGGTGGCTTGTTGATCATTGGTTCCTATAAGGGATTCAGCGTCTAGGGTGCAGCGGGTGGCTGGTTGATCATCGGTTCCTATAAGGGATTCAGCGTCTAGGGTGCAGCGGGTGGCTGGTTGATCATTGGTTCCTATCAGGGATTCAGCATCTACGGTGAAGTGGGTGGCTGGTTGATCATCGGTTCCTATCAGGGATTCAGCATCTACGGTGCAACGGGTGGCTGGATGATCATCGGTTCCTATAAGGGATTCAGCGTCTAGGGTGCAGCGGGTGGCTGGTTAATCATCGGTTCCTATCAGGGATTCAGCGTCTACAGTGAAGCGGGTGGCTGGTTGATCACCAGTTCCTATCAGGGATTCAGCTTCTAGTTTGCAGCGGGAGGCTGGTTGATCATCGGTTCCTATAAGGGATTTAGTGTCTAGGCTGCAGCGGGGGGCCGGTTGATCACCGGTTCCTATAAGGGATTCAGCTTCTAGGCTGCTGCGGGTGGCTGGTTGATCATTGGTTCCTATCAGGGATTCAGCGTCTAGGGTGCAGCGGGTGGCTGGTTGATAACCAGTTCCTATAAGGGATTCAGCGTCTAGGGTGCAGCGGGTGGCTGGTTGATCATCGGTTCCGAACAGGGATTCAGCATCTACAGTGCAACGGGTGGCTGGATGATCATCGGTTCCTATAAGGGATTCAGCGTCTAGGGTGCAGCGGGTGGCTGGTTGATCACAGGTTCCTATAAGGGATTCAGCGTCTAGGGTGCAGCGGGTGGCTGGTTGATCACAGGTTCCTATAAGGGATTCAGCGTCTAGGGTGCAGCGGGTGGCTGGTTGATCACCGGTTCCTATAAGGGAACAAGTGTCTAAGGTGCAGCGGGTGGATGGTTGATCACCAGTTCCTATCAGGGATTCAGCGTCTAGGGTGCAGGGTGTGGCTGGATGATTATCGGTTCCTATAAGGGATTCAGCGTCTAGGGTGCAGGGTGTGGCTGGATGATCATCGGTTCCTATAAGGGATTCATTGTCTAGGGTGCAGCGTGTGGCTGGTTGATCATCGGTTCCTATAAGGGATTCTGCATCTAGGGTGCAGCGGGTGGCTGGATGATCATCGGTTCCTATAAGGGATTCAGCATCTAGGGTGCAGCAGGTGGCTGGATGATCATTGTTCCTATAAGGGATTCAGTGTATAGGGTGCAGCGGGAGACTGGTTGTTCATCAGTTCCTATAAGGGATTCAGTGTCGGAGGTGCAGCGGGTGGCTGGTTGATCACCGGTTCCTATAAGGGATTCAGCGTCTAGGGTGCAGCAGGTGGCTGGATGATCATTGTTCCTATAAGGGATTCAGCGTCTAGGGTGCAGCGGGTGGCTGGTTGATCATCGGTTCCTATAAGGGATTCAGCATCTAGGGTGCAGCGGGTGGCTGGATGATCATCGTTTCCAATAAGGGATTCAGCATTAGGGTGCAGCCTGTGGCTGGTTGATTTTTGGTTCCTATAAGGGATTCAGTGTATAGGGTGCAGTTGGAGGCTGGTTGTTCATCGATTCCTATCAGGGATTCAGCGTCTAGGGTGCAGCGGGTGGCTAGTTGATCATCAGTTCCTATAAGGGATTCAGCATCTATGGTGCAGCAGGTGGCTGGATGATCATTGGTTCCTGTAAGGGATTCAGCGTTTAGGGTGCAGCGGGTGGCTGGTTGATCATCGGTTCCTATCATGGATTCAGCGTCTAGGGTGCAGGGTGTGGCTGGATGATCATCGGTTCCTATAAGGGATTCAGCGTCTAGGGTGCAGGGTGTGGCTGGATGATCTTCGGTTCTATAAGGGATTCAGCGTCTAGGGTGCAGCGGGTGGCTGGTTGATCATCGGTTCCGATAAGGGATTCAGCGTCTAGGGTGCAGCGGATAGCTGGTTGATCATCAGTTCCTATAAGGGATTCAGCATGTAGGGTGCAGCGGGTGGCTGGATGATCATCGGTTCCTATAAGGGATTCAGGGTCTAGGGTGCAGCGGGTTGCTGGATGATCATCAGTTCCTATAAGGGATTCAGCATCTAGGGTGCAGCGGTGGCTGGTTGGTCATCAATTCCTATTAGGGATTCTACGTCTTTGGTGCAGCAGGTGGCTGGTTAATCATCAGTTCCTATAAGGGATTCAGCGTCTAGGGTGCAGGGTATGGCTGGATGATCTTCGGTTCCTATAAGGGATTCAGCGTCTAGGGTGCAGGGTATGGCTGGATGATCTTCGGTTCCTATAAGGGATTCAGCGTCTAGGGTGCAGCGGGTGGCTGGTTGATCATCGGTTCCTATAAGGGATTCAGCATGTAGGGTGGAGCGGGTGGCTGGTTGATCACCCATTCCTATAAGGGATTCAGCATCTAGGGTGCAGCGGGTGGCTTGTTGATCATCGGTTCCTATAAGGGATTCAGCATCTACGGTGCAATGGGTGGCTGGATGATCATCGGTTCCTATAAGGGATTCAGCATCTAGGGTGCAGTGGGTGGCTGGTTGATCATCGGTTCCTATAAGGGATTCAGCGTCTAGGGTGCAGCGGTGGCTGGTTGATCATCGGTTCCTATAAGGGATTCAGCATCTACAGTGCAACGGGTGGCTGGATGATCATCGGTTCCTATAAGGGATTCAGCGTCTATAGTGCAGTGGGTGGCTAGTAGATCACCAGTTCCTCTAAGGGATTCAGCGTCTAGGGTGCAGCGAGTGGCTTGTTAATCATCGGTTCCTATCAGGGATTCAGCATCTACGGTGCAACGGGTGGCTGGATGATCATCGGTTCCTATAAGTGATTCAGCGTCTAGGGTGCAGCGGGTGGCTGGTTGATCAATGGTTTCTATAAGGGATTCAGCGTCTAGGGTGCAGCGGGTGTCTGGTTGATCACCGGTTCCTATAAGGGATTCAGCATCTAGGGTGCAGCGGGTGGCTGGATGATCATCAGTTCCTATAAGGGATTCAGCGTCTAGGGTGCAGCGGGTGGCTGGATGATCATTGGTTCCTATAAGGGATTCAGCATCTAGGGTGATGCGGTGGCTGGTTGATCATCGGTTCCTATAAGGGATTCAGCGTCTAGGGTGCAACAGGTGGCTGGATGATCATTGGTTCCTATAAGGCATTCAGCATCTAGGGTGAAGCAGGTGGCTGTTTAATCATCAGTTCCTATAAGGGATTCAGCATGTAGGGTGGAGCGGGTGGCTGGTTGATCATCGGTTCCTATCAGGGATTCAGCATCTACAGTGCAACAGGTGGCTGGATGATCATCGGTTCCTATAAGGGATTCAGTGTCTAGGGTGCAGCGGGTGGCTGGTTGATCACCAGTTCATATAAGGGAATCAGCGTCTAGGGTGCAGCGGGTGGCTGGTTGATCACTGGTTCTTATAAGGGATTCAGCACCTAGGGTGTAGTGGGTGGCTGGATGATCATTGGTTCCTATAAGGGATTCAGCATCTATGGTGCAGCGGGTGGCTAGTTGATCACCGGTTCCTATAAGGGATTCAGCGTCTAGGGTGCAGCGGGTGGCTGGTTAATCATCGGTTCCTATCAGGGATTCAGCATCTACGGTGCAACGGGTGGCTGGATGATCATCGGTTCCTATATCTGATTCAGCGTCTAGGGTGCAGCGGGTGGCTGGTTGATCAACGGTTTCTATAAGGGATTCAGCGCCTAGGGTGCAGCGGGTGTCTGGTTGATCACCGGTTCCTATAAGGGATTCAGCATGTAGGGTGCAGCGGGTGGCTGGATGATCATCAGTTCCTATAAGGGATTCAGCGTCTAGGGTGCAGCGGGTGGCTGGTTGATCATCGGATCTTATTAGGGATTCGCCATCTACGGTGCAGCGAGTGGCTGGATGATCATCGGTTCCTATAAGGGATTCAACATCTAAGGTGCAGCGGGTGGCTGGTTTATCATCGGTTCCTATAAGGGATTCAGCATCTAGGGTGCAGCGGGTGGCTGGTTGATCATCGGTTCCTATAAGGGATTCAGCATCTATGGTGGAGTGGGTGTCTGGATGATCATCGGTTCCTATAAGGGTTTCAGCGTTTAGGGTGCTGCGGGTGACTAATTGATCACAGTTTCATATAAGGGATTCAGCATCTAGGGTGCAGCAGGTGGCTGGTTGATCATCGGTTCCTATTAGGGATTCAGCATCTATGGTACAGCGGGTGGCTGGATGATCATCGGTTCCTATAAGGGATTCAGCATCTAGGTTGCAGCGGGTGGATGGTTGATCACCAGTTCCTATCAGGGATTCAGTGTCTAGGGTGCAGGGTGTGGCTGGATGATCATCGGTTCCTATAAGGGATTCAGCTTCTAGGGTGCAGGGTGTGGCTGGATGATCATCGGTTCCGATAAGGGATTCAGCGTCTAGGGTGCAGCGGGTGGCTGGTTGATCATCGGTTCCTATAGGGATTAAGCATGTAGGGTGGAGCGGGTGGCTGGTTGATCACCGGTTCCTATAAGGGATTCTGCATCTAGGGTGCAGCGGGTGGCTGGATGATCATCGGTTCCTATAAGGGATTCAGCATCTAGGGTGCAGCATGTGGCTGGTTGATTTTTGGTTCGTATAAGGGATTTGGTGTATAGGGTGCAGCGGGAGACTGGTTGTTCATCAGTTCCTATAAGGGATTTAGTGTCGGAGGTGCAGCGGGTGGCTGGTTGATCACCGGTTCCTATAAGGGATTCAGCGTCTAGGGTGCAGCAGGTGGCTGGTTAATCATCGGTTCCTATAAGGGATTCAGCATGTAGGGTTTTGCGGGTGGCTGGATGATCATTGTTCCTATGAGGGATTCAGCATCTAGGGTGCAGCGGTGGCTGGTTGATCATCTGTTCCTATAAGGGATTCCGCGTCTAGGGCGCAGCAGGTGGCTGGTTAATCATCAGTTCCTATAAGGGATTCAGCATGTAGGGAGGAGTGGGTGGCAGGTTGATCACCGGTTCCTATAAGGCATTCAGCATCTAGGGTGCAGCGGGTGGCTGGTTGATCATCGGTTCCTATAAGGGATTCAGCGTCTAGGGTGCAACAGGTGGCTGGTTAATCATCGGTTCCTATAAGGGATTCAGCATGTAGGGTGCAGCGGGTGGCTGGTTGATCATCGGTTCCTATAAGGGATTCAGCGTCTAGGGTGCAACAGGTGGCTGGTTGATCATCGGTTCCTATAAGGGATTCAGCATCTCGGGTGCAGCAGGTGGCTGGTTAATCATCGGTTCCTATAATGGATTCAGCATGTAGGGTGGAGTGGGTGGCTGGTTGATCATCGGTTCCTATCAGGGATTCAGCATCTACGGTGCAACGGGTGGCTGGATGATCATCGGTTCCTTTAAGGGATTCAGCGTCTAGGGTGCAGCGGGTGGCTGGTTGATCACCGGTTCCTATAAGGGATTCAGTGTCTAGGGTGCAGCGGGTGGCTGGTTGATCATCGCTTCCTATCATGGATTCAGCATCTACGGTGCAGCGAGTGGCTGTATGATCATTGGTTCCTAAAAGGGATTCAGTGGCTAGGGTGCAGCGGGTGGCTGGTTGATCATCGGTTCCTGTAAGGGATTCAACGTCTAGTGTGCGGCGGACGGCTGGTTGATCATTGGTTCCTCTAAGGGATTCAGCATATAGGGTGCAGTGGGTGGCTGGTTGATCATCGGTTCCTATAAGGGATTCAGCATCTAGGGTGCAGCGGGTGGCGGGTTGATCATCGGTTCTTATAAGGGATTCAGCGTCTAGGGTGCAACGGGTGGCTGCATGATCATTGGTTCCTATAAGGGATTCAGCATCTAGGGTGCAGCAGGTGGCTGGTTAATCATCAGTTCCTATAAGGGATTCAGCATGTAGGGTGGAGTGGGTGGCTGGTTGATCATCGGTTCCTATCAGGGATTCAACATCTACGGTACAACAGGTGGCTGGATGATCATCGGTTCCTATAAGGGATTCAGCGTCTAGGGTGCAGCGGGTGGCTGGTTGATCACTGGTTCATATAAGGGATTCAGCATCTAGGGTGCAGCGGGTGGCTGGTTGATCACCGGTTCTTATAAGGGATTCAGCGCCTCGGGTGTAGCAGGTGGCTGGATGATCATCAGTACCTATAAGGGATTCAGTGTCTAAGGTGCAGCGGGTGGATGGTTGATCACCATTTCCTATCAGGGATTCAGCGTCTAGGGTGCAGGGTGTGGCTGGATGATTATCGGTTCCTGTAAGGGATTCAGCGTCTAGGGTGCAGGGTGTGGCTGGATGATCATCGGTTCCGATAAGGGATTCAGCATCTAGGGTGCAGCGGGTGGCTGGTTGATCATCAGTTCCTATAAGGGATTCATTGTCTAGGGTGCAGCGTGTGGCTGGTTGATCATCGGTTCCTATAAGGGATTCTGCATCTAGGGTGCAGCGGGTGGCTGGATGATCATCGGTTCCTATAAGGGATTCAGCATCTAGGGTGCAGCATGTGGCTAGTTGATTTTTGGTTCCTATAAGGGATTCAGTGTATAGGGTGCAGCGGGAGACTGGTTGTTCATCAGTTTCTATAAGGGATTCAGTGTCGGAGGTGCAGCGGGTGGCTGGTTGATCACCGGTTCCTATAAGGGATTCAGCGTCTAGTGTGCAGCAGGTGGCTGGATGATCATTGTTCCAATAACGGATTCAGCGTCTAGGGTGTAGCGGTGGCTGGTTGATCATCTGTTCCTATAAGGGATCCCGCGTCTAGTGTGCAGCAGGTGGCTGGTTAATCATCGGTTCCTATAAGGGATTCAGCATGTAGGGTGGAGTGGGTGACTGGTTGATAACCAGTTCCTATAAGGGATTCAGCGTCTAGGGTGCAGTGGGTGGCTGGTTGATCATCGGTTCCTATAAGGGATTCAGCGTCTAGGGTGCAGCGGTTGGCTGGTTGATCACCGGTTCCTATAAGGGATTCAGCGTCTAGGGTGCAGCAGGTGGCTGGATGGTCATCAGTTCCTATAAGGGATTCTGCATCTAGGGTGCAGCAGGTGGCTGGTTGATCATCGATTCCTATCAGGGATTCAGCGTCTAGGGTGCAACATGTGGCTGGTTAATCATCGGTTCCTATAAGGGATGCAGCATGTAGGGTGCAGCGGGTGGCTGGTTGATCATCTGTTCCTATAAGGGATTCAGCATTTAAGGTGCAGCGGGTGGCTGGTTGATCATCGGTTCCTATAAGGGATTCGCCATCTATGGTGCAGCGGGTGGCTGGATGATCATCAGTTCCTATAAGGGTTTCAGCATCTAGGGTGCAGCGGGTGGATGGTTGATCACCAGTTCCTATCAGGGATTCAGCGTCTAGGGTGCAGGGTGGGGCTGGATGATCATCGGTTCCTATAAGGGATTCAGCTTCTAGGGTGCAGGGTGTGGCTGGATGATCATCGGTTCCTATAAGGGAGTCAGCATCTAGGGTGCAGCGGGTGGATGGTTGATCACCAGTTCCTATCAGGGATTCAGCGTCTAGGGTGCAGGGTGTGGCTGGATGATCATCGGTTCCTGAAAGGGATTCATTGTCTAGGGTGCAGCGGGTGGCTGGTTGATCATCGGTTCCTATAAGGGATTCTGCATCTAGGGTGCAGCGGGTGGCTGGATGAACATCGGTTCCTATAAGGGATTCAGCATCTAGGGTGCAGCATGTGGTTGGTTGATTTTTGGTTCCTATAAGGGATTTAGTTTATAGGGTGCAGTGGGAGACTGGTTGTTCATCAGTTCCTACAAGGGATTCAGTGTCGGAGGTGCAGCGGGTGGCTGGTTGGTCACTGGTTCCTATAAGGGATTCAGCGTCTAGGGTGCAGCAGGTGGCTGGTTAATCATCGGTTCCTTTAAGGGATTCAGCATGTAGGGTTCAGCGGGTGGCTGGATGATCATTGTTCCTATAAGGGATTCAGCGTCTAGGGTGCGGCGGTGGCTGGTTGATCATCTGTTCCTATAAGGGATTCAGCATGTAGGGTAGAGTGGGTGGCTGGTTGATCACTGGTTCCTATAAGGGATTCAGCATCTAGGGTGCAACAGGTGGCTGGTTAATCATCGGTTCCTATAAGGGATTCAGCATGTAGGGTGCAGCGGGTGGCTGGTTGATCATCGGTTCCTATAAGGGATTCAGCGTCTAGGGTGCAGCGGTGGCTGGTTGATCATCGGTTCCTATAAGGGATCCAGGGTCTAGGGTGGAGCGGGTGGCTGGATGATCATTGGTTCCTATAAGGTTTTCAGCATCTAGGGTGCAGCAGGTGGCTGGTTAATCATCGATTCCTATAATGGATTCAGCATGTAGGGTGGAGTGGGTGGCTGGTTGATCATCGGTTCCTATCAGGGATTCAGCATCTACGGTGCAACGGGTGGCTGGATGATCATCGGTTCCTATAAGGGATTCAGCGTCTAGGGTGCAGCGGGTGGCTGGATGATCATCGGTTCCTATAAGGGATCCAGCGTCTAGGGTGGAGCGGGTGGCTGGATGATCATTGGTTCCTATAAGGTTTTCAGCATCTAGGGTGCAGCAGGTGGCTGGTTAATCATCGGTTCCTATAATGGATTCAGCATGTAGGGTGGAGTGGGTGGCTGGTTGATCGTCGGTTCCTATCAGGGATTCAGCAACTACGGTGCAACGGGTGGCTGGATGATCATCGGTTCCTATAAGGGATTCATTGTCTAGGGTGCAGCGTGTGGCTGGTTGATCATCGGTTCCTATAAGGGATTCTGCATCTAGGGTGCAGCGGGTGGCTGGATGATCATCGGTTCCTATAAGGGATTCAGCACCTAGGGTTCAGCATGTGGCTGGTTGATTTTTGGTTCCTATAAGGGATTAAGTGTATAGGGTGCAGCGGGAGACTGGTTGTTCATCAGTTCCTATAAGGGATTCAATGTCGGAGGTGCAGCGGGTGGCTGGTTGATCACCGGTTCCTATAAGGGATTCAGCATCTAGGGTGCAGCAGGTGGCTGGATGATCATTGTTCCTATAACGGATTCAGCGTCTAGGGTGTAGCGGTGGCTGGTTGATCATCTGTTCCTATAAGGGATTCCGCGTCTAGGGTGCAGCAGGTGGCTGGTTAATCATCGGTTCCTATAAGGGATTCAGCATGTAGGGTGGAGTGGGTGGCTGGTTGATCACCAGTTCCTATAAGGGATTCAGCGTCTAGGGTGCAGTGGGTGGCTGGTTGATCATCGGTTCCTATAAGGGATTCAGCGTCTAGGGTGCAGCGGTTGGCTGGTTGATCACCGGTTCCTATAAGGGATTCAGCGTCTAGGGTGCAGCAGGTGGCTGGATGGTCATCAGTTCCTATAAGGGATTCAGCATCTAGGGTGCAGCAGGTGGCTGGTTGATCATCGGTTCCTATCAGGGATTCAGCATCTAGGGTGCAACAGGTGGCTGGTTAATCATCGGTTCCTATAAGGGATGCAGCATGTAGGGTGCAGCGGGTGGCTGGTTGATCATCTGTTCCTATAAGGGATTTAGCATCTAAGGTGCAGCGGGTGGCTGGTTGATCATCGGTTCCTATAAGGGATTCACCATCTATGGTGCAGTGGGTGGCTGGTTGATCATCGGTTCCTATCAGGGATTCAGCATCTGCGGTGCAACGGGTGGCTGGATGATCATTGGTTCTTAAAAGGAATTCAGTGTCTAGGGTGCAGCGGGTGGCTGGTTGATCATCGGTTCCTGTAAGGGATTCAGCGTCTAGGGTGCAGCGGGCGGCTGGTTGATCATTGGTTCCTCTAAGGGATTCAGCGTATAGGGTGCAGTGGGTGGATGGTTGATCATCGGTTCATATAATGGATTCAGCATCTAGGGTGCAGCGGTGGCTGGTTGATCATCGGTTCCTATAAGGGAATCAGCGTCTAGGGTGCAGCGGGTGGCTGGATGATCATTGGTTCCTATAAGGTTTTCAGCATCTAGGGTGCAGCAGGTGGCTGGTTAATCATCGGTTCCTATAATGGATTCAGCATGTAGGGTGGAGTGGGTGGCTGGTTGATCGTCGGTTCCTATCAGGGATTCAGCAACTACGGTGCAACGGGTGGCTGGATGATCATCGGTTCCTATAAGGGATTCAGCATGTAGGGTGGAGCGGGTGGCTGGTTGATCACCGGTTCCTATAAGGGATTCAGCGTCTAGGGTGCAGCGGGTGGCTGGTTGATCACCGGTTCCTATAAGGGATTCAGCGTCTAGGGTGCAGCGGGTGGCTGGTTGATCATCGGTTCCTGTAAGGGATTCAGCGCCTAGGGTGCAGCGGGCGGCTGGTTGATCATTGGTTCCTCTAAGGGATTCAGTGTATTGTTGGGTGTCCTGACCAACGTTTGAGCTATCATGCTGCAACATTTGGTGCTGTGGGCTTAGAAAATCCAAGATGGCCAAAAAGCCCACATGTGCGCCAGAATCCAGGAGAACCACGCAGTTTGCGCGTACACCAAAATGGCTGCCTAACTCGCCACCCACCAGTGCGAGCATGATGGGCCAGGGTGCCATGAGTGGAATGGGTGCCAAAACAGCAGCGCCTGTTAGCTCAAAAACGCTTTAAAATTACCTTTGGTTTCTCTGAATGCCAGCTCAAAATGCCTATTTTCAAACATTGCAACACATCCAAAAATCTCACTGAACACTAGTGGACATCTGGCAGAATGAAGTATGTGTGCATACAAAATCTGGGAAGATGAAGAGCCCAAAACAAGGTTCATAACAAAACTGGCTGAGCTATGCATGTCAGCAGCCTAACTGAAACTGGATTAAAACCACCAAAATCGAAATGTTTAAATTAACTGAGTGACCTACTTTTGAGTGTCACATAGTTTGTAACTGTTAAAATGTCATAGTTTTGAACTTAGAATCAGCATTCTAGCTGCATATGTAAAAATTGTATTGACTTAAACTGGGGAACAAAAAGTTACATTTTAGCAGTCCACGTGTCCTGAAGGCACTCGGTTTGACAGGCTCCATAATCCACACCAACTGGCCTGGAGAATAGACTGTCACTATGGTCTTCTGGTCGTGCCATTGCTTCATTATCTCCTGACTGGCCTTTAGAATCTTTGTCGACTGTTTC
Source organism: Ambystoma mexicanum (assembly GCF_040938575.1). Classification (NCBI taxonomy): domain Eukaryota; kingdom Metazoa; phylum Chordata; class Amphibia; order Caudata; family Ambystomatidae; genus Ambystoma; species Ambystoma mexicanum. Next base: position 110,515,910 of record NC_090927.1, read on the forward strand.
ATGTACTTTGCCATTCTAGACCTAAGGCCAGGTACATAGTCCACCACATCTTGTGACGAGGATGAAGGTTTGCTTTCCCATCCTTCCTTCTCTAGAATGAGGGGACCTCATACAGGGTGTCGAAACAGAAGCTGAAAGGGGCTAAACCCTACTCGTTCTGTGGCACCTCCATGTAGGCGAACAGAAGGCATGGCAATTTTCTCCTCAGGTGCTCTTCCAAGCCACCTATCATGCCTTCCAGGGTCTTGTTGAACCGCTCAACAAGCCCAATGGTTTATGGGTGGAAGGAGGTAGAGAACCGGTAGGTGACTCCACACCCATCCCACATAGCCTTCATATATGCTGATATGAAGCTTGAACCCCTGTCAGGAACAACTTCCTTGGTTAATCCAACACATATCCCAATCAGAGCCTTCGCAACCACAGGGGCTTTGATGCTCCTCAGAGGGACAGCCTCAGGGTATCCTGTTGCGTGGTCCACCAAGACCAAGATATATCTGTTCCCTGAGCTGGTTTGAGGATCCAAAGGACCCACAATATTCATGTCTATTCTCGCAAAAGTCTGCCCAACCACATGCAGTGGAATTAAGGGGGCCTTTGTGGCACCACCTGACTTGCCAGGAGCTTGACAAGTCGGGCAGGACCAGACAAATTCCTTAACTTTTATGCCAAACTGCGGCCAGTAAAAGTGCGCAGACAACCAGTCTGATGTCTTAGTCACTCCCAAGTGACCCGCTAAAGGATTCTGGTGAGCCAAATCCAAAAAGAACTTTCTGTGGCATTGGGGAACCACCAATCTTTTGGTGTCCTCGCCCTCAGAATCCTTTGGCTCACTGTACAGGAGTCCATCCTCCCAGTACACTTTGAACAGTCCAGGGGACTCGCCCTTAGCCTGCTCCTCCGCCTGCTTCCGCAGACCTGCCAGGGTGGGACACTCTTTCTGGGTTGTGTAGAAGTCAGTCTGACCTGGGCCCCCAGCTGATGCAAACTCATCCAGCTAGGGCGGACCCGTCATATCTGCACCCACCTGGTCCTCCACCTCAGGTTTCTGTTCTGTGCCAGGCAACTCTGATGTCACGGGGTTCCCTGCTACCAAAGTAGGGTGCTCCGTGGCTACTAGCCCCTCCCCGCAGTAGTCGGCAACTTAGTAGTCTGTGGAACTGGGATAGGGGCTACCGGTCATGCCGGTCCTTCCAACAAGCCCTCTGGAATCACTCCAGGGCTGAAGGCTCTCAGAGCATTCAATCTGGCATTCTCTTTGGCCCTTGATCGTGTAGCCGCTGAGACTATTTCGGGATCAGGATGATCATTACCTGACACTAGCCGCGGTGTCTTGGACTGCAGTAGTTTTGTGTCCATTGATGTACACGTGCTCTAGATAGAGTTGCATATTATTGGAAACTGGGGTATCTCCTGGAGGTTCGGTACCGTTCCCACTCACTGTAACTAATCCACATTTGGCAACTCCCTGGCATAGTGGGAAATCAACCTCTGAGAGGCCCACACTAATGATGGCCTCTTCCACGAGTCCAACATTCACTATGGCTTGCTTGGGTAGGGCCTTGCAAGCAGGATCCCCTTTCCTATGGCCCAGCTCCTTACACACAAAACAACCTTTGTGTGGTGAGAACGCAGGTATCCCAGTGTTAGGGGTACCTGCGCTCTTCTTTTTGGTGTGCACAGCTGAACTAGAGTGTGGGGGTTTCCCTTTGTTCTTTTGGGGACCTGACATTGAATAGGATTTTGTTGGACCTTTGTCCTTCCAATCCTTGTTTACTTTTTTGTCCGCTGATTTCCCTTCCGGTTTAGGTGTGCTCGCCTGAGCCTTATTCTGGACTTGAGTACTCACAAACCTGTCGGCACCCTTTGCAAGCACCCTAGGGTCTGTGATAGTCTTGTCACAAGATGCTGGTGTAGGTCAACCTCACAATAATTCAACACATGCTCACAAGCAATCAAATTGTACATCCCTTTAAATGTGTTAACTTTGTTACCAGTCCCCCACCCGCTCAGATATTTCAACGACAAGTGTGTGAATGCTTCCAATGTCTGCCCACTTTTCTTTCCGAGCTCTCTGAAGCTCTTTAGATATTGTTCTGTTGTTTTACAGAACTTCCGGAGGAGGGCTGCCTTCATGCTCTCATAATCAGGCCTTTCCTCAGGAGTTAACTGAAGAATTGCATCAGTCCCTGGTGCCGGTAAGTGACTCATCAGGGCTGCACTCCACAGTACCTCATCCACCTCCTTCAGCTGGAATTCCAGCTTGAGTGCTTTAAACCAGTCATAAATATCCTTTCCCACCTCATAAGCCTGTACTAAATCATTGGGCATGTGCTATTGGGGCTTATCGCAGGCACTGTGGTTTGAGCCACTACTGCTGTACTCGCTAGAGGTGGACCTGTTGGCCTCTTCCTGCTCTTCAAGTGCTAGCTTGCTCATCTCTATGGTGATCTTGTCCTGCTGTTTCTGTTCCTCTAGCGATAGCCTCCTCTCCTCGAGCAGGAGCTCTCTAGCCGCTGCCTCATTAACAGCCGGAACAATAACTGGGCAACTTAGAGGCTGCACCGAGGCCTGGGACCTGCGGGATGCCGTACTAGCCCCTGTCCTCACTGACACTCTTGAGTTTAGAGAAACTACACTTGCCCCTCGGGCAGCATGATTGGCCAGAGCCACTGCTCATGTGGTCGTCCTCGTCATTTTCCCCTTCCGGATGGTCTTGTCCGTTTGGGTACATGGGGCCTAGCCCATCCCTTGGGGTCTTCTCTCCAACCACTCTCGCTTCTACCCAAGCTTGGAGGCTGGTCAGCAACTCAGGTTTATTAACCTTAGTGCTGTGGGGAAGGCCCCTCTCTTGACATAAGACGCGCAGGACATCCTTGGTCATGCCATTTATAGTCTCCATGTCAAGCTCCATGATTATTACTATTACCTAGCAGTGACTAAACGTTGCCTGCAACAGTACTTTTATCGTTAGGTGACTAAGCTGTGCGCAAGGCTCCAACCAATCCGACCGCTTGCCACCAGTTTGACAAATCAACTTCCGGGGCACCAGTGATCCAGGGATGAATATCCGTTTCTAAACCATCAATCAACCCCACACCTCTAGTACACCAGAAGGGATCCGAACAGATTGGAATACAAGTGAATTATAAGACCTCCTTGTCCAATTTTGGTAACAGACAGTTTCACAAAGGAAAGGGATGCACTCTGGAAACTGACAGGAGGGTAGTTGGTAAAGTAATCAGTCTTACTGTTCAAGGGTATTTGGTCCCAGCACCATTGGTGCAAAGGGTCGTAACTGTTTCTAATGGCCGTTGGAGAAGGACCAGGGGGGCAGAACCACAATGGTACCTGGTGCTGAAGAAGTTCTTGGTGCTCGACAGAGTCAAGGCGGTTCCAGGGTGCTTTGCAGCCCTTGAGACAGAGCTAGTGGCGGGAGATTGCTGCGGGTATCAGGCGGCAGGCAGTTTAGCAAGTGAGACTGGATGGATGTCTGCAGGCTGGCTGGCGGGTTGTCCCAGGGCCAAGAATAATTTTCTCTGTGCTGGTTGGCGGATCTGGAATGCTAGTCGAGGCGTCTCGGATGGCTCTGGTGACTGTTGCATGACAACAGTCAGTGTTGCAGCCGGATGCGGTTCGAGGACTCGACTGTCTCGGAAATGTCTTTAAAAGATGGACGCTGAATGATGCGTGTGTGGCACTCCTCCTAGCTTCTTCGCAGGGCTCATGTGGGTCTTTCTATCAATTAACCAAATAGTTCACCGGTTTGGAGCCCACTGGAAGATGGGCTGTGCCATAGGAGACGACCCCCCGTCCCAGTCAGGGTGTTTTGGGGGAATGTAAGTAAGAGGATCAATGGCATCTCATGGGGATACACAAGAGCTCTTTAGGAGTGCATTCACACCATGCATCTGTTGGCCACAACTCCTTAATGTCACTTCTTTAAAGTTGTTGGGAATCTCTAAGCGCATGTGATGGCACTTGCGCTGATCTATGATTTTGATGCAAAGATGTCAGGATGTAGCGCCTAGAAGAAAGGCACATTGCATTGTGCACAGTTCCGGCTGAAGATGGGGTGCTTAAATTATAATGAAGACAAAGGAATTCAATGGCAGTGTTAATAACTGCAGATTATCGTGTCAGGCAGACAACAGGAGCTGAACTACTACATGTCCACTGAAAAGCTATGAAGCACTCTTTGTCACCATGGCGCTAATGTAAACAAAACTAGAGTAAACTGTCAAGAAGGTGATAAGAATGCTGCTGGATACTGCAAGAGGCCAGAGAGAGGTGGCCGCCTAGAATGCCCTGAATTGAAGAAGTATGTTGCCATGTCATGGGACTGCCAACATGGGGGCAGCTGCTTGGGGCCCCACCCTGATGCTCTGGCCCAATTCAACTAAAGGCTTGAAAGCCCCATATGCCATCCCTGGGGGGGCACTGTGCCCACACAGGCCAGAACATACACATCCGCGTTCAGCGTTGTGGGTTAGCAGGAAGAGGAATGTGGACAGGGAAAGATTGAAGCAGCCAATGAAAGGCTGCGAGAACACATGGGGCTCAAAGAGCCCCCTGCATCCTGCAAAGCATTAGTCCGGAAGATAAAGAAACATTACTTTCCCGATAAACACCACTTAGAGGAACTTAAGAGGAACTTAAACACCACTTAGAGGAACCACTTCTCCTGAACATCCGTGAGGACCTGCTCCTGAACCTCGATTCCAACACTCCCTGTGTTCTCATTCTGCTCGATCTCTCCTCTGCCTTTGACACTGTCAACCATGCCATCCTGCTCAACTGTCTCCGGGAAAAACTAGGTATCACTGGTCAGGCTCTGGCCTGGCTGACTTCTTTCCTCTCCGGTCGACCCTCCCAGGTCCAAATGGGCTCCTTCCTCTCTGACATCTTTTTCTCCACCTGTGGTGTCCCCCAGGGATCCAACCTCTCTCCCTGGCTTTTCAACCAGTATCTGGCACTCCTTGCCCACCGCATCGCCGCTCTCTGCCCCTACTTCCAGTGCTATGCAGACGATACCCAGCTCATTTTCAGGCTACCCTCGGCCTCCTCCTCTCCTTCCCTCATCTCCGACTGTCTGTCTGCTATCCAGGAATGGTGTGCCGCCAATGACCTCTGCCTCAATGCCAGTAAGACTGAGATTCTACTCATCGGCACACCCACTCCCTCCTTCCCTGCAGCTCTCTGGCCGGCCTCCCTTGGCCCCCTTCCTGCCCCTACCTGCAAGGCTAAAAACCTCGGGGTCATCTTCGACTCCACACTCTCCTTCTCTCCTCATATATCTGACGTCTCTAAGAAGTCACACTACCAGCTGCACCTCCTCAGAGGTATTCTTCCCTTCCTCTCCTTCCCCCAGAAGCTCACTGTCTCCCGAGCCCTGGTTCTCTCTAGGCTGGACTACTGTAACAGCCTCTATCTTAATCTGCCTGCCTCCACTCTCCGCCCTCTGCAACTTATCCAGAACAGAACTGCGAGACTTGTCCTTGGCCTCAAGCCCAGGGACCGTATCTCTCCAGGACTGAAATCTCTTCACTGGCTCCCAGTGGCTGCGAGGATTAAGTTCATAACCCTCTGCATTGTCCACAAGGCCTTCTGGGGCCTGGGACCTAAATACCTTCAACTCTCTCTTCCTAAATATCTTCCTTCACGAGCCCTTCGCTCATCCGTCTCCAACTCCCTCATGGTCAGCCGCTTCTCGAAGCAACGAGCTGGGGGTAGATCTCTCTCCGCAGCAGGGGCCTCCCTCTGGAACAGCCTTCCTGCCTCCCTGAAACTTGAGGAGAACCATCTCCGGTTCCGGAAGCACCTCAAAACCTTCCTCTTCGCTTCTGCCTTCTCTCTCCCTCTCCCCTGCTAATCCTGCTTAACTCCCCACTGAATTCAGCACTAAACCTGCATCTGGACCACTCTCAGCAACCTCGGTCCAGGGCCCAGCCACTCTCCACTTGCACTGCCTCCCTGGCTCCCCCTGCACTGTGGGACTGTCACTGTATCCCTACAGCCCCCTTCCCAGCACTTGCTCTGCACTCACCTCGCACTTGCCACCAGCCGGCCCTTTTTATTTATTATTTATTATTTATTATTTTTTTTCTTACGCTACTTACCTTGTACTGCACTTCCCCCCCACCTCCTCCCCCTGCACTTCCTCCTTTTCCCCTTACCTCTGCACTTGCGCGATCTGAATGACACCTGGCCTAGTAGGATCGTTTGTCTGTCTTCCCCTTGTTTCCCTCCCTCCCTGCCTCGTCACGCCTTGAAACACTTGTGTATAGGCGCGTTACAAATACCATATCATATCATATCATATCATAACTTAATCTTAATAATTACCGTGGAAAATAAACGCGTTGCTTTCCGCACTCATTCGGCTTCAGCTGAAATGTAGTCACTCCCGAAACAGGGAACGAACCTCGTTAGTGGAGGGAGGGGCTGACAGGGAACACGCGAGGACAACCGAGGCATGGTGCATGCAACATAGCAATATGGACCGTCTGTATAGCTCATTGTCTCAGACGGATGACGGGGGGGGGGGGCGGGAGGGGCAAGGAGCACAGAGCGAGGAAGAGGATGATAAGAAAGCATAGATGGGGATGGGATGAAGAGGGGCCACTAACATGCAATATTGCCTTCTGCAGCTGCAGGGTCTGCTACTGAACTGCCAAATAAGGGTCCGATTCATGGAATTGTTTGCACGGTTCAAAGTGACTTTGCACCACTGAAAAGTGACTTTGCACTGCCGACACACACCCTGGTTCATGGAACCATGCAAAGTGTATTTGTGCAGTGCAAAGTCCGTGCAAAGGCAGTGCACAGTCATTTTTGCAGTACACAATGACATTGCACGGACTTTGTACTGCAAAAATACACTTTGCACGGTTTCATGAATCAGGGTACGTGTCAGCAGTGCAAGTCACTTTGAACCGTGCAAAAAATGCCATGAATCGGGCCCTAGGAGTGTGTACAATTTCCTTTTCATTGGTGTTTTTGGTGTGATCTTGCAAAGTTTTCGACATGGCGACATTGCGGCTACATGAAGTTTCAAAGATGTTTGTTCATGATTAGTGTGTGTTGTATGGTGGGGGGCTGGCCAGGGCCCCCACCCGCATGCACACGCAGACACACTCACTCGCCAGGGACCACACGGGACACGTGTGTGTTGCTCGGGTCCCCGGCGTGAGCTGCGGGGCTGACCGTCTTTATTTGTAATGCGCATGCGCGAGCCTCGTTGCCGCTCGTGCATGCGTAAACAATGCGTATACACTACGCAACATCCCTCCTTTTCCCCCAAACAAGAACACAGTATAACAGGTGCACTCAACATTAACAGTTTAAACTTAAACTAGTAGTCTTCCACCTGTTACGAGGCAGGGTCCATAATAAAGTCTTGGAACCTCTGCGGCGGCTTGTGCCCTGCCCGGCTCGGGTACCTGCGTGCCTTGGATGCGGGCACCTCCGGTTTCCCTGGAAGCTCTGGCGGTCCATCGTTCCATGGTGGATATCCAGCATTGCACTCCGGCTCATTCGCGTCGCTCACCTCGGGATTCGGCCCTGCCTCAATCCGCTTGAAGAATGATGCATTCCTCGTGACAGTTCCACGGGCATTGGCTGCGGTGACCATGGACCCCTTGACATGGGTCACTCCCAGCGGCTGTGCCTCGTGAGGTAACAATAATTTTCCTTCCGGCCTTTGATTCCATACCAGCACCGTGTCCCCCACTGCAATCACCTTCTCCGGTAATCTTCGGCGGATGCTCTCCCGCTCGTTCTGGGCGGCCCTTTCTGCTCGCACCTGGTTGTTATCAATCTCCCCCTGACATCGGCCTTCAACTTCGGGCAACAGCCTCCTTGGAGCTCGTTTGAAGAGGACCTCCGCTGGCGCGACCCCAGTGGACTGATGCAGGGTCGTGCGGTATTCGCGCAGAAAGTCAAACAGGTTGTGCTGGCATTCTTCCCCTCCATTTAGTGATATGCAGAAAACTTTATTGAGCATCTGCATGAAGCGTTCCACCTCCCCATTTGCTCTGGGCCAGAGTGGGGTGACCTTCCGATGCTTGATCCCCCTTTCTTCACAGTATTGAGCAAACTGTTGCCCCTGAAACAGCGCTCCGTTATCCGAACATATCTCAATGGGGAAACCATGGGTGGCAAACATTTTCTCCATAGCCAGGATGGTGTGGTCACTAGCCGTGGACTCAACCAGCTCCACCTCCGGATAGCACGGCCACTGGTCTACCACTGCCAAAAAGTACATTCCCCCGCCCGTGGACCCGAAGTCCGCATGTACCATCCCCCACGGGCGTTCACTCCTCTCCATGGCCTGGATGGCCGGCCCTCTCTCTACTGGACTCGCTGCTTGGCAGGGTATGTACGCCCTCACAAATTCGTCCACTCTGTTCTCCAGGTCCGGGAACCATACTTTCAACCGGATACGCACCTTCGTCTTTGCCGTCCCCTGGTGCCCTTTGTGGGCGAGCTGCAGCACTGTGCCCACCAGTAGACGTGGGATAACTATTTGGTGCCCCCTCAACAGTAGACCGTCCTCGGCCACTGACAGCTCGTGGCGTGCCCTCCAGAGAGCCTGCAAGTCCCTTTTTGTGCCATTGTTCCTTCTGGCATTGTTCATGAGCACTTTGCGCCACTCACCACTGGCCACAGCCTCCTTGATTCTCATGAACACCTCATCCGTGTTCGATTCCTCTGCAATCTCGTGGCGCGCTAGGGTGACAGGTAGCGCCGATTCCACCACCAGGTGCACTGCTTCCACACATTCCGCCACCTCCGCAGAGTCTCTGGACCACCCAGCCCCCAGGTGGCGGGACAGATAGTCCGCTGGGTTGTGCGTGCCGGGACGATACAGCAACTTGACCCCGTACTCTATGAGCGAGAGCATCCATCTCTTGATGCGAGGCGGCGGCTTGGACGATGCCCCGGACATGATTGGGATCAGGGGCTTGTGGTCCGTCACAACGACTGCAGGCTTTCCTAGGATGTAGATCTGAATATGCTTGCAGCCCCACAAGATGGCCAGGGCTTCACGGTCAATCTGTGAATATCGCTTCTCAGTCTCGGTGAGCGCCTTGCTGGCGTAAGCAATGGGTTGCATGGTCCCCTGTGGGTCTGCCTGCATGAGGACCGCCCCAAGTCCCACCGGGCTGGCGTCTACCACGATTTCCGCCTCCCAGTCCAGATTAAAGTAAGCCATAGTCTTTTGCCCCGACAGGGCGTTCTTGATGGCAGTGAACGCCCTCTGTTCCTTCCCGGTCCAGGTCCACGTCACATCAGTTCTAGTCAGAGCTCGCAAGGGTTCCGACAGGGAGGCCAAGCCGCAAATAAATCGTCCACAGTAATTGACCATCCCCAGGAAGCTCCTGATTTCTGCGGGAGACTCCGGTGGGGCTGCCTCTTGGATGTCCTTTACCTTCTCTGGGTCTGGGGAGATGCCCCTGGCGTGAAACACAAACCTGAAGAATTCTATCCGGTCTTTCAAGAATTCACATTTATTTCTGTGTAGGGTCAGCCCTAGGCTGCGGAGTCTTTCCATGGTGTTCTCTAGGTGCTTCAGGTGCTCCACTTCTGATTTTGCGAATACCAGGATGTCATCCGACATGTTTATTACTCCCTTGAGCCCCGCCAGGGCCCCCCTGATAGCATTTTGGAAAACCTCTGCTGCCGACGAGACCCCGAAGCTGAGCCTCTTAAACTGGTATAGCCCCTCGTGAGTTGTAAAGGTGCTAATGTATCTTGACTCGGGGTGGAGCTCCAGTTGATGGTAGCCGGACCTCAGATCCAGTTTATAGAAGACTCTCGCCCCCTGTAGCTCGCCGACAATATCATCTAGGGTGGGCGTGAGGTGACGTTCCCTTTTGATCGCCATGTTTGGCAACCTCATGTCCACGCAGATGCGGACTGCACCTGGCTGTTTGGGTGTTGGGGCTACCACAATCGGAGAAACCCAAGGGGTTGGGACTTCTACTCTCTCAATAATGTCTAGGTCGACTAGTGTTTGTAACTCCTTCTCCACCTGTGCCCTTAGGTGGAACGGGATGCGGCGATGCTTGAGTGCTGTTGGTCTCACCGACCCATCGATGTGAAGCCGGATGGGGTGCCCTTTTAGCTTCCCTATTCCTTGGAAGATCATGTCGAAACGCTGCAGCAGGCGTTCTAGGTCTGTGTGATAAACAGCAAACGTGAAGTGCACTATGTTTAGTGCTTCAGAGGCGGCGCAGCTTAAGAGGGAGTGCGGGCTCTCACTGGTTACAAAGAATCTTGCTTTTATCTTGCTCTGTCCATGGGATACTGGTGCCACAAACACTCCTTGGATGGGAAGTGGCGTGTGTCCACCGAAGGCGTATATCCGCGCTTTGGTTTCTGTCAACTCGGGGGGGCCTCGGAGGGCTTCATAGTGTTCAGTCGCTAGTACACAAACCGACGCCCCTGTATCTATGAGAACCGTGGTGAGAACCTCTCCGATGTCTACCGTGCATGTCGGTTGTCTGCTTCCTCTGGGACCATTGGCAATGCTTGAGATGAAGAAGATTTCCTCCTCCTCCTCCTCCTCCTCCTCCTCTGCTATGTTCAGGTCCAGCAGGCCTTGTTCGACGGACGACACCTCTCTCACCCTCTGGGTATTGCTCCCACCGGCTCTCGCTGGCCCTCTCGAGGCTGCTACCGGGGTGGATGCCCTGCACACCCTCGCATAATGTCCCGGTGTGCCACACCGGCCACAGACCCTTGACTTTGCTGGCACTCCCCCACATGCGGCAGGTCATAACCGCAATAGGGACACGACTGAGCATTGCCAGGCACTGGAGGTCCATCCCCCCTCCTCTGTGTCCATCTCTCCCTCCCTGGAGAAGAGCGTCCAATGGCAAATTCCTCTCACCCTTGCCAGGGTGCGTGGCTGCATCCATCCTCGCCCCCCTGGCCTCTGCCAGTTTGTAAGCTCTCCCTGTGTCCAGGATCTGCTGCAGGGTCAAACCAGGCTCTCTCACCACCTGCCTCCTCAACTTCCCCGAACTGCACCCTTGCAGCAGCTGGTTTCGGACAATCTCCTCCTCATTCACCCACCTGCAGGAGCTTGCCAGGTGCCTCAGCTGTGCACAGAACTGGTCCAGCGACTCTTCTTCTAGCTACTTCTCCGCACACATGACAAACCTATCAAAGTCTACATTTGCCATGGGCATAAAGTGGTCTCGAAGAGCCAGTTTTACCACGTCATACGTGACTACTGGGATGTTGAGAGAGTCATACATTCTGTGGACCTCCGTCCCTGCAGAGTACACCATTTTGGCAATCTTCACTTCGTCATCCGTCTCCCCAGAGGCCCTGAAAAACATTTCTAGTTTCTTGACCCATAAGAGCCATTTCAGCCCCAATTTAGATGGTGGGCCAGTTGTGTCAAATTCAGGCATGGGGCTTAAAGTGCTGTGCATCCTGCGTGGGATGGGCACAGGGGCACCCTCATCTTCCCCTTCCTCACCCATGGTGGTGGCTGAACAGAGTACTCACAGACTGTTGCACCACGAAGGTGTGGAGATGGCTCAATCACTAGATGTGACGGTTGAAGTCCACTGCTTCTTGTATGTTATGGCACCAAACACTGGGGAACTAAGTGGGGAAAGTTCTGGGCACCCCTCACAGGTCTTCTGGTCTTCCTTCCTTCGTTTTTTTTTCGTTTTTTTCACCACAGCCCTGCTGCAGGCTAGGGCTGTGGAAAGTTCCAAAAATGATTGTCCAGGCACTGGGGATCGCAGCCGGGGCACGAGCAGCCTCCTGGGCCGCAACCGCTGCGATCCGCATGTGAAAGCAAGATGGCGCCGGCCGTGCACACGAGTCCATGCCGACACGGAGCAAAAGCATTGAACTCCGATGCCATCAGAGCGGAGATGTGAAGCTCTGTAATCGTCCTCGTCGCCAGTGTTGTATGGTGGGGGGCTGGCCAGGGCCCCCACTCGCATGCACACGCAGACGCACACTCACTCGGCAGGGACCACACGGGACACGTGTGTGTTGCTCGGGTCCCTGGCACGAACTGCCGGGCTGACCGTCTTGATTTGTAACGCACATGCGCGAGCCTCGTTGCCGTTCGCGCATGCGTAAACAATGCATATACACTACGCAACATTGTGCATAACGTACGCGGGCGCAAGCGAAGAATCCCTGTGCGCACACACACATGCGAGTGTCAGATCAGCCTGGCTCCTCCTGCTTGATTCCTTGTTTGGGGGATGCCCCCTGCTAGAGGCACGAGGTTTAGTGAGGTGGAGGTGGACTGCCTCACATGGAACGTGGCATGGAACGTTCCCCGAATGCAGAAGTGTGCTGGGAGGCCACAGCATTCACTAGTAAGAAAGTAAGAAAAAAATGTAAAGCTAAACTCTACTATAGTCTCCTATATATCATTCTCTATGGATGTGGGTGCCTTGGAAACAAGGCATGGTCCTAAGGCCCATCTTCTCCTCTCAACCCCCCCCCCCAACTCCACCCGCTTCTAAAGTTCTGTCTCAGTTGAGCCCTCTGGCCCATTTTCCAAAATGAAAAGAAGCACTCAGTGCCAGACGCCTCAGACCCACATCCAAGTACCAGGATTTTCAAAATAAGTAATGTATGGTTACAAACACTTTAATGGTAGGGTGGGTGTGGTGAAAAATGAAATTAGCACCAAGAGCAATGTGCATAGTGCACTTATTAATTCACCCATACAACGCTTTTATCGAAGACATATTTATCAAATAAAAAGATCTGGTGTGATTCATATGTTTCCTAAATGCTCTTTGATTTCATGCAAGGCAGCCAGGATCTCTGATTGGTGCCATTTGTTTCCTTCCCATATTTCATCGAGGTATTTTGAAAGCCTACTAGGGGAATGTGCCGGACAGCCCACCTTGCAATGATAACCTTTTATCAGAAAATATATTATATGATTATTCTGGGTCTAAAGCATTTTCTTTGCACTGAAAGACAGGGATAACATGGCTACAGCTAATATTAGACTTGATCATTAAAAAGCAACATTGAAAAATGTTAAAAAGAGGCAGATTGTAAAGTTAATACAATTACATGTTTGTCTTATTAATAATAGGCTTGTTTGCCAAGAATACACAACCTTTGTCTCTCAAAATGTCCTTCCTTTTTGGAAAGGGCCACACTCAGTTCTTTGTTTCTTCTATGAGTTTCAGGGCATTGTTTTATTTTCAGTGCTGGCCACTGTTTGGTAGGTAGTGCTGCCAACCCTACACATTTGTTACAGTATACACAAACACTAATACTTAACAACAAATGGAAAATAACAGACACAGTTGTAGACCCTACAGGCTGGCCTTCTGTCCCTTACATGTTCTGCAGAACCTTAGCAGCACTCACATCCCCCTCACTTCTTCCATATGGATGATGTGTGCTCAGTGTGATGGTGAGATTACTGTAGGACACACACAATGGGCCCAATGACAAGTGTGCTGGTCTGGAAAGAAGGGTGCCAGTAAGCTCACTGGCGCCCTTGTGCTGGACCGGCAAACTATGTGTTTGCCTGCCGGAGCCGTTGCGCCTGACAGGTCTGACTCTGCCGGTCACAGGTGCCGGTGCTTCCGTGTCTCCACTCCCATATGGGACTCTATGGGAATGAGGATTAACAAATTTACTGGCGCCTGACTTCCCGGCCGCCGGACTCGTAATGAGCGGGTGCTACCGGGAAGTCCGGCCAAAATAAAGAGTTGGGGTGTCTATTCTTCCAACCTTGAGTGGGTCTCTCCAACCTCTATAACTGTTAAAAGCAGTCCTTTTCTAGTAAGCAAAAACACAACAATCAAGGTCCCCAATCTTGGGTAGGCCTCTACGGCCTTTTAGTTACCAAGTCTTCCTGGTCATCACAGATCCTTAAAAGTTCATAGAGTCCATCCACTTCACCTCAGTGGATTGTCTGTCACTGCGGGTTTAAGAATTCCTAAGTTTTCTCTCTGAAGCTGTTAATCATTTTGGGCTTCTTGAGTCCTGAACCCTAAAGAGACTGACTCAGGTGTGGGTGAAAATTGGGAAATAGAAATTGTATGTACTCCCCTTGCCTGTCACCGCAGTATTATGGTGAATAGGCCTTGTAACTTGCCATGTTTAAACATTGCTTCTTGCTTAGGTGAGTTGAAGACTGTAGGATATATTGCGCATGTCTTTGTAATGAAGGCCTCTTGTATAGCGTTTGGAATGCTCCCATATCTTACTTCTGACATGTTTTCCTTTTGACATATGCAAGCCGGGTCTAGGCTCTCACTTTCTTAAGAAGCGCAGCACTGAAGGGCGGAAGACCTCACATTGCTAGCACTCTCACTAGAATGGGAATCTTTACGGAGTCTGCTTACCTTGACTAGCGATTGGCCACTGCAGTTAAAAAGCAGCTCATCCATGCTCCCTATTGACTTAAAGAGAACATGAGACCACTGTACCGGGTAGAGTAGTGTAGGACCAAGTAGGAATTAGGGCGAATGTGCTCTGTATGAGTGCAAAGAAAATATTTTGGATGAGACCCCTATGATCGTAGTGTCTTGAACCCACACCTTGTTATGCAGAGCTCTAAATGTGCACACTCTTCTCGATCTTAGTATGAGAGCTGTAATAGGCGGTTTTTCTACCGATTATGTGCCTTTTCTTTGACTCTTACCAATTTGTGTCTCTGAAAAACGGAATACCGCTCTGCATTGTGGGTAGCGTAATGGGGGATATAGGCTGTGAACCAGCAGTGATCTGAATCTGACCAACACCTGCAGGTGTTTCTGAACTTTCTGTACTGGGGGAGGAACTGAGGCTGGGTGTGATACACGAGTCCTTAAATGGACGTGGCAGAGCAGTTCAACTGATGAGCTTCTCCCACGCCACCAGCCCTGTAATCAAATGCAGGCTTAACCAATGCAGGTAGAGTTAGGAACAGACCTGGATCCGTAATAGGCCATGCATTGCCTTACCTGTGAGAATGGGTCTTAGACAGAATAACAATTTTCTGTAAGGTACTAGAGAAGAAAGGTGCAAGTGTACACCAATGCCAATGGGATAGTTATCTCGACTAGTATATCAAAGCTTATAAAAGACAGACGGAATCTAAGACCCGGGCGTTGAAGGATACTCAAGAGACGCTCAAGGTGCAAGTAAAAGATTTGAAAACCAAGCAATCAAAGCAGCAGGTACCAACCCATAAAAGGGGATAGAAACGATTATTTCCTGTACTCCAAGAGGAGCCCCTGTTAAAGGAAAGTACCGAAGATATTTTGGACACGTTCAGTTTGGCTATTCTTAATGAAATACCTGACAGGTGGTTGACCAGTCGGACTCTACTCAATTGATAACGCATCATCAGTCTACCCCAATATATCCTATGGAGGCCCCATGTATGCCCGATATACAAGCTCAGAGTTTTAGACTCTTCTCCTCATCCTCAGGCATGTTTAAGGGTTTCCGAACACAACACACAATACCAGCGCTGATGTATTCCTGCCCAAGCAGCTCCCGGGAGGAGGAGATACAATGTGACTGTACATGCCCGATGGAGCACTACTGATTTGTTTAACACTGTGCAAAAGTTCCCAAAGTAAGAGAAGACCCTGTTAAGTTTCAGGAGGAATTAAAGGTTATCGTTGACTGTTATTACCGTACTTGTGCTGATCTGAATCAGTTGCTAGTTACGAGCGGTTGCTGCATCAGATACATTTACTTTGATTAACGTGCATGCAAATTGGCCAGCTAAAGAACTGGCTACTGCTAGGGATTTGAAGGCATTTACTGATAGGCTGGTGCAAATAATTATTCAAATTGGCCCTAAAAGACATTAGTCAAAGATGTATGCATGGAAGCGAGCGGAGAGGGAAAATCCAGTGGAATACCTTGAACGTTTGCAGAGATGTTTTGAACAGTATTCTTGGATTGTGGGTGTGGTGCTGGTAGAACCGCTGTGGTGGCCCAGTTTGTGATGGGATTGCAACCTAAAGTGTCAGAATTAACCAAGGCAATGTTGACAGTATGGGAAGGAAAAGGATTAATGGCAGTCTTGTTGACTGCACAGCGCTTTCATGAGAAGTTTGAGAAACAAAAAGAAACTACGGAAGCCAAGCTAATGGCCCTGCAGATACAGAGTTTGCTGAATCCACAGGGGAGTGGAGTGGCTTGCCCCACTCTGGGTTGGTGAGAGCCGGGATGGTGAAGAGGGTGCGGAGCACCTCAGTCATTTGGGCAGGGCATTCTGCTGAAAGGTATTACCCCAACATGTTTAACGACAAATGCAATGATTGTAAAGAATTTGGACACTGGAAAGCTGAGTGCCCACATGGGCCCGAGTATGACGGACGAGGCAGGCAGCTAATCACACCAAGGGAAACAGCGAGGTTCCTGCCCCCACCGCTGGTATTGTCAACCAAAATTTAGGATAGCCAAGTGGTCCCTGAATCTGTTGCACCACTTCTTTCTATGGATCCTACTGCCCTGTATGTCGACTGTATTGTTGCAGGGCAGACAATGTCATGTCTGGTTGTCACTGGAGCATCACGCTCCAACTTCAAAGCTTCTGAGTTTTCACAAACGATGCATTCTGATGAGGTAGTCAATGTGGTGGGCATAGGAGGGACTCCAATACCTCATCCTTTGTCCACTTGCTTAAGGTTTCAATCGGTCGCATTGTCAACCAACATGCTTTTTTGCTGAGCCCTTGTGCCCCTGTGAATTTGTTTGGATTAGACTCGTTATGTACGTCGAGCTGCTCTATTTACTGTTCTCCTAATGGGGTGCAGCTTGCTGTTCCTGCTCACAGGGAGCACAAGGTGCTGGCAGTATTACTGTGGATGACCCATTTGGAAGCTGGAGACCGGCTGCCACCTCCTGTCCAGGGCAGGGGCTGTTAGACCGGGTCCCAACCAATTTATGATGCACTCATGCAAATGATACCGGATATATGATCCATGCTGAGCCAGTTAAAATAACCGTGAACTCTGCCAAGCCCTTGCCATGTGCACCGAAGTACCCTATCTCCAGAAAGGCCCAAGAGGGTATTCATCCTCTAATACTCCTATTTTGCCACTAATAAACCAGGTGAAGAGGTATATTATTTTATTCAGGTATTCAGGATCTGCGTGCAGTTAATGCGGCAGTGTTGCCGCCTTTTCCGGCTGTTCCCAATCCAGCTACGATGTTGTCATGTATTCTGTTTACAGACACATATTTTACTGTTGTGGATTTGTGTTCAGAATGTTTCTCTATACCTATACATCAGTATCTTTTCGCATTCACCCATAAATCGACTCAGCACACGTTTGCAGAGCTTCAAATGGGGAACGTGGTAAGCCCTACTTTGTTTTCCCACATTTTGAAGAAAGATCAGCATTCGGTACAATTTCGAGGAGGGTCACCACTGGTATATAAACAGAGAAGTGGTCAGGGCATATCGGGACAGAAGACATAGACTCAAATGAATCTCTTTTGACAATTATTTTGATCCCAAATATAGTGTATTTTCTGTAAATCATACTAAGCATATAATACCATCTAGGTATAGTGTGTTTTCCACCATCCCAATAAAACATACACATTTTACACAACTCTTACATGAACAAACAACATCTATTGATTTGTACAGATGAGCCTTGCATTGATAAGGTTTTTACAGTAACAAAATATATACAAAACATATATACAAGAACAATCAATGTCTTATCACCAATTTGTAACGCTCACCTGGTATCCACGGGGACGTCACTCAGCCTGTTCTGACCTCTTACTACCTCAAACCCTTCCCTGGAGTCTACTCGACTGGAGACTGGGCCTGAAACACAGGATTGGTAGAGTTTAACTCCCTATTGTCTCTGTGTGCTTGAACCCCTTCTTCCCCGGGGTCCAACCCTTCCCTTTGATCCACAGCTCACCTTGTTTTCTTGCATAGTGTGTTCTCCGTCCTGCTTTCAGCACAGCGGCGCGTTGATTGATGCGGGCTCGTTGCTGCCTAGTTACTTCACTGGCAAGAGTCCGACAGGTAAGTATAATGAGTCTTTTGAACAGTTCTCTAACTTTGTTCCTTTCCTTCCTTAGATGATGGCCGGCGTCCGGGGATGGCGACGTGCTGCTGAGATGAGTAGCGCTAATGGTGAGTGAGAGTGCGATGCGCGATGCGACCCTTTCGTATTTGTATTGAACTGAGTTATTTTTCTGTGTCTTTTAGGTGCCACAGCGTTTTCAGCGTGGATGCCGGTTATGAAGAAGAAATGCGGTGAGTAAGCGCGGTATGCAGTGCCTCTAGATGTTTCCACGCTAACCTGGAGTGTCTTTTCCCTCTTGCAGATGGATGAGAAGTTCCGGAGACAGAGTTCCCCCAGAGCGGCTGGGATTCAGGTAAGCGTTTGGAGCTCATACAGTCTTTAAAAATAAGCAAAGATGTGCTGAATGCTTTCTAATGCCTTTTTTCTGTTCTTTTCCCTTTTCCTTAGGAAGCGGTGTGCCGGGATGGGAATGACACTGCCTAAGATGCCGCAGAACAGAACAAGCGATGAATGATGGTCAGAAGTGCTGCAAGGTAAGGCTGTTCCTAACAGTGTTCTTGTTCTTGCAGGAGCTGAGCGCAGAAGAAAGATTAAGGCCTCCTGGAGACCGATCCAAACACGGTGAGTGTCACGCTGCAGGTGCAGAAAACACAAAGCATGTTTCTCTGCCTGGGCGTGGCTTAAATAGTGTCTGGGTATCCCAGGTGTCTCTGGGCTGAACCACACCCAAAAGACTACACTGCACATGCAGGTCTGGAAACCGAAATATGTGGGGGCATCCATCTTGTCCCCATGAATGCACTACAAGTCCAATCCTCAATGTTATCCCATGGGAGTGAGTGAGTCTGGTGCCACAAGCACCAAGTCTGACTCCAAGTGGGTCTTTGGAGGGATGGAGAGGCCCTTGAGGGCCATGTAGGTGATTGTGGCCTGGCTCCAGCCTGACATCTTGGAGGGCTGGGGACATGAGGGGCAGGAATCATGAAAAAATGTTGGTACCATAAAACAGAAAACAAGTCAACACAGAGGTTTTTCGGCCTATCGTATTCTAATAGCTTCCGTTGTACTGGCCTTCATCAGGACGAGAGTGGTGGAGATATTGCCTCACTGCCTGTGGTGTAGATCGTGTTTCATAGAAATTGTACACAGATGGTCTGGGATGTCTCCAGAGTTTGCACCAACTATGTGTGCAGAAAGAAAGACAAAGTCTGAGTTGTCTCTGGAACCTTCACCAAGTATTTGTTGTTTAGAAAAGCCAAAGTTTGCCTCCTGGAATCACTTGTTAAATGATGATTCAATTCTCTCTCTACCCATTGAGGTTTCCCAGGAGAGAGGTGGCTTTGAAGAACATGTGGGGGGTGCGTCAGGATCGCTTGTCGCTGTGCGCCTTCACTGTGTTATTCATTTGTGATTAGCTGCTTAGTGTCTTAACCTACCTTTGCTACGTTCTGCGACGCTGCTTTGCCGGTCGAGCCACCATTGGTGCAATATGTATATTATGTAGATGATTGGCTCCTAGCTTCCCTCTTCCTGGAAGCATGTGAGGAAGACACACGGGTTCTGTTGACAGTGCTTGCTGAGAAGAGTCACAAGGGATCTATGGACAAATTACAGTCATGTCTGCCCCGGGTGCAGTATCTGGTCCATGAGATTTCTGCAGAGGAAAGGCTCTAGCTCCAGGATCAGATTGCAGCAATCCAGAAGGTCCCTAAACCCCAAACCAAGAAGCAGATGAGAGGGTTCCCCTGGATGGTACGTTTTCGCAGGCAATGGGTTCTGGGTTATGTGTTCATAGTTAAGCCTCACACACATCATTTGATCCCCAAACCCATGCCATTGTCTCAGGAAGCTGAAGATGTCTTTGTCACCCTTAAGCAAGTGCTTGCAATGACTCCGGCCTTATGGTTGCCGGGTTATAGCAAACCCATTGGGCCTCATTACGACCCAGGCGGTAAGTTACCGCCTGGGCTGTATCTTTACCGCCATGGCGTAAACTACATTTACGCCATCGTGGTTGGTGGACTTACCGCCCCATTCCGAGGTTGGCGGGGCGGTAAGTCCCCATTAACCCATTTACCCTTCCCCATTCCCATTTTTGCCCCATAGGGCATAATGGGAGTGGGGAAGGCGTTAATTACGCCACCGTAAATTACGGTGGCGTAATTAACAACATGGTCCCTTAGCGCCATGGATTTTAACACCTGCTAAAAGCAGGTGTTAAATCCTCCATGGCGCTAAGGGACCTCGGAATCAGGCGGTAAGGGTCGGCGCTGTTTACGCCGCCGTAAACCCCTTACCGCCTGGGTCCTAATGAGGCCCATTGTCTTGTTTTGCAACAAATGCAAGGGGTTTTCTCAAGGTGTGCTGACTCACAAGCATCAACCTGCATCGTATCATAGTGCGGCATTAGATCCAGTAGCCGCAGGACTCCCAGCGTGCCTGCCAGCCATCACTATTAGTGGACTTTAAACAGACTCCCTGGTACAAGGCCATCTGTCAGTTTCATTTCTTCATGCGGTACATGCGGTATTGTCATTGCTAC
Organism: Ambystoma mexicanum; assembly: GCF_040938575.1. Taxonomy (NCBI): domain Eukaryota; kingdom Metazoa; phylum Chordata; class Amphibia; order Caudata; family Ambystomatidae; genus Ambystoma; species Ambystoma mexicanum. Next base: position 110,536,466 of record NC_090927.1, read on the forward strand.
TTATTGGAAAGACACATCAGTGTCAAATTCCCATCTTATACGATAAGTGAAGTTACTCATCTCTGCTGCCAATGTCACCCTGAATCATTGTTCAGTTCTAAACCCTTTGTAATGGGGAAGATGAATATGCAGGTCAAACTTACTGCCCCTACTCAGATGAGTATGCAAGTGCCACTTACTGCCCCTCGCCAGTACCATCCAGGTGGGAAATGATACGAGCTGAGGCAGCCCTACCCCTCACCCCCAAGAGTTAAGGGGTGGGAGATGTGACAAACTAACAGAGATTCCAAGAAACAATGCCTTAACCAATGAACATATATGCTTTTGCCATAAAAAAAATTAGGTTAGGTTATGCAACACTAAGTAGGGATCATAGTTAAATAGCAGAAAAGCACAAGTAGTATGCTGTATAAAGCACAGAAGGGAGGAGGTTTCCAGGATACCAAGCGAGGGACTCACTACACTGATAGGGCAGGTGACATATTAGACAGGTTAGATGCTGAATACACAGGCAGGGAAACCAACGTATGGCAGACACACAAGATGAATGCAGCATGAACATATGCAAATATAGGTAGCCAACATGTAGGTGAGAGAAGCGCAGGAGGCAGCCATTTTCTTAGCATAGAGGCCGCAGTAGGCCTAGCGGTTAGCAAGGCATCAGATGAGATACTAATGACATAAGAACACATTTATATCAGAAGAGCTGAAGTGCGCCCAGACAGCAGTTTGCAGCACGCACCAAGGTCAGACGTGCAGAATTGAGTACTGGGTGTGCAGAACGAAGAGATGAGCTAACAATTCCCAGGAGATGAAGCAGTAGCCTTCCAAGTTAATTGTATTAATAGGAGCACAGACAGTCATTGATGTCCAGGTGCACGAGAATAGTATGCCAAAAGGCTCCATAAAGAATAGATGAAGAATGTCCCAAGAAGCCACAAGGAATACAACATGCACTTTAGAATTAGTTAAGTACTCAAAAAATAAGAACATAATCATTTTCCAAAATGGACCCCGAACACCTGATCAAGACATGAAGAACACCAGCTATTCATTATGAGCCAAGTACAGATAAGACACCTGCCGCACTCCCTAGCACATACAGAGCCAACGGATGATACACAAGGCAGAAATACAAAGGAAGCAGATTGGGCACATGGCCTGGGAATTGTGGGGTGCACTTTTAATTGGAATTATTGCAGACCATGGACTTCTCTCTTCCCACCATATGTCTCTATTATATCTTGACGTCTTGTCAAAAGTGTCCAAGGTTGGTGAGTAAATGGCCAACCAATAAAAATCCCTCTTGCTGCACCGCCTATAAAGAACAGGGCCAACAAATTAGAAATAGTTGTAATGATGTAATGAAAGTAGCATTGGTAAGGGGCTTGGCCCAGGTGGAGCCATCAGACATGTCTAACCCAATCATAGTACTAACCCCTATAGACTGTATATGCAGCTTGGGATATTAACCAATCTGAGATGCTCATAAGTTTTGTAATCAGTATTATAGGGTGATGTTATTGATGATGCCTTTTTGATGTAAAAGCCGCTCACACTCATTGTAAGAACGAGAGCTACTTGTATAATGTCCAGGCCGTTTATTCTGTATGTTGAATAAAGCTGGGTTTTCCCATGCACTTTGAGTACTCCATCCTTGAGTATTGTTTTTATGCTATTGCAACTTTGGGCCCTCTTTAAGACTTGGTAGCAGAGGATGGTTCCCCAGGCATTTTGAGAATTCTTCGCCAAGCCCCCTTTGGATGGCGAGGGCGGCATGGAGAGAGTGGAATAATGCGAACCTGAGAAGAGAGGTCGGCAGGAGCCCCCATTGATGCAAAGTCCTGCCCCATCTTGCATGCTGCCCTGCTGGGCATAGAGGGTGAAGCAGGCAGATAGAGGAGGCTCGATGCCGAAGACCCTCAGGGGATCCTTGGATGTGAGTATAAACTGTGCAAGGCAAAACTGCGGATTTCATGTTTTTGTTTATTAGTGATGTGTGAGATATTTGAGAAATTAATAGATTGACAGGATTGGGAAAGAGTGCATTGCAAGCCTCTTTTAGGGGCAAAGAGATAAAGGAGAAGGATCCCCTGCATAATGGGATGACAGCTGTATTGTTGATTAATATTTATAATTGTTGGTGCCATTTAGGTTTGTTGTGGTATAGCATAGGGCAGTAGATGTGCTCTGTTATTAGTAGTAGGGTGAATTTGTGATGTTAATAAGGAAAAGTGATTCAGGGTGTGAGCAGCGTTTTTGTTGGTGCTTCTCAGAAAAGGGTTTCTGGAGCACGTGGTCTCGGAGAGAAATGTGTGCGTGTTATTGTTGTGGAAAAACATTTTAGGGAAGGGGTAGGAAAAAGGAGAGACAAAGGCGAGCAAGTGTTGAAGCAGTGTTTATCAATTATTGATAAATGTTTTATATTGTTATAAGGTTGGAAACCCCCATTGTTCATTTGAGCAAGTCACTTCCCAGATGCAAAGATAAGATAATGAATTACCACGTTCAGTGGGTTAAAGATACAGCCGGAAACATGTTTAGGCCGTGGTCTCAAGACAGTACTCACTCGAAAGGGGTGCTGCAACACATGTGCACATATTTACATGCCACACATAAGGAGAAACAATTACAGAACAGAGGAAGTATTCTCTAACTGTGGAAAATGTTTGAGGAAGGGTTGGCGTAAACAAGCAAGAAAGAATGGGTGCTTAACCAGCATGACAAAGGGCATATGCTGCCCACAGCTCCTACTCCACCTCCCCCTCCTCTTCTAAAAAATGTCCCGTCTTCGACTGCACAGGGACTATATCCAATAAAGGCTTCTGCAGGGCATGCTAACCCCAAACATTTGCCCCCAGCGTATAGTGATGACGATAACATAAGGGGAGCAAAGACCATCAGAAGCAGAGGAAGAACGTCAAGGAGCAAGAAACCTGCAGGGAAACAGAGATGATATTCAAACTTGATGGAAAAGGCACCGTCAATTCTAACGAGAAGCCGGTAGAGGATGGAAATAGGCAGGAGATAGAGCAGGGGAAAAGGATGGAAGAAGAGAAAGAAATAGAAAGGAAACGTGAGGAAGAGAGAGAAAGGGAAATGTGATGAATTTGATAGCCTCATCACTGCTTCTCCGGGGACCTTCCCTCATGTGGCCAGGGTGAGGCAGACACTTCCTGATCGAAACCCTGTGGGCGGCACTGATTTAAAACATCCTGTCATAATGAATAATAAAAACCATGTCCTTGCCCCTTTTCCAGTAACCGAACATGAGGTGAGAAAGAGGAGTTTCAACATACTGTGATTAATGGAATGACATGAACTGATTTTTAAAGTCATGCCTTCATGGCATATTGTCATGCCTTCCCTCACCCATCTAGGAAGGTTACTTAAGACACTTTCACCGGCTCTTTATACAAGTCATTAAAACCTGACACACCTTTCAAGACTCATGAAAGCACTTTCCCAAACTGTGCATGCAAGCTTTCAGAACCAACCTTCCATTGCCCTAAATACGAAAATACTGTGATGAAGAAGATGGGCCGAGTAATGAAGATCAATGGAGGTCAAATGCACAAGCTGCACTCCAGTTGTTGCAGAAACATACCTGATGCTGGGATAGTTAAACCAGCGAACCAGCTGACAGAGAGATGCTGGCTACAGAATGCTACTTCTCTGGATGCTGACCGAGGGACCATGGGGCTGGTGCGAGGTCCTTAGAGCCGACCAGCTCACAAACAAGGAAGAGGAGAGCTGACTGCGGGCGAAAGTACACTGCAAGGATGCCAGAAGCAGATGGAAGGCTTTTGGGCATTTTCAGGTACTGTTAAGCAGTCTCCACACCATGTAAGCCTGGAAAGACGTGAAATAGATGAGCGGGAGTCGCAAGCGGCAGAGAAGCGGAGAAGCAGAGGCGGCAAGAGGGAGCTTGACAACAAAGGACCACCACAGACTTGCCACAGGAGAACTAACACATGCCAACCAAAGCTGGTGAGTCCACCCAAGGGAAATGGGGACACTGGGGTGTATTTGCAACCCCACCAAAACCGAATAAAAACGTGAACAGAGTTTGTGAGAGAAAACTAGCAAGTGAACAGTTCTTGAAAGGGTGGAACGGAATCAATGCAAGAGATTTTCAAGTGGGTGAGTGGATACAGTAAATCTGGCAGGATAGTACACCAGGCGGATTCAAGACAAGACAGAATAAACATAAGAGACTATCAAGTTTGTAAGTGTGTGCAGTGCACATATAACAAAAGCCCTGGCAGAACAGTATACCAGGAAGACTCAAGTCACAAAAATATACCTATAAGAAAACCCCTAGCAGGAAGATACACCTGGCTGTTTAAAGGTGCAAGAATACACCAGGCAGATTAAAGCTACAAGAGCATATATATGAAGAAAAGCCCTGTCAGGAGAATATACCAGACAGATTAAAAGTGCAAGAATATACCTAGGAGAAAAGGCCTGACAGGGGGGTAAAACTTGCAGATGCAAGTTGCAAGTATGTTCATGTAAGAAAAGCCCTGGCAGGAGAGCATACCAGGCAGATGCAAGTGTGTTCATAGAAGAAAAGCCATGGTAGGAGGAGAGTATACCAGGTGAAGCAAGTTGTAAGAATGTTCATGTAAGAAAGCCCTGGCAGGAAAGCACACCCGACATGGTTGAAATTGTACAGTGTGTAATATATTTTAATCAAGGAAGTCCTGATAAGGATACATCAGGATTAGCAGACCTTTATCGATGATTACCTGTGCATTCTGAATGAGACAAGGCCTAGTAAGATTGTTGTTTTCGTCCTCCCTCTATTTCCCCCTCCTTGCACGTAGAAAGACTTGTGTACAGGTGCATTTTAAATGCCATATCATATCATATCATATCTATCATATCAATGGGGACATTGGGTTTTTCTGTAAAATATTGGATGGCTGGTTGACACCTTTAGTAACGGAACTGGTGCACCCAAATCAAACTGGGTTTATTCCATGCAGGAGTATGGTCCATAACTTGAGGGGACTCTTTTTGATACTAGGTCAGTACAGGGATATGAATGTCGAATTGACTGGTCAGCCTGGACTCATACAAGACGTTAGATTTAGTCAGTTGGGATTTTCAATGTCTAGTGAGAGAGAGAATGGGGCATGGCCCTTGATTTATAGGGTGGGTGTTGACTTGACAGCGGTCCCACTATCCCCTATGATTTTTTCTCTATTTTATTGTTCATTTATAACACGCTTAATACCAGCGAGTGATTTCTAAATGCGGGATCGGGATTCGAACCTGTGTTACATCGCGTTGCCTTGCATCCAAGACAAACGCATTGCCCCTGAGCTATCCTTCCTCCCGTTATTGATCAAAGCACTACCAAGGGTGAAACACAGGATACAAGAGTCAGTTGATCTCCAAATGGGAGGGATGGCACATTGTATCTCATTATATTTAGTTGAGTCCTGCTGAACGTGTAGCACCTGAGAAAGGTGGAGTCGAAAAGAGCCGCGGAGCCTGTGACTTTCAGAAGTGTTCAGACAGCCAGAAGGAAGTATTGGAAAACCAGCATTTGCCCACAGCAAGTAATGCGGTACATATCGCGGTGGTGGCATGACCACAACGACTTCGTGGTGGGCAGGGTGCCATTTCAACGATGTCGAAACCATCAGGCTGCGAATTCAGCGAACAAGTAGCTTAGCGGCCGTGATAGCAGGATGCAGAGTGAGAGAGGTATGAGAGTGGCATGCCGGCATAAATTAACAGACGGAGAGGCAGAAGAAACTAGAAGAACCGGAGCAAGTGCAGGCCCCGGAGAAGGTCTCCTGTAAAACCAGATGTAAAGGGGAGAACAGGAGGACCATGTGACCACCGGGGAATCATTTTCTCAACAGGGGAAACGTGTTCCGGTGAAATTGACGATGTTTTGGATGTCAAGTTGATGAATGTGAACTTTTATAATGTGAGAAACCGAAGCACAATTCAATCTGAGAAAGAGATAATCAAGATCTTACAACCAACACTCTGACAAGGAGGGAAAGTATTCCCTTGTGCGAGAAGCAGAGAATGGGACATAGCAAAAAGAGAAGTCTATGAAGTAAAGTCCTGAGAAACCCATAAGAGAAACAATATACAAATCTAACCCCAGCAAGTAAAGGGGGAAATTGATTGCCAAGACAGCATACACGCATAAGAAAGTGAATGTTACAGAAACCCTCAAGAGCTGCTAGTCTGAACCAACGGATAAAGCAAAGTGTATATAGGAGTTCCTGGAGAACAACCTCTAAAGAAAAGGAAAAGCCCAAAACCCTGGTGAAAGAATTACAAGAACTGATCCAGAGGCTGACAACAGACTATTTAAGAATACCCTATTAGCAAGAACTCTGAAACGGAAGGAGAGACGTTGCCCGAAGAGACAATTGGGATATCGAATACATTTCCCTGACCTTAGTTTGTTGGAATAGTGGTAGGGTCAGTCAGACTTAGTTTTTAGACAGCTGACTTATTTATTTGGACAATTCCGGATGATTGACAAGCACCTAAATAATTTACGTAGGCAGGGACCACACATATAGAAATGGCAAACGATTGAGCTTTTTCTTATCATTTAATAAAACACTAATTAGAAATGTCATCACTGTGTCTGCGTCCTTCTTCTGGCCTGCCACAGAATGGAGAGGGGGCTGTAAGTATCTGGGTACCAAGGTGGGCGCTGATTGAAAACGGGGTTTACCAGCAAAATGTTAAAGACAGTTTGGTTGCATTTGATAGATCAGCAGAATTATGGGCGAAATGTCCCATGTCCTTGTTGGGTTATGTGGTGCCCATTAAAATGATAGCATTACCGTGACGTTTGTATGTGTTTCAGGTAAAGCCAATGGTTATACATGGTGCGTATTTTCGGAAACTCCATATGATGTTGGGGAAGTTGCTGTGGAAAGGAAGGAATCCAAGAATCGCCTTGGCCACGTTACAATTGCCCGCTGGGAAGGGGGGCTGTTGGGCCCCAAACTTCCAATCGTACTACTGGGCCACCGAATACCCGTCATTCCTGATGTGCAATTATCCTGTAGCACAATGGGCTATTCCCTGGTTGGATCGAGTCATGGTAGGGTGGACCGGATTAGAAGTGGGAGATGGGTTGATGATATATACACGTAGAGGATAGGGCTATTACATTCCAGGATTTCTGAGTGACCCACCTTCATATTCAAATTAATTTCTTGGTCTTCGCTAAACTAATAGCTGGGGTTAGAGAAATGTGGGACGGGTTTTCCAATGAGGCTTAAGACACATGGGGCCTCATTACGACCCAGGCGGAAAACCATGGTGCTAATATGGTCCATGCCGGTAAGTTACCGACTCTGCCATGGAGAAAGGGGGAATTACCACACCATTCCAAGGTTGGCGGGGCGGTAATTCCCCCTTCCTCCATGGTCCTTGCCCATTCCCATTTTTGCCCCATAGGGCTCAATGGGAATGGGGAAGGCGCTTAGTACGGTACTGCAAATTGCGGTACTGTACTTAGCACCAAGGTCCCTTTGCGGGTCCCTACTTTAACGGCTGGTGTAGACCAGCCATTAAGGTCGGGTCCCTCAAAGGGACCTCGTAATTAGGCGCTAATGGGTTAACAGTGCCGCAGCCTTTTACGGTGCTGTTAACCCATTAGCGTCAGGTCGTAATGAGGCCCATGGAATTACTGCCGCCCTGAAGCATGTCACAGAGGTAGTTAGACAAATTACTAAAAGATGTGCCGCAGGTGTGGGTTTAGGTGAGGGGATCTTTCTGCTACTTGGAATTGATGATTTAATATTGTGTACCTGTACCCTAAAAATAAGCGAAGATGTGCTGAATGCTTTCTAATGCCTTTTTTCTGTTCTTTTCCCTTTTCCTTAGGAAGCGGTGTGCCGGGATGGGAATGACACCGCCGAAGATGCCGCAGAACAGAAGAAGCGATGAATGATGGGCAGAAGTGCCGCAAGGTAAGGCTGTTCCTAACAGTGTTCTTGTTCTTGCAGGAGCTGAGCGCAGAAGAAAGATGCAGGCCTACTGGAGACCGATCCGAACACGGTGAGTGTCACGCTGCAGGTGCAGAAAACACAAAGCATGTTTCTCTGCCTGGGCGTGGCTTAAATAGTGTCTGGGTATCCCAGGTGTCTCTGGGCTGAACCACACCCAAAAGACTAGATGCACATGCAGGTCTGGGAACCGAAATATGTGGGGGCATCCATCTTGTCCCCATGAATGCACTACAAGTCCAATCCTCAATGTTATCCCATGGGAGTGAGTGAGTCTTGTGCCACAAGCACCAAGTCTGACTCCAAGTGGGTCTTTGGAGGGATGGAGAGGCCCTTGAGGGCCATGTAGGTGATTGTGGCCTGGCTCCAGCCTGACATCTTGGAGGGCTGGGGACATGAGGGGCAGGAATCATGACACAATGTTGGTACCATAAAACAGAAAACAAGTCAACACAGAGGTTTTTCGGCCTATCGTATTCTATTAGCTTCCGTTGTACTGGTCTTCATCAGGACGAGAGTGGTGGAGATATTGCCTCACTGCCTGTGGTGTAGATCGTGTTTCATAGAAATTGTACACATATGGTCTGGGATGTCTCCAGAGTTTGCACCAACTATGTGTGCAGAAAGAAAGACAAAGTCTGAGTTGTCTCTGGAACCTTCACCAAGTATTTGTTGTTTAGAAAAGCCAAAGTTTGCCTCCTGGAATCACTTGTTAAATGATGATTCAATTCCCTCTCTACCCATTGAGGTTTCCCAGGAGAGAGGTGGCTTTGAAGAACATGTGGGGGGTGCGTCAGGATCGCTTGTCGCTGTGGGCCTTCACTGTGTTATTCATTTGTGATTAGCTGCTTAGTGTCTTAACCTACCTTTGCTACGTTCTGCGACGCTGCTTTGCCGGTCGAGCCACCATTGGTGCAATATGTATATTATGTAGATGATTGGCTCCTAGCTTCCCTCTGCCTGGAAGCATGTGAGAAAGACACACGGGTTCTGTTGACAGTGCTTGCTGAGAAGAGTCACAAGGGATCTATGGACAAATTACAGTCATGTCTGCCCCGGGTGCAGTATCTGGTCCATGAGATTTCTGCAGAGGAAAGGCTCTAGCTCCAGGATCAGATTGCAGCAATCCAGAAGGTCCCTAAGCCCCAAACCAAGAAGCAGATGAGAGGGTTCCCCTGGATGGTACGTTTTCACAGGCAATGGGTTCTGGGTTATGTGTCCATAGTTAAGCCTCACACACATGATTTGATCCCCAAACCCGTGCCATTGTCTCAGGAAGCTGAAGATGTCTTTGTCACCCTTAAGCAAGTGCTTGCAATGACTCCGGCCTTATGGTTGCCGGATTATAGCAAACCCATTGTCTTGTTTTGCAACAAATGCAAGGGTTTTTCTCAAGGTGTGCTGACTCACAAGCATCAACCTGCATCGTATCATAGTGCGGCATTAGATCCAGTAGCCGCAGGACTCCCAGCGTGCCTGCCAGCCATCACTATTAGTGGACTTTAAACAGACTCCCTGGTACAAGGCCATCCTGTCAGTTTCATTTCTTCATGCGGTACATGCGGTATTGTCATTGCTACTTATTGGAAAGACACATCAGTGTCAAATTCCCATCTTATACGATAAGTGAAGTTACTCATCTCTGCTGCCAATGTCACCCTGAATCATTGTTCAGTTCTAAACCCTTTGTAATGGGGAAGATGAATATGCAGGTCAAACTTACTGCCCCTACTCAGATGAGTATGCAAGTGCCACTTACTGCCCCTCGCCAGTACCATCCAGGTGGGAAATGATATGAGCTGAGGCAGCCCTACCCCTCACCCCCAAGAGTTAAGGGGTGGGAGATGTGACAAACTAACAGAGATTCCAAGAAACAATGCCTTAACCAATGAACATATATGCTTTTGCCATAAAAAAAATTAGGTTAGGTTATGCAACACTAAGTAGGGATCATAGTTAAATAGCAGAAAAGCACAAGTAGTATGCTGTATAAAGCACAGAAGGGAGGAGGTTTCCAGGATACCAAGCGAGGGACTCACTACACTGATAGGGCAGGTGACATTTTAGACAGGTTAGATGCTGAATACACAGGCAGGGAAACCAACGTATGGCAGACACACAAGATGAATGCAGCATGAACATATGCAAATATAGGTGGCCAACATCTAGGTGAGAGAAGCGCAGGAGGCAGCCATTTTCTTAGCATAGAGGCCGCAGTAGGCCTAGCGGTTAGCAAGGCATCAGATGAGATACTAATGACATAAGAACACATTTATATCAGAAGAGCTGAAGTGCGCCCAGACAGCAGTTTGCAGCACGCACCAAGGTCAGACGTGCAGAATGGAGTACTGGGTGTGAAGAACGAAGAGATGAGCTAACAATTCCCAGGAGATGAAGCAGTAGCCTTCCAAGTTAATTGTATTAATAGGAGCACAGACAGTCATTGATGTCCAGGTGCACGAGAATAGTATGCCAAAAGGCTCCATAAAGAATAGATGAAGAATGTCCCAAGAAGCCACAAGGAATACAACATGCACTTTAGAATTAGTTAAGTACTCAAAAAATAAGAACATAATCATTTTCCAAAATGGACCCCGAACACCTGATCAAGACATGAAGAACACCAGCTATTCATTATGAGCCAAGTACAGATAAGACACCTGCCGCACTCCCTAGCACATACAGAGCCAACGGATGATACACAAGGCAGAAATACAAAGGAAGCAGATTGGGCACATGGCCTGGGAATTGTGGGGTGCACTTTTAATTGGAATTATTGCAGACCATGGACTTCTCTCTTCCCACCATATGTCTCTATTATATCTTGACGTCTTGTCAAAAGTGTCCAAGGTTGGTGAGTAAATGCCCATTCCCATTTTTACCCCATAGGGCTCAATGGGAATGGGGAAGGCGCTAAGTACGGTACTGCAAATTGCGGTACTGTACTTAGCACCAAGGTCCCTTTGCGGGTCCCTACTTTAACGGCTGGTGTAGACCAGCCATTAAGGTCGGGTCCCGCAAAGGGACCTCGTAATCAGGCGCTAATGGGTTAACGGTGCCGCAGCCTTTTACGGTGCTGTTAACCCATTAGCGCCAGGGTCGTAATGAGGCCCATGGAATTACTGCCGCCCTGAAGCATGTCACAGAGGTAGTTAGACAAATTACTGAAAGATATGCCGCAGGTGTGGGTTTAGGTGAGTGGATCTTTCTGCTACTTGGAATCGATGATTTAATATTGTGTACCTATGTTCAGGATCAAAGAGCCTGTCGCATTGTTTGCAGGCTTCGAGTAGACCCACTACTCTCTTAAATAATGTTACGATAGAATGTGGAACTGACTTGCGGAATAAATGATCTGATGACCTGGGAGAACTATCCACTGATAATGAGTGGGCCAAGGTCCTAATGGACACAAAACAGCTTACATCACCTCAGATAAGCTTGAAAAGATCTCACAGGGTGCAGACTTGAACTGCTAGTATTGTACCTGTGAGAACTAATTGTCCTGCATTGATAAAGAACTGTATTCAAGCCGAAACACGTGTCGCTTGTCCACTATCATACAACATTTGTTCACTCAGGTTCACCTGCACGGATGTCACACATCGGTTCCATGTAATAATGTCCCCACAAAAATGTTTCCTGACAAAAAAGTCGCTTTTTTTGCGGAGACATCATTACATTGAACATGCGGGGGACACCCCTGCAACCCCTTAATTTTTTCTTTTTTTAACAAGGGGAGCAGGGGGCACATCCTGCAACCCGTCCCCATACATAATGTCACCATATATAAAGTCGCCACTGGCTTTTCCCGGCAACATTATGTATGGGGACATTATGTATGGGGACATTATGTATAGGGACATTATATATGGGGACATTATGTATGGAGACATTATGTATGGGGACATTATATATGGGGACATTATGTATAGGGACATTATATATGGGGACATTATGTATGGGGACATTATGTATGGGGACATTATATATGGGGGCATTATGTACAGGGACATTATGTATAGGGACATTATGTATGGGGACATTATGTATGGGGACATTATATATGGGGACATTATGTATGGGGACATCATGTATGGGGACATCATGTATGGGGACATTATGTATGGGGACATTATATATGGGGACATTATGTATAGGGACATTATATATGGGGACATTATGTATGGGGACATTATGTACGGGGACATTATGTATGGGGACATTATATATGGGGACATAATGTATGGGGACATTATGTATGGGGACATTGTGTATGGGGAACCATTCATATTTCCCCCAGAGGGGTGACGGCTAAATTGTCTGATTTTTTTTTTAGAATGGACCATAGGTACCCAATGCTGGGCAAGCCGTTAGGTGGTGTCAATCAGGTAAGTAAGTAATATATAAATTATAAAATGGTGTCTGTTTACATGTGCATTTTGTTCCAGCAATACTTCACACATCCGGTAAGCAATACAATGAGCAGAGGAGCCAGGTAATGTATTACAGTTAGAATCACTGCACTTAGCGTACACTGTACATCCACAAAACTTTACACTTACAAGTCAGTATATTAAAATCCATTAAAGTAAACTGCTACATTTATAAATGCAATACATTATTCTGCACACGTAACAGGCACCCATGCCATTTAGTTTTTCTTTGCACAGGGGATAATAGACATAAACTTTTGCTGACACAAAATACATTTAAGAGCATAACTCTTCACAATTTAGGGACCCTGATTTTATAAGGGGTTACACCTGCATCATACAGTACTGCAAGGCCCCAGGACCACCCACGTATCTTATACTACACCTGGACTTGTAGATCAACACTTACATAAGTAAGATACTTCTTCATTTTTAATGTTCAGTATTTCATCTTTTATTCCTACCACTTACGTATACATACTTAAAACATCCACACCTCAATTATGCATCTCTGTTGCATAGATCAATACCTGCACATTAACACTCTCGACATTCAGTGCAACACTAAAAGGAAAGTAGGGGAAGAAAATAACACCCTTCACACAAACACCAATGTGTGTCTACAAAAGTCGTTGAAACACAAAGTTTACATATAAATATCAAAATGACTCATGAAGAACAAATCCCTTTTACACACTTTTCGATATGTGAGACTGTGTGTATGTCTATTTGGTATCCAACATGTTTCTGTCTAGAAGCTGTAACTGCTGACATTCATCAGGGAACATCATTAAATTACTCTTCTCTCAAACAAATGTTTCAACAACACTTTGTTTTAGATCTTATTTCATTTCAAAATAACCACTTTCTTGATTCCATTCAGTTTAAAGGCGACACCCCGGTGTCCGCAAGAACAACTGAGAGCTCATAACTGATCCAGAAGAAAAATCATGAGAAGTGTAGAAAGAAAAGGTGTAGGGGTAAACAAGGGGAGGGGAACCCATAAACTCAAGACAGGGACAGAGGAGACGGGTGCAGGGACCCTTTTGAGCCTGATACTGACAGAGAGAAGAATGGTGTGGTGACTCATCAACCCCAAGAATGAGAGGGATAGAAAAGAAGGTGTGAAAACCCTGAAGCCTGACACTTAAGTGAGCTAAGAATGATTTCTTGAGAGGGTGCAAGATAGAGAACCAGACTCGCTCATATCCAAAGGCCCAAAATACGTAAGCGGAACCTCAAGTCTTGAGTTGGTTATCCATAACTCTTTCCCATATAATTATGTTGAACCGCCATTTTATTTTTTGGGAAATGTAATCTTGGTCTAGTTTTTTAATCCCCTGTCACCCTTATGATGGCTGCTAGATATTAAACACAGTTCTTTTTATATTATTCTCTCACCTGTCTAAATATGTCTTGGTTGCATTCAAGATGTATAAAGAACAATGTTTCTCCAAGGATCTTTGTCAGAAACACTCTGTGGTTCTTCTTGAGTTGAATGAATGAAAGAGAAAGTGTTTTGCTTGTTAGAAGTTTGACCCATATCTTTTATATATATATTTATCAAACTAAATAGTTTTTTTTAATGATGAGGTATGAGATTGGAGACGCTTGTGGAGTTTTCTAGTGTACTCTGAAAGTGATAGTTATTCTGAATTTACTTATCCAATAACACATGGGGCCTCATTACCCGGTAGGCGGTGAGCCATGGCGCTATTAGCGCCATGGCTCATGCTGGTAAAATACCGGCACCGCCTTGGCGGAAAGGGGATTTACCGCCCCATTCCAAGGTTGGAGGGGCGGTAAATCCCCCTTCCGCCATTGCCCTTCCCCATTCCCATTTCTGCCCCATAGGGCTCTATGGGAATGGGGAAGGCGCTAATTACGGCACCGCAATTTTGCGGTGCCGTAATTAGCTCCGAGGTCCCTTAGCGGGTTGGATTTTAACGCCTGCAAAAAGCAGGCGTTAAATCCCCCAACCCGCAAAGGGACCCCGTAGTAAGGCGGTAGGGATTTACCGGTACCGGTATTTTACCAGTACCGGTAAATCCCTACCGCCATCCGTGTAATGAGGCCCATGGTTTATCCTGTTCTTGCCATCGATTGGAAATATGAGCATATTTCTCACCACATTTATTTATTTATTGATCATGTACTCATATATAGTATGGCCTGAGTACGTTTCTGCTGATGCATTTGTGAGTGGGTGTAAAAGTGTCAATCGAGGCAGTACTGGTAGGTGTATTGGTGTCGCTTGCTGTTGTGGCGGTTGTGGAAGTGCTTAAGCAGATGGGTGTGTGGCTGATGATTGAAAGGTTGTGAGTCTGCTTGAGGTAGTTGTTGCACCTCTGTCTTGTGTACTTGAGGATATGGGGCTATCGTCACAAGTGGGTGTTTGTGGGTTGCTGATGGTTGCTGTTGTGATTGTTGCTGTTGTGGCTGTGGTATCTTGTGTGCGTGCGAGGTTTGTGTGGTTGTGGTGATTGCTGTCACATTTGCAGCTTTGTCTGTGTGATGGTCTGGTTATATTCTCAATGGTTAGTGCAGTGGGGTTAATGGCTCACTATTGGATGTTGTGGGCGAACTGTGAGTCAAGGGCGTGTGTTGAGGATGTTTGATTTTTGTTTTTTTTCATCTGGCCCTGAAAAAAGTAAATGTTTTGTTGTTTAATGACTAACTTCTGTTTGTTTTTTGTTTCAATCCTTTTATCTTAACTTTGACTTTATAGTTGCATTTTATTGTAAACCATACCAGTTCACCAGGTGTGGATGTCTACTAAAATGAGATCAGCAAACCTTGTGTGAAGGCTGTAAGAAAGCACTTGGAATTGTATGCATTGTACGAAGCATTTAATTTTGAATGTTTTCGTTGTACAACTTAACAACACTTTACACATCAACTTCTATGGGCATGTGGGCAGTTTCCTCACATGAGTATTATGTGGCGGGCGGGGCATCCATGTGGCTCTGAAAAAGATGTCATCACATCAACTAAATTTGTATATTGCATGGAAATGTTGACTTGTATGCCTTGTCATTTAGATTTGTGTTGGACATCAGTGTTTGTGTTCCGCTAACAGTTCATGATGTCCCTGTAACTACTAACATCATTTATTGATTCTCAAGCTAATATTTTCTGCATTTCTTTCTTGTTGCGCTGCACTTTAGTGTCCTCCCTCATGAGATTACCCACTAAACTAGACAAGGCTCCTACTAATCTTGTGTGGATGTGCCCTCTTGTTGAAGTG
Source organism: Ambystoma mexicanum (assembly GCF_040938575.1). NCBI lineage: Eukaryota > Metazoa > Chordata > Amphibia > Caudata > Ambystomatidae > Ambystoma > Ambystoma mexicanum. The sequence goes on from NC_090927.1 coordinate 110,552,152, forward strand.
TTTCCTACAGACACTGTTTGTATTTCCCTCACTGATTTCATTGCAACACTGTACCTTCGATGTACCGCTCACTTGTGTGATGATGGTGATGTCGTTGTTTCTTCGTCTTACGGTGATGTTGCTTCTTCTTGGCACTATTGTATTTATTTTATTTTTTACATGTGTATAGCGCCCAACACAGCCCATAGGCATAGTGGCGCTGTTACTTGAGGGGAGCTTAGTTACAGGGGGTTACACGTGGGGTAGTCATAGAAAGCATTTGCCATTTAGTACAATACACATGGGTATCACAGATGGAGTACATTTAAGTATAGATAGCTCAACATTGAGTTCATATATGCATGAATATCATAGTTAAGGTTGCATGAATTACATAAGACACGTGTGGCATTAGTTGGATGCGTACAATTAATAGATGAGTGTAAAGTAGTTCATGTTAATATTGTACCTGTTGGTGTTTTCTTTTTAGATGTTTTTAGTGAGATTGCACCTTACCTAATGCAGGTGAACGTTGTCTTGCCTCAGGAATGTGGGTGGGGTACCGTGGAGCTAGGTCCTAACCTTTACCCCCTTCCCAGGGGTTGTCTGCCAAGTGGATAAGTCTACAAGCTGGTTTCGCTGACATTACTCTCATGTTTGATGGTGAGTTGTTACATGCACAAAGGAGTGAAAAGGATGTTGCATGCTTGGGAAATATCTTGCACTGCATTTGATGTTTGCCTCACACCAGTTCCATGATTACGACCAGTTACACACCTGCGTGCAAAGCGGTTTTCACATGTGTTCTATAGTTGAGGGTCAGGTGTATGGCACTGGTCATGCGCACAGATGTAATGGTTAGGCATGCTATGTATTGCACGGGCATTCATACACATGTGCATGTTGGTGGGTTATCTGTGTAGTTATGTGTATGTGGTGTGGCTGCTTCACACGTGTCCTACTTGTGTTACATGATAGACTCCTTTGTATCGCGCAAACAGTTGCACACATTCGGGTGTAAATAGGGTGTTACTCACATAAGAGGCACATTATTGGCATGTTCTGTCACGTTTTGCACCCAGGCACACACTTGTGTTTAATGTCTCGGGAGGATAGCTCAGAGGCAACGCGCTCACCTTGGAAGCAAGACGACGCTGAGCAACACAGATCGATTCCCGGGACCGCGCTTAGAAACCTCTGTGTATTCAGCGCGTTATAAGTAACTCACTACATTACAATGTTTACCACACTATGTAATTTAGCAGTACGTATTGTGCACCCAGCAGTACACATAAACATGTTGCTTGGTTATCTTTGTATATTAATGTACGTGGTGATTACATGTACATATTACATGCATGAACTCATTCATATTATACTGCACTTGAATTTTACTTACCAACTTGACTTGTGACATTGGTGGTGATCTGCCTCTGCGCTTCGCACGCATGCGCTGCGTCATCAGACATTTCCTCTATGTGAGTGATGGAAGTGAGTATGTTGTGCTTAATCTTGTATGCACAAAAGTGATGTGTGTGTTGTCTATGCGTTTTGTCATTACCTCAAAAGTGATCCTGTTCCCTGCCATTGTGAGCCACAATACAATGAGACAAGTGGGTGTGTTGTGGGCATAGTTAGACATGCAAGGGCAGTGTCATGCCACATGACCTGGGTAGACGTGCATGGTCGTTCAAGTTGCTACATTGTGTCACACATATGTTGTGTGATGCATTTCACTGCATATCAAACATAGGCTGTGTGAGACGTATATTGCATCTGACGATTGTCTCCATGAGCTCATTTGTGTTATGTTTTATGTGATAAATGTGTGTAAACTGGGCATGTGTGTTCTTCAGGCATTACAAGTAAAGTGTTGTGTGTGTGTGTCTCTGTGCATCATAAATTGCATGCGACAAAATAGACAATGTGAATGTGGGTGTGTCACCTTTAACGCCTGAAATATCAATCTGTGGCATGTATGTATATTTGCATGTATCTTCCATCTGTAATACATAACATATTGTGTGAGTGTGTGTTTGTGTGTGTATCTTCCATGGTATATTTTTAACAACATTGACAGCGAAAGTGTCTAAGGGGAGTGTGTATTTCTACCCTAATGTATCAGGCCTAGTATGCCAGCTAATTTTGTTAGATCATTCGGAATCTTCAAGGTCTAAGAATGACTTCTGTATTCACTTGTTCCCTTCCAGCCTTGAAGCGCTTTGAAGCACTTCACTTGTGTATAAGCACTTTACAAATAACCAATTACAATTACAATGTGGATCTTTTGTTCCTCAAAACGTTTAGCGAGAGTCCACATGACCCACTGTGGAAAGGCCCGGGGAGGACGTCTTTTTTGACGGGGTCCATGGCGGATATGGTCTAAAACATCATCATCTAGTTTGTGAGAGTCCCGGCAAGTGATATTCATGGTCGCTATGCCATGGTCCTTCATGTTGAGGCAATGTCCTTGGAATGCGTTAAAAGTCTGCAACCTTTGGAAAGCAAGGAAGTAGGCGTGCAAGACCTGTTTGCGCGGCTCCTTGAGTGTTGAGTTCTTTTTATCAAGCACAGAGCGCCTCAGTCATGGCTGCGGAGCACTGTAGCTACACCACAAGATGGACATGGCCAGATGCAAGGTCATTGAGTTTGTGTGCCCTGTATGGGGTACTTAGAAGTTTAGCATTACCCATGCCAACATGTATTGTAATGGCCGTCTTCTGTTTTACCCTGGTGGAGTACCCTTCACTCATTACGGGAACTCAGTATTTATGTGGCATATTTTCAAGGTATTAAATGTAATACTTGGGTAATTGTTTTTTGTATTTGTACACTTTCAATAGACCACCTATTTTTGTAGTGATGCTCCACACGTCATGAGTAAGTGTCATGATGTCATCTGTATAAGTGTTTGAATGTGCACAGATGTTACATGTGTCTGGGCAGCAGGGCCGTGTCCAGGGAGTGGCCTGGGGTGGCACGTGCTACGTCTGGAATCTGATTGGCCACCCCAGGTGCCACCCTATTATCCTAAACTATGGTCGTCATGTGTGTGTATGTGCGCTGGTACTTGATGCCACCCCTGCATAAGTCAGTGCCCCACTTGGGCCACCCCAGTCAAAATGTACTTTATTTATTTATTTTAATTTTTATAAAGCGATACACGCCCGTAGGCCTCAGAGCGCACGCACGACAAAAGAGTCTGGACGCGTCACTGGTGGGCGGGCATCATCCACCAAAAGGCGCAAGTGAGTTTTGTCGCTTTCTCGCTCCTGTGGTACTGCTCCATGTGTGTACATTTCTTGTCTGCATCGCTTGTGGATGTTTGGGGTGAAGGGTAATACTGCAAAACTGAAGGTTGATAGCTGGAAGGTTTTGAATCAGTCATAACGTCTAACGGGAGTCCTCACAGGGCATTTGGGCTATTTGAATAGTCATCACGGCACATGCTTTTTACACTAAATCGCCGCCCTTACTGGATATGGTTTGGAGGTCTTGGGAAGATAGCTCAGGGGCAACGTGCTCGCCTTGGATGCAGGATGACATGCGCAACACAGGTTCACCGGGTCCGCGCTTAGAAACCTCTGGGTATTAAGTGCGTTATAAATAACCTATCATATCATATCATGGACAAATATATAGATAAGCATTTTTGCACTTGCGCCCCCTCCCCTGGCACTTCCCCCCTTCCCTCTCCCCTGCACTTGCGCAAGGTCACTGAACCTAGTAAGATCGTTCTTGTACCCCCTGTCTCGTTGCACCTTGAAACACTTGTGTATAGGTGCGCTATAAATAAAATATCGCATCATATCATTATTTGAACTATGACTGCTCCAATTTTCGAAATATCCTTAGCGTGTGCCAGTGTGACTCTGGAGAGGGTGCTCATAAAAGGTCACCAAATTTGGCACGAGGGGTGGGAAATTAGGTTGCTTGCCTAACTTGGTGAATTTTCATCAATGAGGAACATTTATATTTTTTTATTTTGTTTTATTTTGTGAATTTGTTTTAAAAAAGAAAACCATAGACAGATTTATATATGTACGATGTATACAATAAACTGACATAAATGACACATAACATTCATTCCGAAATGATGGTTGTGTAACAGGTACAAAACACAGCATTAAATTAAAAAGATTTCTAAAGGTAATACAATACAATGTGTCTTTTCTTATTAGAGTTTAAAACCTCCAGTAGATAATAAAATATTTTAAAAAATCTGTTCACTGCCGGTAACAACCCAATATTATCCGCAATCAGGAGTCTGTGTCAAAGCCCCTCACTGATGTGACCTATCATGTAACTTTACAATAGCGGTGTAAAAGTGACTCTATTATGTATATTACCACTTATATGTTATGAAATACATCGCTCCAAAGGTGCAAAGACGTTAAGTTAAACACTTTTAGATCAACTTCGCAGGTGGCGAAACGTTTGCACTTCACAAAGTTGGGCACGTCACATAATTCTGCAAGTGGAGTTACAATTTTGCACACCCATTGGATGCGTGCATATTCCAAGTGTATGGTTTCTGCATATACATATTGCAAATATTCTGTCTCTGCTTGTTTGCATTCTGGCTATCCAATGATACTGAGGCGGGGAAATGTCCACCAGGTGGCGACATTCCCCCAAAAATGCACCCTCCCGACAATCAAATCCTTTCCCCAAATATTCTAGGATTGGAGCCAATAATATATAATTATACCCCACCTAGAATATTTGGGGAACGGATTTTAGGGGTCAGGAAAAAAAGTGACCTACCTGGCAACTTTTTCACTGCAACATTAGCCCATGGACCTGTATTCTGAGGGTATTGTCTGCGGTAGAGGATGGCGATTTTTTCAGTAGACTGGGAGCAAACGACAAGCGTATTGGGGCAGCCCAAAGCAGCCTTGGGGCCTTTGGGATAGTTCTCCTCCTCCCCCAAGAAAACTTTCAAAATAATAGGACACATTCTCAAACACGAATGCAAATGTAAAAGGCACAAAGAATGCAAGGTGTGAGTCAAGAGGCCTCATTACGAGTTTGGCGGTAATCCGCCAGTGCTACCGGTGAGTTGCCACCGAACTCGTAACAACGTTTCTGTCGCCTGATATCCTGGTGCCCCAGGGACATGCCTGCGACCCGGGATATAAGCCCTCGGAATGTGCAAGTCCACATTCCCATGGAGTCCCCATTGACATGGAAGCACTGGCAACGTTGCCAACAAGCAGAGTTGGAGTGAGTAGAGTGCGACCAACGCCCTTATTTCCAGACCGTCACACTTGGAATGAGGCACACTGGGACGTTTGTATAGTTTTATAACAGTATTTGATTTTTGCTTATGTATTCATTTATCATTAATTCGGGGATTTTTGCTGAGTGCCACATGCCACAACTGTTACCTTGCGGACAGTTCACAATGCTTTGTGCATGGACGGTGAGTGTAATAGGCTACACATTGATAGTGGCCTCAAGGCAATGAGGTGTGACTGACTGTCTGCAAGGTGAGCTCCATGTGTCTATCGGCAGAGGTCAATCGGTTACAGCTGTGCTATCCAACTTGCAACCAGTATCCGGGCCTGTAGGATGCATTGATAAGTAGTTAGGTGGGTAGAATGTTCAGTGAACAGTCTACATTTACTCCGCTACAAGTTTGCCAAAGTTTTACGAAGATTGTGTCAACGTTCTTCCTCCACTGATCCACCTTGCACCACGGGCAAGGCGGTACTCAATCAAAATAAGGGGGTGGCCTCCCCGTATGGTTGGATTTCACCCCTTGACATTCAGGCTGCACGTGCTGCCTACCGCAAACAAAGAAGAGCCATCATTGCGGTGGGATCGCCGGACTGCGGGAATGATCTGAGACATGCCAGGTGCCTTTGCAAAAATTGGATTAAATCAAGGAAACATCTCATATTCCAACATGATAGTGAATACATGGCTTCTGCCATGTACAATAAAAGTTCGGCCCAAATATGGTCCCTTTTGAATAATCATAACAGCTTTGCACAAGCAGATGCCCACCTCTCGGCTGCTAAGGAGAATGCTTGGCTTGATTACTTTTCGGCACTCTGTGCCCACTCTGAATTTGCTGAATATGATCATATCCCATCAGATCCTAAAGATTGGTACTTAGATATTTCTCGAACATCCATCGAAGCCATGATTCACCAAGCAAGCTCCTCGCGTGCAGCTGGGCCTGATGGCATATCTGATATGACGTTGAAAACAAATCCATATGAGTGGTCTGTGATATTAGATTTAATCTTTAAACATGTACTACAATCTGGCAGGATCCCTAATTCATGGAAAACTTCAATCCTTATTCCGATCTTCAAGAAAGGCGATCGTACCCTGCCAGTAAACGACAGGCCCATTGCCCTATTAGACGCTCCCACGAAAATATTCAGCAAAATTCTGCTTCTAGAATTCAATAATTGGACAGCGAAAAACCATCTATGAGATCCCTGCCAGTCTGGGTTTGTTGCGGGAATGGGAAGCAACATTAACCTGGTTTGCTTAAATGCAATTAAGGCCAAATCTCATCCCTTGAAACAACGGGTTTCCTTTGCGTTTGCACACAGCTTGTGACTCAATTTCAAGGGTTCTGTTGTTTAGGAAACTGCATAGAGACCGCTGCCCCCAGGTGCTCTCTGACCTGATCTATGCTTCACACTCAGATACATCTATTCAGGTCAGACTTTCGCTGGATGGAGTGGTATCTTCAGCAATAAAAACAGCAAGAGGCCTCAGACAAGGATGCTTGTTGGCTTTGTCCATTTTTAATTATTTCATACATGATCTCCAAGATTTATATTTTTGAAAAAAACAGATGTTGCAGCCAATGTCGGCTTGAGTTCCTATCTAGAGCGAAGCCTTTGTGCCTCTCTGGTTCCTTTCTCAGATGGCCAAGGGTCTGCACCAGGGGTGCCTGTATTGTGGCTGCAGCAATATATGTACAATTCCGAGAAGTACCCTTTAGTGCGCTCCTTGGGAAGAATTACTCAATCACTTGGGAACCACGGATGCACAGAGGCAATCGTACCGAGAGAAAGGAACATCTTTGAATCCACAAGAATCTACACACAAGGGAAAAAAAAGAAAAAAAGAAAAAAAGGAAAAAAAAGGGAAAAAAAGGGAAAAAGAACAAAAGGAAGACTAATAGAGAGCCGATGAGAGAGAAAATTGAATACCAATCAATACTGAATCAGAATTATGAGAAACATGACAAGGAATCTCCCCTGAGGAACCGTGGCTAAAATCATGGGGAAACACGTGTTGGGAGACAATTTGGGAGACAACGTTTGTTTATTGAAACTTCAAGTGTATGGAGTATCCAGAACCTATACTGAATAAACAAATTGGAATTAACATAACCAAGTGATTGAGTAATTCTTCCCAAGGAGCGCACTAAAGGGTACCAACTTTATTTCTCGGAATGATCTCCAAGATGTATTTACTGATATTGTGTCCGATTCTCCAAAAGTGGGCCAAGATACCATCAAAGCACTCATGTATGCAGATGATTTGGTTCTGATTGCCAAAACTTGGCCTTCAGAATCTCCTAATGGCATTCCAGCAATATATCCATTTGAACCAGCTGAGAGTGAATACCAAAAAAACTCAGATTGTTATTTGTTGTCCTACAAGAATAGGGTTGAGACGTTTTACATAGACAATTGATCAAGTGGCATTAACAATAGGCCCATACTATGCATACTTGGGTATGTGCTTCGAGGGCACTAGAAATGTTAATACACAGCTGGAGTGGGTTAAGAGAAAACTGGACACGGCAATAGCTCAAGCCAAATTAATCATGGCAAAATTTGGGAAGTTCTCTGTCAAGCCTGCTTGGATCTATTGGACCCAGAAGACAATTCCACTCCTATTATATGGTCTAGAAACCCTACCTAGTACTACAAATTTCGAATTTGACAAATGGGAAGCCAAATTCTGGAAAAGAATCTTGAATTTACCAGGTTGTGTACCAATTGCCTGGATTAGGTATGAGCTGGGCCTAGTCTCTCTTCAAGCCACTTACAACTGGAGACTTTGTGCACTTCTTTGGAAATGCTTCATCTCAACCTCGGCAGAATCTACCCTACAATCTTTTACCATTTATATGTTATCAATCAAAGACAGATTTATTATGTCTTGGTTGAGGAAAGTCAATTGCATCTTGTGTCAGGCTGATATCACACTTGAACTCTTAGTTATCTATCCATTAAAAGCCAAAATGAAGTTGTACCACGCGGATTGGATCACCACGCTTGACAAATGGTTACAGTATAAGGGAGGTGATTATGACCGATTTCCACCTAAAAAACTAAAAATTCTGCCCCCTTATCTATTAAGATCTCCGGCTCCAATGTATAGGCACGCAATCATGCGTTTACGTTTTAATCTATGGATGACCCGGGAGGTCTTGACGAAACGACATCTAATGTCTGTAGATTACAATGTCTGCCAGTTTTGTACTGTAAAAGATGTTTCTGAGACCCTGCAACATCTCATAACCCAGTGCCCCAGCCTGATTTCTCAGAGACAGACACACTTTGGCAAATATTGTGGACTTTTTTCAAACCTTAGTGAAAAAACATGTTGGACAATTATTCTCAGCTGTCACACGCCAATGATACAGTATGCTACGATACATTTCCTAATGAGTCTGAACTTAACACCAGAACCTGATAATAGTATTACTCACAAGAGGGGCAAATATTGAGTGGAGGGCCAATTTACTGTCTGTAAATGCGTGTGAAGAAAATCGAAGGAAATCATTATTATAAACAAGTTATGAATTGGGATTACACATTGTTGAAATGAACTGTGAATGTATATATATGTATGTATAGTTGCGTAATTAATGAACTGAAAATATGTAGCTACTAATTCAATTCAATTTTCTTTTTCCTTTTAGAAATTGTTTAAAAAGTGTATGATTGATTGTTATGCTATTAATGTTTTTAGAATGAATTTATTCTTTGTCTTTTTATATATAAACTTATTATTGTAAGGTTGATTAAATTCAACTAATTCAATAAAGAAAAAAAAAAAATCACCCCTTGTATAAGAAAGGCACAACCGTGAGAGATTGGATCACCCAGCTATTAGGAGACTTACTAGAAGAGTAGGGTTCTACCCCCAGGAATCATGGATTGACATGGACGTTAAGGAAACATGTGCAATTGCTGGGTGCATGGCAAGGATAACGGAATTCACAGCAGGACACTGGATCGATCCACCCCGAGAAATGATGGATACACCCCATAGCTAAGGGAACTCTTATAGGGACAGGTCCCCCACTGCAAGGAAGGATGGTTTCACCCAAAGGATGATAAGAAGAACATCCAGGACCAAGGATCAGACCCGCAGAACAATGCGGTCACCATTAGAGTAAAAGAATTCACAGAGTGGTAGCGTCCACCTCCAGAATGATGGGTTCAGCGTGGTGGTGTCCACCTCCAGAATGATGGGTTCCGCGTGGTGGTGCCCAACTCCAGAATGATGGGTCCAGCATGGCGGGGCCCACCTTCAGAATAATGGGCTTAGCGTAGTGGGGTCCACCTCCAATGATGGGTTCCACCTCCAGAATGATGGGTTCAGCGTGGTGGTGTCCACCTCCAGAATGATGGATTCAGCGTGGTGGGGCCCAACTCCAGAATGATGGGTCCAGCATGGCGAGGCCCACCTTCAGAATAATGGGCTTAGCGTAGTGGGGTCCACCTCCAATGATGGGTTCAGCATGGTGGTGTCCACCTCCAGAATGATGGGTTCAGCGTGGTGGGGCCCAACTCCAGAATGATGGGTCCAGCATGGCGAGGCCCACCTTCAGAATAATGGGCTTAGTGTAGTGGGGTCCACCTCCAATGATGGGTTCAGCATGGCGAGGCCCACCTTCAGAATAATGGGCTTAGTGTAGTGGGGTCCACCTCCAGAATGATGGGTTCAGCATGGTGGGTCCACCGTCAGAATTATAGGATCAGTGTGGTGGGGTCGACTTCCAGAATGATGGGTTCAGCGTAGTGGGGCTACCGCCAGAATGGTGGGTTCCATGTGGTGGGGCCCACTGCCAGAATTATGGGTTCAGCGTAGTAGGGTCCATCTCCAGAATGATGGGTTCAGCGTAGTGGGGCCCACCTCCAGAATGATGTGTTCAGCGTAGTGGTGTCCACCTCCAGACTGATGGGTTCAGCGTAGTGGTGCCCACCTCCAGAATGATGTGTTCAGCGTAGTGGTGTCCACCTCAGCGTGGTGGTGTCAACCTCCAGACTGATGGGTTCAGCGTGGTGGTGTCCACCTCCAGACTGATGGGTTCAGCGTGGTGGTGTCCACCTCCAGAAGGATGGGTTCAGCGTGGTGGGGTCCCCCTCCAGAAGGATGGGTTCAGCGTCGTGGGGCCCACCCGCAGAATGATGGGTTCAGCATGGTGGGGCCCACCCGCAGAATGATGGGTTCAGCATGGTGGGGCCCACCCGCAGAATGATGGGTTCAGCATGGTGGGGCCCACCTCCAGACTGATGGGTTCAGGGTGGTGGTGTCCACCTCCAGACTGATGGGTTCAGCGTGGTGGGGCCCACCCGCAGAATGATGGGTTCAGCATGGTGGGGCCCACCCGCCGAATGATGGGTTCAGCATGGTGGGGCCCATCTCTAGAATGATGTGTTATTCATTGTGGGGCCCAACCCCCCAAATGATGGGTTCAGCACGGTGGGGCCCACCTCTAGAATGATGTGTTATTCATTGTGGGGCCCACCTCCCCAAATGATGGGTTTAGCATGGTGGGGCCCACCTCCAGAATGATGGGTTCAGCATGGTGGGGTCCATCTGCAGAATAATGGGTTTAGCATGGTGGGGCCCACCACAAAAATGAGGGCTTCAACATGATGGGGCCGAACTCGAGAATGATGGGTTCAGCGTGGTGGATCCCACGCCCAGAATGGTGGGTTCAGCGTGATGGGGCAAACTACATGAATGATGGTTTCAGCGTGGTGGGGCCCACTGCGAGAATGATGGTTTCTGCGTGGTGGGGCCCACCACAAGAATGATGGGTTCAGCGTGGTGGGCTCCACCTCCAGAATGATGGGTTTAGTGCAGTAGGGTTCACCTCCAGAATGATGGGTCCAGCATGGCGGGGCCCACCTTCAGAATAATGGGCTTAGCGTAGTGGGGTCCACCTCCAGAATGATGGGTTCAGCTTGGTGGGTCCACCGCCAGAATTATGGGATCAGTGTGGTGGGGTCGACTTCCAGAATGATGGGTTCAGCGTGGTGGGGCCCACCCGCAGAATGATGGGTTCAGCATGGTGGGGCCCACCCGCCGAATGAAGGGTTCAGCATGGTGGGGCCCACCTCTAGAATGATGTGTTATTCATTGTGGGGCCCACCCCCCGAATGATGGGTTCAGCACGTTGGGGCCCACCTCCAGAATGATGGGTTCAGCATAGTGGGGTCCATCTGCAGAATAATGGGTTTAGCACAGTGGGGCCCACCACGAGAATGAGGGCTTCAACATGATGGGGCCGAACTCGAGAATGATGGGTTCAGCGTGGTGGGGCCCACGCCCAGAATGGTGGGTTCAGCGTGATGGGCAAACTACATGAATGATGGTTTCAGCGTGGTGGGGCCCTCTGCGAGAATGATGGTTTCAGCGTGGTGGGGCCCACCACAAGAATGATGGGTTCAGCGTGGTGGGCTCCACCTCCAGAATGATGGGTTTAGTGCAGTAGGGTTCACCTCCAGAATGATGGGTCCAGCATGGCGGGGCCCACCTTCAGAATAATGGGCTTAGCGTAGTGGGGTCCACCTCCAGAATGATGGGTTCAGCTTGGTGGGTCCACCGCCAGAATTATGGGATCAGTGTGGTGGGGTCGACTTCCAGAATGATGGGTTCAGCGTGGTGGGGCCCACCCGCAGAATGATGGGTTCAGCATGGTGGGGCCCACCCGCCGAATGATGGGTTCAGCATGCTGGGGCCCACCTCTAGAATGATGTGTTATTCATTGTGGGGCCCACCCCCCGAATGATGGGTTCAGCACGGTGGGGCCCACCTCCAGAATGATGGGTTCAGCATAGTGGGGTCCATCTGCAGAATAATGGGTTTAGCATGGTGGGGCCCACCGCGAGAATGAGGGCTTCAACATGATGGGGCCGAACTCGAGAATGATGGGTTCAGCGTGGTGGGGCCCACGCCCAGAATGGTGGGTTCAGCGTGATGGCCAAACTACATGAATGATGGTTTCAGCGTGGTGGGGCCCACTGCGAGAATGATGGTTTCAGCGTGGTGGGGCCCACCACAAGAATGATGGGTTCAGCGTGGTGGGCTCCACCTCCAGAATGATGGGTTTAGTGCAGTAGGGTTCACCTCCAGAATGATGGGTCCAGCATGGCGGGGCCCACCTTCAGAATAATGGGCTTAGCGTAGTGAGGTCCACCTCCAGAATGATGGGTTCAGCTTGGTGGGTCCACCGCCAGAATTATGGGATCAGTGTGGTGGGGTCGACTTCCAGAATGATGGGTTCAGCGTGGTGGGGCCCGCCCGCAGAATGATGGGTTCAGCATGGTGGGGCCCACCCGCCGAATGATGGGTTCAGCATGGTGGGGCCCACCTCTAGAATGATGTGTTATTCATTGTGGGGCCCACCCCCCGAATGATGGGTTCAGCACAGTGGGGCCCACCTCCAGAATGATGGGTTCAGCATAGTGGGGTCCATCTGCAGAATAATGGGTTTAGCATGGTGGGGCCCACCACGAGATTGAGGGCTTCAACATGATGGGGCCGAACTCGAGAATGATGGGTTCAGCGTGGTGGGGCCCACGCCCAGAATGGTGGGTTCAGCGTGATGGGCAAACTACATGAATGATGGTTTCAGCGTGGTGGGGTCCACCTCCAGAATAATGGGTTTAGCGTGTTGGGGTCCACCTCCAGAATGATAGGTTCAGCGTGGTGGGGTCCACCTCCAGAATGATTGGTTCAGTGTGGTGGGGCCCAACTCCAGGATGATGGGGCGGGGGACAGATCCCATTTCTCCACAGTAACAACAGATTCACTTGACCATGTATGAGGGATTTATTACAATAATTAAGAATTCACTTGAAGGGGGGGGGGATGTATCTTCATATATGGCAGATTTTTGTTACAAGAACTCCGAGATCCAGTGACGGCGTCAGGGTCGTTCAACTTTTTCAAATGAAAGGGGCCTCGACCCTACGGGGGAGGGGGAGAGCATCTGCCCCCATGTTGCCAGTGCGTAGTCTTATAACACTGTATCCGTACATTTCACTGAATCCATTTTCACCGAATGTGAAATCTTCTGATTTCTTTTTCTTGGAATTTGGTTGGGTAAGTGGGTAAATTTGAAAACATAGATAGTGAGGGGATAGGATAAGGTAGGGGGAATTTTAGGTGGGCAGGGGGTCTTGCCCCGCATTATAAAAAGAATTCAAAGAAAACAAATTAGAAGATTTCAAAGTAAATTCAGTGAAATCACAGACATCCTTATAACACAGTAAAATATTTTGTAATATAGTTTGTTCGGGCAGCTTTAAACGTGCGCTTTGCCGCGCTCCCTTTACAAGCTGCGTTTGCTGCAGCCCTTCAGGCCATCACTTCCCTTCGGGCATACATACCAGCCCCTTGCTGACAAAGAATGCTGTATAGCTTTTCAGTGGGCATTTAGTGTTTCAGCTCCCTGCTGTCACGTGATAATCGGCGGCTATTAACCTAATCTTTGTCGCCAGTAATGTGGGTGCCTCAGACTGTTTTTGCTCTAAGCAAGGTGGGCCCCCAACCACCATGTTGAAATGGGCCCCCACAAATCTTCACCTGGGCCAGCCGAGATCCCAAAGAAGAATGAAATGAGGGCGTTATCCCGGGAATGAATGATAATGCCTTCAATCTATCTAATGTTGTATCATATCTGCAAGTTGTGTTATATCGCCATTCAGGAGGTCTTCCTCGTCACGCCTCGAGCCTGCGCCGAGTTTAATGCATAGCATTATGAGTACTGCGACGAGCGGACGCCTGGGCTGCAGTGAAGGATTGACCCGTCGCCGCCCACTATTGACTTCCCGGAGTGGCCACTAATTGCTCTGTCACTTCTGCAATAGATCTATCATCAAGCCAAGGGCGCAGGTATCCCAGCTGGAGCCAGCGGGCACGTGACCGCCCGTGCGCGTACCCTCTGCTGGTGGCGCAGTTACGCCAGTAGTGCTTTCTGGCACATGCGCTTCTCTCATAGGCGCCACCCTTATAAAAAGGCTGCCCCCCCCCCACCGGCCCGCTTGCCTTTTAAAGTTTATTTTGGTGTGCCACTCCAGTGACCTCATCATGCCATCCCGATGAAAAATGTCTGGGGGCGCCACTGCTAACATGCTAGATTCTTGGAGACAGCCAGAAGGTGCTGGGAGAGGGGACAGGGGGTGCGAGGTTCCCATGGGCTTGTTTCCAAGAATATGATGTGGGCGTTGAAAGAGGTCACAGTTGCGCCCATGGATACCTTGCCGCCCAGCGTGTGAGGCTCAGGGCTCTTGGCACCCTGCAATGACCAGCTTGAAGCTGGTGGCCCGCATTCTGTGGCACAGTGACAGAAGGCAGAGTTATCATCCTGAGAGTCACCTGGGCATGGATATGATCCGCTGCGAATATCCCATTACTTGGACTTTGGTCCCCTGAGGGCGTTCACCTACAGCGCTTTGAGGCCATACCAATGGGAAAAGGTTCTATACAAATGACAATTACATTACATTACATATTTGTTCTAAATTAATTGTAGGATCCTTTTCAGCCAATCCTTGTGATTTGGAGTGGTCAAAGGATGATGACAATCAAAGCTCATGTCTGTTACTTCTTGTGATGCCATCAGGGCATTAAAGGGTGCATAATCCACTTCAGCTATCGCTATTAATTTGATGCAACGGCCCTTCTGGTATTACTATTTGATAAATTAGTCCTTCCTCAAAGCTAAGGTAGTTCTGTGGGTTGAGAAACTGCTGCACAGACATTTGGGTCATTTGGGTGATTTGCAGGTCACATGATCAAATCCTGATATCTTATATCCGTGCTTTTGGTCCAAAAGGTTTTCTGCTTGTGGTGAGTTGTGGGTCGTGAGTAGTGCCCATGCTCAGCTCGTACAACGCTGTTTAATGGATTTGGATCATGTGAGACCCTGTGAGATATATAAATTGGGTGGTGTGGTAATTCCATTACCGCCACATTACCGCACCACTCAACTATGAGTTTGGCAGAGAGTAGGAGGACTCACCTCCAGCTAAGAGCTGGCAGTAAATCTGCCAACTTTCCCCCATAAAAATGCTAAATCAGCGGAATTACCGCCAGCGGTAATTCCACCGAAATCCCCATGGAATCCTATGAACTCCAATTAATGGGGTCCAATACCGCCTACCACCACTTGTAATCTGGTGGTAATTCCACTGGACCAACTGGCGGTAATGGTAATTCAGTTTGGTGGTATCTCAGCGGATTTGCCGCCGAGATAACACAAAACTTGTAATGAGACCCATAGTCTATTCAAATATTTATTTATAAAAGCAAAGTAACTCCTTTCTCACATCTAGTAACAAGCATGCAACACAAATATAAGCATCCCTGGTTGACGCGCTCCTTTGCCAATGACTACCACGCTGGGGTTTTCCAGGGCTCGTGTTTAAGCATATTTATGAAGTGGTATTTACAAAGTGCCTTTGCCAAATACATTGTCAGTAGTTCTCTTACAGGGTAAAAAGGTTTTAGGGCTCTGTGCAGAAAGGCAAGCGTTCCTTTTGGCGGGCAGTGGGGTTTGCAAACTGCTGTCTGTGTCTGTTCAGCTTGAGGTGAAGACCCTCATGGCTCCGTTTCTTGCCTCTCAAGCGAGCCCAACACAGGGGTCAGATTCCGTGGAGAGCACCCATCTCAGGCGTTGCGGTTCTCACCTCCAGGGGAGGGGCCGACAAGTCGACCCTGCCTCTCCACGCTGAGTTCCCCGCAAGGAACATTGGAAACTCGTGTCTATTGAAGGTGCAGAGGGATTTGCTCAGAGGCAGTGGCCATGGCAACCTGGTGTTGAACTTCCTTTGTGTGGTCCAGTTTCCCGCACCTTCTCTACCAAGCATGTCGGAGCAACTGACAGCAAGGACGGCTCAAGCAGGAATTGCTAAATGCGGAAGACGACGCAGGCCTGGGATGAGATAAGGGTGCTGGAACTTTGCAAAGTCACACAGGTTTCTAGAACTGATAGCAGAGGCCTGCTAGCTAGCCCGGAAGTCTGCAAGGGAGGACCCAATGGAGCAGGTAGGTTTTGGTGCCAGGAGGCCAGGGGGAGGGAAGAGTCCTGCAGGGGCACCATCGTTCGAAATGATTCAAGAACAGAGGCGCCTAGTGAACAGGGTAAGCAGGGAGGTCTTTCATATTTTCCCGGCAGTTGCACGAGTCACAAACCATAAAGACAGGGCCATAACAAATACAGTGGGGGTTCAGGAGATTCTCCCCAAGATATTTATTTTATATAAAATGCGTTGAAATGGTGCATTTTATTGTACTGTTTTTGTTGATACAATTTACAATCAGTTATGTAAGGTAACCCATGAAAAAAGGGCAGTGAATGCCAGGTCACCAAAGTACACAGGGCCATTTTACATTTTCATGATTCCTGTACCCCCCAATAACATACATGCCAACATTGCAACGCATCAGCGAGGGGGATTTCCCCAAGGAAATCAGGAGACATGCATTTTCCCATAGGAATGCATTGGGGCTACGGTTATTTTAGTCTGGAGACCATGAAAAATAGCAATATTTTTCACTGAAAAATGGGGTCTCTCCCGCCTAAATCGGGAGGGTTGGCATGTATGCAATAAAGCAAAGGCACAGGCCAGCGTAGGAAGGCTTTTCAGGGGCCAGAGCATAGAAGGACGGAGGAAGGCAAAACAGGAAGAAGGAATGGGTTTGAACCGGCCACGGTTGGCTAGAACCCAAGAGCACGCAAAGTAGTAGTTTGGCCACGGTACCAAATTCAAATATTCGCCCCAGGAGTCTTCAAGTCCCCTGATTGTCCATGATGAAAAGGCGTGAGTCCGTGGGCCAACATGTCAACGGAGCAGCGTCATAAAACAGCTGTGCCATGGGGGGATGGGTTAGTCTTCCTCCAATTGTGTTGGAAACCCCACCCTCTTTTCCAATGCCCATGGAGGAACAGACAGATAAGGACGCCCTGAAAAGTGTAGCAAATGGAGTGGGGAGCTCTCCTAGACCTCTTCAGAGTTTTAAAAGGGCAAATCATATTTAAAAAGTTTGGAAAACTAGGAAAATAAATACATGGTTGGTTGGTGGAGTTACAAGTTCTATCCAGTTGTGAGAAGGAGTTGAATAAGGATTGCGAAGATCTCTACCTTGAGTTTTGAGCGACATGTAATAATTCATATGGCTGGGTTTTCTGCGCAAGGGTGCATTATGAATCAGGAATTAGAAGTGGGATTGTGTTGTGTTATGGGCCTGTTGAGTGTGTGTGTGTGTGTGTTATGTGTCTTGTTTTTGGTGTTTTGTAAATACTGGTTGCTTTATTATGTGACTAGTGTGAAAGACGGTGTACACGGGCTGAAGTGTATAAAGAAAGACATTTTCAGAGTGTTAATATATTACGTGGTATATTTGATTGTAATTTATGTTAATAGAAAAAAAATGTAGGTTTTCATTAACATAGTAGGACCACTATATAACTATATAACCTAGGCAACAGCTCCCTCTAGCGGTGACAACAGTCAATGGGATACAGAAGATACAGTAGGTTTTAGGACCACTATATGTTTCCTAAGGCAACAGCTCCCTCTAGCAGTGTCAACAGGCGAAGCAGGCAGTCCTACTGGGCATAACTTCATCGGACAAACATACATTTGGCCTTTTATTATATAGGATGTTTGCATTTCAATTTTGTTCAATACGTTATGTAATACAAATCTGATATGGATATGATTTAGGTAGGATTTTATACATTTGGCTGAAATTACTTGGTTATTATTCCTACAATGTACTGCATTTTATCCCTGTTGTTTGATTCTGTATGAACATGCATAAATAACGTTAAAAAAAAGAAAAGAACAAATTAAAAATGACGTGGGCAGCCCTGGTGAAGACTGCAGCCTGACTGCTTCCCCAGAAATAATGGATAGTGGCATATGTAACGGCAACCCGTGCAGCCCACACCAGTGTCAAGCTGGTGAGTCCGGTTGCCCAGCAAGACACATACAGTATGCCCAGGCCTTCTGGGTTAGACCTGGTAGTTTTGGAAGTCTGTGAAAAAGTAAATGGAGGTTGTCAAGTTAATGGTTTGGGGTTAGGAAATAGCTCCCCAGAAAGTTTTGTTATCGCTTTGCAGTGACAGTTCTAAATGGGATGAACACATTTTAATAAATCTGTGGCCAAACACTGTTTTTAAAGATATATTGAAGTGTTTTGCTAAGGATAAACGTGTTTTCTTGTTAATAGTTAACAATCTTGACAGCTGCCACATTATAATTATAAATGTTCTTTTATAATGGGCTCAATACCAGGGATTTGATTCGAATCTGTGTTGCGCTATGTTGTCTTGCTTCCAAGACAACCACCTTTTTCCCCTGAGCTACCCCCCTGACATGCCATCTTTGCCACTATAACATACTTTTATGATGGTGTGCCCACAACATCATGTTAAGTTACTAGGTTACAGGGATCTATAATGCTGTTTGATGCTATTTGCATAGCCACCAGCCACTCCCAACATTCCCACTATACAATATGTTCATGCTGCTGCATCCCCAAATCATGCCAACATTGCCACTTTGGAATGGTTTCATGGTGTTGTGTACAGAATATATGCCAACATTGCCCTGCAAACACTTTCATGATGGTGAAACCAGAATTTATGCCAGCATTTTCAGTGTAAAAAAAGGTTCATGATGCAGTGCATGCAACCTTCCCCTCGCCAAACAAACCCATGTAATCAAACGTACACACACACACAAAGTCAGTTAGTCACACACACATGCATGCATACACAAGCATCTATTCGTCCTTTTGGCGGGCAGTGAAGTTTCCAAACTTCTGTGTGTTTTCAGCTTGAGGTGAAGAGCCTCATGGTCCCACACGAACAGACTCACTCACTCGCGTGAACACACACACACACACACACACACTCTTTCTCTCTGCATTAACAACATGCATACAAGTATATATATATTTTGAAGTATGGACTCACGTGGGGAGCCACTTCAGTCTTCAGTCAGGACCAGACAGGGCTGCAGAATTCTGGAAGTAAGATGGTAGTGGGAGTCGTGGTGCATCTGAACCTAATTGCCCGGCAGCATGAGCTGCAGTGCATGCAGCTTGTGCAGCCATGGTATTCAGCAGCTGACTGATTTATATTTTGCTGTGCTTCAGTCAAAGGGATTTAAAGTGAAGCAGCTCAGCGGGCAACAGGGGGGAAGAGCACTGGCAAATGCAGAGAAGGGGCCCATTGAGGCACCCTACCTCCTAGAACTGCTGCGCCTTCACCACTGGAAAAAAAAACAAACAAACCCCCCTTCTGAAATGCTCATGCTCTACAACAAATTCCACTCGCCCACGGCCTTATATCTTTATGGCGCTAAGGTGCCATGTAATATACTCTTTGCTGGGACCTCAGCCCGCAACAGAAAGAAAGTCCTGACCATCCAAAAGAATGCCCTACGAGTTGCCCGGAACATTCCCAGGTCAGAACATACATCAGCTTCCCGCAGAGCAGTGCACGGGCTCCCCATCAGGGAACAAATCTCATTCAAGACTCTCGCAATCACCCACAGACACACCTCCAACTCGGCCCCGCCCCACCTGGTTCATAGATCCGTCAAGACTCACTCGACCAGGCCCACCAGAACCCCCTACACCCATAGACTGGTGCAACCTAAGTTCAAGCGTGCAAAAGCTGGTGGGACAAGCAGGGGAGTTGCTAGGTCTGGAAAAGACCCGGGGCTACGCTGATGTCGGAACTGTTGGGACTGGGGGCTAGCTAGCCTTTTGGCTGTAGCTCCTGAGATGCTATCCAGGGCTACAACCAAAAGACCAGGGGCTATAGCAACGCCCCTGGGGACAAGCTTACCAATTATTGCGCCCAAGCAATGGGTTTTCCTCCCAGATGCTTTAAGAGCAGAGGACTCCTACTGGGCCTCCCGCAAAGCTCTTAAAAAGATGGCTGTTTGATTACCTGTTACCAAATTGATGTGTTGTATTGGCTGAACGTAACTACTTGCATGCTACTACCCGTGCCTCCGGGCCACATGTAACTGGTTCTCTCCAGCGCCCTGATGCCTGAGGGTTTGTGTGCGCTATATAAATAAAAAATTAAAAATAATAAATACAATCAATTGAAATTCCCTTGGGCACCATTGCATAAGAAATATTCCAACCGCATCTGTTCAAGACTTCACGTTTCTGTCCAGGCAGGGACACATTCCAACCCCAAGAACCTTTCTAGAGGTGCACCAAAACAGGGCTAGCAGAGCGCCACCATTCATGCTGTTTGTCGACGTTCATACCTTTTCCACTGACCGATTGGCCAAGTGGATCCACCTGAGTGGTCCGCCATTCAGGAGACGATGAGTGGGTATCTAGGGGAAGCTCAGCCTGGGGGGCTCCTGGGCCTGCCAGGACTGTTGGCAGGGTTTGTGGCCATTCTTTAGTTCACTTCGAAAATGACACTATATCAATCCAAGCACAGGGACAAAGTTCCTGACACTGTCTGGCCTTAGCCTTCGTGCATTAGTGTGTCCATCAGTAGAGATGGCCCCTCAGGGTCCACCCAGTGGTGACTTGAACCAAGAAAAGCTACTGATTTACAAGAACATTGCCGCCAACCTAGAGAAGCGAGAAACTGGCAAGGTGGTAGGCCTGGCGGGAATCCAGGATGCAGACAAGATATTCATGGGTCCACTGAGATGCTGAGGGCAATGCCAGCTCTGCCCCCAGGACCACACTTGGGTCAGTGATGGAAACCAGAAACACAGAGAAGATCCGGGGCTAACTTACTCATTGGCTGCACAAGTTGGGACTTGCCATCTTTCATTTGATTGGTTCTCAGGGTGACAAATGACTACATTTGAGATGCATAACCAAGCGGCAATTCCGTTTTTGGTAATTATTTTGTGCAATCAGCCAGGGTACCGTTAATTAGAGATAACCCAGAGGTTTTGTAGCAGCAGGGGGGTGGCACGATGAATGAATAGCGGTATGAGGAATTTCTGGGCACGGGCCCCGCTCTGCCTGTTTTTTGATGTTAATGAAACACATCAGTTACAAAGTTTAAAAGCTGGACAACCCATAAAGGTGCTGGGAATGCAGTCCATAACTACTGGTAAAGGCCTTCTAAATACACGCTCAGAACATGGAAATGACAGTGACTCAGGGCACTGGGAGTGACACTGAGGCAAAACTGGGAACTGAGAGTGATATTGGGGCAGAACATGGCTGCTGCGAGAGTGCAATTCCGGCAAGCCTTGGACATTGAGTGCAGTGTTGCAGAAGGACCAGACACTGGAATCCACAAGGGGAAGAAACTGGGCAATGAGATAGCAAGATTAGGCACTGGGAGTGACACTAAGGCGGAACTGGGAACTGAGAGTGATATTGGGGCAGAACATGGCTGCTGCGAGAGTGCAATTCCGGCAAGCCTTGGACATTGAGTGCAGTGTTGCAGAAGGACCAGCCACTGGAATCCACAAGGGGAAGAAACTGGGCAATGAGATAGCAAGATTAGGCACTGGGAGTGACACTGAGGCAAAACTGGGAACTGAGAGTGATATTGGGGCAGAAAATGGCTGCTGCGAGAGTGCAATTCCGGCAAGCCTTGGACATTGAGTGCAGTGTTGCAGAAGGACCAGACACTGGAATCCACAAGGGGAAGAAACTGGGCAATGAGATAGCAAGATTAGGCACTGGGAGTGACACTGAGGCAAAACTGGGAACTGAGAGTGATATTGGGGCAGAACAATGCTGTGTGCACCATTTTCATACTATCGAGTCACACACACATCTCTACATTCAGAAAAACTTTACACTGGCTTCCTGTAAGGCAAAGAATAACACGCAACGCGCTCACTCTGTCTCATAAACGTGGGTCTTTCACAAGCCCTGTATATCTATCAGAACGTATCAAGCTCGAGCCAAATAATAGGAATCTTCGCTCCAACACTGACGCGGCACTTATTCAGTCGAGATTCAAACTGGCCCGGTTCGGTGGCACTAGCTTTGACACTCAGGCTCCCACTCTCTGGAACGCGCTTCCGGCAGCTATACGCCAAATACAGAACTACCATCTCTTCAAATAGGCCATAAAAACCTACCTCTTCAATCTTAGTCCAGAATAACCGGCCTTAGCTCTTGCTTCATGTTTGTGCGTCCTGTTGCTGTTGTCCGTGTGCCCTGGCATGTGGCGCATTACAAAAATGAATATAAATAAAAATAAATAAATAAAACGTGGCCACTGCTAGAGTGCCATTCCGGCAAGCTTTGGACATTGAGTGCAATGTTGCAGAAGGACCAGACGCTGGGATCCACAAGGGAAAGAAACTGGGCAAGGAGATAGCAATAATGGGCACTGGGAGGGACACTGAGGCAGGACTGGACAATAGGAGCGACATTTGGGAGCACTTATTTGGATTTGGGGTTCAAAGCCGAGATGGAAATGTTCGAGGGAGAAAAGACAGAAGATCATTTTTCCGAAATAACCTTTGGTCTTTTCTCCCCTGAACATTTCTGACTTGGCCCAAAACCCCCACCCACTCCCACCACACACCCACACCCACCCCCAACCCCCTATTTACCTTGCTGCCGACTCGCTGTGTCCCTGCAACGCCTGTTCCCTTTCACCTGAGGAGCTGGTGCCGCAGGGTCCTTTCCTTTTTTCTTTTTTCTGGGACTGGCTGCGGGGGACACCCATGCAACCCCCACTCACAATATAGTGAGCAAAGGTGTGGAGGACACGACCCGCAGCCCCGCGCCACCGAATGGGGGATTTCACCCAACTTTTCGGCCGCTCTGTATCTTCGAACGGCCGAAATGCAGCCAAATATCCCATTCAGACTTTTGAACTCAGACCCTTTGGCCAGGTCCCTGAGTTGCACATGTTGCCAACAGAGGCACTGAGTGCGCAACACTGGGGCGGAACCTAGGATGTGAGAGGGAAATGTGGGCAGAATGCGGCCAGTGAATGTGACATTACGGTGTCATTAGACACTGAGAGTGACATTGCAGCACAACCTGGAGAGTGATTGGCACATGGACTTGAACACGGGCCCTGAGAGTGTCACTGCGTAGAAGGAGATGCTGGGGGTGACGTTAGGGCACAACGGTGGCAGTGAGAGCCAGATGTGGAGGAACGTGAACACTTAAAGGGGCATTGAGGCAGTGCTGTGCTTTGAGAGTGACCGTGGGCAGAACAGGGCACTGACTGCGATACTTCAACAGCACTAGGCACTCACAGCTACATAGGGGCAGAAACCAGGCACCACAAGAATAACATTAGGGCAAACATGGGGACTGATATAGCAGCATCGGGCAGCAAGTGGGCAATACATGAGTGATATTGGTGTAGAACCTGGGCATTGATATTGACATTAGGGCAGAATGTTCGCAGTGAGAGCCGCATGGTGCAGACTTTGGGCAATGGGAGCAGCAGAGCCAAACCCAGGGAGGAACTCAGCACTGAAGGTGACAATGGGCAGAAATGGCACTAGGAGTTACTTTGTGGCATAACTAATCAACGAGAGTGACATTGTGGCAAAACTGGCCGTAGAGAGGGACACAAGGGCAGAATCATTTATGAGAGGTCCCGCTTGGCAGAACATGGGCTCAGAAGTGACATTGGGGCATCACGGTGGAAGTGCGTTTCACATGGGGTAGCACTGGGGCAGTGAGAGACACATGGGGTAAAACGGAGCCAGTGAAAGTGACATGGGGCAGGACTGAGGCAGGATGAATAACAAGCACAGAAGTAGAGCAACAAGCAGCATTGAAATGTGATTTACAATGTCATATCTGGCATATAATATTTAGACAGCTTTTGATAATTTTTTACACAAACAGCATACAAATGTGTTTTACTGTGGCTATGCTGGCATGTAATTTTGTGACTGGCCATATGGTTTGTTTTGGGCACAAGCACCATGAAAATGTGTTTTTCAGTGGCTCTGCTGGAATACATTCTTTAGACAGGCCATTGTGCATTTCTTTGGACATATTAATAAACAAAGGGGTGCCTGGTCTAAATCCCTGGTCCTCCAGGCTAGAAACCATAAGAACAATCAAAAGTGAACCAATAGGATAGGGAATGGCACATCTTATACATTTATCTTTTTAAATATATCAATAAATGTCACTCTTTAAATTCACATTGATTTTATTTTCATATACAAATATAAAATGTCAATTCATAAACATATATCCAAACATTTTGTTCAAAATTCAACTCACATACATTCAGTCCTACCATCCATTCAATATCACTTTCTTAAAAAACGTATATATCACACCTATCTCTTTGACCACTTGGCCAACAATATATATTTTTACACTGTGAAATGCCCTCTACCTGACTCTCAGATGGTTCTATCTGTGTATAGTCAATTGCACAGATGTCATTGTCTATATGTGGCAATTACATCTGTGCATCTGTGTATTCCCCTCTCCTGTACTTATTAGACACCTGCTGTCTGCACTTTTTGCACTCGCACTTTCCACTCATTGGCTGCACTACTTGTTGTTTCCTGATTCCTTGTCCTGCACTTGTCCACCCCCCCGCCCGCACTTCTCCCCTCCCTGCTCTCATGTACTTACACGATCTGAATGTCACTAGGTCTAGTAAGATCGTTTTTTTTGTCCTCCCTCTGTTTCCCCCTCCCTTGCCTTGTCACGCATTGAAACACTTGTTGGCTGGCTATGACTAGGACTTGACTCTGAACCTGATTAGTTGCCACCGCCATTAAAGCTACATGTTGTATCTTCTCGCAGCTGCAGTTCTGCTGCTTCCATGACCACCGATGCTAACATATGCCTGCCACCTAAATATGTATCTGCCGCATTTGTAGCCCTCGCATCGAGTCGCCGTGCTCGGCCACTATATTCTCGTTGTGCTATTATCAATGCTCTGAAAATCGGTCTCTGCCTAGAGCAAAGTGAACTAGCCTATTGTTCCTCGTTAATAAGCATGACCACTTCTCTAAGCAAACAAGCCCATAGCGCACGCACCGAACCAGCCCGCTGCTCTAAAGTAAGCCAGTCCACTTTATTCAACATGATCTAGCCCATTGCATTCATAGTGAACTAGCCTGTATAGTCAACTAGTACTGTGTCTAAAGGGAACCAGTCTACTGTATTCATAGTGAACTAGTAGGTTACTAGACATTTGATCGAAAAAAATTGGTGGACTGGACAAATGGTCGAACCAATTTGGTCGAAAACCAAATGATCGAATTTTTTTTAATTTTATTTTTACCCTTTTTTTGGGGGGGGGGAGAGGGTCCCCCCCAACCCCCTTTTTTTCTAAAAAACCCTTTTTTTTAAAAAACGAAAACCCGAAAAATATATATATATATAAAAAAAAAATTCGACCATTTGGTTTTCAACCAAATTGCGTCGACCAAATGTCTTTCGACCAGTTTTCAGTCGACCAAATGTCTGGACACCAAACTAGTATTGTATCTAAAGTGAACTGGCCCACTGTATTCATAGCAAAGTAGCCTACTGTATCTAAAGTGAACTAGCCTACTGTATTCATTGTGAACTAGCCTACTGTATCCAAAGTGAAATAGCCATTGTTTCTACAGTGAACTAGCCCACTGCACCTAAAGTGAATTAGCCTACTGTATTCAAAGTGAACCAGTCATTGTTTTGAAAGTGGACTAGCCCACTGCACCTAAAGTGAATTAGCCTACTGTATCCAAAGTGAACTTGTCTATTGTATGCATAGTGAACCAGCACACTGCACCCATAGTGAACTAATCTACTGTACTCATAGTGAACTAGCCCACTGTATCCAAAGAGAACTAGCCTACTGTATCCAAAGTGAACTAGCCTACTGTAGCCAAAGAGAACTAGCCTACTGCATTCATAGTGAACTAGCCCACTGGTTCCAAAGCGATCCAGCCTACCGCTCAAGGATTGAACTATCCAACTGTATTTAAACTGATCCAATCTATTGCATAGGTGCAAAACTACCCCACTGCGACCATAGTGTGCTTTACGCCCACGCCTATATGGCCTCCCCCTGCAGTCTCACCCTAATCATGGCAGCCATCCTCCCTCTACTCAACTCAATCATCCCGGCTGACTTCCTACCTACACTGCAACCTCAAACCGGGCCACCCCATTTACACGCAGAATCCACAGATCGCAACGACTACAATTCTCTTAGCCCTTCAGCATGGATCCATCTCTTTGCATCACCACCTACTCCGTGGACTCCCTGCCCGGTGAAGGCGAGGAACCTAAGACTATGCTCTCGGATCCCCCACCGTAGTTCGCCTCTTAGGAGAAATTTACAATCCCGGCCACCTAAATCGACACTCACCAGCCCAACTCCTCGCTCACCCATAACTCCCAAAACACCAGAACCGCCAAGCCCTGCTATAAACCCTATCATTAGAGGCGCGCTCATTAATGCCCGATTCCTGGGCGCCCATGCGCTCGACATTGCAGACCTAATCTCTAGTTAAAACCTGCATTTTGTGGCAATTACTGAGACCTGGCTGCATCAGGCATCAGGCCCAGCATTATCACTAGTCATCGCAGATGGCTACTCAATAATAAGGAAGGATAGAGAGGTCAGCGAAGGAGGCGGAGTAGCATTCATTTCTAAAATGTCCTTAGACCTCAGAGCCACCCCTGCTGCAAGCCCCTCCTCAACGGAACTACTGTCAGTCAAGATCGCCCTTTCAGCATCCCAAACAATCCTAACATCTGTAAATGCTCACACAGTGCTGTTGAGTGGGCATTTACAGATTCTGGGTGGGCCTTTCCCGCTCAGGCCCTACCCTGTCTACGCCTCGGCCGCTACCGTCTGTTTGGTTGAAAGTCGCTTACGTAACTATTTGCAGTCAGGGTTTCTACTGTGGAATTGCAGTTATCTGGAGTGTGCACCATGATAACGCTCACTATAGCCATGTTTTCTAAGATGGTGCATCTTACACCCGCTCGTTACTGCCCCCTCAACCGTTTGGGCCCCTCGGCGGCCTTTCGTACCGTTGACTGAGGTTCTGTAACGCACTCTATCTCAGCAGGTGTGGATGGTATGGAAGGCCCAGGACTGGTTTTTATCTTTCTTTTTTTATCTAGACAAGATCCTCCAGGTCTCCCTCTATCCCTATCAATTTTGGGGTGCTCCAGGAGTCGACCTTGTCACCGATGACTCGTTTTGGCTGTGAGGTGATACGGCAAGTGCTGAATATATGCCGAATCTGTTGGTGTTGGAAGTGAAGGTAGGTGAGATATGGGATGTTAGGAGTGACACAGTTTGTGGGTGTTGTTTGGCTTTAACCCACCCATTCACCTACGATGGTCAGGCTAGTCCCACCTCCTTCCTGTCTGTCTCACCGAAAAAACACACCATGTGATGTCTTTGACCTAGCACTTTGCTTTGAAGGGGATGCCAACGTTATTTCTAAGCAGTGTTCTGAAAGATAATAGCTTAAACCAATTCCTGGTGTAATAAAAGTTTCTTAACCAAGTTTGAGGTCAGCAACTTCATTTATGAGCAGTGTATGTTCTTGCATCTGTTCCTTGCACTTAACTCTCTTTTAAAACAAACATCAACAAAGCCAACAGTTTCAGCTCTTTCATCGGCATTTGATAGGTATCTGCCAGACACTGCCATTATATGCCATGGTAGTAATACCATTTGCCAGCTGTTGCCATCTCATGGCCACTCAGTACCATTATGGCAGTGCCTGTGAAATACCTATCAAATGCCCACATAAAAGACAAAACTGTTGGCGTTGCCAATCTCGTATTTGTATATAGAGCCACTGGGAGGTCTGCAGTCAGAGTGGGGGGTCCTTTATCCACTATTATGCAGATGACAGCAATGATACCTGAATGTGGCATCTTAAGGGGGCATCCCCCACTGGGAGACTCTTCCCAGCTGCACTTAGTCTGCCAAGAACTCAATTCTTTGAAAACTGATGCCATGAGGGAAAGATGGAGGTCAAATACTATGTTTCTCAATTCCCATAGTCTGTTGCCAGAAGGTAGGTCCATGGGGGGTTTCATTGATTGTAACCTTGGCTGTAAGACTCATGTGGGTATAAAAAAGGCACAATTAGCTTATGTTCAACTACAGCGGCTGAAGCCTTATTTGCTGCCTAATTAGTTTTAGTTAGTCCGTGGTAGACATTGGGACTAGTCCTCGCAGACACGCTAACTGCTGTAACGGGGTTATTGGAACAAGGCCTACCGTCAATGAAGGCAGTAGTGAGGTCCATTGTAGAGAAGGGGAACTGTGCTCACATTCCGCCCCCCCACTCTGCACTGGGTGCTCTAGATAATTTTTTTCCATCTAACAAATTAGCATCGAATGCATTTTTTTTCTTTGTTTTGGGAGGAGGGCGGGGGGTTATCCTTTATAATGCACCTAAACCAAAATTAACCCTTTACCCCCAAAAATATGCATTCAATTAACATTTTTTAGATGGAAAAATTTCGATGGAATGGCATTAGATGCAATGACCAGATAGCCCCCCCTCCTAGAGCAATGGCATTCAAACCTTTCTATGCTGAGTCCCCTCGTTCCCCCCTCGAGTAAACATTGCTGCTGAGCCCCACCTTGACGGGAAAAAGTGCTGGTCGGCCCCTCAGATGACATATCTGCTTATGTTTTCTGTTGAAAGGAGTCTGCACACTCGCACCCCTCCATGCCTGCCTGCGGGTCCGCCTTGGAGGGTAGGTAAGCCCCACAGTTTGAAGCCCACTGCGGCTTGCAGGCTTAGGTTATCTTCGGGGTTGGGGGCCTCTATGAAGCGGCGAGGGAGGGAGAGTTTGCTTATTTTGCAACTATAGCAAAACATGTCAGGAGGACTTCCACCAACACGTACCCAGTGGCGGTCTGCCCAGAATAGGCGACGGGGCCCTTCTTTTTAGGGTGACACTATTGCTGTCATGCAGAGTGTTCTCGCCAGTACACCTGATGGGGAGCGCCCTGCACGGCAGTGCCAGTTAGTACCCTTCAGACCTCTCTCTATATAAGAGGAATTCTGTCCTACATGGGGGCTAGCAGACAGTGATGTTGCCAGGAATCAAATTCAGGAGGGGCCAGAGGGAACCGCAGACAAAAGTAAGGGGGGGCTGCCTATAAAAGAGCAATGTGTGACATCAGAAGCACTCCTAAAGAGAATCTTTTGTGCACTCCAATTATCACACCCCACTCTACCTCCCCTCCCATCAGAATGTAGGCACTAAACCATTAAGTCACTAATGACCCATCATTAGCGGTTTCATTCACTACCCAGCCCCCCCAGAGTCCCCTGACGATGCCACTGCTAGCAGAGCCTCTGGACCTGCAGGCTTAAGGTGACTGTAAAGATCACATGCCTACACGCGAGCTGAAGGGGGAGGGTTCTATTTTGATGCTCTCATGGCGGTCTATGGTGGAAGGGGAATTGTCAATCACTCCTTGCTTCCGGTTCCTGCACCTGGGGAGGAGGGTCACAACAGGAGAGCAGCAGAGTGAAGAGGGAAGAAGAAACAATAAGTGTTACAAATATATTGTATATTTGTGTGACTCAGTGAGTGTGTTTAAGTGTTGGCTAGATTGTGGGGGTCAAAGCTGGCTACTGAGAGTGATATTGGGGCAGAACATGGCCACTGCGAGAGTACCATTAGGGCAAGCCTTGGACATTGAGTGCAGTGTTGTAGAAGAACCAGACACTGGATACACAAGGGGAAGAAACTGGGCAAGGAGATAGCAATATTGGGCACTGGGAATGACACTGAGGCGGAACTGGGAACTGAGAGTGAGAGGGAAATATGTGCAGAATGTGGCCAGTGAATGTGACATTACGGTGTGATTAGACACTGAGAGTGACATTGCAGCACAACCTGGAGAGTGATTGGCACATGGACTTGAACGCGGGCACTGAGAGTGTCACTGGGTAGAACGAGATGCTGGGGGTGACATTAGGGCACAACAGTGGCAGTGAGAGCGAGATGTGGAGGAACATGAACACTTAAGGGGCATTGAGGCAGTGCTGTGCTTTGAGAGTGACCATGGGCAGAACAGGGCACTGAGTGCGATACTTCAACAGCACTAGGCACTCACAGCTACATAGGGACAGAAACCAGGCACCACAAGAATAACATTAGGGCAAACATGGGGACTGATATAGCAACATCGGGCAGCAAGTGGGCAATACATGAGTGATATTGGTGTAGAACCTGGGCACTGATATTGACAATAGGGCAGAATGTTCGCAGTGAGAGCCGTATGGTGCAGACTTTGGGCAATGGGAGCAGCAGAGCCAAACCCAGGGTGGAACTCAGCACTGAAGGTGACAATGGGCAGAAATGGCACTAGGAATGACTGTGTGGCATAACTAATCAATGAGAGTGACATTGTGGCAAAACTGGGCGCAGCGAGGGACATGAAGGCAGAATCATTTCTGTGAGATCCCACTTGGTAGAACATGGGCTCAGAAGTGACATTGGGGCATCACGGTGGAAGTGCGTTTCACATGGGGTAGCACTGGGGCAGTGAGAGACACATGGGGTAAAACGGAGGCAGTGAAAGTGACATGGGGCAGGACTGAGGCAGGATGAATAACAAGCACATAAGTAGAGCAACAAGCAGCATTAAAATGTGATTTACAGTGTCCTATCTGGCACATATTATTTAGACAGACCTTGATCATTTTTGGCACACACAGCATGAAAAGGTGTTTTGCTGTGGCTATGCTGGCATGTAATGTTGTGATTGGCCATATGATTTTTGTTGGGCACAAGCACCATGAAAATGTGTTTTTCAGTGGCTCTGCTGGAATACATTCTTTAGACAGGCCATTGTGCATTTCTTTGGACATATTAATAAACAAAGGGGTGCCTGGTCTAAATCCCTGGTCCTCCAGGCTAGAAACTATAAGAACAATCAAAAGTGGACCAATAGGATAGGGAATGGCACATCTTATACATTTATCTTTTTAAATATATCAATAAATGTCACTCTTTAAATTCACATTGATTTTATTTTCATATACAAATATTAAATGTCAATTCATAAACATATATCCAAACATTTTGTTCAAAATTCAACTCACATACATTCAGTCCTACCATCCATTCAATATCACTTTCTTAAAAAACGTATATATCACACCTATCTCTTTGACCACTTGGTCAACAATATATATTTTTACACTGTGAAATGCCCTCTACCTGACTCTCAGATAGTTCTATCTGTGTATAGTCAATTGCACAGATGTAATTGTCTACATGTGGCAATTACATCTGTGCATCTGTGTATTCCCCTCTCCTGTACTTATTAGACACTTGTTGTCTGCACTTTTTGCACTCGCACTTTCCACTCATTGGCTGCACTACTTGTTGTTTCCTGATTCCTTGTCCTGCACTTGTCCACCCCCCCGCCTGCACTTCTCCCCTCCCCGCTCCCCTGCACTTGCGCGATTTGAATGTCACTAGGCCTAGTAAGATCGTTTTTTTGTCCTCCATCTGTTTCCCCTCCCGTGCCTTGTCGTGCCTTAAAACTCTTGTGTATAGGTGTGTTGTAAATGCCATATCATATCATACAAGCAGCATAAACATCTGTTTTTACAGTGACAATGCTGGCATAGACTGCTGAGACAAGCCTCAATATTTCCTTTGCGCACAAGCACCATAAGGTAGAGGGAGCACTGGAATATAGCGCTGAGACAGTCCTCGTGATTTTGATTGTGTGTTAGGCAGAAATCTGTGAAGCTCCCTCTGGGACCACTGCAAAAGATTTAAGACTACAGGTGTTTGGCAGTAAACCCACTTGGTAGCAGTCTGTACCACACAGATTCACTTGGTAGCTGTGGCTGAGCAGTCAGACTTCCCTCAAGAAGAGTTAGGCAGTATACAGAGCATTCACAATAGGTCAAAAGAACACAGTAGAACACGTAAACACTGACCAGAGCTTGGTGTAAAAGATATAATTATTTATTTAAAACCACATCTAGAAAAACACACAGGCACTAATAGTAAGCAATTCAAAAACAGGGTCACTAAAAGATATACACTCCCTTAAAAGAATATTAGACAATTCTTTAGTAAAGCCCCACTTATTTCCAGACAGTGGTGAGTGCTTAACGCAGATGGCACTCTAATAATTCGTTTTTAAAAGGGAGAGAAAAGCAGAGTATAAACTGAAACCGATCCCAACACTTTTTTTAAGAACACAACAAGAGAGGAAGGCAAAGTAAAACCGGGAGTTTAGAGTTCAGTAGGCCGGATCCACTTTAAGAGGATAAAAACGAAATGTGTCCAAGGTCACACGGTTGCAGTGCACAAGAGTCTTGCAAAGGTTCAAAAAAGAGTTGGACCAAAAGAAAGGGACCAGTTAGAGGGTCAAGGCGGCCAGCCCAGTCCAGAAGGTTAAGGGGTTATTATTACCTTGTAGTGATCTTTAGAAAGGGAGGCCTGGCGGACACGGTACCTTAAAGTGGTGAGAATACTCCAGCGGGGGCAGTTGTTCCTGGCAGCGGATGCAAGTCGGTGCTTCGTCCGGGGGAAGAGGGGATCTCGTCGGGGAGGAAGACAGGAGTCCGTTGCACTGCCAGGGAATAAACCAGCCGCGGAGTTCTCAGGTAAAAGGAGCGGTCCTTTTATTCGTGGTCCAGTGGTAAGTGGCTATCCGGTTGCCGGGGTGCTTGGCATGGGCAATTCGACCACAAGACGGCCTGGGATGCGAAGAGAAGAAAGTAAACTGGTTGTGCCCACCAGTCAGGGGAAGAAGCCTCTCCAGCCGGGAGATCTTCTCTGTCGTCGGGAAGTGGTGAGTCGGTTCCGCAGGGCTCCACCGGTGGTGTCGTCGTGGTAGGACGGCTCAGCTTCTCCCTCGTCGGATTCTCAGGTCCTGTGGCGACTTCTGAAGTTCCAGTCCCCAAAGCCCTGCTTTTATGCAGCACACCCCCATTCACTCAGCCTAGTTGTCAATCAAACATGCTAAGTGGTGAGCCGGCCGGCTCACCACTTGGGCCAATCACACAAGAGTGCGACTTGAGTTACCAAGGTAACTCAGTCCAGGGTGCCTAAACCCCCTCCCAGACCCCCTGTGGTACCCAGACAGAGTGGCACCACTTTTGGAGGCTTCTGTGGAGAAGCCCGCCAAAAAGTGGAACAAAGGGCTCGACTTGGGTTGGAGTCACAGAAGAGAACACAAACGCCATTTTAGAATCGAGTCCTGGTAAAAAATACCAACCGGCGAATTATTATTAAATAAATAAACCGGCGGTATGTTCGAGGCTATGAGAATTAAATAATTAAAGTTGGTAGCCTCGAACAATGGGAAAATCCCATAGGGATATATTTGCGGTCGAATATAAAAAGTAGTATCCACTGCCACCAGCCAAAACTCGATCAGGCGGGA
Source organism: Ambystoma mexicanum (assembly GCF_040938575.1). NCBI lineage: Eukaryota > Metazoa > Chordata > Amphibia > Caudata > Ambystomatidae > Ambystoma > Ambystoma mexicanum. The sequence goes on from NC_090927.1 coordinate 110,585,726, forward strand.
CGGAGACGTGCCCCCTCGACTAACAGACCCCGGAGCAATCGAATTGCCCCGACCAGTACGTCCACAATATGATGGTTTGTACTGGTTTCTGTTAATAATTTGGGACTAGTAAAGCCAATGGTGACTTTACATGCCCTGGGAGACAGTAGTCAGTCCCAGGGTATGGAGTCTATGGTGGGGTGTCACTATGACACCCCTGTGTTACTGCACGGAGGGTGCTGTGTAACACACATATTAAAAACACATGAGACCCTATGGAGTAAAGGACCCCATAGCCCATAAAACACATTAACAGTCAAAGGAACACCATAAGTCATGTCCAAGAGTGGGAGAAAAAGAGTCTCACTCTTGGCAGGAGAAAAAAACAAACTCCAGAAATCCAGCAAAGCTGCTGGGGGACTCACTAGGTTAGCAAATTCAGCCTAAAGAGAGAATTCTTCCTAACACTCGCCCCCCCCCCGCCCAGACTAAGGGACAGGAGGATTTAATCTACTCCTGGATGAATCTCATACCTCTAGTCGATGACATACATCCTAGAGAGACCATCAGCATTTTGGTGGTGTCACCCTGACCTATGTTCTATGGTCAAATCAAAGGATTTCCTTTGTAAGCTATATGACCTACAAACCCTTTGAGGAACATCCATCTTTTTAAAGTTATAGGGGATCTGGTTGACCAGTCCCTCAGAAGTTGTTACAACTTCTGAACCTGTGTTAGGCTTTGTCAAGGGGTCCTTATAAAGGATTCCCTTAGATCTAGAGGGGCCTCCAGAGGTCCTCACCACCTCTCTGTTGGGAGAAGGTTGGGTTTTAGGCCTCTTGGTTGGAGGGGATGGAGATAAGCAAGGTACATGCTTCTCCTTCCTCTTAGATCTACCTTTACCTACTTTAGGAGTTTCCCCCTTAAGTCTAGGAATTGGGTTGGAGTCTTCTGTGGAAGGTCCAACAGTCTGAAGGTTTTTTGCCTTAGACTTTTCTTTTCTGGTTTTCCACCAGCACTGAGAATTACCAGTTCTCTTAGGCCTAGTTAGGGTTCCAGTAGGTCTATCCACCTCTTCCTCAGAAGCAGGGGGAGTCACAGACTCTATAACTGGGGGAACAATGATGGAGCTTGGTTGGGGCTCCCATTTCCCTAACATGTTAGCCTGAAATTTACCTGGGTCAGAGGCCAACTTACCAACACCAGGGCTTGTAGTGGGGTTCTCAGTAGAGGTTCCCACAGTCTTAGAGTGGTTCCTTAAGGTGGCCTCTCTAGCCAATTTGGTTTGGTTCTGGGTCTCCATACTGGGAGGCCTGGGGGTACTGGATACTACTCCTAGAGTTCTTAGATCATTCCCCAACAGGACTCTCCCAGGCACTTCAGTCTGAACACTGGCAGGAATCAACACTGTCATGTCATTACACTGAATGAGGGCTGGTAGAATTGGAACCATTTGGACAGGGCCGCCAGACATCTTAGGGGGACCTTTGGGTGCCTTTGCAACATCCTCAGGCCTGAAAAAGCTTTCATCCACTACTGTTCTGCTGGCCCCAGAGTCTCGCCTGGCAGGAGTATCCTGGCCATTGACAAGAACACTGTCCATATAATAAACTTTAGAGTTTTCTGTTATGGAGTTGTACACACTCCTATTCTGATCACTAACCAGACCCATGGTCTCTACTGTTACACTTGCTTGAAGACCCAAAGGTTCTTCAGCAAAGACTTCAAAGTGAGCACTAGCCATTTGGACTTCCTCCTCGGGAGTGAAGGCTAAGGAGACTGTGCTGATCCCTGTAGGTTTACCCTTACATCTGGGATCTCCTTTGATGTGGTCAGTTGCCCCACAGAGATAGCATGTTCCAAATGCTTTCTGGAAGGGTGGCTTGGCCTGACCTCCTTCTGGTTTGTGACCAGAAGGTACACTAGCCTGTGGTGGTTTACCCTGGGGCTTACCCTGGTTATTTTGTTGTTTGGGGCCCTCTTTGGGTTGGGAGGTATTAGAAATCTCTTGGTTCCCTTTTGGTGGTTGCTTTCCCTCATCCTTTTTCTGAGTGACCCCTGAATCCTTGTGAGTGGCCCTGTTGGCAACCCACAAGTCAGCAGCCTTAGCTAGCTTCCTGGAATCTAATTCCTTTGAATCAGCCAAGTGCTGTCTGAGCTCAGGAGAGCAGGCATCATAAATTGACTCCAACATAACAAGATTTCTCATTCCCTCGTAAGTGTTCACCTTGTAACCCTTAATCCATCCCTCTAAGTTTTTCAAACACTCACTCACCCAGGTAGCCCAAGGGGTACCATCATGCTTTTTGAGGGTCCTAAACCTCTTAAGGTACTGGGAAGAGGTACTGGGAAGGGGTCTTCCCAAATCTAGCTAATAAAGCTAGTTTCACACATTCATAATCCTTCTTATCCACCTCCCCCAACTCCATTACCACATCAGTTGCAACAGGGGGAAGCCTAGAGAACAACCAGGGAAGTAACTCATTCCCTGTGATGTCCTGGAGCCCATGATTATACTCAAACATTTTTAACCAATCCAACACATCCAACTTAGGTTTATACATACCCACTAATTCCTTAGGCATCCGGGGTCTTTTGGGACTGGAACTCCTAGAGGAACCAGAGGAGAGAGAAGCATTTTCCACAGACAACTTTTTCATTTCTAGTTCATGATTAAGCTCTATTTCTCTGAGTCTTAACTCAGCTTGCTTCTGCTCAGCCTGGGCATTCATTCTCCTGAACTCTAGCTCTTGGTTTCTTTCAGATTGAGCCAAAAAACGTTTGTACTCTAATTCGAGCTTCATTTTTTCAAGTTCAAAATAAGCAGGGTTACATGTAGGACCTGGTATAGGCCCAGTAGGTACAGTAGGTAAGGCAGACAGAGGCTCAGAGTGGCTAACTTCATTAGGTTCACTTTCCTCTTCTGACTCATTATCAAGACTTTGATTTAGATCAATACCATCACTGTTTTCTACATTTGCTCGGGGGGTAGATTCCTCTGTACCACCCAGACTTGGGTTTTCTAACAATCTTTCTATAAGTTCCATTTTCTTGCCCTTCTCAGAGAGATTCTTATGTCTACACAATACTTTTAAGCAATCAGCAGTTTTGGCAGACAATGATTCTAGGGTATAACTCTCCATAGCAGACATAGTTAGAAAATCAGCTTTTTAGTGCTAAGCTCTGCGGTTAGTTGTCCTAAAGTGTTCAAAAAGCACTCTAAAGTGTATACTCAATACAAATCCCACCGCTGTACACTAGTGTTAGGCAGAAGCCTGTGCAGTTCCCTCTGGGACCACTGCAAAAGATTTAAGACTACAGGTGTTTGGCAGTAAACCCACTTGGTAGCAGTCTGTACCACACAGATTCACTTGTTAGCTGTGGCTGAGCAGTCAGACTTCCCTCAAGAAGAGTTAGGCAGTATACAGAGTATTCACAATAGGTCAAGGGGACACAGTAGAACAAGTAAACACTGACCAGAGCTTGGTGTAAAAGAGATATAATTATTTATTTAAATCCACATCTAGAAAAACACACAGGCACTAATAGTAAGCAATCCAAAAACACGGTCACTAAAAGATATACACTCCCTTAAAAGAATATTAGACAAGTCTTAAGTAAAGCCCCACTTATTTCCAGACAGCGGTGAGCGCTTAACGCAGATGGCACTCTAATAATTCGTTTTTAAAAGGGAGAGAAAAGCAGAGTATGAACTGAAACCGATCCCAACACTTTTTTAAAGAACACAACAAGAGAAGAAGGCAAAGTAAAACCGTGAGTTTAGAGTTCAGTAGGCTGGATCCATTTTAAGAGGATCAAAATGAAATGTGTCCAAGTCACACGGTTGCAGTGCACAAGAGTCTTGCAAAGGTTCAAAAAAGAGTTGGACCAAAAGAAAGGGACCAGCAAAGGGTCAAGGCGGACAGCCCCGTCCAGAAGGTTAAGGGGTTATTATTACCTTGTAGCAATCTTTAGAAAGGGAGGCCTGGCGGACACGGTACCTTAAAGTGGTGAGAATACTCCAGCGGGGGCAGTTGTTCCTGGCAGTGGATGCAAGTCGGTGCTTCGTCGGGGGGAAGAGGGGATCTGGTCGGGGAGGAAGACAGGAGTCTGTTGCACTGCCATGGAAGAAACCAGCCGCAGAGTTCTCAGGTGAAAGGAGCGGTCCTTTTATTCACGGTCCAGTGGTAAGTGGCTATCCGGTTGCCGGGGTGCTTGGCACGGGCAATTCGACCACAAGACGGCCTGGGATGCGAAGAGAAGAAAGTAAACTGGTTGTGCCCACCAGTCAGGGGAAGAAGCCTCTCCAGCCTGGAGATCTTCTCTGTCGTCGGGAGGTGGTGAGTCAGTTCCGCAGGGCTCCACCGGTGGTGTCGTCGTGGTAGGTCGGCTCAGCTTTTCCCTCGTTGGATTCTCAGGTCCTGTGGCGACTTCTGAAGTTCCAGTCCCCAAAGCCCTGCTTTTATGCAGCACACCCCCATTCACTCAGCCTAGCTGTCAATCAAACATGCTAAGTGGTGAGCTGGCCGGCTCACCACTTGGGCCAGTCACACAAGAGTGCGACTTGAGTTACCAAGGTAACTCAGTCCAGGGTGCCTAAACCCCCTCCCACACCCCCTGTGGCACCCAGACAGAGTGGCACCACTTTTGGAGGCTTCTGTGGAGAAGCCCGCCAAAAAGTGGAACAAAGGGTTCGACTTGGGTTGGAGTCACAGAAGAGAACACAAACGCCATTTTAGAATCGAGTCCTGGCAAAAAATACCAACCGGCGAATTAATATTAAATAAATAAACCGGCGGTATGTTCGAGGCTATGAGAATTAAATAATTAAAGTTGGTAGCCTCGAACAATGGGAAAATCCCATAGGGATATATTCGCAGTCGAATATAAAAAGTAGTATCCACTGCCACCAGCCAAAACTCGATCAGGGGGGACGGAGATGTGCCCCCTCGACTAACAGACCCCGGGGCAATCGAATTGCCCCGACCAGTACTTCCACAATATGGTGGTTTGTACTGGTTTCTGTTAATAATTTGGGACGAGTAAAGCCAATGGTGACTTTACATGCCCTGGGAGACAGTAGTCAGTCCCAGGGTATGGATTCTATGGTGGGGTGTCACTATGACACCCCTGTGTTACTGCACGGAGGGTGCTGTGTAACACACATATTAAAAACACATGAGACCCTATGGAGTAAAGGACCCCATAGCCCATAAAACACATTGGCCCTCATTACGACCCTGGCGGAAAGTGACTGACCGGACCGCCACAGCGTAAATAGCGTTTCCGCCATTGCACGATGGAGCAAAGTGCGGCCCATTCCGACCCATCGGGCACGAGCACCACGGCATGGCGGAAGTGCAAAGTCCGCGATGGCGGAAATGACCCCAAAACGGCCCACACCGCCGCCGTACTGCGCCCTAGGTGCAATACCGCCACCCATCATAGCGGACAGCGCAGTGAGCGCCAACCGGAAAGTACGGTGACCGTAAATATACGGAAACGGAAGTAAAAACATGGGCCCGGAACGGGAAACAACACGCCGTACACCTATAAAACCACTAAATACACACAACCACTAAAAACACCACCCTGAGACACATCCCAACCCGTCATCCACCCCAGTGAAACCAAGAAAAATGGGAAAAGTATCGAAGAAAGCGTGCGACCGCAAGCGGCAGGTCCACTTCTCCCGTGAGGAACTCACCGTGCTAACAGAGACCCTCCAGGAGAATGCCGCCGCCGTCTTCTCCACGCAAATGACCAGGACGGCACTTGCGAACAAGAAGGCCATATGGGCCCTGGTGGCACAGCGGGTAAGTGCGGTGGGGACCGCACCCCGCAACCCACAGCAATGCAGGAAGCGGTGGGACGACCTGCGGATACGCGTCCGTAGCATACTTTCTGCCAACCGCAACATTGCCACAGCCACCGGGGGAGGATCGGAATCACCCATCAAGTTGACCCCCTGGGAAGAAATCTGTGCCTCCACCATTGGAATGGAGAGTATAGAGGGAGTCGGAGGGATGGAGAAAGGAGTGCAGACATCCAGAGAATCAGGTAGGTGGCCCAAATAAAACCATGCCAATTCCACAATGTCCAATCATGTGATCCACATGTGTCCACATAGCGCAACAGCAACACATGGCCAGGAGAACGTCCACACACATTGGCCTGATAGCGCACTTTAAAACCACAATAAATACATAAATAAGTAAAAACCCCAAAAACACCCACTACACGTGCAGCAGGCACACCCTAACTGCAGGCTGCCAAACAACTGCACCCTCACTCCACACACAAATGAAAGCACCTCCAAGGCCCCGACCCAAATCACCCACAGGTACCACCCCAATGCATGTGATACATTGCCATTCCAATTCCCACAGACCCATCAATAACGCTCGCCCTCCTTTACTCCACCACAGGGTCCGATCCAAACGACGAGCTCCAGGACACCCCTACCAGCACACCTGCAAAGAGGGCCAAGACCGACGGCCAAAGACCCTCCACCTCAGCTGCACGCATCAAGACACGGCAGCAGCACATATCAAGTGGCAGCACACAGGAGGGAACATCAACAGGCACCCCAGCAGCCAGCATGCCCACAACAGCACCACCACAGGTCCCCCCAATGGATGCCACAGAAGGCACTGCCTCTGGTGGCAGCAGCACCATAGGTGACACTGCATTAATGGCAGCATGCTCCGACACAGAAGACGGGGATGTCGAAGTCAGATCCATCCATGACCTGTCCCAATCCCCCTGTCTGTTCCATCCCGTACACCATGAGGATACCACGCAGGGGCACCCACAAGACGACGACTGGCCATCCCCCACAAGCCCTGTGGCAGGGCAACATGAGGCGAACAGCCCCTCTGTGACACCACCGCAAATGGCCATGGCACAGCACAGGCAACAGTCCCTCGACCGGTTAATCGTGCAACAGCAGCAACTGGCCACGCTCCTCAAGGACCATGCCGATGGATGTGGGGGCACTAAGGCAGACATAGAAACATCAACTGAGACACTTAGGGCACAAATGGAGAGTAGCACCGAGAGCCTGAGAGTCCAAATGGAGAGAAGCACCGAGAGCCTCAGGGGGGAACTGCATGCGACGTCCAAAGACGTATGTGCCGAACTTGCCGCAGTGCGCCGTGTGCTCACTGAGCTCTCACAAACCCTTAGGGACATGCATGGACGTGAGCAGGCAGAGACATCATCCGTTGCAAGTTCCGTCCAGGGCAGCCCCCAACGTAGATCTGGGAGGAACCTGCGCTCCACAGGCAGGGGTGCCCCTGATACCCGCAGAGGGGGCTTGCAATAGCGACTGCCCACTGACAATGAGCATCTTTGGACACTGGTGTTCGGGGGGGAGGTAGGAGGGTGGAGGGGGTGTGTTGGGCTCACTTGGGTGGCGGGTCGATAGGGTGTTCAACATGATATCACATATGCCATAAACAATGCACGATCAACCAATGAGATGTGTGGACAATGATCTTTGTGTACTAGGCCATCATAGGCGTACAGTCCATATTGTGCATGTACCAGACACACACAGTGCCACGAGTCCCGTGTCCATGTATCAGCCACCAGGCGTGAGTGCTAGAAGCATGCATCTATGAGATGCTGACGAATTTCACGGCCCTCCTGTGCCTCGCAGACTCCTTGAGGTGCTGCCACATCCCCACCCTCATCATGACCATCTTCAGGTGCTTGCAGTTCTGCGTCAGGGGGCATGGGCACATTTCTACGTACGCACATGTTGTGTAGCATGACACATGCCATCACCATCTTTGCAACCTTCTCATGGCGGTACAGGAGTGCCCCGCCAGACCTGCTAAGGCACCGGAAACGGGTCTTCAGTAGGCCGAATGCCTGTTCAATGACTACACGGGTACGTGAGTGGGCATGGTTGTAGTCCTCCTCATGCTGGTCCCGTGGGTTCCGGACTGGTGTGAGGAGCCATCTCTTCAGTGGATATCCGGCATCACCTGTATGTGGACGATAAACGAATTATGTGGAATGCCATTGCTACGTACGCACCCCCCCCCCCTTCCTGCCAGGTCATTGCCGCATCACATACCCCACATCATCATGCATGAAATGAGACTCACCGAGTAGCCAGGATCTGTTCCCTGCGTGTCGCTCCATGTAGCGTGGTATTGTAGAGTTCCTCAAGATCATAGAATCATGGGTTGATCCAGGGAATCGGGCACAACAATGTGTAATGATCCTGTTGGAGTCACACACCATTTGTACATTCAGAGAATGAAATTGTTTTCGGTTGCGGTACTGGGCCTCCATGGCATGTGGGACGACCAATTCCACATGGGTGCAGTCGATGGCACCAAGGCAACCCGGTATGCCGCCAAGTGCATGGAATCCCACTTTTGTGTTGGTAATTTCCTGCTCCGAGCGTGGTAGAGAGATGTAGTCGTCTGCGTGCTGCAGGAGGGCATCGAGCACTTGCAATAGTGTCCGTGAGAACAGTGGCTGAGAAATGCCATGCAACTGTCCGACTGTGTGCTGGTAGGTGCCTGTGGCCAGGAGGTGTAGTACAGACACCACCTTCAGTAGGGGTGGGATGGCGGTTGGGCTATCTGTCATGCTGACAAGGTCAGCCTGTGTCATGTCCACAATGGCGGCTATGGTGTCCCGGTCCAAACGGTAGAGGGTGTGGATCTGCTCATCAGTGAGGTTGAACGGATGTGCTCGGAGGCGTGGGATTGCGGGCTGCCTGCGTGGTGGTAGTGGCTGTGCTGGCGGCCCTTGCTGGCCCTGCCTTGCCCTCCTCCTCCTCCTGCGTCTCCTCCGTGCGGCCGGTTGTAGTTGGTGTTCGTCTTCTTCTTGGAGTTGGAGTACTTGCAGTGCTATCAGGTCCCCCAGGGCCAACATCGCGAGTCCTGCCGGTAGCATTTCGGAGTGGTTGTGGGAGGAGACTGGGCGTGCAATTTATGTGTTTTCAGGCTGTATGGCCTCCACCTGTGGTGATTCATTCCACCTGTGCAAGCTGCTCTCCCCTTTGGGCGAGCACGTCCCGCACACAACGCTGCAATTCGAGGAATGGCATCTTGCTATTACAATCATGTATTAGTACCCGATGGCCGTGTAACATTGGTTGATATGTACATTCGGCTATGGTCCCATTGTTTCACATACATTCTTTGCAGTCGCGAACAGACTTGTGAAGGGTCAGTGGAACGTAGTACTGGAGTAACGGTGGACCCTCATGCATCACTGCACCGGGGTTCACCGACGGGCGGGGCGTCCCATTTGTGAGTGAAGGCAGTTGCCATTTTCACACACAGCCGCACTAGATGGATTAATTTGTGATTACAAGCGGCCACAGATGCCTTTTCGACGTGATGTTGCAAATGAGGAATTCGAAGGGCGGCGCTTTCGGTTTTCAGCTAGCGGCGAGGAGATGCCCACAGGTCTGACTGCAAATATAACGTTCTATTGTTCAATGTCCTTGGGACAGGGCCCATGGCGAGGATGCAATGATTGATATGAATAGTTTGGGATGCGCAATAGCGACGTGGGCGATGAGGCCGGACGTTCCCAGATACATGTTACTTCACAACACTGGAATTACGGGCTGGGGCACAGTGGATTTTGCAGGCTGCATGACGCACAGACTCAATGGAAATTTCACATGTCATGTGAGTATGGAAACAGGCGTTTTCATTCCGGGATGAGGGAATGATGTATGGATGCATGGACAGATGATTTGATACAGAGTTTGCCATGTACAGGGATTCTTGGAATCTATCCGCCTCCCCTGCGCTATGTGATGCAGGGCTGCCATAGTGGGACCATCGTCTATCTGGCCTTGTTGAGCCCTCCCTGTCTCGACGCGCCTTCAGACACTTGTGTCTATACACGTTACCAATCCCATCAGATGGATTCTGTTTTAACAGACGCATGCACAGGTACACTCGTTTGTGATAGTGTTTTCACCTCGATATAGATAGTTATGATTCGCAAGTGGTTTTTGGGTGGTGATGATCCTTTGGAGTGGGCTAGCATGCATATGGCTGTGGATTTAGTGTGATCATTGAAGTGAGTTGTTCGAATGTAGTTCTGATGGCCATTCTATTCTTTTACTTTTCTTTTGGTTGACAGGTATCTCCTCCCCTTTTGCCACTGCCATCTGTATGCCACTCCTGCAGATGGGTTTTACTCCCGACACCTGCTGCTTCGTGTTAATCAGTGGAGCAGCATTACGATCTTATGGGACGATCGCCAATGGGCCACATGCCCTTACGCAGTACTAGTGGCTCGGAGCAACATTTCGGCCTTCCAGCTGGACTAGTGCCTCCCTATTGGGACGGCCCTGCGGTTCTAGGCGCTTCCATGTTGCCTTTTCGTACGAGAATGTAGCCCCTGTGTACCATGAAGGAACAGGGCGTCACACAAGAAGTAGCTGGTCATTTATTGCCGATGCAGCCCACAATGGTGAAATGTGTTTTGGAGTTCATGGCCTAATGGCTGTATGGGCTTGGTGTATTTGTTGTGCATTAAATTTCTATTCTGATATGGGCCGTGTAGCGTTCTTCTTTGCAAGTGATGTGGCATATTCCGATTTGGGGGGCGATGTATTGTGAGGAGATCTGCATTGGGTTCCAGCTTCGGAGTATAGTTGCGTGGTACTGTGCTGGGCGCGTTTGCCTACGAAGCCCAGTGAGGTCAGGGGTGAGGGCTGCCAATATGACTGTTTGAATGATGTCATGCTCAGGGGCGGGGGATTAGGTTTTGTGTAACAGATGCCGGTCAGCCAGGTGGATTGGTGGAATGATGTGATTATCGGAATATTGCTGGTCACAGGTGCCTGTGTTTGCGTGCGTTTCTTGGTGGGAGACTGAGGTCATGTCCATTGGAATAGCTTCTGTGTTCGTGCCATCTGTGCCCTGCAGCTCCCATTGGCCCCTCTTGTGATTCTTTTGTTCGTTGGCATGCATGGGTGACTTGTACATTTCACTGGTTGCATTGTGACTTCGTTGCACCTACGGGGAGTTGTACTATGTGGCCAGGGAGCGGTGTACAGGCACTCAGTGGGGCCGTTTACGGTTGATTCGCGATGCCGTACTTCTCACCATGGCGGAATGGTACTTTCCGCCGTGCTTGATGGCGTTAAGTACATGTCCGCTAGGGTCGGAATTCGCGTACCCTTGCGCCATGGTGCTAATTACGGTTAGGCATGGCGCGCGCGCGCGTACTTGGTGCAGTTAGCGTTGGCGTTCACTACGGTGTCGCTAATGGCATCGTACTTTACGGTGACGGGTCATAATCGCACCGAGCGCTATTCGATGGCGGTATTGCATTTCCGCCATCGTTTTTCGATTTCCGCCAGGGTCGTAATGAGGCCCATTAACAGTCAAAGGAACACCATAAATCATGTCCAAGAGTGGGAGAAAAAGAGTCTCACTCTTGGCAGGAGAAAAAAACAAACTCCAGAAATCCACCAAAGCTGCTGGGGGACTCACTAGGTTAGGAAATTCAGCCTAAAGAGAGAATTCTCCCTAACACTGTGCTAGAGCAGTATAAACATGTTTTTCTACTATGGTAATATTGGCATACATTGCTGAGACAAGCATCATGAGCTTCTTTGGGCACAACCAGCATTAAAGGGGGTGAACATTGGCATATATTGTTCAGTGAGCCACAAGCAGCATGAACATATCTTCTGACATATATTTATGAGACAGGGCCTCACTAATTGTTCGTGGGCACTGCCAGAACGTGTTGCAAACGGCTCCTCTGTACTGTCGGTGACCTGGCATGTAATGGCATATTTCATGTGTGCCCGTACGCAACCTATTGTAAATTCAATGGCTTTTACTCGTTGTTTTGACGTTTTTGCAATAAAATATACCATATTTAAAGCTTTCGACTCCTGGTGAGAACACCCATGACTCCCCTGAGTTGGTTAGGTTTGCCCGAGCCAACGCAGAGGAAACATTTTTGTCCCACCATTTAACAATTCAGTAGCAGCCACTGCACACACCAACGGTGTGTTGAAAATTACAAAAGTGGCCGTGGGGAAGTCATAGAAACAGTTTACCCCTGAGCTCTGGAACGTTTGCCCAGTTTTATTGTGTCTTAGTTCAACAATGTTGACGTCTCATAGAGAGCTGCAGCAGACGTTCCTATGCGTGCACAATTCACAGATTCAGTTCAGAGCTGGAATGTCTATGGCTCCTGGCATGTGTGGTGTCATTTAATTGTACTTGTTATTGGCAAATACCGTCATGTTGCCGAGGTTTTTTTTAATGGTATTTTTTATGCCAAAATTCCATCGAAAACTCATTGACAGAAGGTGGGGGGTGGGAGGGGACAACATTGGTAGGGAAGGGGTAGGTTATAAAATATAGGGAAGGAGGGTTTGGGGGGAACCCCTCTAAATAGATATTATGTTTTTTCTTAGATCGATGAGTTTTTTCGATGGAATTTTGTCGGAAAAACATCCATCGGAAAAAACAATTTGGGAAATGAAGATAGAACGCTTATTGGAACACGCCCGATCCCCTTCTTGGATAGCTGGATACGCTTGGCTGGAATCGTTTTTAGCAGTGTCATTTTTGATGGTGCTACATTGCTTCTAGTCACCTGCAGTAGGCGTGCGCCTATATGAATATGATACATACGTAAATATATACATTTTAGACCAGTGAAGGGGTTGCCAACACCATTGGAGTTGGATCACATTTTTTCTGACAGTGACTTTTTGCCTTGCAATGGGTTACCAAGTAAAATCCTGCGTGGCCGAGGTCTTCAGCAGTGTGCACCATGTTGTGTAGTGGTTCGTAGAGCTTTGAAAGCTGAATGGCCCCCTGTCTTCTCGGTATCACCCGTTGACTAGTGAATGACTTGAAACATGAATTGAGATGCTGGATAATCAGTTACAGTGTTTTGTGATTGCCACATAGCCCAACTGGAAGACTTTGATGGTGGGTGAGTTTGTGTGTAGTCCAATTCTCTGCACTCTTCTCCAGGGTGCACCTTTCCTTTTCTTGCATGTCTTGCACCTCTGGGTTCTTACTGAGGTTAGTCCTCTTTGAGGTATTTCTGGAAGAATTGTGTAAGGTGTATGACGTGCTGGCTCATAACCTAGAGGATTCTAAGACACCGTGTCAGAAGATGCATCCAGGAGAAGGCCTCTGGCCTACACTATCAGCAATCAGGTTTGGTTGTTAGCCAGAGGTTTGCCTGATCAGTCTTTAGCCATAAAACCTGTTATTATCGTCCTGTTACGCTGTCCCGGGTCATCAATCGTACGGTTGCTTGTTGGAAGGTCTTTAGGAATGCAGGATTCATCTGTTTTTCACATCTTTCTGGTAAACCCCTTTGGGGCTGGATTTATGGTCAAATCTTCACCATTTATTGCGCTAGATGGTCTCAAGGAATTTGAGATAACATATCATAACATAACATAACATATCATATCGGAGCTCTGTCCTTCCCGTATTTGTCTTGGGAAGTTTCAGGTTATTCTTGAGAACCTCTTACTTTACCCTAATCACTTGTGAGGAATTCGACCATCTGCATGGTGGGCGTGGGCTGGCATGGGCTTTTTTAACCATTTTTATAAATGGTTAGGCCTGCCTCAGGATAATGTGTGGGGCGTATCCACAAACCTTTTCCTCTGCTCACACCATAACAAATGCATAGACCTGTGTACTCTGGCATGGGCACAGCCTACAGGTACAATCCACCCCTGTCATATTTAGTTTGAATATGACAGGAGAGGAAAGCACAATGTCATCCCAAGGAGGGGGGCGCCCCCCTGCCATGGACACCCTGATTAACTGACAAGAGCTCCATGAAACCACCCTGCACTTTTGTTAGCCCTGCAGATGTTGGCAACGATTAACAAACCAATAGAGGGTACTTCAAACAGGCTCCTATGGGGCCGAGCTGCAGAGGATAACAACGGAGACAGGAAAACCAACAAACCTTTCATATGTAACTGTCAACCTGGGAAAGAGTGTCCCATCCATTCACTTTCTTTATCCGAGTGATCTTAACTAAACCTTGATTTTTGGATCTCAGTGATCGTCCTGGTTCATAAAATTATATCTGTTCCTTTAGGTAGGCAGGGGCGGAGCCGTAGAGGCAGTGGTGGACGATTGAGAATGCTTTGAATGTAATACGATTATCTACCGCCAGCCAGTGTAAGGCTTTGCGGTCTTCTGTGATGTGATTATGTCGGGGTTTCTTTTTTATAGCTCTCACTGTGTCATTCTGAATGACTTGGCACTGGTCGATGCAACCCTTGCTTGTTCCCAATAGCAGAGCATTACCATAGTCCAGTCTTGAGAGGATAAAGGCTCTCGCGATGGTTGTGCTATTTTCTTCATTTAAGACAGGTTTTATGCGCCTGAGTAGTCTATGATAGCATCTTCAGTTCTTTTTTAGATATGTGACATGGGCTTTTGCTCCAAGGGAGGGTTCCAAGAAAATTTCTAGGGTTTTCACTTTGTCCTTTAGTGGAGATGCTAGAGTTCTTTATGTTGAAATGGGCATAGTCTGAGTTCAGTTTTGCTCTTGCCTGTGTGGAGCCAAAGATCGTAAGCTCCGTCTTATTGCTATTTAGGCAGAGCCAGTTAGATTTCATCCATGTCTCGATTATACTATAGATGTTGGCTATCTTGGTGCTGTCTGTGCTGTAGCTTCCACTCAGCTCTATGATAAGCTGAGTGTCGTCAGCGAAGTTGGTGAATATGTATCCTTGCTAATCTGTATAAAAGATGTCAACTGATGTGGTTTGTTGAGACATGGGTTTGTTTGGTCCTGCAACAACATCAAACTGCTCCCTGGAAAATTTTACAATAAACTTGCTTATGTACAACTGTGTGCTCACTTCTTAAGTGATGGGCCTGTTTGGGTTAATGTGGCTAAAGGCCCATCTACACATTTGGCGAGCCAGATAGGAGCCCAGGCGTTATGAGACGCTGGGGTCTTCTGTCCACACCTCTAAGCTGAGGCACCTCAGGACGGGGACCAGTCTTCCGTACACAGTGAAAAAGAGGTCTGCGGATGCCATATTGGTTAAAGGTCCATCTGCTCCCCAGAGACATGGTGCCATGGCCTAGCTGTGTGGAACGACTTGACGAAGCATGACATCGGAGCACCTCGGGTTCATGTGAGTGTACGTTTGGGGTATAAAGCAAAGGGGAAATAGGGGTAAAAAAGGGGTTATTTCTTTGATTTAAAGTTTTTTTTGGTAAGGTTAGAGTTGGAGTGTGGGTGTGAAATTAGTTTAAAAGTGGATGTGTTTGATAAATTGTATGAACTGTTCTATGTTGTAAATCCCCTGTATATATACCTTTTACCTAGTTTAGTGTTTTAGAGGTGTGAGGGGGTACCTTACCCCGCATGTCCAGTATGGGGCTTGTCCAGATACCCTTTAGTTTGCTTGTCTGGTTGGCCAGAGTACTCACCTGAAGGTGGGGTGGTATTTTAGGATACGTCCAAACCGTACATACATTTCTGGAGTAGGCAATGACATTCTTTTGTAAGTGCGGTGGGGGCGGATCACCTCACCTTGATTTTCTTGGTTAGTTTAAGTAGTGAATTGAAACTTCCTGTAGTCAGGGAAAGACAGTTTTGTAGTAGAGAAAATCATACTACTGATGAAGAGAGCGAGAGCAGCGGTGCTGTAATAAAAAGCATTGCACACCTCCTATGCTCGAGGGGTGGGGATATCTCAGAGATATTGGCCGGCAGACTTTTTTTTATAAAGTTAGAATTGGAGTAAATAATGAAGTGAGGTAATTGCGATATAGACGAGTACGGTGAATGAGTGTGACGTATGACTAGGAATTGGGTAAGAGCAAAAAGGGAGTACTTGGTTGAAAATGTTTTGTGGCGCAGGTTCGGCTCGATGTCAGATCATTTTTGTGAAACTATTTTTTGAAAACTTGGGTTGGAGTATGGAGACTAGGTTGAATCATTTGTGTCATGTGTTGCAAAAGGAAAAAATGTTAACATTTTACAGAGAATGGTTGCAGGAGAGTAAGGGGAAAATGATACATTCTTGGTCTATTGTGGGAACCTATGATACGGGGATATTGGAGACCCTGCATACCTTTTTAACTACAAAGTGCAATGGCTCAAAGTTAGAGAAGTGGTTAAACATCTTGGAATTATGTAGGATGTATGAAAAAGGGGGGAATGGCTATGATGTTGAAATTGTGGGGGAGAGCTGAAAAAGGAGGGTATGGGAATTTCTTTTGCACCGTTCCAATATGAGTGCTAGCCTTTATCGTCAGCAGAGGGTTACACAGACACTGAGTTTGCAATACCATTTTCCCCAGTGGCTACTCCATTGTTTGCAAGACGAACACAGGTAACGCCTCCATCAGTTATAATTTCTAAGAACTTGCAGTTTGAGGAAACTGGAACTCCTTCAATGTTCTGGGCTACAGAGAGGTTGAAAACACAGAACGGGAATCGGGTAACTCCCCCGACTGCTAGGTTAGCAGATAGGGCAGAGGAGTGAGAAAGATTGAGGCCGGTAGTCAGAAGAGCAGAGGAAGGATTCGAAATGAGAGAGAAAGAAGAGGTTAGGCCTCTTCCAAATAGGATAGAGGATAGGCTGCAAAGAGTGGTAGATGCGCAAGAACAGGAAAAGAATGAAGGAATTGTTAAGGATAGTGGAGGAAGAGGTAGTGCAGCAACGGCAGAGAAAAGATGAACAGCAGGAGGAAGTAAGAAGACATGTAAGAGATGTAGAAGAAGGAAGATTGGGGACATGGGCAGGTTCTTGTTAGATTGGACAATAGAGTTATCAGAGCAGATGAGGTGGATATGGAGAACAGGGATGCTGCCACAGGTACAGGGGCTAAGCAGGGAGGACGGGAGATGGCACATTATCGTAGTGCTGATTACGCTTCTCTTCCCGTAGAAGGGTCAGGGGATATAGTATCCGGAGTAGAGGATGAAGAAGGAGATGAATGAGCTGTCGAGCAAGGAGAGCAGGTCATAATTACCCTACCTCCTGCTCCAGCAGCAGCAATAGAAAGCACTCCATGGAGCCATAGGATGTGTCAGGGTACTCTTGCATGGCTGTAGTAAGTGGTAGGGGAGAGAGGGGGAAGCCCCAGAAAAAACGAGGGTAGCTCAGTTTCCATTGCTCCAGAAGGGTCTGAGAAGGGTGTATTATGTCCCGTGGTCACACATGGAATGGCGTAACTTGATGAAGACTCTCCCGTTGTTTACTGCAGGGAAGTCGATTTATTCATTAGAGAAACACGCTGCTGGTGTTACGTTGACCATAGGGGACATGAAGAGCTTATTCACAGCCCTAATGGGGGAGTGTTCAGACGAGCTTTCGGAGAAATCGGAGTATCCAGGAGTTCAGTTGGATACACATACCCATGATGGAACAGCTTTTAGTAATCTTGGGGCAAAGGTATGGGGGGCCTTGCACATTATGTATCCCGATATGCCTGATATCAATTACATTTTAGGTAATACGATGAAATTGGATGATTATCCTGCTGCACAGATCCAGTTAATTCAGGAGATCTGGAGCACAGAAACGGGAGAAGCATGGGACAAGAATGAGGTGATTCATTACCACGTGCTGAAAAAGGGACTTCCAAAAGAAGTCCAGCACGATTTAGATAAAGTGGTTGGGATGGAGGCCAAGAGTTGGTGGGAAATTCAGGCACACATCATGCATTTTTGCAAGAGAAGACAGGACAAAGAGAGGGAGAATGTAGAACAGGCACAAAAAGCAGAGGCTAAGCTTGTTCGTGAAGATTCGTCTAGAAGGGGCAGTAATCACGAATCATATGGAGGGACAACAGGGGCAATTGGGACAACAGGGACAGAGTGAACTGGGTATGACACAGGGGTGGATGGACAGGTATATCACTGGTCCAAGGCCGATGAGAGGGTTTCCAAGGGGCAAGGGAGGATTTTAACAGGGAAGTAGTTCATTTAACGGGATCGGAGGAACGGGTCCCCAGTTTAATGGGCCAACAGGAAATAATTATGGAGGATTTTATGGGATTCAGTGTTGGTCGTGTGGAAGGTTGGAACACGTGTCACGAGATTGTCATGAACAGCCACAGTACTTTAACATGGGAGCTCAACAGATGCAGACCCAGTCCCTGCCATATGCCCCGGACTGTCGCAGCAGGCACAAGTTGAACAGAACCCAGTGGCTGGGGCTGCACAGGCCATTGGGATCTCACTGGCCATGCCAGCACAAGCATCAGTGCAGACATGGGACAAGAATCCATTACCCCAAGGAACACTTGCGCACTACACTGGAACAAATGTTTTTGGGGAAAATCCTTTTTCTCTCCCAGGTGCAAATATGTACCAGGTGTAGGACAGCCCACAGTGGTCTCTTATGTGTCCAGTCCTTTCCGTTACCACTGATCCAGAAGCATGGAAAGGTGCTCAGGTAGGTGACCAAATGTTTTCATTCATGGTTGACGCAGGGGCTACCAAGTCTTGTATCAAGGAAGGCGAGTTCCCCTTGTCAGGCAAAACGATGGACACATAGGGTTCTCTGGGGCTATCCTGATGGTTACTTATACTTATCAAGGTGGGTAATAAAAATGTATCAGCCCATTTGTTGTATTGTATGAACACCCCAGCAAATGTTTGGGAAGAGACATCCTGAACAAGTTGCGGATGTGAATTACCTCCACAGAGGAATGTATTGTATGCTCGACTCCAGGGTTGTATCTGGTAAGGGAAGCAGAGCATTTTCAGACCTATTGTAATGACAGCGCGATTAAGGGGGATCCAGTGCATGCAGCACTATTCCTTTATGGGGTGATGGTTTTGATGAGTTGGGTCCCGGGCATCAGAAATCAGGCCTGGCGAGTACCATTTGAGTTTTTATTTTGGCCTGATGTGCCACAGGAATTAACACCAGGCACCATTGTTACGATTCTCAAGGCCATAGTGATCAAGAAGAACAGGGTGGTTCTCTCAGGCACAGATGAAGGAGGCTGAGAGTGGCACACAGTACTATGCATCGATAAGACCTATCACTAAGGGACGTGGTCCAATGAGCAATTGTTCAAAGACACTGAAGACACAGGAGAGATGGTCTTTGAAATTGGGGTGCTTTGCCAGATAGTGATAGAGCAAAGGGAAGTATCATAGACCATGCTCATCGTTAAAACAAAATCACCATTTTGGAAGGAGGATTTGGGAAAAGTGCTGGACCATTTGTGCACCAGAAATCCTCAGGATGTGGGGCTGCTAAAGAGTGTTTGAGCAGTGAGGATAAAACTGAAACCCGGTGCAATATTAACACGGGTTAAGCAGAACCTCATGTCTAAGGAAGCAGACGAAGGGATTTATGAGACCATTATGGCATTGTTAAAGCAAGACATAATACAACATTCTGTGCCCCATGCAAAGACTTGTCTTGAATTAATTTGTTCCACCAATAGTAAAGGTCTGGTGGAACACAATGAAACAAATCTGCCATGCTTTCTATGTGATTTCATCAAGGAGATTTGGTCCAATCCAAATCCATGCAATGTTTTCTTTTCTTTCAAGCCATAAGCTGCAAATATTGGACATCTTGTACCTGCAACTGCTGCAAGGGCCCTTTCTGAAGCATCTGTTGCAATTATGTATGGTTTGGAGGTATCACAACCACACAAAATGGGGGCTAGGGTGAAACACTGTTTTAGTAACTGATAGCTCTATTATCCCACTGAAACGGTTTGCAAATTCTCTTTCTAAAGCAGCCAAGTGCACGCAGCAACTAGGAATAAACAGTCTACGCAAATTTAGACAGACAATACGATAAAGTTCAAGAAAGAGCTCCTCAACGATTCATCTTGCTGCCACTTTGGGACGGCGCTGCAAGAAAGTTCTCCAAATTCCCATCTTCCCCATCATCATCGACAACAACTTCTCTTGCAAAACCTCGACTGCGAAGTAAACCCAGACATCCTTGTACCGGCTTTCTCTCCTTTGGAAAATCAAGTCTTTCAATCCTGAATTTGGAACTGTGATCCAGTCCATGATTCTTTCCCGCTTGGATGGTGGCAGCACTTTCCTTGATGAAGTAACGCCCTCCTCACTGGCCCCACTGAAATCTCCCCTGCACACGACAGCCCGCCTTATCACAGGGCTGAGGAAATGCAACCACATCACTCCAACTCTCAGACACCTACTCTTGCTACCTTTCCAACCTCAAATCACCCTCAAAACATCCTGTTCCATCCGGCATGCCTGAAAAAGGTACTTTCTCAAGAGGCTTATAGAGGACCGGAAGCCACAATATCGACAGACTACAATCAAAAAGATGTACGAATCAAAGAACTAGTAAACAGGCTTCTCCTGCTGCGCACCCGGACTCTGGAATAACATACCATGGTAGGTCCCAAATTCTCCTATTCTCCGGAAAGGAACTGTAGATCCTGCTCTTCAAAGAACACTACACCGATGGAGGAACACCTGTTGGCCTCCTGATGCCACGCCATCCCCCACCGGCGGCTCTCCCTGTCCTCCTTTCTCTATTTACCCCCATTTGTTGTACAGTCCTCAGCTTCGAGCTTGACTCATGTAATATAAATCCCACACACACCTTTGAATTTGAATTTGTATTAGTAACGTGCAACAAGGCAGATTAGACTTCATCTGGGTACAGCCAGAAGGGGTTTACATCTGGAGCGCCAGAAAATTCAGCACAATAAGTTTGTTTTTAAAGTTTTTCGGAAAGGAGCAAGTGGGTGAATGCTACAAATTACATAAAACTTACATACATATAAAAGTGCCACTCTTTCAGCTGCCAGTAGTTTCTTTTATAGACTAGAGGTACATTTGTGGGAACCTACTGCAACTGAGACTCATTACAACTTTGCCGGTCTGGAAAAAATGCCGGTAATTCCGGCACCAAAATTTATTTTCCGGACAGACAAAGCACAAGTCTGCTGGTGGTGGCCACGGATCTCCCAGAAGGCCTGACCTGCCAGTAGATCAGGTCCACTGGCAGATAAAAGCCTGAATCATCGGCACCGTGATGCCAGCACCAGTGATTCAGTAAATCCGATCCCATGGAGCCCAACGCGATTCTACGGGAATGGGAATTTACCAGCTCCCCGCCACCTGTAATATTGGTGGAGACAGTAAGTGGAGGTTGCCAGTATCCCGCCGGAATTACCAGCAGCATACAGACAAACTCCTAACGACGGCGTATATCTTGGTGAACACAGACTTTGATTAATACAGACAGTTCTCTCTGCACAGGGGTGACCCACCAACACCTACCCCGCCACAGGGGGCATATCAGATTGGCACCGCTTCTGAGTAAACGTTGTATGCACAGCTGACTGTATAGCTGTGAGATCATAATCACTGTAGCTTTGAAGGTTTTTAATGGCATTCTGATGAAAATGCTTGGGTCCTTCCTTTGAAGCATAGAAGACAGAGAGAGGGTTAGCTTGCACCCTGCGTGACCTACTAGCGACCGGTGCCTCTTAATGTTCCAATTTATATAATGTTGACATTTTTGGACTGATGTCACTCGTGGGGTGTTCCTCAACTTCGTTTATTTTTTGGAGTTTTCTTGTGGTAATTTAGAGGGTCAACCCTGAGAGTTTACCTCTGGTCTTTCTTTGGGTTCGAGCAGAAAGTGAAACCACCCATCACCGGCCGCTTACATAACCAGTGATATTGAATGATGGAAGAAGCGTGACACCATAGCACCGCCATACTGGAATGGGTAACTGACTGGCACAGCGCACTAAAAAAGGAGCATTAGATGGCAGACATCTTGGAGCAAGCAAGGTCCTTTTTTTTCATCTAGTGGAATGTAACCTAAAGCGCGACCATAGCGCCACCCCAAATAACCTCACTACCTGGGTGCCATGCCTCCACATCGCCATGCTGGTCCCGATGCCTCAGAGCGATCAGAAGGTACCTCCCAATCCAATCATTAACAGAGGTACAGCTGGGGATTATCACTCCAAAAGCCAGACTGGCCTTGCGTCACCCGCCTCTCAAGAACCTTAGTCCACTGGAAGGTGACCACCAGTCACACTTGCACTCAAATGCAGGAATTCCCACAGTTGCCTTTGTTGCCTAATGCACAGCTTGACACACAGCTTCATCTGGGATCCCCAGAATTAATTCACGGAATCATCTTTTCAGAACTGTGTACTACACGTTTCAATCAAAAATGACCTTCACCAGGGCATACAATTACAATCAGCCTGATTAGCAATCAAGTAATTCAACGTGGATATGCACTGGGTAGAGACATAACGAAACCCATGCTAGCAAATGCCAAATGCACCCCTGCATCTTTAAATCAAGCGCAAATCCTCCTATGTACCA
The DNA here is from genome assembly GCF_040938575.1 of Ambystoma mexicanum. Lineage (NCBI taxonomy): Eukaryota > Metazoa > Chordata > Amphibia > Caudata > Ambystomatidae > Ambystoma > Ambystoma mexicanum. Next base: position 110,608,034 of record NC_090927.1, read on the forward strand.
ACGAGTAGTGAAGTTGGCTTGTTGTGTGGCAGGCAGAAGTGAGAGCGAGTTTTGAGAGCTGTTACAATGACAAAACCAAAGCAAATGATCTGGTCGAATATCAAGAAAGGGTTGATGTTGTCAAGCAGGCCCTGTATGTTGCTCCAAAGCAAGTTAGCCCTGATATAGAGCAACTCAACATTGCTTTCATGGATACTTCTGACTTAGGATCGGTATGACGGAATACCATTTGCAAGGGTTAAACAGCCTTAGCTTTTTTGATTTTTAATAATAAACTGAGGCCGGTAATTCTGTTTTTGAGGCTGGTGATTCTGTTTCTGAATGTGTGATCTGCAACATGTCACACTTTCCTAATTCTCCATGCTATAATGTTGCGATAAGCCCCCGTTCCAAGGGCTGGAATGGGGTGAAATGGCCCGGTAGCCCAAGTTAACGGCCTGAATGAAGCCAGGGCCATTAACGAGGGCTCTGGGTCGTTACCCCCCATTCCAGCACTTGGAACGAGGGCTTAAGGCCATTAGCACCCGGCTACCAAAGCAGTAACACAGGTTGCTTAAAAAAAGGTATTTTCCTTTGTTCAATGGGACACGCGAAAATACTTTTCAAATATGGCCACCATGGAAAGGGAAGCAGGGCTCCGCACGGAGCCCTTCTTCCCTTTCCATGGAGGCCTGCAGGAGCGCAGAGGAAGGAGCGGCAGCAGGGAGTACCACTGACGCAGAACTAAGGTAAGTGGGGGGGTGGGAATGGACCAAAAAAGAAAATAATCGGACGAAGGTCAGGGGAAGATGGCGGCAGGGGGAGGCAGCCATCAGGTGGGATGGAACGTGGGCTTTCACCGGTGGTGCAAGCTTGCATTCCTTGCCACCTGACTAGCTGGCTCCCCCGGTCAGGGTGCTAGTGCATACAAGTACCTTTCTGTGACCGTCTCCTCACATTCCCGGCAGTTGCCCTGCTGTCAAAGCAGAGAAGTTTCAATGGTCACGTGCATAAGATTTTGAAGTGGGAGTATTTTATTGCTTAAATTGGGAGTAAAATGATTTTTTAGGGAGTAAAAAAGTAAGTCCAATTGCCAATCGAAGTATTTTTTAAGTAAGTAATATTGTTTTAACTGGAAAACAGAAAATGTTTTGTAATTATTTTGTTAATTCATGCACATTAAAAGATACATGTTTACCTCTATGGATCAGGCAGTAATAATAGTACTTTCTTCCTGTGGCCCTATGGGTATTACTAGTCCAAACATATACATGGAGCTGTGTGGGGGTAAAACAGTACCTGGATCTGCCCTAACGTGGACCCAGGCTGTGTTCCCCCATGTGCATTCTCCAATGTCCTCAGTCTGTTCTCAATCTCGTGTAACTCACGCCTGATAGTCCTAAGGAATCCTAAGGATATTGACCTAAGCACCCCCCTCATCCACACCTTGAAGGCCTCCCATAACACGGAGTGCAGCTGAACTGTACCCTCATTTAGGGCAAAGAATGCAGCAATGCCTGTGTGTAGTGTTTCAGTGAGGTTTGTATCTTGCAACATAGCTGGAGCCATTCTCCAGAGAGGGTGAGGTCTCTGAATATGCTGTAAATAGTATGAACAACAGCACTGGGGAGTGGTTGGATATTCTGCAGGGGTATATAGTGCAGCCCTTAACCATCGGCGTCGAGCCAGGGTAAAGCAACCACAAATCCATGCACGATCCAGAATCATGCACTGAGGAGTAATGGGTGTCTTCTCTGTCCTGAGGGTGCATATGTCACCATGCATCCACCAACGGCAGATACAGCATCAGCTGGTGCCAACGGCAGATACAGCATCAGCTGGTGCACAGTCTGCGCAACCTTAGCCAGAACCCTGTGAACATCTGACATCCTATCCAGCCGGGAATCCAGGATTGTGCTGAAAATCATCCCCCCATTGTATCATGGTCCCCTTTAATGTCAATCAGTTCATGGGATAGCTGTTGATAGAATTCAGGGTCATCCAGATTTGGTCCATATGTGTTGACAAGGACAATCAACTGTCCAAACAGTGTCCCTCAGACAATAATATATCGGCCCAGTAGGTCAGCCATGCTTCTAGTCACCCTGAATTCCAAAAAGTGGTGTATTAGCGTAAGGACTCCCTGGATTGTGAGGAGTAATCCGTTTAATACTGCAAGGGGCCTCATCTAAGCGCAAATGCTTCATTAACGCTGCCCAGTGCATGAGTTTTCTGTAACATTATTATTTTAGGACCGTGACATTCAGTATATGGGAGAATCTTATGGGCTTTATACCGGGTTATTCAATCCCTGCACGTTCTATGTGATGAGTGATAGCGGGAGCTCTTGGCCACCCGCTGTGCTACCTGCCATTTCCAAAATGTAGAAATGAAAGCTGCCAGGATCCACCTCATAACCCTGAAACCCACCGACCACAACATGACCGTCAAACATTTACATTTTAAACCCTTGCCCCAACCCAACCACCCCAACCGTCACCATCTACCCAAACTTGATAGTGTATCCCAAATAACTCTGCTTGTGCTATCTCGGGGAGCGCACTCAAACACCAGCCAAAACCATAGATGTTAAAATGTTCAGCAAAGCCTCCAATGCAGGAAAGCAGCGGGTTCAACACGAGGAATCATGTACATCAATAACATATGCAGCACTCCAAGTGTCAATCTCCCAATGCAGACTGCGCGGTGCATGAGGCACGATCCTTCCGGCCAGAGCAGGGACCCCGATCTGGTGGGACAGGTATTGACCTCTATGCCCCCATGATGTATCCTCAGCTTAGCTAGACACATCATAGCGTACTGGACCTGCCTATCACGCATGAGGTGTTTCACTTGGTCAAAGGTTCTCCTCACCTCCTGGACCCGGGGTGAAAAATCAGTGTATATAGGTATCCTTGCTGAATAAAATGGAAGTGTTCCCTTTTCTTTCCCTTGCCAGCTTAAGAACATGGTCTTGATCTTGGTAATTTAAAAGTCTGGCTATAATCATGCGTGGGGGTCCCAGGCTTTGGGGCTGGGTCCAGCGACCAGTGCACCCTCTTGTACTGCGCCAAAAACTGTGCCATCCCAGAAATGGACTGCAGGATACCCTCGACAAATGGCTCCATTGGGCCATGGACAGCCTTCTCGGAGACTCCCACTTTACGGTGTTGTTCTGGCAGGAGCACAACTCTAGATCCTCACACTTTGAGCACACCGCCTGGAGATCCTTCCTGAATGCTTGAAGATCCTAGTCATGCCTCTCCACCGTATCTTCCAGATCACCCACCTGCGTTTCAGCGGCTGTGCTGCACCCACTCTCCTTATCAAGCTTCGTTTTGAGGGATTGTATGGTGGACACAATGCCATCTAGTTTAGAGTTAACAGACGCAAACCTGGCTTGCATTGCCCACATGTAGGGATCCATGTTGGAAGTCTTCGGGGGTCCCTCGCCCGTGTCCTCTACTGGGGTCTCCCTCATCGCAGCATCCTTGTGAGGGGTGCTTGTGTAAGAATCCATTGGCCCCTTTTTCCTTTCGCACTGCCGCACGTCATCAGGGCTGAGAGCTGATGCTGAGGCTGACACAGCGTAAGGGTAATAGATGTAAATGGAGGTCAATCCAGCAGAAACGTTTGAGGTGCCCCCAGGATCCTTATTCAGATACGCACCACAATTGAATGTAGTTTCAGGGCCCCACAGAGCGTTCCTATCACGGAGCAAGCTCAGGAAGAGCGTAAATCTGTCCCGCTTCTCAGCCGGCGCAATGGCATTCACACCTGTCCCCCAGCAGGCTGCAGTAATGGAAGGGCTCCGTGGCCAGGCAGCAACCCATCACCGGCCGAGCCCCGAGATGACATATGCTGCGAGGCACAGCCCGGGTCTCTCCTCTTAAGATCGCCGACCACATTGAACTCTTGCTCTCGCTCTCTGCTGCTGCAAATGGGATACAGCGGGCTGGAGTGGGGCTTCCCGTGGCGAAGGCCTCTCATGCCAGGGATTCAGTAACGAAGGGGAGCCACAACCCAAAAACACAACAGGGTGCTTCCCACCTCAGTCAGGTCCAGGCAAGCAGGCTGCAGCCCTCCACTGTGCTGGTAGTACAGGATAGTCACTCTGCAGGATGATACATGGCTTGGAGCTGTCATTTTAGGTGGCCATACTTGCTGCAGCTCAGCAGTGCCCCCCCAGACCCTCCCCTTTGTTGATTTCTCGTTGGAAGACTCATGAAGAAGGATTTACCTGGAACACTGTTGGGAGTACAGTCTGATCCAAAGCCCTCTGCCATAGAGATGATGTTTAAGAGGTCCAATGACTAGGAAAGCTCTTCTCCCTAATGATCCCAGGATGTAATTTGGGGTGACCAGTTGGCTGCCTACTGCATTTCAGAGAAAGGTACCCAGGACCCTGCTCACTAGAGGTGACAGGACCCTGTAAGTATCCTCTACAAACCTTCCTGGTTGGCATGGGCAATACAGAGGACTCACGTTGCCTCTAAGACCCTGGGCTGACTTTCCCTGCACCAAAGAACCAAGAAAGCAACCCATGTCTCTCACTCAATCTCTGAACCGCCGTGATGCCAGTTTGGGCACCTTTGACGTTGGCGATGCCGCTGAAAGGGAACCACCAGATTAATCTTCGACTACGACTGCCTTTGCATGTCTGAGTTGTTCTCAACATTGACATTGAAGCTCTGCTGTCCTTGCGTTTTTCACCCACTGAGTCTTCTAGTGCCCCCAACTCAACACTGTCTGCCTGGTTACCAGCTTCTTTGAGATCCAAGCTGCTGTTGTTGAGGCACCATGACGTCATGTTGAGTCATTGTAGTCCACTCACCGCCAAAGGCAAATCTCCATTTCTTCACACCCGAGACCACAGAGTTTTCCAGCACTGCCAACCCACCACTGCCTGCCGTTTTCCAGTGTTTTGACACACAATCCATCGCAGAACCTCACCACGTTGTTTTGTCCAGACGATGCTGCTACCTGATTCAACCCAGACTTAGCGCCAAAATCTCCCGACTCCCAGTTCAATGCTGGAAAGCCTGGGTCAGTGCAGTTGAGTCCTAAAAGACAGCAGCAAAAGATACTTTAAGTGGCCCTGGCCCCCCTGGTCCATTGTAACAGACCGTAGTGACATTTAAGCCCCCTTCTCCACCTCGTTGAAAGAAGTTCCAATAACTGTGAGATTGGACTGCTGATATCTTTGCCGGAACAGCCCTGTCTACCAACCCAGAGTGCCCAGGGCTCGAAATTGAGGGCGGCTCGGAGCGATTTAGCTCCTGTTTGTTGCCTAGAAGAGCCTGGTTAGCTTAATATCCACATCTGCCACAAGCTGCATTGGGCTCCCCAGGCTATCTGATGTTGAACACATACACTTATGTGAATTTTAACTCTGTGCATTTGGCTCAATTTACAAATAAGCATTAGGCCACATCAATACCACATTTAAAAGCATACGGGCAAAATGATATGTTTGCAACTTATGCAGAAGTTATTTTTAATTTATTGATTTGCCTTTTTAAAGTGCTCACACAGCCCAGGGGCATCAAGGCGCTGTTACAAGAGTATGTCTTAGTTGCGTATTTATAACGCGCTTAATACCCAGAGGTTTCTAAGCGCGGACCCGGTGATCGAACCTGTGTGGCTTTGTGTCATCGTGTTTCCAAGGAGAGCAGGTTGCCGCTGAGCTATCCGAGTTAGAATTGTGCAACGCTGTGTACTTCCTCATTCCCCAGTGGTAGCTCTTGGTCACCGGTTAATGCTGGATACCCAGGAGCTGCTTTTAGCTCCTGCTTATCCCATCATAATTCCGATCCCTGGTGCCCCTTTATTTTGAAGTCAGCTTTCTTTTTTTATGTTTTCCTTTACAAAGGTTGGTCCAGGAGTGTTTTTATTAGTTGTGTGTATTTTTGTTAGTCTAACGATCAATTATTTATAGGAACTTGGCTGGGCATTCCTTTGTTTCAGTACAACCGTACTATTGTTGTGTGGATTGAATCTGTACCAGCTCACACCCCTCCTGAAGGCTATAGCCTGCCCCCAGTCTGCCCTACACTAAACGTGGAATGAGGTATCATGTTGTGCCTGTTTTACTATTATGATTGCGATCACTGATCGATTAGTGGTAGTGTGGGGCTTAGGAACTACTTATTGCTCCACTCGTGCAGGGCAATAGTCATTTCTTGAGTCAGTTCATAACGATCCCCATTCCACAAGGATCTAACCCTTCAAGCATGCAACATGTTCAAGGCCACCTGAATTACCTTAAAAGCAATCACAACCAAAACACTACTCTAGCTGGCGGAGAAATGGACCATCGCCTGATTTCGGCGTGCCACCAAAAGCCGCAATATCTCAAGGCTGGCACCAAGAACTTCAACTGGGAGCAGATCTTTCCCTGCTACCCACCCTGTCTCTGGATCAAGTTTCCAAAGCAGGTAAGACTGACCCCCTCCATCCTACACTTCAGGAAGGCCTAAGACCCTACTCTTCAAAGAACATCACTCCAATCAAGGATCGCTCCAATCAACCTTTCTCCCGCTCTGGAGTTTCCCTCCACCTCCATTCTATCCTTACCTCCCCCAGGTCCTCTGCTACCCTTGAACCCCACTTATAGATCCTTTATGTGGCTCCTTTGTACACCTCTCTGTTGCTCCCCCGCTAGTTTCATGTTTTTAGAACCTCATACACACACTGCAGCAGGGATGGAAAACCCACTGTGCACCGCCGTAAAACACTGCTTGAGGAAAAGCAAATGTGTGACAATGGCCACTGAACCTATGAGCTATTCATTGAGGACACAGTAAACTCCAACCAGGTCTGTAGGAAATGCACTTTATAGTGGAAAAGAAAATAGTCTTCAAAACATTTTCGGACTCTATGGGTCTCATTACACGGAAGGCAGTAGCCATGCTGCTATTTGCGGCATGGCAACCCCCATTCCGGGTCCCGGGTCCGGGTTCCCTTAATGGGGAAATGAGGGCCCGGTATTTCCCCATTCAGGCAACCCGGACCCTGTGCATCCCCATTCCCATTCGAGCCCCCATATGGCTCAATGGGAATGGGGAGCATGCTAACAACAGGCCCGTTAATGACGGGCCTGTTGTTAGCATGCTGGACCGCTCGCGGGACCCGCTAAGGATGCCTGGTTTTATGCCAGACCTCGTAATGAGGCGGTAGGGTTTTAACGCAGCTCTACCGGCCCCGTTAACCCCCTACCGCCAGGGTTGCAATGACCCCCTATGTGTCAATTCATCGGCTAGAGTCTCTGCTGGGCAATCACTCTCCGGGGGGCTATCAAATGACATGGAAGCAGCACCCCAAGGACAAGCATATAACTAGTGATGGTTTCTCTTGTTTGTCAAATGGAGATTATAAAACGATCCAGAAGTAGTAAGAAAGACCTCTTTGTGGTCAGGGGCAACGCAGTTGTCTTGGAAGCAAGACAACGCAGTGCAACACAGGTTCGAATCGCGATCCCGTGCTTAGAAACCACTCGCTGGTATTAAGCCTGTTATAAATAAACAATGAGATAGATGGATGGATGGATGGATAGATAGATAGATAGATAGATAGATAGATAGATAGATAGATAGATAGATAGATAGATAGATAATGGCAGAGAGCCTTGGCGCCTCATCATGAAGTGTTATAGTCCAGAAGAGCCTTGCACTCTATGGGCTCTTGAGGTTGTGAGCATGTACGCGTGGGCCTGGGATAGAGCAGAGCTACACTTGTGGATTTTGTGGATGTAGGGTGATCAGGTCCGGGGAGGGGTGACTCTATCTTCATGAGTGCGCTTCCAATGTGTGCTAAGCTGTCCTTCAGCCTTCCAGGGCAGATGATGATGGAGGGCGAGGCGCGTGGACAGACTTCCTCATGCCGCTCCCCCTCCCGGAGAAGGCGGAGCCAGGGCCCACATGTGGCTGTGCACTGCCCACTCTGACCCCACTCCTCTCCCAGCTATGCACAATGTGTCTGAATTCTTGGTAAATTGCTCTCTGGTGCTCAGTACTCATAGCGGGGTGTGACGCCCCCTCATTAACAGAGCAAGTGGGAGATAGAAGACTCGCCTTAAGAAAAGCTTTTTAAGGGAGACCCCTCTGCACCAGTGGCGTAGACAGATTGTGGCGTGAGGGGCAAGGCCAGTCCCATTTTCCACAGGACCCACACTGCTGTTCTGGGCCCCACTGGGATGTATTGAGAGCTGTTAATGGCAACTGGTGATGAGGGTACTTTAAGACCTCAACCGGAATGGGTGTAATGAGAATGTCCATAGTGGCCGCAGAGAAGATAGCAGGAGGAACATGTATGCAAACATAGGAGCAAAGCTAGCAGAGTCATTCATGAAGGGACTTGATCAGAAGGGTCAGTTGCAAAGAGATAATTATACAAAAATGAAAGGAGCTGAACAGGAATATACTTGTAGACATGTGCTGCTTAATTTGGTTAGTTGTAGGTCATCGCAATGCAGGTCACTGCTACATCATTGCATGGTATGTCAGGGTGTGTTTAACATGGATGGTCTCACATGGTCCATGCCTGAATGATGACAAAACGGAACTCCTCATCCTGGGCACCACAGCTAACCTAAACAAACTCGGCCATACCTACTCTTCGTTTGAAATCGACAACAACATTATTGCCGTGGTTAAGGAGGTCAAAACCCTGGGTTTTTATCTTGATTCCACAATAACATTAAAAAAACAGGTAAATGCTATGGCCGCCGACACACCTCATATACTTGCAAACTTATCAGAGCAGCCAAACCCTTCCTTTCCTCTAACAATTGTGTCTCCTTAGCAAGAGCCTTGATCTTGTCCAAACTGGACTATTGCAATGCTCTATACGTAGGTAGCAATAAATACATCAGGGACAAGATTCAAATCTTGCAAAATAACACCTTAAGAGCAGCCCTAAGTCTCCGGAAGAAAGCCCACATTACAGCTTTCAGAAGATCTGTCAACTGGCTCTCCACGACAGACAAGATCCTCCTCAAATCTGCCTCTCTGACTCACAAATGCCTCCACCATTCTGCCTCTCAATACTTCATAACAAGATTCACTAGACAAGCATCCTGCCGCCCCTCCTGAAAGGTGAATTCTAACCTCGTACCGGTGCCCAGATTCAAACGCACTACCACTGGGGGAAGTAGCTTTTCTGTCAAAGCAGCACAACAGTGGAACGCGCTACCGCCATCTCTAAGGGAAGATTTGCCTTACTTACAATTCAGAGCGAATCTTATTCTTTGGATCAAGGAACATGATATCTAATGTATTGGTACCCACTGACCTTCCAGCTATAAATCTGTAAATTATGTATATCATATTCTTCAAGTAATTATGACCTATTGCACTTGTTCTCAGTTTTGCTGTTGTGTCTGGCACGGTAACCATAGCTGGACACTACAGTATCATATGTAACCTAAGCCATACAATCCTCCTGTTGCTCCTGCACCCTGCTACCTCCGGGTGAGGTGCGCACTACAAATGATAAAACAAACAAACAAACAAACAAACATGACAAGTAGCACATGCATGTAGAACACTGGAGAGCAAAATGAATATTGTGTGCACAGGATAACAAGTGTGCACTGCAAGCCAATATTTTGCAGGGAATACAAAGAAGCAGGATGTCTGGAGGGGATGAAGCAAGGTGAAGGTTTTTGGAAGGGCGGATGGGCTGAAGCAATGGGGTCCGTTTCCGATGGGCTAGAGAGGAGCTCCAAGGTGTGGTGTCTCTTCAGAAGAGCGCGTGGGGGCGAGGAGCATTTTTTTTAAATAGAGCTGCAAACCCAGGAGACACGGTCACAAGGTTTCTGGTGGAGGATAGGCGAGTATGGGGCAAATCATATGGTCAATTTCAAATAAAAGATAACTCAGAAGGGGCCCGTTGCTATATAACCATTTATTTTTTGGTCCATTTTGAATCAAGCTATTGCCATTTGCTTGTATGTTACTACATTATTATTAGATGTGTTTAATAGTGCAAGAGATCCATTCCTGTAGAACACAAACGATCAAAGTAAACAGTCTTTGCCCAAGTTCACAGGGCTAAATTGTATTGTGGGCTATGGAAAATAAAATCTTGTAAACTAACAGAAATCTGGTGTGACGGATTTGTGGTTCCCAGAGTGACTCAATTTGATTATCTTGGTGTTCGCTTAATGAAACGTTTACAGGGAATGCACATATCCTGAAACAGGTCCCAGTTATGAAACACATGTTGGTGGTGTCTATAGATTAATGAAACAGCACAAGCAGCAACCACTTGGTATAGTAAAAAAAAAGATCTAGAATACATGCATTGTAGGGGCGATTAAATATGGTGCTGCGATTTGGGGGTATGGGGATAATGGTGTATTGCAGAAAGAGCACAATTGTCTTGTGAAATTAGAAATTCTTCTAAGGTTACCAGTATCTGCTCCGAATTTTGCATCACATAGAAGGATAGGCTTGGCCTTTCTTGACGATCTATGTGGTTTGGAACTAAGCTTGTTATGGTTGCATGTGTGGTCTAATCTGAGGGCAGGGCTCACACAAAAAATTATAAAAGGTCTACTGGGGAAAAAAGGTGTAGAAAAAATGGGTTGGTTATTAAACATAAAGAAAATTCTAGGGCATGCGAATGTCAGTGGTATGTTCTCTAATTCCCTACCAATGCATACAAATGTGTGCTGCTCTGTAAAGAATGACATTGTGGAGTGGGTAACTGATGGTAGAGAGATGAAGGAACTGCTGAAACTAATTAACAGACAATTGATGATAATTTCGACAAAGTCAATTAAGGAATATCTTGTCTGGTCTAATTTTAAGTGCCAAAGGACTCCCATTACAGGAGCACGCTTTGGGTGTATCGAGTTGGACGAGGTCCTAAACCGGAGATGGGGTAGGAATTTTGTATCTATTTGCTCTATGTGTCAAGCTGGGCTTGGAGACCTTGCTCATTTCTTATTTTGTTTGTGGTGTGAAAAACCAGAGGGTGTTTCGCAACCTAGTCCCCAGGGATCCCATACTCAGGTGGCCAGGTAAAGGCCATTGCTTTTGGATCCTGACCCTGGGGTGGACAAGCGAGGGAGAATCACCTGGTTAGGGGGACCTCGGGGAGTGGGGGAGAAGCATTTGATGGTTAGACATGGTATCCCTCTTTTTCCACAGCCCATCTAACCCCTGTATCTACCTATTTTCCTCCCCACTTCACACTGACAAAACTACTGAGCCGAGGAAGATGAGGAAGATTACCTCTAGTGACTTGCAATGGCTCTGTCACTTTAATGAGACCAGGCAGAGACATGCACATATTTATTTATTTGTTTATAACGATTCAAAGTCCGCAGGCATCGAATCGCACATTAACACATAAGACAAACAAGAAAACACAGGACAGGTACATACACCATAAATCCCTATTTGGACCAAAAATAGTATCAAAAGGTAAGTCCCATTTTTATCAAATAATACACATTATAAAACAATCTGAATTTTAGAGTCAAGGTAACGGAAGGACTTGCAACAATTCAATAAAGCTGGAATTTTTCCACAGCCCAAAATAATACAATCACGGTTAACCTCAGTGTACCAATCCTTGTTTTGGATCGTGTGTAGAAATGTAAGGTCCTTCATCCAAATATATCCAGGCCCCATTCTTACTTGCAGCCAGTGAAAGACCTTTCTTTAACGATTGTCTAGATTCCTACTGCTCAATTCTGTTTATGTTGGTTAGGATAACATTTCTTTGATCCATAAAGTGAGGTCTCAAGTTAGGGTCCAGAATATCAGGCATGTCCTGTTTCTTAAAATGGGGGTTCCTCTTCACTACCAGGGCCCTCGACTGACCCCCTAGGTTTCCTCTTTCCAGTGGGTAGTGATTTACCAACACAGTAAGGTTTTAATAGGGCTGTAGGAGGACCATCTTTCACAGCCATCTGATGAGTACTAATTCTGATACTGCTCCCAGCCGGGGTAGCAGAATCAGATCCATTTATTTGACACGCTAAGCCTTCTTTTAAGGAGCAGTTCTGAGAAGCATCTGTTTGGCATTGTTTATCTACCCTACCGGAGGATGTATCTGGCATCATTTTGGTATTGTTTATCTACTCTACTGGAGGATGTATGTAGCGTCAGTTTAGCATTGTTTATCTGCCCTACAGGAAGATGTATCTAGTGTCAGTTTGGCATTGTTTATCTACCCTAACGGATGTATGTAGCGTAGCTCTGTAAAAGGATTCAATGCAGCGATTAAAGTTGTCGCTATTGTGGCATTGGTTTAAACCTAAGATGAATTTCTCCTTGATTGATTGCCAGTTCTCTCGCTGGCATCCTTTGCTAACTGGCTTAGTATTCATCCCGAAACATGTAGACGGACGGCTGACGTAGTAACTTCCAGGCTACTAGTGGGTCTCAGTGAAATGGGGTTTCTTAAGTGCAGGACCATGGACAGATTAACCTCATCCTTCTCACAAGGTACCTCTTTCTTATCTGGTTCTTGACTAGCCATAGGCCTGACCAAGGAAATTCACAAATCAATATCCATCTCCATGTCAAGTGCTTCCAATTTATCTTGCTGGAGACCCTGTCTTCTCATGGTTTTTTTTTGCCAAAACCATAGAGAGACGGCCCAAGGTCACACTTGGGATAGTACTCATACTTGAAAGGCTCAGATCGAAAAAAGCCAAGTCCCCGATCCCCGGACTAAACAAGAGTTGTGGAGGCCATACGGGAGATTCAGGGACAGTACTTTTGCTGTGTATAGGAGACTCCATTAAATACAGACGTCCCATTTACAGTCCCTGTTATCCTAACTACACACACCTGCCACTTGTTAACACTCGCTGTCAGGATAGGCTGGGAATGAGAAGGAGCAGTTCTTCTGGGGCTGATGCGAACCAGGCTATCGAAGTTGGAAGGCCAAGGGGCTGATCAGGAGTTGTGAAGAACGAGAGAGAGCCAGGCGAGAATTCCATACTTTCGGAAATCTGTAAGTATTCAAGACTGAAACCGAATGAGAAGAAAGGATATACCTTCAAAGTGCTTCAAGGCAGCCCGCTCCCCTTCTGGGTGAACGACGGAGGGGAGCAGTAGAGGAGGTATTGGTAACAGCCTTGACTGGTTCATGAAAGGTGTTGAAGAAAGAAACCCAATTAACACGACCAGTGAGTTATCAAAGGCAACAAAGGCCCGGTTTGTGTTAAAAGCAAATAAAAGTGTAACAAGAGTTGAAGGTTGCACCTGTGCCCTTAAAACGCGTAATGGAAAGGACAATTGCTGAACTGTGATGAGAGTATACAAAGTAACAGAGCGGTCCTGCAAAGCGGAATCGCACATTCAAAGGTCTCTGTGAAATGTTTGAAGTTGTGATAAAATGTAAAACGAAGGCAAGAAAATAACCGCGATCCCAAATGAAAGTTGATTGAGTGAAAAGCAAAGTATATGAACTTAAAATATGCCAAGAGGGCAAAGTATAAACTTTAAGCATGCCAAGAGGGCAAAGTAAAGAAATAATAATTCCAAGAAACTACAAGTACCCAGAACCATTGGTGTTGCGAGTTAATGAAAATTGTCAAATTGTTTAAAGGTTGAAGTGGTCATGCAGAGATCTGCGTAAAACCCTTGCAGTTTTGAAAGTCTTTGACAGTTGAAAGTTGTATGAAACGAAACGTGGGTAGAGGCTTCACCCACTCAAGTTCTGCTCTTTATTATCTGTGTCTGTTGTCGATACCACGCCGTTCTTACAGTGGGTAGAGGCTTCACCCAGTGTAGGCCTGCTCTTTACTATCTGTGTCTGCTGTCGATACCATGCCTTCCTTACAGTGGGTAGAGGTTTCACCCAGTGTAGTCCTGCCCTTTATTATCTGTGTCTGCTGTCGATCCCATGCCTTCCTTACAGTGGGTAGAGGTTTCACCCGGTGCAGGCCTGCTCTTTATTATCTGTGTCTGCTGTCGATACCATACCTTCCTTACAGTGTGTAGAGGTTTCACCCACTGTGGGCCTGCTCATTATTATCTGTGTCTGCTGTCGATACCATGCCTTCCTTACAGTGGGTAGAGGTTTCACTCGGTGTAGGCCTGCTCTTTATTATCTGTGTCTGCTGTCAATCCCACGCCTTCCTTACAGTGGGTAGAGGCTTCACCCACTGAAGTCCTGCTCTTTATTATCTGTGTCTGTTGTCAATACCACGCCTTCCTTAAAGTGGGTAGAGGTTTCACCCAGTGTAGGCTTGCTCTTTATTATCCATGGCTGCTGTCGATACCACGCCTTCCTTACAGTGGTTAGAGGTTTCACCCAGTGTAGGCCTGCTCTTTATTATCTGTGTCTGCTGTCGATCCCATGCCTTCCTTACAGTGGGTAGAGGTTTCACCCAGTGTAGGCCTGCTCTTTATTATCCATGGCTGCTGTCGATACCACGCCTTCCTTACAGTGGTTAGAGGTTTCACCCAGTGTAGGCCTGCTCTTTACTATCTGTGTCTGCTGTCGATACTACGCCTTCCTTACAGTGGGTAGAGGTTTCACCCAGTGCAGGCCGGCTCTTTATTATCTGGGTCTGCTGTCGATCCCATACCTTCCTTACAGTGGGTAGAGGTTTCACCCAGTGTAGGCCGGCTCTTTATTATCTGTGCCTGCTGTCGATCCCACGCCTTCCTTACAGTGGGCAGAGGTTTCACCCAGTGTAGGCCGGCTCTTTATTATCTGGGTCTGCTGTCTATACCACGCCTTCCTTACAGTGGGCAGAGGTTTCACCCAGTGCAGGCCGGCTCTTTATTATCTGTGCCTGCTGTCGATCCCACGCCTTCCTTACAGTGGGCAGAGGTTTCACCCAGTGCAGGCCTGCTCTTTATTATCTGTGCCTGCTGTCGATCCCACGCCTTCCTTACAGTGGGCAGAGGTTTCACCCAGTGTAGGCCGGCTCTTTATTATCTGTGCCTGCTGTCGATCCCACGCCTTCCTTACAGTGGGCAGAGGTTTCACCCAGTGTAGGCCGGCTCTTTATTATCTGGGTCTGCTGTCTATACCACGCCTTCCTTACAGTGGGCAGAGGTTTCACCCAGTGCAGGCCGGCTCTTTATTATCTGTGCCTGCTGTCGATCCCACGCCTTCCTTACAGTGGGCAGAGGTTTCACCCAGTGTAGGCCGGCTCTTTATCATTTGCTGAATGCAGCTTTGCCTGCTATTGCTTGGAATGCATCTCTCTATATTAGTAAACCTTGGTGAGCACAAGAAAGGGGATAATAGATGGGTACGGAATCGTGGAAAGAACTGATGAATGCTGGATGAGTTTGTTCTATAACAATTTAACAAGTTGAAATGTCTAAATATGCCGCAGTTATAGCACAGGAGGGTATATTTTACATGCTTTCTGGCTACTAAGGCTAATATTTAGGTGCTTTAATGATTTACAATTTGTACCATGTATGAGATTTTGTAAATGAATTGCTGCCCGTTCATTTTTTAAAGATTGAAGATGCTTTTGGCATAGTGATTTTGCATGATGTATCTTTTATGGATTTTAAATCCGAAATAAAGAAATGACTTACTTACTGTAATGAAATAGTCTAGATGGACTGCAGATGAGTGGGGCAGTTGTCATGGGGTTGTAGTGTGCGGGACATTTTGGAGAAGGGTTGACATCCTAAAAAGCAGCTGAGGGCTTGGTGTGGGAGAGTCGGAGATTCTATAGAGAAGCTGGCAGTGTGGAAATGGGAGACGACAGACAAAAAGGAATATTGCGGGAGAGTTCCTTGATTAAATGGTGAATTTTAAAAATAACCCCAAAGCTGTGGAGGGGCCATGAAGTTTAAGAAACAGGACAATGTGGCTTGCTGCTGTCTTACTACATACTATGTAATGATGTGATTATGAATTAATGTGCCAAACTATGTATTAATCTAGAACACGCGAGCTCAGATCATATACTGCTTGCCCAAGATCACCGAGGAGTTGAGCATTTGGGCTGTGTATCTGGAAAGGTTAATGTGCTGTAATAGAGCAACCTGTGGCTCTCCAGATATTTTGGACTACAACTCTCATCTCTAGGCAGCATAGTCAATAGTGAGGAATCATGGGAGTTATAGTCCAACACATCTGGAGGGCCACGACTTTGAGACTAGAGCTAAAACGTTTGGATCACAGCCTTAAGTGAGGAAGAAGTGGCTACTGTTTGTGGTGAGAGTCTGGTGGATCTGCAAAAAAACCGACAGAGGATGTATGTCTTGATGGCAGCCGCGGACTCAAGGACCAAGGTCACACAGTTAGTGGTGGCGGAAGGGCACAGATCTAAAAGGACTGTTTGAAAATAGCCCTCTTACTGTGAAGGGGAATAACGAGGGGAGAGCAGGCACTTTTTCACAATTTGATTATTTTGAATACACAACAGTGCAGTTTGCTATATTCTAAACATTTAATAAAGACATGAAATAAAATTAAGTAAAAACGCGAACTGCATTTCATGTCACGTATAATTTCTTCCCAAGATCACAAGGCTGAACTATAGTCCATCCAACTCCCAGAGACAAATGATTTGCTCATGGGCTGCACACTATGACGCTTTAGACATGTTCGCTCTGAGTCACTTGACAGCAGCCAAGAAGGTACTTGCAAGAAGGTACTGCTACTGGTAGTGAGGACACTAGGCATAAATGGTACTGGGCCTGTGCCCATCATTGGGCATTAATGAGGGATAATTGCTGAGAGAGCCAGCCTCAAAGGTTTGAGGGAGATGCATGGCAGTTTTGAAAACTGTGAGTGAGATGGGGCATGAAAGCTATTGAGCTATGGGCTTCTCCCCTTTCCCTACCTCCTGTACCTAAGCCCAGGAGGGTGAGTAGATATGATGCCGTTCTTTGGCCCATTAGATGCATCTTTCACCCCCAACTCACCAGAGGCGTAGCCAGGATTGTGTAATATGTGGGGCCTGGAGCCCACACTAAGGAGAGCCCGCAGAAGGAAGGGGGCGTGTTCTGCCCACGGCCAAATGCGTAGAAGTGACCGAACATAGTGAGGAAGAGCGAACCAATCAAAGGGGAGGTTTGTGAGGTGCTCTCCACCGGAGATCTTTTTATCAAATAAAGGAGTTAAAATGGTGCATTTTACAGTACACTTTCTGTGATCAATTAAGTAAAAAGCCAAACAGTTTAGAATGGGTTTTGTTGGGTAGGACATGAGGTCCATTAGATGCGAAGTCACCAACAATGCACGGGAGCATTTTCCAATGCATTCCCATAATGCCTTTGGCCACTATGTGCCAGGGCCCTGCAAGTGTAGAAAACATGTTCATATTGATTGCGCCCACTCATGTCCATTCTGGTGCACCTATATATAGCACTATTCCCACATATGAACATCCTCATGTTTGCTTTGGCCATAATGCCAGTAATGATGCTTTAACAAAACATGTTTATGCTGGCTCTGCCAATATATGCCTGTATCCGCCTTAATGCCAGTTAAAAAAGCCAGACCCCTGTGTGGGAACGAGGGACCAACAGGCCCCTCTCTGCCGTCACTTCTCAGTACAAAACTCGGGCCAAGTGCCTCCAGTAGTGGGTACGCCCCTCGCCCTTATGCGATCTTAACTTTGGGTTACATTTGCTTAGATGAGAACACTGAGCAGGACACAGGGCATCCATTTTCTTACCCCCTTTCGACTCCATCTTGGTGACCAGGCCTCACTGCGATAGTACAAAATGCCTCTCTCCCTTTCCCCGCCACAGCAGCTCAGAGCACATGGCCCCACCCTTGTTCCCACTCTGACTGGAAAACTCTGCAGCTCCATTCTTACGCTGAAGCCGGAGATGCTTGCAACAAATAATAAATGTAACACATCTCTTTTCCTCTGAGATCACTGTCCTGCAAGTGAACCAACATGAGCTAAGCACATAGCTCGTCCATCTCCACAAAAGTGTCCTTGCCCTCTTACCCTCGCCAGTTGAAACTTATTGCTATTCTAACCCTGTGTCCCTGCAAGATATTCCTTTCATGTACCAGACCACTGACCATGCTATGAAGCCCACCCAACAGACCCCCAACTAACATTAGACCCCTGCTGCAGTATATCGTGCCTAATACTAACAAATGCCACATACCTGAGATTCTTGTGAGACTAACCCCACAGTTCAATGAGAGTATTATGGTGGCCAAGACCCTTAAACCTGTGACATGTATAACCCAAATGTTATAGATGATATAGACACCTGTGTGATTTGTATAATGACATGATAAACTACTGAGGGTCTTTTGATCAACCATTATTTAGTGCATGCATTATTTAGAATGTATTCATTAGCTTAGATAGATAGTGACCACCGTGTCTCACAGCAACCTGACCTTCACCCATCCGGAGCACAGATGTCTGACGTCAATCCTCCCGCCAACCAAGCAACCAACCCGGAGGAAGAGACGCCACCCACACCTGAGACTGTGTGCAACTGACCAATCCGGAATCGACATAGTATCCTATGCCAATTGCGTCACACACTACTGTATAAAAATGCAATGTAACGATAATTTGTCAGAGCGCTCTCAGAGATCTAGATAAACTTTTCCTTGAACTCTCGCAGCCTGCTCTTTTGTGCCTTATTCCCTGTCCAGGCAGTGTCTGTTTTATTCATTTTACACATGTAAGTCAGGGAGGGCACAAACATTTGGTGACCCCCTGCGATGTGATCGGAGAGGTGCTTCGAGGCCGGTGCCGTGCGGCGATATCCGGGACGCCCCCCAGCAAAACCATTGCCTCCGCGGCCGACCAGCCTGTGCGCACTACGAACAAGGGTCAAGGGTTCCCGGTTGACGAATACCCGACTTAAAAGCTGCTCGCCGAGGCGGGCCACGGCTTGGTTGGGGTGCAGACCTAACTGGGGTCGGACTGCGAGCGGCGACCCTCGAGTCACCTGACTGAACACGTGAGTGCCGGTTGCGAAGATTACCAAGGAAAGGTAAGGGGGAAACAGGAGGGAACAGGTGGTAATGGGTTATAGGGGAGAGCAGGGCCTGTGTGAGTGATGATGAGGCTTTTCTGATCTGGCCTATATATGGCCATTAGGTTTTTGTGAGAAGTGAAGAGAAGAAGAGAAGAGGTATCCTAGCCCGAACGGGGTAGAAGGCAGTGCCGCGTAGCATTGTCTCGTCCAGTGCAGAATAAATAAGTGATGAAACAGAGAAAATAGTAGGAGTCTCGTATTTTGAGTAGACTCGGAGTAGGCATTTAGAACATTCTTTTCTGGGTACCAAAGAATTCTTGGAAAAGAGTAAGAGGGTGTAAGAGGTGGGGAGTGAATGAGAAGAGTAGGCAAAACGGGGAAGGGGTCGTAACAAGGACAAACGGGAAGAAAAAGTGCGCAGGTAGTGCATGTGCATGATATGTGTTATATGTCTTTTGTGTTTCGGCCATTTTTGTCAAGGATATCCAAGTACTCTGATTGATTTGTGGGTAAAGTGGCAAAATATGCAAAAGTGAACTGTTGAATTTGAACATGCAACAATCATAAGGTTAACATTGAAAATTGATTTATATATATATTGATACATATATGTGCATACAAACTACAAGTAATTGAGAAGATTCGTGGTATATTGTCCAGCTAGAAGAAAAGAAAGGCAAGTGGAGAAGTGATTACAGGGAAAGAGAGACTGAAGGGCAAGTACAGACAAAAGGAAAAATATCGTCATGGGGGAGTGACACCACTAGCTCATATTTGTCTGCACCTTCCGTTATACAGTGAGAAGATACAAAAATACCACGATCAGTGGTTAACAGAGATAAAAGGAGACAGTGTGATGCCAATTTGGCCAGAAGGTGGCTCATTTGATAAAAGGGTGTTAGATTTAGTGTCCACACACTTGTTGGCAAGGTATAAGGGGAAACAGTTACAGAATAGAAGAGAAGTACTAGACCTGTGGCAAATGTTCGAAGACGTTACGCCTATAGCAGAGGTAAGTAAAGAAAGAACGAACGAAAACCAGAAAACGCAGGAAGAGGTAAGCGGAATGCCAAAGGGTGAGTGCACAACCACTACAGCTGAGGGTGATACAACGAAAATATATCCCTTAATGTCAAGGCCAGCAGTAGGATACAGCGAGCCCCTGTACACACCAGAATGTCCCACCCCCACACCCTCAACCGGAGCAGACATTACGGCAGCGCCGTCCTATGATAAAGGAGGTTTGCATGGTCCGACAAGTGCACCCCCCGTGAATTTGGCACACTTAACCGGAGAATTAGAGGGGGAGGAGAGGTGCCACTGTTATCCATGGCCAATCTCACACCATCATTAAGCACAGCAGGGGAAGTGGCGCCAGCAATCTCAGAGCCAGTGCGATCAATATCATCACAAGGGACACGCATACCACAAGGGCGAGAGAAAGAGTGGCAGTCAGGGGAGTTCCTGTTTCATCTAAATGACAAAAATGTGAGGATTATACGCCCACCCACCCCAGAAAGTGAGAAAGGGGAAGGACGTGAAGAAAACAATGAGCAAGAATCAGAAATAGAAGAGGTATGGAGTGACTTAGACGAATATGAAGAGGCAGCTGCCGAGGCCGGGTCCCCACTGCCAAACCACCGATACCCAGATACACCATCGCCACCACTATGGCAGGGTAGATTAAGACAGCGAGGAGGGAATATGATGGTAAGCAAAATAAAGAAAGGTGCGGTAAGTAAGGTAGGAAAGAAACACAAGTTACAAATGGCATTGATACATAAAGGAGCAGGTAGGCCACACTACATTCCACGGGCTCAAATGGATAAAAACAACCTGCTGAAGGTCCTCCCCCCACTATCGGGAGGGGCTGAGAAATGGATACACGCTTTTGAGAAGAACACGGCAGGAGTGCCACTAGTAATAGGGGATGTGAAAAGTTTATTAGTGTCAGCAATTGGTGACCAAGCAGACGCAGTGTGGGAAAAGGCCGGATTCCCCGGAGTCAAAATTAGTTGTCACCGTCACGATGGGTCGGCGTTCAACAACGTTCGAGCACAAGTGTGGGATGCATTGCGGCACACGTTTCCAGATATTCCAGATTTACATTTAGTGATGCAGTGTACAATTGAGGAGAACGAGGATCCTACGCAATTCATACTGCGGGTGCAGGATTTGTGGAGAAGCGAAACTGGCACGGCGTGGAACCAGTCCACCGGGTTGTTCTATTTTATCATCAAAAAGGGGCTCCCGAAGGAGGTACAGAAGGCCTTGGATAAAATAGCTGGGATAGAAGCCAAGGGTTGGCCTGAAATACAGAATTGTGCACCACTGCAGGAGGATCAAAGAGAGAGAAAAGAAGATAGCACAAAAATGGCTGGAAGACGAGGCAAAGCTGGTACAGAACAAATTATTGAAGGTCGCCGCCATCAATGCCAGCGTAGCCACAGATAGAGAAAATGAGGGGGATGAAGGAGCGGGAAACAGACCAGTCACAATAGCGGCACTGCAGGCAACAGGAGGACAAGGACCGTGGAACGGAGAAGAGCAATACGGCGGACAACAGTGGCAAGAAAGACCAGCAAGAGGAAGAGGTGGGTACCGTGGCCAGAGAGGGGGGTTTGAAGGTATGGGGAATAGAGGATTTGGTGGTCAAGGAATGAGAGGCGGACCACAAGGGTCATGCTGGAATTGTGGGAGGTGGGGACACTATTCAAGACATTGTAGAATGCGGCCTTCAGGGTATTTCCAAGGGCAACAGGCCATAGAGAACGAACAAGGCTGGGCGTGCCCACACCCAGGTAGCCCCTATGGACTACCGATGGGAGGAGGGAGACAGTAGGATCAGTACTATAACAAACTTCAAATGCAGCAAGGACAGCAACCACCGCCACAACCTATGGCAAGACAAAACGCGGTAGGAAACACAAACAATAATTGTTTTGCAACAGCTGCAAACTGTGCGCCCGCACAATACCGTGGCATGACAGTGGTTGGAGACAATGTCTTTTCAGTACCAGGACAAGAAAGACATTCAGATTAGGACAGCCCACAGGGAACACTTGCATGTCCAGTCCTATCCACCACCGTATGTGCAGAAGAGGAACCACTAGTGGGGGCAGAGATAGGAAACAAGCAGTTTATCTTCATGGTAGACTCAGGAGCAGAGAAGTCATGTCTTATGGAAGGGCTGTTTCCGCTCTCAGGCAGGAATTTGGAAATGGAGGGGTTCTCTGGGGCTATTTTAAAAGTTCCTTACACTAAAGATCTTGATATAACGGTGGGGGGAAATACCGTGCGCGCACCCATACTGTACCATGAAGACGCGCCAATCAATTTGCTGGGGAGAGATTTGTTAAGTAAATTAAATATGACCATCTCGTTTACAGAACGGGGAATAGTATGTTTAACCCCAGGAGTGTGCCCAGTACGAGCCATGTTGATGATCAGCACAGTGATGAATGAAGTTGTAGTGCGAGGAATACCCATTGATATAGGAATGTTTATTTATGGCATCAAGGTATTAGCACGATTGGTACCAGAGATA
Organism: Ambystoma mexicanum; assembly: GCF_040938575.1. Lineage (NCBI taxonomy): Eukaryota > Metazoa > Chordata > Amphibia > Caudata > Ambystomatidae > Ambystoma > Ambystoma mexicanum. The sequence continues at coordinate 110,630,468 of NC_090927.1, forward strand.
ACGAGAAAAGAATGGAGAACACCACCAGATTTCATATTCCGCCCAATTGCACACACAGATGTCGTGCCAGGCATGATCATGTCCATAGACATCGAGGCAGTTCAGGTATCCAGCAAACGTATTGTGGTCATAAGACTGGACGCGCATGGGTGCGAGTGGAGAACTGTGTTATGCATAGACCCAAACGTAATGCTAAGAGACATAACAAACGAGGAATTATTCACTGATAGTGAAGATGACGGAGAAATAATAATGGAAATAAGTATACCATGTGATATTATGATCCAGTACATAGAGGTACACAACCCACTCATGGCTAGCGTTAATGCCCCACCGACCATATGAGAGGAGGACATGGCAAAAGTAGCACTTGAAATTTGGACTCCAGGGCCCCACGATGTAGGGTTACTACATGAAGTATCACTGATAAAAATAAAACCCAAAGCAAGGTGCCATACCGCCGAGGGTAAAACAATATCCCATATCGAGAGAAGCAGAGGAGGGAATTAGGGAAACCATAAATGCACTCCTAAAACGAGGTATCATAGTGCCATCAAACTCCCCGTGTAACACAGCAATTTTCCCGATCAAAAAAGCAAAAGGAGGGGCGTGGAGGATGATCCAAGATCTCCGCCCACTCAATGACGTCATTCAAAAGGAGTTCCCATTAGTGCCTAAATCGGCATCAATATTGTGCAGCATACCCAAAGAATCTACATGTTTTACTGTAATTGTTCTGAAGAATGCTTTCTTCTCCATACCACTCGACCCAGGATCTCAATACCTGACAGCGTTCACATTAGGGAACAACAGGTATAAACATGCAGACTCCCACATGGGTATTGCGAGAGCCCCAGCATTTTTAACAGAGTACTATGTGAAGACATGGGGAATATAGATGTAGAAAGCACCATTATTCAATACGTAGATGACTAACTCGTCTGCAGCCATACAGAAGAAAAGTGCAGAGAAGACTCAATAGCACTACTGAATGTGTTAGCTACCAAGGGGTACAAGGTGGACAAAGGAAAATTGCAATACTGCCTCGCCGAGGTTGTATACCTCGGACAGTTAATATCAAAAGATGGGAAACGAATACTCCCAGACAGAGCAGCTGCCATACGCAACATAATCATCCCAAAAACAGTGATGGACATGCAAAGGTTTCTTGGCATCTGTAACTATTGTCGAGCATGGATCCTCGATTACGCAGCATACACACGTCCATTGCTACAAGCATTAAAAGAAGCATAGAAAAATAGAGCCGCAATAAAATGGACACATGAAATGATGACACAGTATTTTAAACTAAAAGACCTCATTGATGATGCCCCAGTTCTCGCGAACCCAGATTATGAGGGGGAATTTTTCTTGTTTTCACACTGTAATGGAACACTGATGACGGCAGTACTGACACAAAAAACATCTTTAGGTCACAAACCATTGGCTTATTACAGTGGGACACTAAATCCAGTAATGCAAGGCCATTTCGCGTGCGAACAGGCTCTCACAGGTGCGGTCTTCGCGATTGAAAATAGCGCCATCATTGTCATGGGATGTTCAGTAACGCTATATGCGGAGCATTTCCTATTCGCCATTCTGGAGTGATCAAAATCAACATTAACACACAGAGAGCAACAGCATATGAGATAATAATTTCGAGTTTCAACGTACACGTTGTCAGGTGCAAAACAGTAGACCCAGCAACATTCATCACAGAGCCATGCACGACAGAGGACATACAGGAACACGATTGTGCCACATATGAGGGGGAAGGTGATGACATCCCAAAAGCAAGTGAAAATGCCCTAAAGGAGGGAGATATATATTTCATAGATGGGTCAGCATCAATAAACCCCGAAACAGGGGGAAAATGACGTAGGGATGGCGGTAGTGTGCATGGAGGAAGATGGCTATGAAACGATTGTGCAAAAGCGCCTCCCATCCCATTACTCTGCACAGGCAGCCGAACTAACTGCGCTGATCGAAGCACTGCACACAGCTAAGGGATGTGCAGTGACAATATACTCAGACTCAGCATATGCAACTACCACAGTGCACTCAGGGTTGTCACAGTGGCGTAGATGAGGATTCAGGAGGGCAGACGGGCGTCCAGTACAGCATGCAACATTGTTGAATGAGTTAATAGATGCATTAGCAGTACCATCGGTAGTGGCAGTGGTGAAATCCCAAGCCGATACCAACAACACAGATGCAATCTCATTGGGAAATGCGGCAGCCGACGCAGCAGCGAAGGAGGCCTCGTATTTCAATGCAACACCAACACTTGAATGCGTTGTAAAGGCAACCATTACAGAACCACTAGAAGAAGCCTACAGTAACACACCAATAGCGCAGATAATAGAGTTACAAAGAAGAGCAGCACAGGAGGAGCAAGAATTGTGGAACAAACGGAGATGTAAACAATCAGCCACAGACCTCATTTGGAGGCAGGAGACAGCAGGAAAGGTAGTAATGCCCGTAGAATTACTAGAAATAGCGTTCCAACAACTACATTTCCCCGGCCATGTAGCAAAACAACACATTGCCGCAGACATTCAGGAACATTGGTTCGTCCCCAATTTACAAGAGCACCTGTCAAAATTCATCGTAGAATGCATAACATGCCAAACATATAATTCAGGGATGACATTGAGAACACTGCGCGGTACCCTGACCCGACCAACAGGACCATTTAGAGAACTCCATATAGATTATGCTGATATGGGAGAGCGGTGTAATGGAGCAAGATATTTGATAGTGGTGGTATGACCCTTTTCAAGATGGGTGGAAGTGGGCCCATGTCCCCACCCAGATGCGAAGTGCGCAGCAAAGTTCCTTGTTCGGGAAGTGTTTTCCCGATGGGGAATATGCGATGTGATAAGATCAGACAACGGTACACACTTCATGAATGACCTCTTTAAGGAAGTAACGTCACTCTTGGGGGTAAAACACAAGCTATGCTCAATTTATCATCCGATGGCAAATGGAGTGGTAGAAAAGATCCACGGATTGCTGAAGAGTAATCTATCCAAGTTGTGTAATTCACTGAAGAAGAACTGGGTGTATTGCTTGCCCCTAGCACTGTTCCAACTCAGGACGCAACCATGTAAAGACCACCATCTGAGCCCCACCGAAATTGTAACTAGGAGGCAAATACACACGCCAGTATCTCCCATTAGGAGAGCATCGGATGCATACAGGGCTGCCACAGTGCTGGGGGAAGAGTTCAAGGAATACCTAACCCAGTTGACACGTGCAGTACGCAGCATAGCATGACAAATAGCACCGCCTTTTACTGAAAACGTGGTGACTGATACTACCACACCAGCCACAGACAGCCCAAGTTGGCCACTGATGCTAGGAGCACAAGTGTACATTCGTAGCTTTGTAAGGAGGTGGAATTCACCTAGGTTTCATGGCCCTTACAAGGTCATCTATAGTACACCCACTGCAGTGAAGGTGAAGGGATTGAAGTATTGGGTGCACTTATTAGATTTGAGGAGGGCACGCAATAGTACAATCCCCCAGGATGACCAAGATGGTGCCACTGGTACCACAAATGATGTTGAAAAGGGATAACAAAGTTGTCGGTAGAGAGAACATGCAGAGATAAAAGTTATGATATGCATCTTGTTCTGCATGACTTATCTCCTACTTTCTTATTTTCCCTTCTTCCTTTTTTGATTCTTTGATATCCTCTCTGTACCTCTCTATGCTCTCTCTCTCTCTCTCTCTCTCTTCTTCCTCTCGATTATTGTTCCACGCTTTTCTCCATCACTCTTTCACTCTCCTCCTCTCCATAGTAAAAGTAAATGTGTAATGGAGAGAATGAGCAAACATGAATAAAAATGATGATTAAATATGAAGTTGAACCAGAAATGTAAATACATGTATATATTGTAGTGACTTAACGAATTTATATCGCCCCTCCAGGTGACAAATGGCCCAACGAGCCACAATCGCGGAGAACAGATTAATGCTAGATAGTGATAGGGATGCCATTAGGGCTAATAGGTTCAGTAATGTTGAATGTGTTTTAAAAGGGGCTGCAGGTTTGTTCTCAGTAATGTTGTTCTTTATGGCTTGATATTATACCCTTCTATCTTTGGTTAATAACATGCACAAGGGGGGGAGCGGGGCTAACTTGATACGAGTAGGGTCACACTTGATATGGACTGGGGTAAAGACAATGTAGAGAGAAACATACAACATTAATGCCAATGGTACAATTATAATGCAACCTTCAGAACACCCCACCGCAAGCCCAACAAGTGTCTCCTTGCTACTTCCTAATATAAATATGAGTAATGATTATGAACTCAATGAATACGATGGCGATTATTACTGGCCAAACGACATAACTAACACTAGTACACGTTCACAGACAACCATACACCCTTCCTCACACGACAGTGCTGCTACTAATGAAGATACACATGCCATATTGAATAACAATGATACAACCTGGGCTGGAATGTTTCCAATACATTACAAAAAGGCGAAAAACAATAACAAGGAGGGGCGAAGGAGGAGAAAAAGGGGAGCGGAAGGGAAAAGATACGACATTCATCATGACCTGGGGTTAGACGAAATAGAAGATCCCTGCCACCCTGATCAATCAAATAAATGGTATTCGGACATCAGTGCCATGGAGAAGGAAGCAACAAATGAAAGCTGCTATGTCTGTTCCCTCATTCCGCATGCATCAGGAACACCGAAAATGTTAATACCGCAGGAAGTGCCCTTGTCGGAGGCCCAATGTTTGATTCATCTGGTTTTGTGTAGGATAAAAAGCACGTTCCAAGCACACACCGTCACAATGGAGAAGCTGGAAAATGAGAAAACGTGCACCAGCAAACGTCAAGGAGTAATTTTCCTCAAGGAGCCATTTCTTGTTATCAGGGGTACAAGGTATGCAGAAAATAAATGGCACGAAGAAACTATTGAGTGCAAAGCAGAAGCACTCAGAGGGCTATCCAACAATACCTTCCAATGGATAAAAGAGGTATGTGGCCCCATCTGGTCGCAGCATGTCACGAAGTTAACGTGGGTCACAGCGTTAGAAAAACCTATCAAAATACAGAAAGAAGTGCCACATGAACTGTGTTTCCATGGGGAAAGAAGAGTGAACATGGGGGAAATAAAGAAATGCAACAAGACGGTAATAATACCTGACATGAAGAAAGGCACTGCTGCACTCATGGACATGTACTGGATTTGCGGCAAACAAGCCTATCTACACCTCCCAAAGCATGGAAGGGTACATGTGCCTTAGCCACCCTCCACACAGCCCTGATGGTGATACCAGAAATTCATATCCAAGGGACAACAGGAAAATTGCTAGCATATCGGCAGCAGGGCAATGGGCTGAACAATTGACAGCGCCCCAACAAATGACAACAGAAGCTCCAGCGTATGAACTATTGTCAGAATATGAACTGAAGAAAAGGTTAGCACGAAGTAAAAGGTACTCCAATTACATCTCATCCGAATCATCGAAACT